>NC_080068.1:76967253-77621287 GCF_949987535.1 Balaenoptera acutorostrata
GCAAACCCCTCCTCGCCCCAGGTCGGTTGAGTGGGGGGAAACCACTGCCTTTTTTTTTTTTTTTTTTTGGTAGGTGAGTGATGTGCATTGTGGCAGCAGCCGAGCAAAGGGGGGAAATTAATTGCAGCCAATTAATAATTAATCCCCTTTAAACAGCTTTATTATCTCTCCCGAACGACAGGGATTTGTCTGATAACCCCCCGAAGACCAAATGTCAAGTTTAACCAAATAGTTATTGCTTTATCAACCCGAGTCTGCAAATAAATTAATCAAAAGCAAATCTGTCCTTTGTGCGGCTCATTTGCTGGTAATGGATGGATATGAAGATTTGCCGATATTATTGTCTGTCATTCAATCTAACAAAGTGAACATTTATTGCATATATATTAAAAATTATCCCGGAATCGAGTGGCGCCGGGTTGCATTTATTGGAGTCTTCCCAGGGGTGAAGTCCCCTCGGATGGGGGCTCGTGGGGAAGAGAAAAGTGCAGGAGCGCGCGTCCCAAATCTCTTTAAGCCTCTGCGCCCGCCTCTGCCCCCTCCCCGCGCCGTCCCGCCCCTCAGCCTTTGCCCTCGGCCGCGGGACTCGCGGGCCGCCGCCTGCCGCGCGGCCAAGGCCAGCCGAGCCGCTGTCAAAACAGAGGCCCGGAGCCCCGACCACTCGCAAGGGGATCGGCCCGAGGAAATTTGGGGTGTGAGTGGAGAGAGAGAAACGGGAGGGGGGACAGCTTCTCTTTGTCTTTTCTCTGGTTACATCATTTTCTAATTAGGCATAAAATTGTCTTCATACACTGGGAGGGCGGCCTTCATAAACATCACCATTATGGTTCATAAGGACGCCATTGTGGGGAGGCCTTCCCAAAATAGAAAGAGCTGGGGAGGGAGAGGCCTGGAGGCCGCGAGGCCCGGCTTTGTCCTCCCCTGGGAGAAGATGGATGGCCAATGTCACGCAGATGATGACTTGGGACTATTAAACTGTCAGAGGGGGAAGAATCTTTACCAGCCCCCAGCAATGAGGGAAGATTTGGGGCAGGATCCGGAGGGCCTAGGGTAGGAAGGGAGGGCCGGGCGACTGGCTTAGCCGGGCAGCTTGGAGGACGGACGAAGCAGGTTAGCGGCCGGCGGAAGAGGAGTGCACGGTGGTAGGGGGCCGAAGCTTGGGTCTCCTCCCAGCCACTCTGGCTAGAGCTGCGCTCTGCTCTCAGGGGACACCTGATCTCGAGCTGCCCCCTCACCCCAACCCCATCGCCAAGGCTGCGGGACAAGTGAAGCCAGAGAAAGGAGAGGGGCAGCGAGCCCCGAGCAGTTCAGCGTAGTGCCAGGCGGGGAGACAATTCTTCCCATTATTCGAAGCGGAGACCCAAGCCCGGCCTCCCACCCGGTCGGGGGGCATGTCGCTAACTGGATGGAGATGGACGGAGGCGCCCGGAGCCCCCGGCGTCGTGTCAGACCCGGGGCAATTACTGTCCCGCCAGGACGGACACACTGCCGGCCACCCTGACCCCGGCGCGCGGGCCTACTGGCTGCCTGCGCCGCCTGGGCGATTCGCTCTCTCGCCTTTACCATAACCCGACTTGACATAAATAACTCCCGTGCGCTTGTCTACATCTGCTTGACCTCCTGAACCTGAGGAAAATCTTTGCTGCATTTAGCCAAATTACATTTTTCTTTAGAATAAAAAAAAATCTTTAAAACTGTAAATTCTAGCCTCTTGTCCACCGCTAGTTCGGGTTCTGGCGTATCTTGGTATTCACACTGCTGTCAGACAAACCAATTCGCTTTTGCGAAGACGGGGTCCTCCCTGATGATGCCTCGGACATCGGTTGCTCTGTTCCAGGCATCCCGAGCTTTCCAAGGCGACCTGAGGGCACCTTGAGTTACACCTTCAGTGGTCCCGCCTCCCACATCCCCTCCCTTGGCCGGTCCTTGAGTGAGGGAGAGGGAGGCGTGGGTGCCGACCACCGGCTCGGTCCTGGGCTGTCTGAGGTCGCAGCTGGGGCCAGGCCAGCCGGCCAGAGCAGCCTGGCGCCCAGCGTGTGCTCCCGTTGACCTGATCCAGCAGGGGTGCGGGGGGCAGCCCCGGAAGTGCCCGTGCTGGCGCCACGCGCTGCGGTCACCAGGCGCCAAGACTGGAGAGGGCGGATAGTGGGGAGGGGAGGGGAATGATTCCGAGGATTCCAGGGAATCGCCTGGCCAGGCTTGTGTCCAGCGAGGATCCCCAGCTGGAGCTGGCCTGAAGATGCCAGAGCCAGCCTTGTTCCCAGAGGCTTCCTCTGGGTGGGTTGGGTGAGGCGGGGGACGGGTGCTGCTAACTTCCTGTCAGTCATCTCTGGCCTACCTAGGCCCAGCTGGCCAGGAGTCAGAGGATCAGGACAGCATCTCAGAACTTTCAAGATGGAAGAGCTCTCAGAGGTCTGGTGGTCAGAGTGACCTCCCAGTGTGAAGGTGTAGCAAGGTCTCATCTACCCCCATCTAGGTGTGGCCTCCTGACTTTCTCTGATTTCCCCACCTGCCCAGGAATATGTGAGGAGCCAAGACTGGGGTCTCCTAGCTCTAGAGTGGTGGGAAGTTGCAATTGCAGGAACAAGGCTTTGACTTAACAGCTGTTATGAAAACAAAACAAAACAGAACACACAAACAGCAATCTCCAGATTCTGAAGCTCCGGGGGCAGTTTTCCTCATAATATGTTTGCTTTCCATTAAAAAAGGATCATTTAAATGTCCTAATTTCTGGAGTATGGTTTTCATACCATCACTGTCAATGTCATTGGAGGTAAGCCCAAGCTGGTATCTCTTTGAATACTGTTCCTAATCCCATCCATTCACTTACTAGTCATTAGTCATTCTTTAATAAATCCTACAAAAGCTTTGTGAGGGGATAGTTCCACACGAGACACAAGAGAAACAGAATACACTGCATTCAAGGAACTTGCAGTTTCCTTGGAAGAAATACCAAGTGTAGTGGATACTGAAGGGTTTCTGATGTAACCTGGTTATGGAATCTCAGGACTCAGGTTGAGCCTAAATTTGCCACTTCCTGACTCTGGGACTTGGGTTGGGTACTGAAAGCCTCTGAGCTTCGATTTTCTCATGTTTGGAATGAACCTGTTTGGACACATGCTCTGGGAGTCCCCCTAAATTCTCTGGGTGCTCTAAAACACGTAAGTAATAGCCACAGTCCAGACAGGAATGAGCATCAAAGTGCCTGCACAGGCTTGAGGAAGACCTCAGGTTCTCACTGTGCCTCTGAATTTTGCATTCAGTAGTGGAGGCCAAAGCACAAGGAAGGTGTGGAATACACACTAGATTAGGAATCTTGACTGTAAAAAAATGAGCTGGCTTATTTAATCTTTCTGTGTCCTCACCAAACAGTGGGAATAATAATGTCTACCCTATACACTCCACAAAGTAGTTGTAAGGATCAACTCTGGTTAGGTATGTAAATGAAAACTAACAAGCATCACGGGAATGAAAGAATCGGACCAGGGGGCCATGGATCCCTCTGTAGAAGGCACCCCCAATGATAATTGCTGGAAGGTGGGCTCCATCTTCTGGCTCTACAGGAATGGGAGGATTCTGAGTCTTGGGCAGCAGCTGTCCACGACTGGAATGGCTTACCTCTTGCTGTGTTGCTGTCAGGATAGGACAGTCCATCCTTGATTTTCACTGTCTACCTGTGGATGCTAAAGAGAAGGACTTTTCACACATAGGCAAAGTCCTAGAGATCGAGTGCATACAGCTGAAGTACTTGCTTCAGGAAGCTTCACTGAATTTTCAAGGCTCTGCTGCTGGAAGTTTCCTTAAAAATAAGATTTATTATTGATTGGAAAAAAGGTGTTCAGAGTGAGACATTCTTTTGAAGCTTTGCGGCTGCCCCTCCCTTCTGAAGAAATATGTGCTTTCATTCTTAGCGGGAAAAATGAGACAAAACCCAAACCATTCTTTTCATAATATGCTCCTTGCTAAGAACTTTGCTAGCTCACTCAGGGAGGTGAGGTGAATTTTTAAAGAAACTTCATCTCCTTGCTGAAATGGGAGGAGGACAGTCACAATGGGTTCCGAGAGAAAGAACTTTGACTTTAGAGACAGCGTGCGCTTCTGAGACAGAAACCTCGGGAAGGAGGGGAAGTGGGGTGGGCATGAAACTTGAAGAAGGAGCAGGTCTCCTGATGGTCAGCTGATAAGGCAGCTAGTTAGCAACGTATTCATCCCTGGTGGCATGTGGAGATCTTCCAGCAGGTTCTCAATTAAGGGAGCTGCCTTTCCTTTCATTCTCTTCACTTTTGTGTTAAATGTTAACAACCTGATGCTATCTATTATGGTGCCATTATCCCAGAATGTTGACTGAACTGGTTCTTTTATCTCTATTATGGGGCTGCCTCACTTGCAGATTTATGCATTTTTGATATTAAATTCTTTCTCTCATTAAGCCTAAGCTCTTGTTGACTTTTATTGACCCCCTGCCCTGGTCCCCGATACTTTTCCATATTTAATATTGAAACATTTTTCTCAATGCCCCTCTTGGCTTTGTTGCCATCCGTTTGACGGCTGTCCCTAATGGCCTGTGCTGTTTGCTCTGTTCTTGAACTTGGTGGGGTCACACAGTCTTAAACAGTGATGTCCTCTGAATGTCCACCCTTGCTGTCCAGCTAAGTTGCCCTGTGTCACAAGCTCTGCCTTTTTCTCCGCCCCTAACTACCAACTGCTCCTAATCACTTAAATAAACACCTTCCCTCCTGGTACCCCAGGCCCCCTGAGCCTTTTGGGTTTTGTTTAGCTGAACTGCTAATGCTCGGCCTGGCCCACCGGCGGCTTGGCCTCCCTGACCTGATACATCGCAGCTCTTCTCCTTGGAGCGCCTGCCTTGTCCAGCGCCCCCTGGGCCAAAGGCCACGGTCCGGGCAGGGTTGACCAGCTGCTTGAGGTGGCCACAAAAGACACCAAAAGCCAACTTCAGCTAGGAGCGGGCAAATGAATGTATTCATTTATCTTTCTTTCCCCCCAAAACCTACCCACAAACTCAATCTACTGCCCAGCTTGAAACAAGACAAAGAGAAAATATCGGAAAGGGGGCGGGCGTGGAGGGCGAGGCCCTCTCGCCCCAGAAATCTTAGCTCCCTTCTTGGGGCCGTCTGTTCAGTTTCACAACACTTACACGACCAATTTCCAGAATTGAAGTTGCCTGGTGTTTTGATTCTTCCTTTGCCTGTGCATTTGTGCCCTGAAGGTCCCTTCCAAATGGATACTAATTGTGAGGGCTGCACGCTGCTGGCTGCTCCAATGCCCCAGGGCCCCGAGGACCTGCTTCTCAAAGCCTTAATTGACAAGGACCTGTCTGTATTTAGGAGCAGCTGGTCCACAGCATTGGCACACCAGTGCAATCTTAACGCAGCATCCCTAGCCCGGAGGAGGATGAGGGTAAATGTGGTTTAAATGAAGGAAGATTTATAGCCGGCCCCCTTGGGTAATACGACAGAAGACAGCTCCCAAGATTTTCCCCTACGAGGGGGTTCATTCATCAGCTCCCGGGCCTGGTAACCGGGTAGGAGGCGCGCTCCAGCTATTATTACTAATGGGGGAGGGGAGGAGGGCCACTTCGAACAATTAGGCAGGTGACAATATTCCACTACAATGCATCGCCCCCCGAACCGGACCGACTGCCGAGGCTGTCTCCCGCCTCCGCGGGCCTCGGCGCCGTTGCCTCCGCCTGGCTCCGGCTCTGGGTTAATAGTGGCGCCGCCGGCGGGCTGGGGAGAGAGCGGGGAGGACGCTCCGGCTGCCGTGCCCGGGAACACGGAGGCCTTCTGCGGCCGCTGGGACTCCTCGTAAGGGTGTCTTAAAGCCCCAGACGGCCCTTGGCAAGGGCGATTGCGTACGCTGGTTTCTCCTTCCTGCGCCGGGGCCAGCGCGCCGGGGTCCCCGGCTTCCCAGCTCCCTGTTCCACGCTGCCCTTCTGAGAGCCTTTCTGAATCCCGCTCGCTCGGTAGATACAGCCATTCAGCGGGTCACAAAGAAGGTTTATTGGTTCATGAGGAACCCGGTTTTGTTCCGATGTGTGGGAAATACTTTGATGTGCGCCCAGTTCGCACGTGTGAACAGGGATAATGGGTTTGGGGATCTTCATTGAAATTTGAAGTTTTAAAGCAGAAATTCCCTAACTTTTGCCTGTTTTTCTCAACTTTTTCTTTTTCTTTTTTTATTCCTTCAAGAACAATGCCAACATTGAAGCCCTCGGTGGGAGTCTGCACAGTTGGAGATCTTTGGTGCCATTTTAGACATCTTTGGATTTCATCAATCAAACTGACTGCAATTTTCCATAAAAACCCTGAATTTGGGTCAGAAAGTGGGCAAAGTAGATAAAGATCGTTCGAGCTGTCTTATGAGATGATAAATAGATATCCTTTCAGGCCAACAATGCCAAAGTGCAGTTTTGTGATTCCCTTCCAAGGGTTCTGAATGCAGTGAGTCGAAAGGATTTATACATGTTTTCCCATGGTTTAGGAGGTGTCTTTACAGACTTGTCTCTAGTAGCCTGACCTTTTTCCCTACTGAGTTGCTAAGTGTGTTGGTTTGGGTTTTTTGTTTTTTTTTTTCTTGGTGTGTGTGTGTGTGTGTGTGTGTTTTCACCAAAACACACAAGAAGGTTTTTTTTTTCTTCTTCTTCCATTGCTCAAATCAATAGAATATGGGTCTGATCTAGATAATTCTCTGCCAATAGACAGGCTGTAGGAGCGCATGAGCTGGTGTGGAAATTCCATTTGCTCAGTGGTTGCTCACGAGGCACTTGAGGTACCATTTTCGACACCATGCTGGGTGTAAACCCATTTTCCTAACAACAACGACACCCACTGGCACTGTGTCCTTCCTATTCTTGAACTTGACGAATGGCCTTTTATATAAGGAGAATAAAAGGAAACATTAAAAGAAACCCCAAAAGGGTATTTAATCCACTACGTCCGGAGATCTTTCAACGTGTTAGCTGAAATAACTCCTAAGTGAAGAAGAATATTTTACATTTTTCCTCTTCATTATGAAGAAAATTATCTGTGTATTCAGCATGCATTACACACCACGGCCTAATCACTGATCATTGTGGTTTAAATCTCCTTCCTTTTAAATCTTCTTGACGCTTCTCCTCAAAATGTTTTCATTTTGAGAATCCCTTCACTCAGTGTTTTTAGTTAACCAGCTATCTTAAAAGATTCTTGAAGAATAGTACTGGTTCTTCATTGAGAAACCATGCTTGACATTCTTATTTATTTATGAATTAATTATCTGGCATGTTCTCATGAGCTCATAGATCTTGTGCGGGTGTACACAATTATGCAGCAAATATAGTTCTTGATGTAAGATTTTCCCCCCTATACTCATATGAACATCATCTCCTTTTTGTGCTTTGCTTTTCCATACTCCCTAACTAAATATCAAATGTATGTTACAAAGCATCTATAGAAGAGACTATGGTACAGTGGGAGTTAATTACTGTTATTAACTTACTGGCTTTATTAGTTTTGAATGAAGCACATAGTTGTGGCTACAGTTATTTAAGCACTCTTTATTCGCTAAAATAATTTGCAATTTTTGGACACACTCTCACTATGTAAAATTTAAAATGGCAATTGGAGATTCAGAAAAAAATTCCCACCTCTCATTTGTCTTTAATAAATCCTGCTGTCAAGTAGTAAACATTTTAACTTAATGTATAGCTATCTGATGACCCTTTATATCACTTTTCCAATGTCATTTTATTACCAGTTTTACATTTTGTAAGGTGGAAAACATATCTACTAAATCTAATATCAAGTGATATTTTAAATTTAAAAGTATACTCTGGAATTCAGAAAGACCACTGCACATAGTAAATTCATAAAGGGAAAAATAATTATTTATCTCGTTTAATATTTTCCCTAATGTCCTGTCATTCTCTTTTGCTCTTAGTATTTATTTTAGATATATCCATGGTATCTATGAAATCTATTTAGTAAGAAGGGACAAGGGGAGAAGTATAGTAGAAAAACTAAAAGTTGAAATCTTGTTAGTTACTTCCAATCAGGATATCACAAAAGCATATCTGAAACTATTATCTAAATAAATGGAATGGTAGAATTTTGTTTACTATTGAAGTCTGTTTTACACATCTTCTTTCAGGAATCCACTTATCATGCCAAACAGTCACTGGTAAAATTTTTACTTTGGAATTTTGTCAGTTGTGTTCTGTACATATACATACAGTGAAAGCATTTGATCATTGTCATTCTGGATGAGAACAGAGGCCTTATTGATGAACAGAAAAATGTCAAGCAGTTCTATGCGGTGCACTATGTTCTATAAAGTATAGTGCAAAGGACAAATGGTGAAGCAAAAACTTAGAGCTTCAGATTTGAAGGTTCATTCTGGAAACATGTGTTTGAGTTTATGATCAGACAGAAAGTAATTTGGGCTTTGTCAGGTACTGGTTTTCCAAAGACCAGAACTGTAGACCAGAGAGGGAATGTCTGGAGCAATTTAACTTCCCATTTTTTAGATGAGAAAACTGAGGCTGTGTAGATAAGATGGTGGTCACAATGTTCACTCACGGTAGGACAAGAGCAACTGAGCTTTCTCCCCACCTCCTCTCTCTGGTCCCTTACTAAATCAGGGACACATTTCTCCAGCATTCCTACTTTTTTTAAAACATCTTTATCGGAGTATAATTGCTTTACATTGTTGTGTTAGTTTCTGCTGTATAACAAAGTGAATCAGCCAAACGTATACATATATCCCCATATCCCCTCCCTCTTGCGTCTCCCTCCCACTCTCCCTCTCCCACTCCTCTAGGTGGTCACAAAGCACCAAGCTGATCTTCCTTTGCTATGCAGCTGCTTCCCACTAGCTATCTATTTTACATTTGGTAGTGTATATATGTCCATGCCACTCTCTCACTTCACCCCAGCTTACCCTTCCCCTCCAGGTGTCCTCAAATCCCTTCTCTATGTCTGGGTCTTTATGCCTGTCCTGCCCCTAGGTTCTTCAGAATCTTAATTTTTTTAGATTCCATATGTATGTGTCAGCATACGCTTTTTGTTTTTCTCTTTCTGACTTACTTCACTCTGTATGACAGACTCTAGGTCCATCCACCTCACTACAAATAACTCAATTTCATTTCTTTTTATGGCTGAGTAATATTCCATTGTATATATGTGCCACATCTTCTTTATCCATTCATCTGTCGATGGACACTTAGGTTGCTTCCATGTCCTGATTATTGTAAATAGAGCTGCAATGAACATTGTGGTACATGACTCTTTTTGGATTATGGTTTTCTCAGGGTATATGCCCAGTAGTGGGATTGTTGGGTCATATGGTAGTTCTATTTTTAGTTTTTTAAGGAACCTCCATACTGTTCTGCATAGTGACTGTATCAATTTACATACCCACCAACAGTGCAAGAGGGTTCCCTTTTCTCCACACCCTCTCCAGCATTTATTGTTTGTAGATTTTTTGATGGTGGCCATTCTGACCAGTGTGAGGTGATACCTCATTGTAGTTTTAATTTGCATTTCTCTAATGATTAGTGATGCTGAGCATCCTTTCATGTGTTTGTTGGCAATCTGTATATCTTCTTTGTTCTCCAGCATTCTTTTCCATGTCCATAAAAAAGAAAGAAAAAAAGAAACCCCAAAGGCATCTACATCCAGTTCAAGATCCTCCTCTCACTTGCAGTTTACCTTTAATAAGCTAATGTCTGCACAGGCCAAAGGAAGCACAAGGGCAGCTAAATCAATGCCAACAGCCCACTTGGGGAGCTGGGCTACAGGAGTTCTCCTTTCATGGAAGATTTTTGTTCTTTAGAATTATCTGGGTAGTTCCCTCGATATTCCCATTTCTGTTTCCCTACTTGCAATGCAAAATGAAAGAAATGAAATTGCTTCAAATAGGAAAAAAGAAAGAAAGAAAGAAAGAGAAAAAGGGCTGTGCCTTTTTTTGTACATACAAAGAGGAAAAATGCCCCCAGGTGAGTGGAAAAGAAGGTATTTGGACCCACAGTTGTCCAGTTTGCCTGTTGACAAATCCTGAATTTATTGTGTGATTCATTTCACCCTTCACTTCTCTGGATAACTACCACCACATCCTAAGCAATTATATAGAATTTACTTATTTTCCTAATACTATAATATCTTAAATCCATCATTTGACACAAATCCATAATTTGACAATTATCAATTATGCTTTTCAAAAATCTTTTAATGCTTATGTTAACATGCGCAATAAGCAGGGATAACATTCTTCTTATTTTCAATAATGACATTCATTAACTTGCTATCATCCCCTCTTCTATGAGGATGATTATTTTAGTGGGTATTGTCAAATCTTACAATTTCTGAAAATGATGTGGTTTACTGAAACATTTTTAGGGGTTTAAAAGGCAATACCAAGTAAATAATTTAAACCAAATCTACTTCCTCTCTCATTTAGTTGGGTAATTTGAACAGTAAGTGTCATGAATTTTCTGAATGATTTGACCTTCTGATCTTAGTCTACCATGTACATGACTTAAAAAATTGTTAAAAATAGCACTTTCTCATTTCTTTACAAGTATGTGAGATAACTTTACTTTAGAATATTTTCAAGTTTTAATAAGGATTTAATAACCTCTGGATTTAATAGAGGCTAACATATGGGAAGGTTTTTAAAGAACCATTCACATTAAATCCCCAAAATGGTTTCAATCAGCAGGTATCCTGATGCTTATTTAATGAAGAAATGTATGAGCAGCTGCTGCCTCCCAGTTTTAGATGTAGTTATCTTTCATTGGGCTGCAACAAATCAGGAAGAAGAACAGATATTAGCTATAATTTGGGATCATTCTATTAGATATGCAGGCCTACAACAGTAGATTCATAAACAAGAGCAAGGAGGCTAGTTTAAGGAAGAAAATCAAATATAACAACTCTGGGGATGGGATCTATGGGTCGTGTTTTCAGATCTATTGCTTAGTTTCTAGGTCATAAGAAATATTCAAGTTTAGATTAAGCCCTAAAAGGCCTTGTGTAGATAAATAAAAATCCAATCTGACACTGATTCTTGACTGACCTTGTGGTGTTATTGCAGATGGACATATGGGGCTAATTTTTGTTGGTCAGTGCATGGTGGGCATTGACAATACCATAGTATCTCTCTAACTGTGCCAAGGAAAAACAGTGGACAACTGAGACCATGATATGGTCCGGAGGGTTTATGGGGCAATAGCTCCCGGGACAGACAGTCCTACAGCAGGTATTATCTAGCTGTGAATGCATTGTTCATTTTACTGCTATTTAAAGCAAGAGATTTGGGGCTTGTAAATATATTTATTTCTTTGGTACATGTCTGCCTTTTGAACAAATATAAGCTGTGGGGACAGATACTGATTGCTCTCAGTATCAATACATATGCTTATGCTGGACCTCTTTAAAATGAATAAAGGTAGTATTTGGCAAACTTAATAGTAAACTCCTTACTTTAGAGAGCAATTGAGAACATTTTCATAACTTCGGCCTTGGGGATAGGGTTAACTACAGCCTTACAACTTTTACCTAATATTTTTTGTGAACAGTTCCCAAGTTTGGCAGAAGGAATCTTTTAAGAAGGGTAGCTTGAATCTGCTATAATGGGGCCTACTGTAATGGGTATTAAGGTTAAGTTGGAATTGTATTTTTAAATTAGCCATCCAGGGTCGTTACAAGTGATAAATTTATTTGGGAAGTTCTCTGAGAAGGCAGGGTTTTTTCCTTCATCTTTTCTCCCCCGCCCCTTTTCCCCAACAGTTTCACCACAATACATATTCATTAATTTTAAATGTGTTTATTGGTGACTAAGGTGAAGTATTTGTCTGATTTAGACTTTCAGAGGCCCTAAGTATTTCATGCAAATTCCTACAGTGAGTCTGAAACGAAGAAGACAAAAGGGAGGTAACTTGAGCTATTATCTGACAGCAATGAGCTCTAATGACTGGGTGTAGGTGAGGACCAGAAATTTGGATTAATCTGTAATTGACCTGTATTGCCTGTTACAGATCTGGCAACTGGGTTTGCCCGTGAACGGATTGCTGTGGCCGAACACACAGCCAACATCAGGAAAGTAGCTGTTAGCTCACTAAAAAAGCAAGGACTCCGAGACTGGAATCTGGGCCCTCCTACTTCCCAGCTGTGTGGCCTTGGGCAAACAACTTAACCTCTCTGACGCTCGTTTTCCTCATTGGGCTGTGAGGAGGATTGAATGATTAATACTTGCTAAATGCTTAGCACAAAATAGTTCTAACCACGCTCGTCACAGTGAGGAGGCTTCCGCTCCATCTCCCTGTCTTCACTAACAAACCCCTCACACCCAGAGTCTCCTCGCTTCCAGATCCCTGCAAAAGCAGCCTCCACTGGGTGTGAAGCCTGTTCCGCCGGCCCCTGACTGCTCCCGGGATCCCCTCACATCTTAACACCTTGATCTGCCCTAGGCCTGGCTGGCCGCAGGTCCGCTGGGCCGGAGCTGCAGTGTGAGCCGGGATGAGGCCAGGGACCTCGCACCCAGGCGGATGGCAGAGACTCCGAGGGGCGCAGAAAGGCCTGGAAGCGGGCGGGAGCGGGCGGGGCGCACTCGAGGTGCATGCTAATGAGCAGCGCGGGCAGCGCCCGCCGCCGCCGGCGCGCTCGCAGCGCAGGAGCCGCGCCCCGGCCGGGGCACGCGGTGCCACTCAGGCCGGCGGGGGGCGCGCAGCTCGCAGCAGCCGCGCGCCCGGGCCTCTCAAAGCCCCTTTCAGCAGCTCTGCAGGCTCCTCACCAGAGGAGTCTGGAGCGACATAAAAGCGCATTATGAAAATTATAATATCAGCCACAGAGCATGTCCACGGAGGCAGCTCTGCACCTTTGAGGCATTGAGGCTCGTTCAGCTGGGCCGAGGGGGGAAATATCCATTTGAATTCGGCCCCTGAATGGGGGCAGCGGCGGCGGCAACGGCAACAGTGCCTCCTTTATCCATCCGGCCACTTCTCCTGCTTGCTCATTCCCGGGCTGTTGCACCTTGTCTCCTTATGGGCAAGGGTGTGGAGCGGGAGGGGCACTGGGAGGACAAGGGAGCAGAAGTGGGGGGGCCCCGATTCACAGCCGCGCTAGGACAAGGAGCGTTGTCATTCGGGTCCCCAGGCGAATGATAAATGAGGCTTTCTGGGGCCCGAGGAAATTTCTGTTCTGCTGGGGATTGGAGGAGCGGGGGTCAAGGGCTGGGTGCATTTACCGGAGGCTGGAAGGGAGTGGATTCGGGGGTCATGCCCCATTTCCTTGTCTTTGTGCCAAGCCGGAGCAGCCATTTTTAGGGCATTCTCCCCATCAGCGCTCGGATTCCGGTATCCGGAATTACGGGGTGGGCAAGGGTGAACACCTCGAGGCTCGGGGACCCGGGTGCAGCCCTCCGGTCTCTGTGTGAGGACTGCACACATCTTGGACTCCAGTGGGGGAGCGAACACCTGCAAGCTCGTCAGAGACGGAGCTCAGGTCAGAGTGGACCCCGCACGAGGGTCTCCTCCCAGCCTGCAGGGTGCGCCATTTCGGCTGTCTGACTCCCAGTCAGGCCTTATCACGCCACCTTCCCCTCGATCCCCTCGGACTCCTTCGGTTCCTGGGGCGGAATTCGCACGCTGGGGCCCCGAGGCGGGTGTGATCTATTATAGCAGCTGAGTTGCCTCACCATTCAGCGCCCTGTCCATTGTCTTGTTAATCACCTTTCATTATGGACTGCTCAGGACCATCATAAAGCTTTTAATATTAATAAGGCCCAGCGCACCAGCCCCCGCACCGCGGTGCTGAGCGACCCGGCAGACAGCGCAGGTGTCGCGCTGCAACCTGTTCAGCCAGCCAGGGCGGGAGTGTCCCGGGGTTAGCGCGCCGGGGCTGGGGGGAGGCAGGTGGCGCCGGGTTCCAAAAGAAGATGGGGAAGAAAAACAAAACAAAACAAAACTCCTCGTCCAAAAGAAAAAAAAAAAGGGGGGGGGTGATTTGCTTGGCTCCAAAGTGCGCGCCCGAAGAGTTTAACTCTAGGGGAGAGGGGAGGTGAGAGCTGGGGGTGGATAGCGAAAGGGTCCACTTGGGTAGGGATGTGACATTTCCTGTGGTGAAGCCTGCATTGGCTGCTAATAGAGATCTAATTGATGGGTGAAGTCCCATTTCCGCGCGCTCTCCTTTATTGTTCCATCCAGTCTGTTGCAAAATATAACCTTAATTTGATTTAGCAATTCCTCCAGGATTCGGTGCGAGCTTCCAGCCCAGGAAAAAAAAATCGTTATTAAAAAAGTTAAGGTACAGACTTGGATTCGGTGCGTTGCCTTTTAAAAATCTTGCCCCAGCTCCTGACATTCAGCACTTTCTCTTTTTGTAATCGCCCGGTCTTTTATGATTATTAATACCCGCAGTGCTCCGGGATCCGCGCAGTGCGCGGTTATTGGGGATGCAAATTGGCGCGGAGGCGCAAAAGCCAGTGGGTGCGTGGGCTGCGGCCTGGAGCTACAGGCCCGTCGTGATTCGCGCGGCCCGGATGGTTTAGAGTTTCCGTAATCCCATCCCTAGCCCAGGATTCCCGCAGAGGCCACCCAGGGACAGTGAGTCTTGGAGCAGGAGCTGCCTGATGCCAGGTGGTGGCGCGCAGGTGGGCGGGGCCCGGGTGATTTCACTCTCCCACCTTAGCTTCCCAACAAGGTTTAAAAGTAATAGCACAGGGCGTAAAGGTGCCTGGTCCATAACATAGTTGTTTGCGTGCATGAGGGGGTCCAGAGGCTATGACTCTGGGTGCTGTACGGAGATGAAACTTAGCTCTTGTTTGTGATACAAATTGGATGTTTAGAGGCCATTCTAAGGTTATGGCTTCCTTCCTCACTTCTTCCCTGCCTCTGTCCCCAGCCCCCAACCCCACCCCTACTTCTGTCTCCTAAAAGTCAAATGTATATCCTCCTCAACTCCTAGTCGGTTCGAAGAGACTGCAGAGCAATAACATGTCTATCTTTTTTGTTTACTTCTTCCTTCTCTTCTTTCTCCCAATAGGCTGGGGAAGCCCCTTAGGGAAGTCCATTTGTATCTAGACATCCGAAGTCATATCGAAGACATTGTTACAAAAAATATACACAAACAATAGCGCCTTCCTGAATTGCTCTTTACCATGTCAACAAAGTTGTGTAAGAGAAATGATGGGGTTTAAACCCACCCATTACCAGCCATATGATCTTGGTTTAATTCAAGATCTTAGCCTTGGCTTTTTCACTTTTAAAATGACATCGAAAATAAAATAAAACACTTCCAAAGGTTGTTTTGAAGTAATGTGTGAGAAAACCCCTTGTAATGTGTTTATAAAAATAAAATAATCATCATAAAAACCTAGAAATAGAAATCTGAGTCATTAGTAGAATAGAACTTCAGAAAATTGTAGAAGCCTCCTTTCCCCAAATTTAGAACTGGGTTTTGTAGAGGTTACAGCAGATGGTGTTTCATGATTCACTTTGCCTCAGAAGGCCCTAAATTTAGTGCCAGGCTTTTCTCTCTGGAACTTGGATCCCCCAGAATATTTTTTTTATAACCAGCATTTGCATCTGTCTGTCTTAAAACACTTCACTGTGTTGGAGACCAGCAGTGGTCTCCAGTTGCACCAGCAAATATTAAATGAGTTCTTTAAAAACTGATCATCGAATTTCCCAAGTCCAACTCCAAGAAATCTCCTGGAACAGCAAGAAGGTGAGGCCTGAGCCTCTGGTGGTCACATAAGTCATCCTGTGCACCCTCTCCCCCGCGATCTTCATCCCCGAGATGTGGAGCAGCGGGAAGAGTGCTCAGGCATTCCCTGGCCGCACCGCCTCTCTGCAGCGCCCTTGATGGGTTTAATGAGGCAGAACAGCGTGAAGGGGATGTGAACTGGTCCAAATGATTGATGAAGCCAGGGGCAAAGCCCAGGCGTTTCCAGATAAAGCCCCATACAGCCCGTGATAAAGGCAGGATAGTGGCAGGGCTGGACTCCTTCAAAAGCGGTGGCCCAAATGCATTGAGAGGAAACAGGGAGGGAAGGTGCTCTGTTGTTACCTAATCAGTTCAGGCACTAAGCCACCAGCCACAGAGAGCAGAGGAGGGTTGCAGAGGAAGTGGGGAGGGTGAAAGGAGCTGATCTCTGTGCTGGTGCACTGTCTCTCTCTCTCTCTCTCTCTCTCTCTCTCTGTCTCTCTGTCACACATACACACACACACACACACACACACACACACACACACACAGTTGCCTCTCACTCTTTCTCCCTTCTGACTTAGCCAAGACCAGATCAGCCTCAGCCTCCACAGATGTCCAGGTACTCAGCGTGGGACCTTCCCCCGGTCACAGAGAAAGGGAGCAAAGGTCCCAGAAGAGCAGAAGTAGCTTGGCAGGCCTTACTCAGTGTTAGGGCACCTCCTGGTTCCCTTCCTAGGTATTAGAAAGTAATGATTACAACAAAAGATTCTAGTCTGTGAAGGGGTGGGGGGGAGGTCCCAAATCCACTCAGGGATTTTAATGAAAAATTTTCTTCTATTTCTCTGTTAAAAACAAAGAAATAAAACAAGATTCATTAGCTTAAGGTAAAAAAAAAAACCCTAATTTTTTCTATACATATTGTTTTTGAAAGGTTGGTGTACTATAGTTCTTACAACAAATAAATAAAGAAGATAACAGTCATTTGCCCAGAAATAATTCTGGAATTAGAGTGCTCAGTGACTGGGAAAGCAGTAATTGCCAAATGAACATAAATATAGCAGGTGACACCCTACAGTTAAGCTGCTTCAGCTCCCTAAGAAATTGAGTGAGAATAAGGCGAAATGTTACCTTTTTTTCCTCCTGGGCCTCAGGGCCTGGTGGATAAACACAGTCTCTTTTTTCCCCCACAATCCAAAGTCAATTCATAAGTACTTACTTATAGGTATGGAAGGATTAAGGAACATTTCCATCCATGGAAGGGAAGTTTTGGGTTTTAGTAGGGGTATATTTTTTTACACAGTCCATTATATATAACTTCCACCTGTAAGTTTTAGTCATTGACTAGAACTCATCTTCAGTTTCTCTTTCATGGATGTAGAAGCTATATCTTATGTTCTATGTTTCAAAGGGCAGGTATGATAATGTTGCTGGTACCCATGAAGATTTGAGAGCTCTGTAGATGAATGAGGTGGTAAGAACCCTCCCCCTCTGCAACTTCTGATTTTTTAAAAGGAACTTGCCTGGACATTAGCCTTCTACTCTTTCGAACAGCATTTGTATAATATAATGATTTATTCTGTCCATTTTTACTCTTCACGCCTATCAACTGCAGTCATTCTTCTTCTTTGGTCCCTGAGTTTTTAACTTAGAAGGCAGGCTCCTGGAGTATAGGTATCCTGTCTATTGAATGATTGTGTATTGCATTACAAGCAAGTAGAACTTAATAAACAAATCATATGAGCTTATCATTTAAAAGAGAAAAGATGGAAAATTATCTTCTAGCACCTTCAGATGCGGAAAGGTATTTTAAAAATAATCTCTATCTCTGATTGCAAAGCAATATAATTCTTTAGAAAAGAAAATTTTATGATCACAACGTTTCTTAACAACATTCCCTTGAAAACATTCCTCAATTTATTGTATTAAAGTGAATCCTATTCTTTCTTTCTGGAGCTCCGAAATGTTATATGTTTACAGAAATCTTTCAAGGAAGAAGATGAGACCAGGCCTGAAAATTTAATCTTGAACACAACTAAGGGCTTGTTTGAGATTAGAGGGAAATCATAATCTTTTAAAAACAACATTTAACTACAGTCCATATCATCTACATAAAATCTTTGTGGCCACATCCTTTGCCAAACTGGGTTGTAGAATCGAGATAATTCTCTATATAATTTGGCTGAATGGACATTTGGTGAATGTAAAAACTTTTCCCTAAAAGTATATTTATAATGACTAGATATTGTAAAGTATATATCTGCATGCACATTATTGAGAAAGAAAAGAGATTTTGATCCCAAACTCTCTCATTTATTCAAGTAGATTGATTTTGTTGATTAACTGCTTAGCTCTCAACTTCTTGTCTGTGAACAAAATAAACTGCAAGGTTTTTGGAAAAGAAGGCTGCTTTGTGTCTCTGGGTCCCTAATATTAAGTAGAAGTATCTAGTATTGTTACTTTAAAGATAGAGCAAATCCATTTCCCCCAAAGTTGGCCTGAATTTCTGATTGAGGGTCCCAGGAACTTCTACAGCTGTAATGGGAACCCTGCGGGCAGGGTGCTTACAGAAACTACTCAAGACAAAACACAGTGAACTTTTTATGCAATTATTTTCTAATATGTATTGGAGATAAATGCACCTGCAAGGTAGACTTTAATTAGCTGCTATATAGGAAAAGCTCTTGTTGTCTTCTTAATAGTTTTAAGTTCCTATTGTTTAACTGGATCTTAAGAAAAGTTGTAAAGGAGGTTTGTGCAGATGAGTGAATCAGCACTTTTGTACCTTAAACATTAAAGAGTGAAATGGTTTTATACTAAAAGATACGGGAAAAGATCCCAGCATTAACATAAGTAGATATGATTATTTGTATTTAGGGAATATTTTTGTAGTCGTAATAAAGATGTTAATTATGAGAAAAATTTCCTGAAAGTGAGTTAAAAAAAACCCTCTACTAGACATTGTAAAATGTCTCTTTCTATTCCCTTTCCTCTCCCACTTTAATTCAAGTTTTGTTTTTTCATTAAAAAAGAAAATAGTTGATTATTACCTCCTCATTTACTTTCTTTTAAGGAAGGTCAAGGAAATGAGACTAAAATTGCATTTAAATTTTGCAGGGGCTGAATTTTTACTTAATTTTCTTTTCATGATAAATATTATTTTATTAGCTTGTCCAAGTATCATTACTAAGGCTATGCACATATTTGCATAGCTATTTCTTTACACTTATGGTTTTCCAGAAATATTTTATTTGCTTAAAAGTGCAGGGTGAAAAATTTTGCTCTTCCTCTGAAAACTGGCTGATTGTGGAATAAAAATGATGAAACTTTTTATGTGCTTAGGCCTCACTGGATCTCTAGGGAAATCTGGAGAGAAATGACAAAATAACTAGCTATAGTGACTGAAAAATTGCATTTGTTCAAGTGTAGGATGGAATTTCATAAACATTGGAATTTACATAACTATTTATATGACTATAGAGTTTCATAAGCAGGAAGTATTGATGTTTGATACTTACATGGCTATAGTTTTAGTACATTTGTTTGATAGTGATGTGGGTGGATTTTGTTTGTGTATTTAAATGAGGCTGAATGCATAGTCTTTTGATTTTTATTTCTTCTATCTTCTATGATAAAAGCAAATCAAAACAAAGGGACTTCACGGCCTTAACTCAAGTCCAAATTCCTTGGACCTCTTGATAAAGCTTTAAGATCACTAAGTTAAACACAGCAGGAAGATACAAAATTTTGGCTCTTAGAGTCAAATATCTTTATCCATATTGTTAATAACAAGATATCTTCCCAGCTTTTACAATGTATTTTCAAATTAATTTATAAAAGAGGTTGGTGATTAGTAATGTTTCACAAAGACCTCAGCTATGCAATTGTTTAAATATATCATTCATTCAAACTTGGAAGCTTAATGTTCACGAGATTCATCTTCCTTTGCACATAGAGAACATACCCCATATTTTCAAAGACCATCCATCTATTTATTGTTTTGAAAATAAATGTCACTCACAATCTAGCTTCCAAACATTCTAGGTACCCTTTTGTGAGACTGTTTTTATTATATAATTTCTCCACAGGTCGTTATAAGAAACGCTATTTACCTCATTTTTTCCGTAAAATATGTTTTCTCAATAGGTCCTACTCTATCAACAAAAAATGTTTGTATATTCTCAGTCTTTCCTGTGATTTTCGTTATATATTCTGGTTTAGGAATGGGTTTTTAAAATTTTTAAACAGTTTTTAAGGAAAAAAAAAAGCCCACTGGAAGTGAATAAAATGCACAACAAAGATTAGCTGGGAAGTGTTCAATGTGCCTTGTTTGCCTTGCTTTTTTCAGAAGCCACTCCTGTCAGTGGTCAGTTATAATAAAGGAAGAACAAAGTTCCTTGATGTATAACTGAAAAAAAAGCTGCCTGCAGTTCCTTTCAATTGCCCCGTTGCCCAGGCAGGCCGGCCTCCAGCCAGAAGCCAGCAGGCAAAATTTAACAGCCACGCTTCAAAACGTTAGTAGCAACTATCAATGCATCCATAACTCTTAGCCCTCTAGATATGGGGTCATCTTTCAATACTACCCCACTGTCATATACAACATTTGTCTTGTCCCACATTCAACTGATTGTGTCAAACTATGGAGGGACTATATAATACACATATACAATAGCACAATGAAAGCAATAATCTCCAACCCAGCTTCTTTATTTATTTGAGTGCTATTACAAAGTTTCCTGCAGTAAGGAGAAGCTGGGGAGGCCGTGACATGTTCCAGCCCCGCAGTGGATCTTAGAGGAGTGGAGGCTCTGGAGGGCTGAAGTACAGAATGCAGTTGCTTTGGTGTTACGCAAGAATCCAGCTTTTCCATTGCTTTGATAACCCGCTTTGTTCTCCTAAATTCTGGTAGTCACGACTTATGTAGAATCTGTTTTCTTTTTTTACTTAAAAAAGTATATTATGCTAATATTTATGGATGGCTAGCAAAATAATAGGTTATTTACTCACCTTGATGTTTAAGTACTACCGATTCTTCGACCAAACGAATCCTATATGGAAAAGTACATCTTATTTTCTTGAACTGAATCGTACATACAAAATCATAGTGAGATATTAAAGGTATACTCGCCTTAGAGTTTTTTCAAGTTGTTTTATCCATGTATCAAAGCCTTCAAGAAAATAAAAGTTGGCTTTGGAGAATGATTGCATTTTTCTTTTGAATCTATACCTGCTATAAGGAGTGAAATGTCAACAAGTCAATGGAGAACATTTAATTATTTAGTCATTGGAAAGGTTGGCGAGGCATTTAGACAGAAGCCTGAATGACTGGGTAAAATAATATTGAGAAGTACTGCACTCAATTTAGAAATATTACCTCAAGCAGAGATTTATTAGGCTAAACAATAGTAACAATTTAAAAGCTGTGATACAAATACTCTTGTAATTAGGATTTGTATGAAACTATTTAATTTTTTTAAAACAATTATTGAATTGTGTGATTATATTGCAATGTTTCTGAGCAATAGAGCTCACTTTTGCTATGCAACATGATGAGAAAAATGACAAAGAAAGGAATGAGTTTCAAGAGAGCGGTGTTTTTTTAGCAATCAGAAGAAATGCCTTGTTCAAGAACATACGTCAGGATAGGATTAATAGGAAAATGACCATCAAAAACCAAATTGCATGGGGAGGGAGACCAGGATCCTAACCCAGGTGTAACAAATAATTTGTAGTTCGTATCCATCACAGAGCAGAGGAAGAGTCACTGAAAGCAGACTTAGCCTCCTTCCGAGGATGTTCAAAAAGAAAAGGAATCTTGTAAATATCTTCGCAAAAGTCAATTCTCTTTCAACGGTCAAACAATGCTCTTGCTTACATAGCTGCAAAGTACGTGGGGTTTTCCGCCACACGGTAATATTTTTATAGCCCCGCAGTCACCATCTATTCCGTATACACAAACATCCGCGTACCCAGAAAATAATTGTGGATAATTCAATGTTCAGATTCGATAATGGATGCTCAAATAAATATGAGAATTCCAAGCAAATTTGTGCAAATGAAAAAAGATTTCCTCTGACATAATGGCATGGTGCAAGGCTGTGTGTAATGAGCTGTAATTTGTCTGGAAGAGCATTTTAAAGGGGTTGATCCATCCACTGGAAGGCCAGCAGCCGCTCCGAGTCTTGCAGCAGTGAGCTGGCCTGCCTCGTCTCAGAGGAAATTACACCACAAGCAGGCCAAATTTCTGACAACTTCCATAAATTATTTCAGATTTTCATATTTCAAATTTCATCTGCATTCATCATGTGAGTTTGACTGGGGAAAAATGTCTAGGAGGAGTTCTGCTAGCATTCAATGCAGCAGTCCCAGGAGCCTGCCCTGGGACTAGATAATTTAATTTCATTTTGATTAGATTATTCTTGCTGCAGTCTACTGCCAATCTGAAGTATTGTGCCTTCTCTTCTACTTAACCTTCCTGCCCCATGCCTGCTCCAGCCTGCATGCAGCTCTCTGTATTGCAGAATATATTTGAACAATCAAAGTTAGGAGTTATTATTTTGCTTTCCATTGTCCATCCTTATAAAAACACACATCTTTCACTGGGCTCCCTCTTCCCAGAAATCAGATTACTTCTTTTTTTTTTTTTGGTTTGTAATATTGTTTACCATTTTCAGTGGAAAGTGCCCTGTAATTTAGGTGGAAAATCTAAAATCATTACTAAATCTCAGGATGATGCAATAGACCAGAAATGAGGATCATCTTTAAAACAACTATAATCATCACTAGGTGATACACAAGAGACTGAAAACAGGTAAATAATGAATACACCCATCCATTAAAGTAAAAATCTATTGTAAACCAAAGTTATTTTTCAACCCTTTACCTAATGGTCAATGAAGAAAACCCTCTGTAATCGGTCTTCAAAAGCAGGACATTAGAGATTCAGAATACAAAATCTTGTAAACATGCAAAACCATAAACATGGTTAACTTACGAAAAATAGTGGCACGATAGCAAAATAATATGGGAAACAGACTAAGAAAGGTTTTAAAATATTCTCTTAAATTGAATTTGAATACATGAAATGATGATTAACAGTAAATATGGACTATGGTTACCTCAAAATGCATAATCACAATTTTTTCCTTATTTTTAGAAAATGACTGTACTTATATGAGATTCAATAACCCAGGAACACCAAAAATGTTTGTCACTTACTAAGTTAGAGGCAAGATTATTAGAAACATAGATAAATAAACAAAGCTAATGTTGTTCTTTAAGTAATATCTATCACTTCCTCCTTATTGAGTTATTTCTTTAAACAATATAAGTTTTTTTGATGCTATGTGTCTGAACTGAGGACTTTCAATTCTTTATTGTTCTCCATTTCGATGAAAAAAATTGAATTGGGGTCTGTTATATTGAATTTTGTTCAGTAAATATACTGAAATCATATTTTTGTTAGAAACTATCAATAAATCCAGTATAAGAAAAGTAATAAGATACAAATATGAACAGGACCTTTTGCAAAGGAAATATTACAGAGTGCACCCAGAAAATATATTAGGGAATGTGTTTTTTTCCTTGTGCTAGGAGAAAATACAGAAAGAAGGACACGAAACTGTGTTGTTTTTAATGCAGATTCCATGCTTGAAATAAAAACAATTCTAACCACTATTTCACATGGTTCAATAAAATCATTTTTCCAGCGCTGAAGTTAAAAAAATACATTAGAAACACACCTAAATCTTTTTTCTACATCAAAATAACTTACTAAAAAGACAGCACACTTGATAAATAATTGACTTCCCAGATTATGAAAATTCTGAACCTTTTTTGCTGTCCATGTTCTAATAGAGGTTATATAACAGTCTCAATTCTTAAAATCAATTTCAATGGCATATGTGGCTAAATCATCCATATTTAGAACCCCATTATATTCTATCAGTAATATCCTAGGAAAAAGGGGACAAGGACTTAACAAAATCTAATATATTATGGATACATGTTTTGAAGCAGTAGATCGTGTTTATTTCCTCTAGTTTTGGAGATGTTGGGGGTCAAGAGAAAAAGAATTGAACGTGTTGATTGTTATTTTTTCCCCCTACTTGTTTAACTGACTTGGTCCTCTGGGAAAGGAATGACATTGTAAACTAAACTGACTTGAGGCAACTTCATTCTGTGAAGAGTCATAATTTGCTTAGTGACCCCTTGCTCTGTCATATGAAGTCAGACACAAGGCATTGGTCACTAGGGGTGCTAAAAGCTTCCGTGGTGTTTTCACTTTTATATGTCATCATGGAAACCAGCACCTTAAACCCAGAAAACCTTAATGACATTCCCTATTAGTTGGGTCCTTTGAACAGTTATATATCCACTTGGATATAGTGGCAGTTGTTAAATAACTTTCCAATAAATAAAATATGAAAAGGAAAAAAATTGTAGTTCGGTATTTGCAGCTTGTCTTAAGATTCTAAAACTTGTTCTAATAAAATTAAAGGCATGCACTTTTAAAGTCCTATCTGATTACTCTCTTGAAAATCTCTGTGACTTAATGTTGGAGCCACTGTGCCGTTTGGCATGGAGAACTGGCAATTAAGCTTTTTGTACCCAGTATTCAAATTTGAGAATGTCACTTTATTACTTTGATTTTTAATTATGGACCATGTCAGCAGAAAAACTTCCACTGAGTGCAGTAAAAGAAAAAAGGAAAACCCTTTCCTGGAAATGGCAGTCAATGAAGAGAAAAGCAGCATTCCTAGAAATGTATAATTTATGATCAAAGCTAGAGGCTCCTGTGCGCTATCATCAAGGTAGTTTCAAACAAGGATGGAGACTTGTGGGAGTGTTCATATAGCCGGGTGCCTTTGGCAGCAGAGTTTTGGCGTCTGTTGCTGGGGAGTAGCCTAACCACTTCAAACTTTGTAAGCTGAGCTCTGGAAGAAATGCAATTCATTTTGTGTCTACACTGTAGAAGTGTCTACACTCATCTTTTTTAATAGAGCAAGGATTTTGTTGCTATCAAGAAGAAAAATTAAAGTCTTATTATGGTGGGCCATTCTCCCAAAGTAGGAGCATTCTAGCTTTCAGTTAAAAACTTTAATCTTCTGCTCCCATAATTTAGAGGCTGCTATGTTGCCTGCATTGTGTAACTCCAGGGACACCATTTATATTATTTGCTATGGAGTTGTGCTCTTGGGGGTCATTGTCATAAAATACAGTGGGAACTGTGCCCCCTAGTGTTGTGGAACTCAGAGGCTCCTGTGAAAGCCATTATTGAATGGCCTCTGTTAGGTTTCTTTCTGCAAAGGAGAGAAGACAGAAATGGGAAGAGAGGAAAGGACCATTGCGTTCCATTTCTTCCCTCCCTCACCACAAGCACAACCCCTAATTTTCTTTCCACTCCATGTAGACTCTTCCAAACAACTACGAACAGGAACTTATTACAGGTTCAGATCTGCCTAAATGAAGGAGTGGGAGAATGGAAGCTTAGCCTGGCTGCATTCTGAAGTTCTCTCTCATTTTGACCTCTTTCACAGAGTCAGAGAACCCCAGGTTGCTAAATCAGACAGGCATCTCTCCATGAGTCTGAGTGGCAGCACTGCATTAGAAATGAGATCCAGAAGCCAAATTGACCCAAATGTATCCTTTCAAGGTGGCTCTTTGGGAGTCAAATGTAGGCTTTCTTACTCTTAGAGAGACATAGTCAGGCCAGGAAAATCTAGTTCTTATCATGGAGATTTGGATTGCTGATAGAATTAGTTCATTATTTGAAAAGATTGCTACTTAAGGGAATGTGACAACTGGCTTAAAACCCAGATCCATTATGTTTAAATCTTTGGTTGAGAAAAGAGGCCATAGGGCAAGGAGCATAGGAGGCAGATAAAAAGAATCAACCTTCTTGGCCTGCACTTTCCTCACCTGTAAAACGGAGTGACTGGATTAGATTATGTCTTCAGTTGTGAAATATGTGGAAAGTAATTGGAAATGAATAATAAAGTACAGAAGTCTGTGAATTTTAATCTTATCTTAAAAATAAATTAGAACAATTTTGCATTCATGTACTCTCAACTATGATTTTTTTGAGTGAGGGAGACATAATGGTCTTTACAGTCAATATCCTGGGAATGGAAGTGTGTCAGCCGTGAGAGTATCATCTGCTAAGACAGAGTTAACTGCTGAACCAGGAGACCTATCAAGAGCTTCCATCTGTGACAGTTAGTGAGCATGGTTCCATTTCTAGATGCACCTGTAAATTAGGTAAATTCATCTTTGGTATTTCTCTGCTTTTTGCTTTTTTGGCATTTTATCTGCCCTTTCCACATTATATCTATGCTCTCTCTTCTGTCTCTACCCTCAGCCCTCACTTTGCCCTTGCCTTTTTCTTTCCTCAAAATGAAATCAACCAATTCCAAGTGGTCTACTCCAGCCCAGTTTTGTAAGGTGTTGTTCATGTAACCCTGGTAGTGCTCAAGATTATTTTGGACAGTATCTACACAAATGTTTGCAGTGTAATAGTTAAGTATTTATTTATTTATTTTTGCAAAGCTATGTTCATTATTATTATTATTTTTTAACATCTTTGTTGGAGTATCATTGCTTTACATTTTTGTGTTAGTTTCTGCTGTATAACAAAGTGAATCAGCTATACGTATACATATATCCCCATATCCCCTCCCTCTTGCGTCTCCCTCCCATCCTCCCTATCCCACCCCTCTAGGTGGACACACAGCACGGAGCTGATCTCCCTGTGCTATGCGGCTGCTTCCCACTAGCTATCTATTTTACATTTGGTAGTGTATATATGTCCACTCTCTCCCTTCATCCCAGCTTACCCTTCCCCCTCCCCGTGTCCTCAAGTCCATTCTCTACATCTGCGTCTTTATTCCCGCCCTGCCCCTAGGTTCTTCAGAACCATTTTCTTTTTTTTTAGATTCCATATATATGTGTTAGCATACGGTATTTGTTTTTCTCTTTCTGACTTACTTCACTCTGTATGACAGACTCTAGGTCCATCCACCTCACTACAAATAACTCAATTTTGTTTCTTTTTATGGCTGAGTAATATTCCATTGTATATATGTGCCACATCTTCTTTATCCATTCATCTGTTGATGGACACTTAGGTTGCTACCACGTCCTGTAAATAATGTTGCAATGAACATTGTGGTACATGACCCTTTTTGAATTATGGTTTTCTCAGGGTATCACAGTTGTGATTCTGGGATATTATTGCTTAGGGTTAGGCTAAGGTAGAAATATGCATTTCTTATTTCTCAAAATAAGTCAATTTAAATTAAATATTGAGTTTATAATCGTATAATGGTACCACAATATGGAAGAAATCATGGAAGGTGGTCCATCACTGAAATTAGGAAACTTTGGATAGATTAATTTTTGCTAAAGAAATACAAAATCATTTAGTGAGCTTTCCTCGCGTTTCAAGTGACTGAAAATCACAAAATAACAGTGACCTTAAGTGATAGAAATGGAAATAATTTGCTACGGATATTCCAATGATATTAAGGATATTCTATTTATCTTTGTGTGATAATTCCACTGTTGCTGTCCATTGTTTCTGCTCTCTTTTGCTCATGGTGTCTTGATTTCTTGTGTGTTCTGTGGTTTTTTTATTTAACTGTGTGCTTTTGCTCTTTGGGAATTTCTTTGAGGTATTGTTTGAAGGATGATTTTTTTTCTTTGTCAACGTTTCTTGGGTGAACTACCCATTCAGAACTACTTTAAATTCTAGGCTTGAGGTGCTGGGGTTTTTTTGTTTTCTGTTTTTTTAATATTTATTTATTTATTTGGTCATGCTGTGTCTTAGTTGCGGCAGGCCAGCTCC
Source organism: Balaenoptera acutorostrata (assembly GCF_949987535.1). Taxonomy (NCBI): domain Eukaryota; kingdom Metazoa; phylum Chordata; class Mammalia; order Artiodactyla; family Balaenopteridae; genus Balaenoptera; species Balaenoptera acutorostrata. The sequence continues at coordinate 76,994,800 of NC_080068.1, forward strand.
TTAGTTGCGGCATGTGAACTCTTAGTTGTGGCATGCATGTGAGATCTAGTTCCCTGACCAGGGATCGAACCCAGGCCCCCTGCATTGGGAGCGCAGAGTCTTATCCACTGCCCCACCAGGGAAGTCCCTAAGCTTGAGGTTCTTTGGACCTCTAAGGTAATATGAATTTGAGCTACAAACCTTTGTGAGGGCCAGCTTTTGGTTATGAATTATCAGGGCGGATTCCTCTTTTCCCTCTGCCACTCAATGCCAAGGTTCAAGAAAGGCAATTTTCTCGTTATCTGCTTCAGGAATAAGTTTATTTCTGGCTCACCCTTACTTGGGCACTTTCTCTCTTATCCCCCATGTCCCTTAAGGCCATAAAATTTTCAAGCCCCAAATATTTCAAGTAGATGTTTCCTGGGGGAGGTTGATTTCAAGGCCCTAAGCACTTTCCTGGATTTCTGCTTTATTTGTTAATTTTTGGCCTCTGAATATTCCTTATTCATTTTAATTACTTATTGATGTGTTAAAAAATTACTTGATACAAGAACTCTCATAGATGGCTGGAGGAATGAAAATTGGCATAACCACTCTGGAAAACTGTTTGGCAGCCTATACTAAGGCTAAACCTATGTGCAACTTTTGTATGATGTAATAATGGTTTTCTTAACTATATAGCAAACAGAAATACATATACAAATTCTCCAAAAGACACTTATAGGAATGTTCATAGCAGCCTGTTCACAGTGGCCTAAAAAACTAGAAATATACAAATTCACATCAATAGAATGACTATATAAATTGTGGCATATTTATACCATGCATAGTATATACGCTACTATAGAGAGACTGGGAATGGACAAATGGCAATTATATGCAACAAAATGAATGTATTTCACAAGCATAACTAAAGACTCCAGATACAAAAGAGAACGTATTATGTGATTTCATTTATATAAATTAATTCAAAATCAGCAAACTAATCTGTGCTGTTAGAAGTCAGGGTGATTTGGGATTGATATATATACACTACTATATATAAAATGGATAACTAATGAGAACCTACTGTTTAACACAGAGAACTCTACTCAGTGCTCTGTGGTGACCTAGCTGGGAAGGGAATCTAAAAAGGAGGGGATATATGTATATGTATGACTGATCCACTTTGCTGTACAGCAGAAACTAACACAACATTGTAAAGCAACTATACTCCAATATCAATTAATAAAAAAAATTTTTTTAATTAAAAACTTTCTTAAAATTTTAAAAAAATTAAAAACAAAGAATTTGGGGTGATGCTGTTGGTGGGAATGTAAATTGGTATAGCCACTATGGAAAACAGTATGGAGGTTCCTCAAAAAACAAAAAAATAGAGCTGCCATATGACCCAGCAATTCCACTCCTGGACATATATTTGGACAAAACTATAATTTGAAAAGATACATGCACCCCTACGTTCATAGTGGCACTATTTACAATAGCCAAGACATGGAAATGACAGACGAATGGATAAAGAAGATGTGGTACATATATACAATGGAATACTACTCAGCCATGAAAAAGAATGAAATAATGCCATTTGCAGCAACATGGACAGACCTACAGATTATCATACTAAGTAAAGTCAGTCAGACAGAGAAAGACAAATATCATATGATATCACTTATATGTGAAATCTAAAATATGACACAAAGGACCATATCTATGAAACAGAGATTCATAGATATAGAGAACAGGCATGTGGTTACCAAGGGGGATGGGGATGGGGGAGGGATGGAATGGGAGTTTGGGGTTAGCAGATGCCAACTATTATATATAGAATACATAAACAACAAGGTCCTACTGTATAGCACAGGGAACTATATTCAATATCCTGTGATAAACCATAATGGAAAACAATATGAAAAAGAATATATATATGTACAACTGAATCACTTTGCTGTACAGCAGAAATTAACACAACATTGTAAATCAACTATACTTCAACAAAGTTTAAAAAAAAAGAGTAAAGAAGTAGGGTGATGATTACTCTTGGAGGGTTAGTAATTGGGATGAAGCACAGAGAGGCCTCCACGGAGCTGATCATTTGTTATTTCTTTTTTTTTTTTTTAATTTATTTTATTTATTGCTGTGTTGGGTCTTTGTTTCTGTGCGAGGGCTTTCTCTAGTTGTGGCAAGCGGGGGCCACTCTTCATCGCGGTGCACGGGCCTCTCACTATCGCGGCCTCTCTTGTTGTGGAGCTCAGGCTCCAGTTGCGCAGGCTCAGTAGTTGTGGCTCACGGGTCCAGTTGCTCCACGGCATGTGGGAATCCTCCCAGACCAGCGCTCGAACCCGTGTGCCCCGCACTGGCAGGCAGATTCTCAACCACTGCGCCACCAGGGAAGCCCGCATTTGTTATTTCTTATTCTGGGTACTGGTTCCACAGGTCTGTCCAGTGTGTGAAAATTCGTTGAGCTGTACACCTGAGATATCTGCATTTTTCCGAATATATGCTTTTCTAAAAAAGGGAAAAAGTACTTTCTGCATCCTTTTGAATTCTTTCTCGTGAGGAGTGGTCAGAGTAGGTGGTCTGCCATGCCGTAGGAAGGGAAAGAAGGCAGTGCTTGTTTGGCTTGCCGTTATACCTCTAGCATCTAGCACAGTATTTGGCCCAGAGTAAGGGCTCAATAAGTATTTGTAGGTGCCATACATTTGGAATCTAATTTTTAAAAAACACACAATTACCAACTGACCAGTTTTCTTCATTAAAAATCAACCAACCAGGGCCTCCCTGGTGGCGCAGTGGTTGCGAATCCGCCTGCCAATGCAGGGGACGCGGGTTCGAGCCCTGGTCCGGGAGGATCCCACATGCCGTGGAGCAGCTGGGCCCATGCGCCACAACTACTGAGCCTGCGCTCTAGAGCCCGCGAGCCACAACTACTGAGCCCGAGTGCCACAACTACTGAAGCCCACGCGCCTAGAGCCCATGCTCCGCAACAAGGGAAACCACCGCAGTGAGAAGCCCGCGCACCGCAACGAAGAGTAGCCCCCGCTCGCTGCAACTAGAGAAAAGCCCGCGCGCAGCAACGAAGACCCAACACAGCCAAAAATAAATAATAAATAAAATAAATCAAAAAAAAAAAAAAATCAACCAACCAAACAAACCAACCAGGAAATAACTGATATATACCTTTAGTAATACAGTCACCTTACTCTAAAAAATGTGGGCTGAACAGATTATACTAGTTCATTCACTCCCAGAAAGCTATTAGTGAGGGAGGCTCAAAATGTTTTTCAGTTTAAAAGAGAACAGAGTGATCTGAGGATTCATGTATGGATCAAAGGAATTCTTAAGTGAGTTCTTTTTATTTTGGATGTTTTGCCCTTTGAGATATCAATTCCTTGAACAAAGAGTAAAAGTAATTTCCCTAATGGGTAGAAATGGGAAACAAAAGTCTTTAGAAAAGTTTAAATTATATTTAGATGTGAAGGACATTTTACTTGAGGAAGTTAAAACTTATAACAGAAAAATGTTATAGCTCTGCAGGGAAACCTCAGTAAGTAGCTGTGTGACCTTGACCAAGCCTCCCAGCCTTCTCTGTTTCCAGTCTTCTCATTTGCAAAATGAGAAACAAGCACTAGGTTTCTTTCAAAACTAAAATTCTGTAATTGCGTAATTTCATCTAATGGTAGGAAACATTGACTTCAATTACTTTAAACATATGAATTATAAATCATTAAAAAGGAAAGGTGGTTTTGTTTAAAGTAACAAAATACAGTATGATTTACAATAAATTTCATGTTGTTTAGTGGAGGTCTTTTAATGGGGCTTGATTAAGTATTAAAGAGTAGTTAGAGTATTCATTGTCTAGAATTTTCTCTGCATTTTGCTAAGTACCACTGTGGCAGGGACTGGCCCCAGTGGCCTCAGGGACTGAGCCTGTTTCCTCTTCTTCCTGGGCACATAGCTAGACTCTAGTTTTCTCCTTCACAGTGAGCCGTGGTCATGTGTTCTGGCCGATGCAGCATTAGCAGAAGTGATACACGTCTCTTCCAGGCCTGGCCCAATAACACCTCTGACCCAGGATCGTCCCAGCCTTCCCTTAGGCCACAGCATTAGAAGCCACACATAGAAGATGGCAGGGCCACAAGGTGAAGGGATTCTGGCCTTGAATTATCACTCGGAGGAGAGCTGCTGATAATCAGGAACACCTGTTTTGGTCTTTCCATGAACAGGAAATAAATATCAAAAATATCTAGTATTTGTTTGATTACATGGTTTGAGTTGACAACTATTAATGCATATTTAACTAAACAAACCTTCACAAAATGTTTCTTAAAAAGAGAAACTGCAGATCGAAGAGAATGCTAATTCTCAGTTTGTGAAAATTCATTGAGCTGTATACTTAAGATACCTGCATTTTTCTGAATGTATATTAAAGTTTTTCTAAAAAGAAAAAATGCTTTAACTTTCTGCAAGCAAAGCAAATAATAAGAAAATAGCAGAGCTGACATTTCTCCTACTAATAATATATTTTTTTGATAAAGAAGAGTTTTCCTAACAGGATAAAGTATTGCCCTCTCAATATTCTCCAGGGACTGGACCAATCATTACAATATTAGCATTAGCATTAGCATTAGCATTAGCATTAGCATTAGGAAGGCAACAGGGTATGGTGGAGATGGTGGAGACTGAGGATTCAGTCAGGCTGAGTTCAAGTCCTGATTTTACTACCCAGGGCTTCACTTTTCTCATCTAGACAATGAAGCTAATAATATACACCTTGTTAGGCTGTTAGCAGTAAAACAGAGTGGCTAAAAGCATGAAATTGGGGTTAGGCTACCCAGAATTGAATCCTGGCTCTGCCATCACTGGCTTGGGTGAGATGCTTAAGTTCCCTGTGCTTTGTGTCTTCATCTGGAAGGTGGGGATGATGGTATAGATGTTGGGGAATTAATATGAGAATGAAGTGAGTCAATTCACGCAGAGTGCTTAGAATAGTGCCTGCCACCAAGATGTATGTAAATGTTTATTTTACTGTTATTGTTGCAAGGATTCACTAGAATCTGGACAAAAATTCACCCACATTGTAGACACTCATTAGATGGCAATAATGCACTATTCAAAGATGTTTGGCAATACTTGTTTGTACATAAAAATGACAGAATCTTGGTTTGATACCTTCTATATGCACAATACCCTATTGTCCAGAAATTTCATTTTAACCCATTTCAGTTTATCCAATATGTGCTGGTATCCAATGAGAAATAATTTAATTCCATGATTTAACAGGTTATTGCACTGAGAAAAAATAGAGCATATAGAAAGAAATCTGTCTTCTCTAAGACCAAGAGTTGCGGGCTTCTGTATCACGTTTCCCTACTCATATTTAGCTGGACATCAAGCCCTGTGCACCAAACTCTTAAGATTAAGGCCAGACGTGCTTGTCCCCTTAGCTGAGAAAATTTATGGAATCACCTTTCAGCTAGGCTAAACTTTCCTTTCTGATAGTCTCCTTTATTAGTAAAAGGTTTTAAAGCATGCACTCTCAAAATTAGTATTATATATTCACTTATAAATGACATACACTTAGTATTCATATACATGAGCATACATATTTATATACTATACATCACTATAATACACAAAAGCAAAAATTTTAGCATGATGGAATAAAGGACATTACCTATAGTTTAAAACATATTCCTAATTGTGATGACTTAATGTGATCATTAGCCAATACCTCAAGGCTCACTATATATTTGGGGTGGGTTCCATTGTTAATGACAGTGTATGTTAACCTATTTTAAATAAGATAATTTCTTAATAATTTCAAAATTGTTTATCTGACTTATGCCAGATCCAATTAGATCATCTTTTTTTTTTTTTTTAGACTCATTGTAGCTAATGAAGAATCTTTCTAGAAGTATAAATTCTGCCATTTTCAAATTGTTTATGCTTGCTTTATTAGAATGATCTTCAGTTCACAGTTTCTCCTTTTAAGCTACATTTCCACTTTCCTAGTTTGGTTAAAACTAGAAAATATGGGCTTCCCTGGTGGCGCAGTGGTTGAGAATCTGCCTGCTAATGCAGGGGACACGGGTTCGAGCCCTGGTCTGGGAAGATCCCACATGCCACGGAGCAGCTGGGCCCGTGAGCCACAATTGCTGAGCCTGCGCGTCTGGAGCCTGTGCCCCGCGACGGGAGGGGCCGCGATAGAGAAAGGCCCGCGCACCGCGATGAAGAGCGGTCCCCGCACCGCGATGAAGAGTGGCCCCCGCTTGCCGCAACTGGAGAAAGCCCTCGCACGAACCGAAGACCCAACACAGCCAAAAATAAAATAAATAAATAAATAAAATCAAGTAAAACTTAAAAAAAAAAAACTAGAAAATATAACTCTTAATCCACTAAACTGGGCACACTCTAGATTATAATATGTTTCACTATGCCACCAGCAAACAGTTCTGTTAAGAACCCTAAGGGTGCTCCTGCCCTTCTCTGGGAGAGACTATTGGACACATGAATCTCTGTTGGAGTTACTGAATGAAGGCAGCAATGTCCATACTGTACCTATTTTACATATTACTTAAGATACATGTCTGACTTTTAAAGCTAAAACTATAAATACTAGCAGAAGTTGTAATGTTTTCTTCCTGCGCATCCAAAGGATCACATGGGGCCCTCACCTCACTTTTGTCTGCACATGGTGTAGGCTGCCCTGATTCATTCTCTTGTCGTTGAATATTTTTCTTCCATGCCAAAGAATATTACCTTTCCATCTCAGGCAGATCTGAAGGTTTCTTTCTTAATGGGAAAGAGAATTCTAGCTTCTGTAATATAGTACTTGTAATTGAAACCTTAGCAATAGAGCAAGAGAAAACTGAGCAGACGGTGTAAAGCCTGCCCTTGGGAGGCTGGTGATTGTAGGGACACACAACCTGGCCTCGGGCATCAGTCAGCCCTTGATCCAAGTCCTGGCTCTACTACTTACTAATTGTGTGAACTTGACGTAGGTTAATCAATCTGAAACTCAATTTCCCCATCTGAAAAAAGTGATAATATCTACTGCATTAGGTAGGTATATGTTAGGTTGCTGTGAAAAAAACACACAGGAGGGATAGCTCAAAATACAGTGGCTTACAAAGATGCAATTTTATTTCTTTTACATGTAAAAGTTCATGTACACTGGGCTCCCGTCTCATGATTAAATGGGTCTTTTGGTTACTGCCATTATGTCTGATTCCAGCAAGAAAGGAAGGAGGAAAAGGAAAGGGAAGGCACACACTACTTTTCTTTTAAGATTCTGACTTGGAAGTGTTTTAAATCCCATTGGCCAGGCCTTAGGCACATGGCCACAGCTAACTGCAAAGGAGCATGGAAAGTGTAGTATTTCCTGGTGACCAGGTACCTAGCTCCAGGTTTCTATTACTAAAGGAAGACAGGAATAGGATAGGGATTAAATGACACCATTTAGCATAGAACCGGAGCCTGTGGCTCTACTACAAACCCAAAGATCACTATTATCATTATTCAATCTCTAAGTCTTTTGTTTTCTCTTAAGCAAAGTGAATATTGATTGACTGTTTCATTCCGTAAACAGGCATTGAGTAGTGATCTTAATATGGCAAGAATATCCTGCCTATCCCACTAGGTAGTAAGTATCAAACCAATAGTAACTGAAGTGGATGGGCTTTGAAAACTACATCATCTATCTATCTATCTATCTATCTATCTATCTATCTATCTATCTATCAATGTATCTTTCACTTGCAACGGATCATTCTTCTTACTCTCACATTGGGATCTTCTGAGGGCCTTGTATCACAGCTAGAAAAAGGATAAAAAGAAAATTTCTACTATTTTTGCAGAGAATATAAAAAATAAAAATACTAGGAAAAATTAGCTGATGGGAGAATCTCCTTGAAAGACTGGGGATGAGAAGCAATAGAGCAAAGTAGAAAAGGCCTGGAGTGTGGATTGAGATGATCCCGTGTATTAGACAACTTAGGCTGTAAGATCTCCTCAAGTCAGTGTTTTACAACAATATTTCTTACTCCCAGATCTATGGGTTGAAAACAGCTTTGCTTGCATCTGCCAGGCTCTTCTTGGGTTTGCTCCCTATATCTTTTCATTCTGGCACCTCTGTGTAGGGCACGTTTTTGTGGCAGATGTCAGGAGCTTAGGAAGTCAAGCTATATCATGCAAATGCACTTGGTGCCTCTATTTTTTCTCCCCAGCTTTACTGAGATATAATTGACACTTAAAATTGTGTAAGTTTAAGGTGTACAAATGTGATGGTTTGCTACACTTACATACTGCACAATGATTACCACCATAACATTACCTACTATCTCCATCCTGTCACATAGTTACCATTTCTTTTTGTGGTGAGAACATTTAAGATGTATTCTCTTAGCGACATTCAAGCATATGACACAGTATTATTAGCTATAATAACCATGCTGTACATTAGATCCCCAAATTTGTTAACCTTATAACTGGAAGTTTGTACCCTTTGACAATATCTTGTCATTTCCTATCTTGTCATTTCTCCAGCCTCTGGTAACCACCACTCTCCTATGTTTCTCCGAGTTTGACTTTTTTAGACTCCATATATAAGTGATATCATAGAGTATTTGTCTTTCTCTGTCTGATTTACTTCACTTAGCATAATGCCCTCAAGTTTCATCGAAGTTGTCACAAATGGCAGGGGTTCCTTCTTTCTCATGGCTGAATAATATTACATTGTATATATATGTACTGCATCTTCTTTATCCATTCATCCATTGATGGACACATGTTATTTCCATATCTTGACTATTGTGAGTAATGCTGCAATGAACATGGGAGTACAGATATCTCTATGAGATTGAAGCCTCTGTTTGGATCTGGCATATCCACTCACATTCCATTGACTAAAGCATGTCATATGGCTAAGACCAAAGTCAACAGCATGGAGAAGTATTTTCCATCTTACAAGTAAGCATGGCAAGGGCAGGAAAGGAATAAATAATTGTGAACAAATAATATAGTCTAAAACCCCTGAGTTTGAATTCCCAACTAGCTGTGTGATCAGGAGCAAGGCTCTTAATCTTCCTGAGCCTCATTTATAAATAAGGATAATACGGATAGCCCATAAGAGTGTACTTGTTAAATGATATAATCCCTTTAAAGCAGAGTTTCCCAGTGGCATGCCACAAATGGATTAAGTGTGTGGCATGATAGCGTATTTTTCAGTCCACAGACCAGCTGGATGAGACTTGGGGCTTCCAGATTCTCGGCCAGTGGCCTCCTGCCACAAACAGCCATGCCTGTATGTTGGCTGCACAAACAGTATCATTTTCTGTGTGCCATGATATGAAAAATATTAGAAGGCACTGGAAAGGAAAGCACCTAGATAGTGCCTGGCACTTGGTAAGTTTTAAACCAGAAGCAGCTGTCGTGACTGATGGTTGGAGCAGAGACTGAGGCAGCAGTTTGATGGCAATGAGGCCTCAGCAGGAACCACTGACATAAGAGAATTATGCCCGCTACCCCCAGCAGTTTCGAGAAAACTCTACTTGATGCTTTGCTGTTTGCCTCTCTGTGACCCTGTGGGGGTCATGACCTCACCCCACCCCCAGCCCCCAGCAATTTGAGAAATCCTGGGAAAGAAGATGCGGAAGACAATGACCAGAGCCCATGCTCTGTGTGACCAGAGTTGAAAGTTGAATCTAAAAATATGTCTTACTATAGAACACCAATTGTGGCTGTTTCTATAGTCATTTGGGGTAGCTTATTACAAATCTACCCCAAAAGAAATTCCTGGAATTGTGCTCGTCTGTGAATTGCTGGGAAGACACAGCGCCATTCTTGGTCTGGCATGTGGTCAAGGCTGACTTGCAGTGGCTCTGAGCTGGAGCTTCTCACCATCTGAGAGTGGGAAGCCAGTGTTCTGGGTTTCTCTAGATTGGAATTGCTCCTTGCTGCTGAGATGTGAGATAGTCTCCTCTTACTACCATAAACATGAGTATTCTCAGCGTAGACCAAAAACTGAGGGCAACAGCCTAAGTCACTGGAACATGTTGCTAATCTTTAGCTAGTGATACTGCTAGGCAAAGCATGTGGCTTTTGTGCACAGAGATGTTTTCCTATTATTTTAGTCTTATGTTTCCCCACTACCCAGCACAGGTGCAGTCAGGGTCTAGTGTCCTAAGACAAATAAAACAGTTGAGAAGATTAACATTGAGAACTGAAGTTTTAAAAATAGAGTTGGATCCAATTTGCATGTTATTTTGAAAACTCAGCTTTATCCAAAGTGATTTCCATGGCATGATCGTTGGTTTCTTTGACACTGATTTAACCCTTTATTCATTACTTCAACAGACATTTATTGAAAGCCTTTTATGTGTGAGATTCTGGAGATACAATTGAATAAGGTATAGTTTCTGGCCTCAAGAAACTTCCATAGTGGGAATAGAGCATTAACGGAAATAAAAATTATTTTGAAATTTCATCACAGTGTTAACTACGACTCCTCTAATATCTTATACAGAAGAGAAAAAAAAACGGCATGAACATTCTCTGGTAATTAAACAGTACTTTAGATACACATATGAAAAGTATTTTTAATGAAGTCCATCTCTCTCTCCAAACTTGTGTGTCATAATGAGAATTTCCTATTCTCTTTCTGTGGAGGAAGAAAAAAGACTTAGCCAGCAATGTTGCTAAGGGAACAGGGAAATGGCCATTCTCATGTACTGTTGATAGGCCTGAGAGGGGTCTAAATTGGTTCATGCTTTCAGGAATGGCAATCTGGCCATATGTAAATGCCCTACAATGGGAGGGAGATTCTTTAAATAAATTACGGAACATTGCACAAGGGAATACTATGTGAACCATAAAAATGATGCTCAGATGAATAATGAAATGGAATATGTTTTTGAACAAGAAAAATACAAAACAGTAGACACAGTATGATTCCAATTATGTGTGTGTGTGTGTGTGTGTGAGTACATGCATAAGGAAAACTTGGAAAAAGATAATGCCGATATGTTAAAGGTGGTTATTTCTGAGTCTTGAGATTCCAAGTGATTTTTAAAAAAATTTATTTATTTTTGGCTGAATTAATTAATTAATTAATTTTTGGCTGTATTGGGTCTTCGTTGCTCTGCCCGGGCTTTCTCTAGTTGTGGTGAGCGGGGGCTCCACTTTTCGTTGCGGTGCATGGGCTTCTCATCACGGTGGCTTCTTTTGTTGTGGAGCACGGGCTCTAGGCACACAGGCTTCAGTAGTTGTGGCTCGTGGGTTCCAGAGCGCAGGCTCAGTAGTTTTGGTGCACGGGCTTAGTTGCTCCGCGGCATCTGGGATCTTCCCAGACCAGGGCTCGAACCAGTGTCCCCTGCATTGGCAGGCGGATTCTTAACCACTGCACCACCAGGGAAACCCCCCAAGTGATTTTTAATTTGAGGAGTGTTTTTCAGCCCTTTTTGAATTTTCTACAAAGAACACATATTACTGGCATAATCAGAGCAGGTTGGGGAGGATTGGGGATTTTTGTTTGTTGTGTTTTTTAAGAATCAAAAAAGTCTGTATCGGATCATGTCAGCTCCAGGGGAAAAATGATTCCAAGTAAAAACATTTACCTTATGTGGCAGAATTAAAGACATGAGCTTAGGTAGCTGGTGGGATTTCTACCAATGTAGAATTTTCCAGCTAGGGCTGTGGAAGAGGCACCTTTAGTTTTTTGGTTTGTTTGTTTGTTTTGTTTCTGTGTGTGTAAGCAATGAAATTAATGGAAATTTAGCACACTTACAAGGAGAAGATGCAGCAGCTCTCTTAGACAAATCAAGCCATTTTTGGCGATTTTTCATTGGAAATCTGGAAAAAAGGTAGCTGGGAGAACTGCTTGCTGGAGCACTACCCAGAACTAGGCCTGAGTAAGGGCTGGTGTTGGAGTTACTGCATGTCTCCCCGCACTTAAGTTGTTGAATTTATGGAGCTCAAGAGTGCTGATTTCTCATTTCAGGTTTTTAAATAAAAGTTGATTCTTTTAAGCTACCATATGATCCAGGAATTTCACTTCTGGGCATATATCCAGAGAAAACTCTAATTTGAAAAGATACATACACCCCAATGTTCACAGCAACACTATTTACAATAGCCAAGACATGGAAACAACCAACCATCAACAGATGAGTGGATAAAGAAGATGTGGTACATACATACCATGGAATATTACTCAGCCATAAAAAAGAATGAAACGATACCATTTGCAGCAACATGGATTGATCTAGAGATTATCATACTAAGTGAAGTAAGTCAGACAGAGAAAGACAAATATCATATGATATCATTTATATGTGGAATCTAAAAAAGTGATACAAATGAACTTATTTACAAAACAGAAACAGACTCAGACATTGAAAACAAATTTATGGTTATCAAAGGGGAAAGGGAGCAATGAATTAGGAGTTCAGAATTAGCAGATGCAAACTACTATATATAAAACAGGTAAACAACAAGGTCCTACTGTATAGCACATGGAACTATATTCAATATTGATATTTAATATCTTATAATAAACTATAATGGAAAAAGAGTTGATTCTTTTAAACACTGTATTAAAAATCGTTATATATTTTAAACATACTTGAAAAAATAGGAAATTATAGGAAGAACACAGTTTTAAAAATTGGCTTATTTTCTTGACATTTTTCTCCTCCCCCCACTATAAATATTATAGATACAATGAAGCCATCTCTGAACCCTCTCCCCAATCCCATTTCCCTACCTTTCTCCTTAGAGTTAACCACACTTATTATTTCAGTGCTCATCATTCCTATGCATGTTTCAATAATTTTTCTACATATTTTGCATCAATAAACATCTAAACTTTTTTTCCTAAACTTTTGCTAAACTTCTTTTGGGTATTTTTCCTAGACTCCTCCAATTTGCTTTTTTTGGTTCTTGTTGTTGTTGCTGAGATTTATCTGTGTTGATAGATGTCACTCTAATTTATTCATTTTGACTGCTGTATAGTAATCCACTGTAGAAATACGCAACAACATATTTATCCATTCTTCCACTGACAGACACTTAGGTTGTTTACAATTTTGTGTTTGTTTTTGCTATTTCCAACAATGCAACAGTGAACATTTGTGAACTTGTATCCCTGTCTAGCATGTATACCTTAGAAGTGGGATTACTGGATCATAGGCTAAGTGTATCTTCTGCCTAACTAGGTATAGACAATGGCTCTTCCAGGTGATTATACCAGCCTGCAGTCCCACCATAAGTGTATGAAGGTTCTTGCCAATGTTTGGAATTGCCATTCTTTAAATTTTTGCCAATCTGAAGACTGTGAAATGATTTCTCAGTGTCATTTGATTTCCCTAATTAATCCTGAGGCTGACCATCCTTCCATACATTTATTGGCCATCAGTTTTTTTTTTCTTCTTAGTGACTTTTTATATACGTTGATCACTTCTAAAAAAATATTCTTTTCTATTATGGTTCATCACAGGATATTGAATATAGTTCCCCGTGCTATACAGTAGGACCTTGTTGTTATCTATTCTATATGTAATAGTTTGCATCTGCTAAATCCAAACTCCAAATCCATCCCTTCTCCACCCCGCCCTCCCCCTTGGCAACCACAAGTATTCTCTATGTCTGTTGATCACTTTCTTAATGGGTTTTTAGCCTTTCCCTGTTTGGCTTATTCTCAGCTTTAAAAAAATAAGAAAAAGAAATCCCTCCACCTATCCATTCAGCATTTTTTTTTTTTTTTAGTGAAAATTGGCTGTTAGATGCTGTGACACGATTATGAAAAAAGTAGTCTTTTACATGCAGATACTCAGTTTATACTGTTTTTTATGGTAAGAAGAGGACACTCTTCTTCAATATATTATATAAGTGTTGTATTAGGATTAATCTTTACTTCATTTATATTTTGTTCTTAAGGTTTATTTCAGACTATTCCTGACAAAAATAAAAAATGATGAGGTTACAAATATTGCTGTATTGCCCTTAATTGTCCAAATAAAGCATCCATTCTAGACTCCAGAATCAGAAAATGAAGGAAGATGGCCATGCTCCCCCAAGGTTATCTTGCCCTCATTATGCAGCGGCACATGTGGGATGGTCAGGGGTACACAGAGAATGACTAATGTATTAATAAGGCTTACATGTACCTCTCACCCCCCCTATAATTGCATTCCTTTCATTAGCTTTTACCCAGCTGGTCTGAGTTGCACAAACAAAATATTGTATAAGATCAGCCCATTGACGGTAAATTCAGAACAATTTTTGTAAAACCCTTGCCAAGTTACATACTGACCCCAGGGTCTTTAAACCAGCCAAAAAATGTTGAGCAAAAACTGAATTAAACCTATTATCACAAATTTGTGCCCCATAATCTGATGCGACTTCCAGATGTCCAGCCCAAGACCATCTGCTGAATGTCTGTGGGCACGCACTCCCAAAACACATGCCTGGATAAGAGTAACAGACCGACAGCTTGCAGCTCTGAAACTCTGAGCAGTTGCTGCTTAGACATAAAAGCGACAAAGAATAAACCAGTACGTGAGGTTTTTTTGAGAGTTCTTTTTTTTTTAACCATCATTTGCTTTCTGTTTAATTGACCAGTTGCTTTGTTCTTAGAGTCAAATGGCTCATGTCTCTCAAAGACAGCAGACTGCGTGATTTCAAATATTTTAAAAAGCAACAACAAAACCTTTGAGAGTTAGCTGCTAACTTAGACCTGGTAATAATTCTGAGTAGCATGTTTTGTTTATTGCAGTATCTGTCTTATGGCAGGATTCTGAGAAAACAGACTCTCAGGAGGGGCTGTATGGGCAGGAGGTCTACTGGCAGGTGCTCTCAGGAACAATTTGCATGAGAGAGTGAGGGAAGTAGGACTGGGCAGGAGGAGAAGCTGGACTGAGACGCGGTGACAACAGAGGCCTCGTGCATTCCTATGGGGGGCGCTTTAGAGCTTGGATGGTGTGGCAGTTAATTTTATTTGTCAACTTGGTGCCCATTTGTTTGGTCAAACACCAGGCTAGATGTTGCTGTGAAGGTATTTTTTGTTGTATTTTTTGTTGTTGTTGTTAGATGTGAGTAACACTTAAATCAGTACACTTTCAGTGAAACAGATTACCCTCCATAATGCGGGTGGGCCTCATACAAAAATATTAAACAATTATATTTTTAAGCTCTGTAGTTGGTACTAAGAATATGTCAATTAATAATAATAATAATAATGGTACCAATGAAAGATCAAATGGAAAAGAATGGCCTTCTTTTTCAAAAGACCGCATTTAGTAGATCCAATGTATTCCAGTTGGGCAATTCCTCTACTATTAGAGGAATAAGTCTTCTAATTTACCTTTGCTCTTCAAAGAGCCAAGACTGGGGTTTCTTGAAAGAGAAGGAATTCTCCTTAAGACTGCAATGTAAAAACCCTGCCTGAGTTTCCATTCTGCTGGAAATTCGGCCTCAGGACTGCATTATCAACTCTCACCTGAATTTCCAGCCTTCCGTGCAGATTTCAGACCTGACAGCCCCCCACAATCATGTGAGTCAATTCCTTAGCCTAGAGGGTAAACCCTAGGGGTCTATGTTATGACCCTTCTATTGGGGTTTGCCATAAACTGCACGTGGCATCAGCTGCCACCACAGTGTCAAGAACTGTGAAGGGTCTGAGATTTTATCCTACTTGCAAGCTAGCAAGTTAGCTTGCCACCATTTCATGGATGCTGGTAGAAGACATGAGGCCCCTGGGTCAGTTTATTACTCACAGCTATAGCCGTAGCCAGAGTATCAGCATTTTTATACTGATTCCCTGAGCCCCAGTGCCCGTAAGGAGGATCATATCACACCTGCGCCCACAGTGGATTGCATTACAATAGAGGGACCCTGAGTTTAGGGAATCCAAATCTTTTATAATGGGCAGTAAGTATGCCTCCAGAAGGAGGTACTACCTCCATCTTCCATGGCTGTAAGAAAACCCACCCTAAGCTTTCGGGGAAGACACTATATCTTCCGAGTCTATTTGCTATACAAACATCCTTGAAATCATAGTTCAGAACAAAGGACAGACAGTCCCTCAATCATAGGACATGCAGAAAAGACTCATGGAGAATTGTCTCTCAACACAAGAAACCTCTAGCATGTGGTCTGCCAGGTCACATGGTCCAAAGGACAGTGCTTTTAAGAAGTTGCTTTTTAATGAAACTCTAAGAATTTGGTCTCTAACTTTATGAAAAACTGTGCTGTCTTTATTTGACAACTTTTGACCAGTGGATTAAGAGTCAGGCTGCCTGGGTTTGTGTGGGCTCTGCCAAACATTTGCTGTGTGACCCTGGGAAAGTCACTTAACCCCTCTGTGTCTTAAAGTGTTATCTGTATCATGATGATAATAAAAGCACCTCCCATGTAGGGTTGTTGTGAAGATTAAATGAATTAATATGGATAAAGTATTTAGAACAGTGTCTGGCACACAGTAATACTTTTTTTATTCAATGCCTTGACATTTGTGCTTAAGGAAGCCATTTGCCTCTTCCTCTTCTACAGGTCTATGGAGGCTAGATGGAAGGATCAATGCATTTTCCTTTCCAAACTCTATTGCAGAGTGATTGCTAATGTGGCAGATATTGCTATTGCCTAAGCCGATATCCATTCGCCCTTGTTTCCTTAGTGCTGGAACTTGAATTCCAGGAGTAGACAAAAGACCACATTTCCAAGTCTCTCTTGCAGCTATGTACGGCTTTATGACTACATTTTAGATGATAAGCTTCCAATCTGCTGAAATGTAGCTGCCCCACCTTACAGGGGCTTCCTTTTCATCCTTCTGCCTTCCTATCGTCTAGACTTTAATTAGGATGTGATGGTGGCAACTCCAGCAGCCATCCTAAATCGTGAAGGTACAAGCCACACTCTATGAATAGCTGCAGAGAGAGAGGAGCCCGTGCCTCTGCAGATGGCATAGAATTGTTATCTATATCAGCCTTGTATGGTTTGACTCCAGAATTCTTTAATGTAATAGTGAAATCAACTTTTTCTTGGTTAAGCCATCATAATTCTGCTTGTTTGATATCAGCTATTGGCAGTCAACCTCTCCTGACTCATAACTGCTAGTTGCTATATTCATTCATTAATTAATTGATTCTTTATTCATCCACACGTTTATTGAGTCCTACTCTGTGGTAGGCCCTGAAGAGTTAAAACAACCGCTTGGAATATTTCCTTCCCCAGGTTACTGGGTCTCATGGAAATGAGTTATGGCTCCAATAAAACCAAATGGAAGATTGTACAAAATGACTGTGTGTTAGAGTATCGTCCTGTTTTTGAAAATGGAGCTGTTTAATGATCTGCAAATTCACACAAGTTCAAAGAAAAGAATGAAGCTGCACTAAAAAGACCTTGGTAATTGTGGGATTCAGAGAGTTCTGGAAACTCGTTTTGATTTTGCTTCCTGCTCCTGGGCTCTGAATTCTTCCCTGCTTCCATCTTTGGTTGGAAATGACATCATCTCTCACTCTCACCAGCCTGAAATGAGTTGTCCTTTATCTCTGCAACTACGAATGTTCCTGTAAAGCCTTCTATTTTTAAGATGCAGGGGAAGCAGATACGAAAGTATATGAGGGAATTGTGATAACACTAATCATACACTCTCCATCTTTAAAAATTTCCACATGGTCCACAAGGCACATAAATCCTTTAGTTATCTCTTGACAGGTCAGGCTGCTATTAGTAGACATATTTAGGTTAGGTCTATCTATGCAAAAGGAAACTGAGTGTTGAAGTTCTAAAGCTTCAGGTACTCATTCAATAACTATTTATTGAGTATCAGCTGCAGACTTGGCACCAGAGATGGGGGTGAGCCGCAAAATCAGAATCGTCCTTGCCCTCTTAGAATTTTCGACAGCTCTCTTCCTTTTCCTGACAAAAAATTTTCAAGTTCCCACCCATCATTCCTCCAAACATGCATGTATTGTGTGGAATTAGTCCCTTTAAACTGGAGTCATGTGTAAAACTGCTTCAGTTCGACCTTTGACCCAGTGTAGACTCATTCAGATTTCTTTTTCCAAAGAATCCCCCCCCCCATTTTACATGAGTCATGGTATATGTATTCTTACGGCGATATGGCATAGATGTGAGCTTCCCTAGGAGAGTGCTATACAATTAGCATTTATTTACCTCTCCAGGAAACTACTCCCTCCTCTCATAAAAATTAAACTTAATGTGCAAATACTCAGTAATCCTTTTTCTTCCACTTACCTTCAGAACATCCTCACCTACTCAATGTAAATCATATTTACAAGGTAGGTTTTGTTGTTGTTGATTATTTTGTTTTTCAATATCTGGAGTATAATTGAGATAAAATGTAGGTCACTGAATAAAAGGTCTGGGACTTGTATTTTTCCTTCAACAAGCAGCCTTTTGATCTATTTAAATTCATCAATAATAGATTAAGCACATTACCATTTTATCTATTTTCTACAACCTCAAATTGGTTTGAAACTTAAAAAAAAGTAAAACTATATTTGTATGTTTGTATGTCTCTCGCACAGTATGAACTTGACAGGTTGGCATTGCTTTAGAATTCTGATATGGGGGAAATTGTGTTTAATTGATGTGATAAAAACAAAGGGAAGAAACATAGACTTGAATAGCCAAAGAAAAAAGGTTGGCTTTTTTTTGAACGAAAGAAGTCTGGAAGTTAGATCAACAGTTGTATTTTTCAGTTCACTTTGTTTCTCATTCTCCCTCCCTGACTCCAATCTAATTTATTTTTGCATTAAATTATTCAGCTCCTTTCCTTTTGTAACGGGTTGGATTTGGGGAGATGAAGACAAACTGCTTAGACCTTGAAAAACACATGGGCTCCTCGGGTAGATGGCATCTGGGAGGACTCAGAACTCCCTCCACATTCTATAGGGAAAAAACAGAGCCAGGTGCATTTCTTCCCAAATCAAATTAGCTGCAAGATGCCACATCCAATTGTGGCAAATTGATGTGAGAGTTTGTGATGTCTGCAGCAGCTCTTCCAGCAAAGGTCACCACGAAAAGACACAGGCACCAGACGGGGGGTGCAGCAACTTGTGCTAGAGCTGCTCCGACAATAGCAGGGAAGATGTAAAATGCAATCAGCTTTTGGAAAATTGCAGGAGAATCCAGTTGTAAGTGTGTATTCTAATTGGATTTACTGTGCCATTATTTACCTCTTTAAGGATGTTAACATAACATTATGTTTAATTGAAAAAATGGGTAGTTAACTATTCAGAAGAGATTCTCCAGCCCCCCATATAAGCCACAGTCTAATCAGGCACAAAATATAGGATGCCCTAATCACATCGCCAGACAGTTTTCGCATTTCTTAAATAAAATTTGCTTATTTACCACCGAAAATTAACTCAAAATGTTGACATGTGACAAATTTGCCCATCTTGATAGTTGTTTTTAAAGATCTCCCCTGACATTAACAAGTTTACATCATGCTTTATGACATTTAATTAGTCATATTTTATTTAATTAGCATGGTAAGACATCTAAAGCAATCCAAATGTTTTCTGAAATGCCCAAACAGGAGGTGGCAGTTCCATACATTGTGAGAGACCAGGCAAATGTCTCTTCAGACCGATTACCGGGCAGTTTGCATTTTTGGCTACATCTAGCAGACTGTTCTTGCTGAGAAATGGGAATATTTTAAGGTTTCAACAACCATTTCGGGACCCCCCTCAAAATCTGTCTGTAAAGTGCATATATTTTTCCATGCTAACTTAACCCAGGACGTCTCTGCTTGAAGGTAAAAATAAAGCTATGTACCTGGTAGGCTTGTGATCTAACTATTTATTAAATAATGAACGGATAAGTAAGTACGTAATCTTGGAGGAGATGGTTTTATGTGATTGAAATCCTTCTCACAACTTTCTTCGAGACTTCTCACATACTTTCTTTTCACAACTGCTGATGAGTTTCAGGGTGCCAAGACTCTGCCATAAATGCAAGTCTTGAATACGCTGAATGTTTATTGAGTGCTTATTATGTGCCAGGCAACTTGCCAACCACTCTCATGCATTATCGCTGCCATTTGTTAGATGATGAAACGGAGGTTTAGAGACGGTTACCAACAGCTGGCAAATAAGTGACAAAGTTAAGGGTCAAGCCTAGAGCTTCTCGCAGCAGATCAGGGCCCCTGCAAAAAACCACCCCGCCCCTCAGAGGGCAGATCTGTGCTCATAAGTAACTCCTCAGCCCTGTTCACACCCAGGCTGCTCTATTCTGAATCCAAAGCTCAAGTACATAACCTGTCCACATCACAGCCTAACTCTTTTGTGGCTAATGGTGGCTGGTCCTACTCCTTTAAAAATACAGATAACTCTAAACAATTCAACACGATTGTGGAATATCCATAATAAAGTACCAAAAAAACCATGATGGAAACTTTATTTCTAATTCTAGCATGTAAATTCTGCTCCTCTCATACTGTAGCCTAGTAGTAAAGCTGAGTCACCTATCCTGCCCTAGTTCTCCTAGTTCTAAGATTGCATTTCATTTTATTTATTTTTTAAGTGCTTTTTTTAAAAAAAAATTTATTTATTTATTTGGCTGCACTGGGTCTTAGCTGCAGCATGCGGGATCTTCTTTGCGGCCCACGAATTCTTAGTTGCGGCATGCAGACGGGATCTAGTTCCCCAACCAGGGATCAAACCAGGGCCCCCTGCACTGGGAGTGTGGAGTCTTAGCCACTGGACCACCAGGGAAGTCCCTATAGGATTTCATTTTAAATGCTACTGTAAACCCAAATGGTGCCTCCAAACTTAATATATTTTTTTCTGTACAGATATAAGTTAGTTCAACTCTTTAAACTGCAATAAGGCAAAGAATGACCTTTGTTCCATGCAGGTGAGTAAACTAAGATGTCCAAAGGGAGGAGGCAGTGATAGGAGAGGAATCAGAAATCTACTCTCTGCCTTCACCTTGACAATATAAAAAACTTGGGGGAGAGTTTTAAAAACACTCCTACAAATCTGTTTCAGATTTGGACTGCTTGTATTGGAAAGTGAGATAAGTGTAACTTTAAGGCATTTACTTAAATATTCCAATGGATATGACTCCCCCCCCCCCAATATCTGTGGTTACTCCAACCACTTCCAAACTCCCCCTCCCCTACATAGGGAATGCAGATGTAGGTTTTCTGCTAAAATAGCAGAGCTCTAAGTGCATTAAGAAAATCATTTCAATAGAGCTTTTACTAATGCAGACGATTTTTTAAATGAAACACGGCAGATACAATAGCAGAGGCGCCACAGATTGAATAAATATCACTTAACCAATTACCAATTATCCATGCTAATGAAGGATGAGACAGAGCCCTGATAAATTAAAACCCCAAATAAACCGAATGTTGGTTTAACCAGTGATTCTCCCCCTTGTGCAAAAGCGTCTAAGGAACAGCTATAAAATGACTGATCTGAATTTTACTTCCTCGCCCGTCCTCCACCTGCCCACCCTCTGACTGTGGCCCTGATGGGCAGGAAAACGGTCAAAGGGCAGACAGCTGGAGGGAACTCAAAGGGAGTAGGGGGGACCCACAGAGTAGAGGAGCTGCCCCTGGATAATTGAGAGTTGATTGGATGCACAATGGCCTCCTTTTGTCCACTTTTTATTTTGGATAAGGGGCCACAGCCAAGCCTGATAAGTAGCTCTTTCCTAGACCTTCCTCTCCTGGGCCAGCTGTGAGCATTCATGGGTGAGAGCCGTGTTTGGCACATTCCTTGCTTCGCTTCTCTCCTCTCCGAGTAATCAGGGATTGAGCTAGAAAACTCCAGCCATACCGGAAGTCTGGTTCTTGTCATTTTGCAAAACCTCAGCCTGGGTCAAAGACTGGAAAGGACCGAAGGGGCTGCAGAGAAACATCTTCAAATGATCTGACACCAGGAGCTTCAGGCTACAGCATTCATAAGCCTCTGTCTTGCCGCCTGACATCCTCACGTTCTTCGTTTCTTCCCTTACTCTCACCCTACATTCCCTCATATGGATTCCTTCCCTCACTCCCCTAATACTTGAGTGTTCCGTCTTGCCATCCTGGTCCTTTGCCTTATCTCTATTTTGTCGGCGGCCTCCCTCCCCTCAACATGACATATCCTGCATGTGACTGGAGTAATAGCTGGCTTTCTGATGCTCCATGGGGCACCTTGCCCAGGACAAAGCTGCATGCAACTGTAAGGTCACATCCTTTACTAAAATATCTGAGCCCCCAGAGTGCATCTCTGCTAACCTGGCCTTCTCAGTCCAAACCTTAGGACTCCCCTTCCACCTTTCAATGTTTTAGCAACTAAAGGGTTAAAGCTGAGCACAGCAGGGAATCTACTTGACCTCCATTCTATTTGGTTGGTGCTCTTGCTGTGCAGTGCTCTTCAAAAGACACAAGGTACCCCCAGGAACCTACCAGTGTTTATACACAGTAGTAGGAGAATAAGTATAAAGTGTTAAATATTTAGTCATTTGCAGAGTGGAAGTTGCTTTCAGGTCCTATGAGCAGGACTCTGGCTGATCTATGGCTGAGTGTGTTAGAGCCTAGAATAATTTAGGGAAGAGATTTTTACTTATTTTAGAATTCCAAAAATCGTCACAGCTCCATGCTTTTGTACACACTCCTTACTCTACCTGGAATGCCCTTCCCAACTGTGCTCACCTGGCAAACTGCTGCTGATCTTCTAAGACTCTCTCTCCTCACGTGTCTCCTCTTGTGCAGTTCTGATGACCCTTGTCTATTTAAGGAGTCACAGGCTTCCCTGTGTTCCCACAGAGGTTTGTACCATTCTCTTTTAGAGCGCCTAATGCCTAGTGCTGGAGCTGTTTGTTTAACCCATCTCTTTCTTCCACTAAACCAGTATTTCTCAACCTTGGCAGCACGTTGGAAGCCCCTGGGGAGTTTTAAGACACACCAATAGTTGGGTTTCACCGTCAGAGATTCTGATTTAATTGGGAAGAGGGGAGACCTGAGGGCCCAGAGATTTAATGCCTCCCCAGTGACTCTAACATGGAGCCAAGTTTGAGCTCCACTGCACTAGACTGAGCTACCTGAGGGAGTTACTGTATCTCACTCCTCTTTATAACCTCTGCCGCCAGCACAGCGTGCGGCATCCGGTAAGTGCTCATTGAATGAATGTATATCTGCATTAGTTGGCCTGCTCTAGGTGGTCAAGAGCCCTGTGGCAGAGACTGCCAACTTTCCACCAATATTCATTCTCCCATCTATGGGAGAGGCGGTAGAATTTTAGCTGCAAGTGTAGGGCTGCTTAGGAGAAAGACCATGTTTCCCAGCTTCCCTTGTAGCTAGGAGAGGCCAAGAAAGTAATTCTGGTCCATGGGATGTGAGCAGAAATAGTGTGTGCAATTTCTAGGTTATGCCCTTAGAAAGAAAGGTCATCCCCTTCGATGCCCTCTTTCCTCTGTCCCTGCTGGCTGTAGTGCCAACATGGTGGTGGTGGGCCATCTGGGACATGGGGATGAGAGAAACGTAATAGAAGGGACCTGATCCCTGACTTGTGGAGCCAGCTTGCTGGCCCTAGAGAAAGACATAAACTGAAGTCACTATTACTCTTAGTCTCTGTTACAGCACCCAAGTGTTTGTGACTAATTTGGAAAAACATTTGTACTGCACTATCACAAAGCCTGGTACTTGAGTTTGATAACTCTAGCAAAACTTGTACTGAGTCCACTCCAGTCTGGTAGCCAGTTCTGCGGCTTTACAAGAGCAACACTACTCGTGTTTCTGATGGCTGGCCATCACTCTTAGGCTGAAGGCCGGAATCCAGGTCATGGACCACATGGCCTTGCCTCACCAGGTCATGTCTGCCTCTCCAACATCATCCTGCCCTCTGCTCCCCTTGGTCTCTCTGTCGCAGTCTCACCAGCCTGCTCTTGGCTCGTCAAAGGAGCCTCATTCTCTTCCACCACAGGGCCATTGTATGGGCTGTTCCTTCCGTCTGGAATGATCTTGCCCCACGTTCTCACCCAGTTAACCCTAAGTCGTCCTGCTGGTCTTCAGATCTCAACTTGGTTGTCACTTCCTCAGGTCTCCCCTGACCTCTCTGACTAGGTAACCCCCATATTATACATCTTGAAACTCTCCACATTTATCACAGTTGTAATTTTTAGTTATTGGGCGTGATTGTTTAATTAGCAATTGTCTATATCACAAGACTCTTAGCTACACAAGAACAAGGCGTGTGGCTGCTTTTCCTCACCACTGACTCCCCAGTGCCCAGCAGACCGTCAAGCGTGTAGTAGGAGCTCAGTAAATATTTACTGAATGAAAAGATGAATAAATGAGTGAGCCAAAGAGGGTAGTCTTTCCCTTCTATTGCAACACCAGGAAGAGGCAGGGAAGATGGAAATCATATGGTAAAGAGGGACTTTATTTCTTAGCGCTTTGGCCAGAGAGCATCAGCCAACCATGGTTTGGCTAGAGGAAAGTTAGCCAAGTGTCATCTCACTAGCCTCAGCCTCAAATTAAGTTTTTTTTGGCACTCTAACCACCAGATCACAGATAAGTGGGCCAGCTCAGCTCTGGGGTGCAGCATTTCTCCCTCGAGCTGTGAGGAATGGGAGAGCACTAGTACTTCCTCTTTCCTCTCCTGTTTGCAGGCTCATCTGCCTAAAGGTTCCTGGTCTGAGCTCCCCTAAAAAGTCATGTGCTCTTGGGACTTCCCTGGTGGTCCAGTGATTGGGACTTTGCCTTCCACTGCAGGGGGTGCGGGTTCGATCCCTGGCCAGGGAGCTAAGATCCCACATGCCTCGGGGCCAAGAAACCAAAACATGGAACAGAAACAGTGTTGTAATAAATTCAATAAAGACTTTAAAAAATGGTCCACATAAAAAAAAAATCTTAAAAAAAAAAAGTCATGTGCTCTTATCCAATATGTTTCCCCCTTCCAAAGAATCGAAGTCCTACACTCCCTTCAAAGCCAGCTTGTTCTATCTCCTTCAGGAAGACTTGATCAGCTACGCTAACTTGTGAGTACTCCTCCCACTACCCCAGACTTCAGGAGTTTTGTCAGGAGCATTCAATAGGCTTTTATGATAAATTGCTTAGCAACATTATTTGTTTTTATGTAACTATACTATCTCCCCAAATAGAATATAAATTCTTTGAGGACAGCAATATGAATCTTTTTTCTTAGTACCCAATATAGGGGGTGCTTCCTAGTAAGCAGCTAGTGAAGTGTTTGTTTAGGACAGTGATGATGATGATGGTGGTGATGGTGATGATGACACAAGGAAGTGTATATTCTCTCCCAAAAGGCTGTTGCTAACCTGTAATCCTGTACCTCAGAATTAGGCCAGAATTAGTGCACATGGGTCTTGAGAAAATATTTCACTCCAGGATTGAAAGTCAAGTCCCTTCCAGCACAACACATCATGAGGGCTCTAATTTACTCAGGCCAGAGTGAAATAGCTGAGATCTGAATCTCAAAATTGCCCAGGGCAATGAAAACTCTAAATGAATTGAAGAAGTCTCTTTTAACTTTGGTTGTAGTAAAAGAAAAAAAAAAATGAAAAAGTTAGGTTAGAAGGGCATTAATCTTGGGTGCTAGCCTTGTGGTTTGTTATATTCACCTGGTGTCAAAAAGCCACCCACATCTGACTACCTGATTTATTCATCAGACAGAAACTTATGGTTTCTTTTCTGGGAAAATACCAAAGTATTTTTTCAAGGCATGAATTTTGTTTTTTTGCTTTTGTCTGTCCATTCATCCATGCTTCCTTCCTTCCTTCCCTCCCTCCCTCCCTCCCTCCCTTCTTTCCTTCCTTCCTCCCTCCCTCCCTCTCTCCCTTCCTTCCTCCCTTCCTTTCTCCCTTCCTTCCTCCCTCCCTCCCTTCCCTCCCTTCCTTCCTTCCACCCTTTTAGCCAGCCAGCAAAGATATATTGAGAGCTGCCCATATGCTAAGCACTATGCTAGGCAAGTGATACAAGAACAGGTATTAGTAATAGCAGCAATGAAAAAAGTAGCTAGTGTTTTTTTGTGATTACCATGTGATAGATATGCACATTGTTGCATTTAATCCTTCCAACAACCTCTAATGTGCAGGACCATTGTATGCCTCACCTCGTATCTTCTTGACTCGTCTTTTTAATTCCAGCTGCTGCCATGACAACCAGTTTCCTACAGGTATAACCTGGCAATACCTTGCTTCAGCTATACCACTTACCTCTCACTTTCTGCTCTGGGGCTTCACTGCTGCCGCCAAGAACTCTACCTGTGGAACTGCTCAGCCGTTCTGATGTGAGCTCAGAAATGAGAGTGTGAGGGAGTCACCAACGGGGCTAACAGGAGACAGATGGTGGTGGATAAGTGCTCCCTCTTCTATCTCTCAAAAGGACAGTTCTGAGGTCTACACGGTTCCTCAGAGGGTCCCAGCAAGATGGAGCCCCAGCGGACAGAGTGACCGGCTCAATAACGTGTGTATATACTGATTTTCGCTCTTGCCCTGTTTCACTCTTCCTAGTTCCTCCTCTTGTTGCCTGAGATCACATCTCCCAAAAGACCACTTGCATAAGTCCCTGGTCTCAGTCCTGCTTTCCAGGAGGGAAATCAAACAAAAACAACTAGTATTCACATTTCAAGACTTGGGAATGTATTGGTGACCCCAAAGATGTTAAGTCCTAATCCCTAGAACCTGTAAACATCACCTTATTTGGGAAAAGGGTCTTTGCAGTTGTGATTAAGTTAAGGATGTTTAGATGAGAGATTATCCTGGATTATCGGATGGGCCCCTCATATTTGTCATCAGATATTATTCATGTGATGAGGTACAGGGAGAGCTGATACACACAGAATAGGAGGGAGCAATGTGACCACAGCGGCAGAGATTGGAATGATGTGATCACCAGTCAGAGAATGACTGCAGCCACCAGAAGCTGGAAGAGGTGAGGAGAAAATTCTCCCGTGGAGACTCCAGAGGGAGTGGGGACCTGCTGACACCTTGATTTCAGCCTCTGGACACTGATTTCCAGCTTCTGCCCTCCAGAATTGTGAGAGAATGAACGTTCATTGTTTCAAGCCACCAGGTTTGTGGTAATCTGTTACAATACCCACGGGAAATGAATACAAGGAAACTGAGGTTCACGAAGCTCAAATAATTTGCCAAAGGTCCTAGTTAATAAGTGGCAGAGTCAGGATTCAAACTCAGTTCTGTCTGACGTCAATGCCCAAGTTCTCAATACTTTGCTTCCTCTCCAGAGGGAACAAGATTCCTGCTCTGGAAAGTAGGCAGAATCAGTGCTGATATTGTTAAGTCTACAATGGAAGGAGGTGGGTGTCTGGAAGTTGCAGGGAGAGGAAGGCTTCCCTGGACAGAGGTCATTACCTAGTGGCAACCAGGAAACACTGTGTGAGATGGGACCACACTGAGTGGCACACCTGATAGAGTCCTGTCTGCCCATTTCAACCCACTAACTTCCTTCTTTAATTTCCTCTGATGCTGGCTGAAAGCCAAATCCCTACCCAGTCAGTCCAAAATATTTGCTTTGATTCCCCCACCCTGTTGTCCAGGGTGGACTGAGATGAATTCTCCACAGGAAGGGCTCCCTCCGTTCTGGAGAATTTTCTAGGTTCCCACTAAAGTAAGACATTCTGTCTCTGAAGCCTTGGGAGGGAATTTATTGTGGACTCAAGTGTTCATTGATGGCATGCCCTACCTCAAAATACAGGGTTCACCAAATGGGACAGAAGACCCACTAGCAGTATGTGTTTCTCCACTCTGGAAAGACAGATAAACAGACAGCAGGAAGTGGAAATGTACACAGGAACAAGCAAGGAATATTTCAGGGTTTGTTTGATGGTGGGTGTTAACTCCTTAACTATGACCTTTCTAGTATGGTCATTAAGTCATAATAAAGCCATAAAAAATTCTAACCATTACCACTTAGCCTTAAATATTTCACTCCTCCAATACTTCTGGGGCTACTTCCTCCTTTTACCCAACAGTTTAACCCTGAAGACCTTCTCTGTGTAAGATTATGAGATAGCCTTGCCTAATCCTTCTCAGGGTACTGGGTTGGCACTTCTGATGCTCTTTTATTTCATAAAATTAATCAAGAACTTTCTACCAAACCCTGGGCAAAGTTCCGGGGATATGAAGATGATACAATCACTGACCTCAGGAAATTCACAATCTAGGTGGCAAGACAGATGAATATACAACACTTACCAAATAATATTAAAGGCAGGTACACAGTGGGGTGGGAGAAGAGAGGAGGCATGCCCAGCTTAGTGTGGGAAACCAGGGACGGACACTTGCAACAGGAGACACTGTACTGAATCTTAAAGGAAACGGCTGGAGTTACCCAGGTGGAAAAGGAGGACAGAGAGAGGGCATGTGGAGGGAAGGCAGAGGGAAACATGTTTTAGTCCATTTGGGCTGCCATAATAAACATCAGTAACTGGGTGGCCTAAACAACAAACATTTATTTCTCATGGTTCTGGAGGCTAAGAAGTCCAAGATGAAGGTGCCAGCAGATTCAGTGTCTTCCTGGTTTGAACACAGCTGCCATCTTCCAGTATCCTCATGTTGGGGACAGGGAGAAGTCTCTGGTCTTTCCTCTTCTTATAAGGGCACTAATCCCATCATGGGGGCTACCCTCATGACCTCATCTAACTCTGCCTCCCAAAGGTCCCATCTCCAAATACCATGACATCAGGGATTAGGGCTTCAACATATGAATTTGAGGGGGACATGAACATTCAGTGCAGAGCACACGTACAAAGGTAAAGTTGTGAGAGCAATAACAAGAGAGTGAGAGAAACAACCGGGGAATTGGTAGGCACTTGGTATTGTTGGAGCCCAGGACGCATGTGCACGCAGCTGGAGAAGTAAGCATGAAAGCCTTGACTGCCATGATGAAGTTAGACTTTATTATGAATGTAATGGGGAGTCACTGAAGGATTTAAGTCAGAGTGACATGATCAGATTTACCTTTTAAATGATCACTGTGACATCAGTGTGCAGAATATATTGGAGCAAGGCCTGACTGGAGACAGAGGGGCCAGTTAGGGAAATATGGCAGTGGTCCAGGTGAGTGATGATGAAATGGGGATGACAATAGGGGACAGATGCAAGAGCAATTTAGGATATAGAATCAACAGGAGAAGTTGGCCACTGGAAGCTGAGGGAGGGATTGAGGATGACTTCTGGATTTCCAGCTTGTGCAAGTTTGTAAATGAGTAAGATTTAGGGGAGAAGGGAAATAATGAATTAAGTTGAGGAGATTATGAATTTGAGAATATTCCCCATCATCCCAAGTGAAGATGTTTGGTAGGCCGTTTTTTGACAGTAGTTCTCGTCCCAGGCAATAATACTCTCTTCTTGACTAGTTTCATATGCTCACACACATCAGCTGCCATCTAACTGCTGACAATTCTCAAGTCTTTAAATTCTGTCTGAACCTCTCTTCCGAGCTCCAGCTTTCTGGATCCAACCACCCATTAGGTATTCCTTCTTGGATATCCCATCTCAGAGGTTAAGTGACTGCATCCCATTACTAGGGTAATCTATTGAAAGCTGTGCTTGTCTAATACGGTACAGTAACCGTTAAGACTATTGAGTACTATTTCTACTGAGTGCTATTGAGAACTGGAAATGTGGTTGGTCCATCAAGAAAATGAGAAGACGAGCCACAGACCAGGAGAAAATATCTGCAAAAGGCACCTCTGGATAAAGGACTGTTATTCAAAACATACAGAGAACACTTAAAACTCAACAGTAAGAAGATGAAAAACTCAACTAAAAAATGAGCAAAAGACATGAACAGACACCTCACCAAAGAAGATATACAGAGACAAATAAGCATATGAATAGTTGCTTAACATCGTATGTCATTAGGGAATTGTAAATTAAAACAACAATGAGATACCAGTACATATCTATTAAAATGGCTAAAATTCAAAACACTGACAACAGCAAATGCTGATGAGGATGTGGGGCAACAGGAGCTCTCATTCATTACTGGTGGGAATGAAAAATGGTAAGACACTCTGGGAAGATAGTTTGGTAGTTTCTTCAAAACAAACCCATATTATCCAGCAATTGTGCTTCTTGGTATTTACCCAGATGAGTTGAAAACTTATGTCCACACAAACACCTGTACAAATGTTTATAGCAGTGATAGTCATAATTGCCCAAACATGGAAGCAACCAAGATGTCCTTCATTAGGTGAGTGGATATGTAAACGGTGGTATGTCCAGACAATGGAATATTATTCATGGCTAAAAAGAAATGAGCTATTAAGCCATGAAAAGATGTGGAAAAAACTTAAATGCATATTACTAAGTGAAAAAGCCAATCTGAAAAGTCTTCATACTGTATTATTCCAACCATATGACATTCTGGGAAAGGCAAAAGTATGGAGACAGTAAATGGATCAGTGGTTGCCAGGGGTTACCAGGGATGAGTAGGCAGAGCACAGAGGATTTTTAAGGTAGTGAAACCACTCTGTATGATACCATAATGGTGGATGTCATTACATATTTGTCAAAATCCATAGACTGTACAACTCCAATGTAAACTATGGACTTTGGATGGTAGTGATATGTCATTGTCGGTTCATCAATTCTAACAAATGTACCAGTCTGATGAGGGATGTTGATAGTAGGGGAAGCTGGGGGAGGGAGGGGCAAGAGTTATATGAGACATCTCCATACCTTCTGCTTGATTTTGCTGTGAACCTAAAACTGCTCTAAAAATAAAGTGTATTTTTTAATTATTTATTTTAAAACATTTATTTATTTATTTATTTATGACTGTGTTGGGTCTTTGTTGCTGCCCACGGGCTTATGGCAGTGGCTTCTCTTGTTGCGGAGCATGGGCTCTAGGCACGCAGGCTTCAGTAGTTGTGGCTCGCAGGCTCTAGAGCACAGGCTCAGTAGTTGTGGTGCACGGGATTAGTTGCTCTGCGGCATGTGGGATCTTCCTGGACCAGGGCTCAAACCCGTGTCCTCTGCATTGGCAGGTGGATTCCTAACCACTGTGCCACCAGGGAATTCCCTAAAGTCTATTTTTTTAAAATGTGGTTAGTCGAAATTGAGATGTGCTGTAACTATAAAATAGACCCCAAATTACAAAGACTTGTATGAAGAAAAGGAGGAAATATTTTAATAATTTTATTGATTACCTGATAGGAAGACAATATTTGGGATATATTAAGTAAAAGGTATTATTAAAATGTATTTATTTATTTATTTTTTTACTTAAAAAATGTGGCTACTAGAGAGTTTAAAATAGTATGTGGCTTGCATTCTATTTTTATTTTAGTTTTAATTTTAAATTAAAAAAAATTTTTTTGGCCGTGCAGCTTGTAGGATCTTAGTTCCCCGACCAGGGATCGAACCCATGCCCCCTACAGTGGAAGCATGGAGTTCTAACCATGGGACAACCAGGGAATTCCCTTGCATTCTATTTCTATTGGACAGTGCTGACTTAGACTATACACAAGCCAGCACTAAAACCAAGACTCTTGGCTTCTATTCCAAGATGAATCATTCATTCAACCAACATATTTGAAGTACCTACTCTGTGATGAATAAAATAGAGATGGTCCCTGCCCTTGGGAAGCTTACAGTCTTTTTCTGCCTTATTATTGAGATCAGTATAAGAAACAGTTTTGAAAAGTACAAAGCAGCTTAACAATACAAAGAATAATATGAATATAATTTCCAAGTGGAAAGAAGACCTGCTCTGATTTCCAGAGGAGAGTTAGAGATATTTGGAGTCCTCGTGTGGGAAGAAAACCATGTAATCAGTCCAATAATTGTGACCAATTAAGTGACTTTGAAATGGCACTGGTGTTATACCAGAGGGTAAAAAGGAAAGCTATGAAGTCTATAAAAATTGTAATTTCTGGTAAAAGAAGTTCAAGTTGGGATCCCCTGAAATGTACATAACCAAAGGAGCTCTGCAGAGAGATTTACACGTCGATTTGTATCGACCAAGCTTTGCCTTGGTAGTAAAAGGAGAGGTTAGATTTTAAACAACTTTTCCTTGGTCAGTGCTATTGGGAAATCATGCCAGGAAGAAGTAGGGCAGAAGAAACAGTCAAACAAGGCCTCAAGGGAAGCTTAAATCACTCACAATTGCCAAGAAATGGTGGCAGAGTGGTGACCTAGCAGAGGCACCTATGTTTTGAAGGGAAGCTCAGTTTGAACCAAGCCTTTGGGAGGGTCAAGGAGCTAAGAGGCTGGTGACCAGCAGCCTGGTCTCTGAATGGATGGAGGGATGGAGAAAGTGGAGGCCAGGACCAAGCTTCGTGGCGCGCTCAGCAAATGCTCACTGCAGGGTCAGGGACCATGTGCCCAGGAAGGAGACCTTCAAGACCACGCCTCTCATTTTGTAGATGAAAGGGAGGGAGGAACTGGAGGGGAGAAGCAGGCACTGGCTGAGATCTTGCTTTGTGTCAGGGCCTGGGCTACCCGTGGGAGCCCAAAGGGAATAAGATGGTCCCTCCTTCCAGGGAGCAATTCCCGACTGGGAGCAGATCCCATTTATTTGGCAAAGTTTCTCCCATATCAGAAGCAGTCTGTAAAATGATTACTTTAAAAATGTACATTGTACCATTTAAAAACTAATTTTGATAAAATACTCCAAACTTCTTTGTATGATTCTGTAAAATTGGGATGGTTAGAAGAATTAATTATAAGAGAACATTTTGTACTTCAAAACAAAACCAAAAAAAAAAAAAAGAAACAAGAGGAAAAAGCCCATTTTGCTACCACGGGAATCTTTCTTTGTAATTTGCAAATTCTTCCCCAGTTCAGGTACGTGCTGGAGCTGGTGTCTGCATAACAATAAAATATTTAAGACAAGATTTAGAGTCACGGGCCTGGGTTCTGACACCAGTCCCAAAACTTGCTAGCTGTGTGCCTTGGAGCAAGTTTCTTTACTTCTTAAGGCCCTGACCTCATGTGTAAAATGGGGCAATGGCACCTACCATAAAAGGCTGTAAAGCGGATTGAATTAAATAATTGAGCTTGGGCTTCCCCGGTGGTGCGGTGGTTAAGAATCTGCCTGCCAATTCAGGGCACACGGGTTCGAGCCTTGGTCTGGGAAGATCCCACATGCCGCGGAGCGACTAAGCCCGTGCGCCACAACTACTGAACCTGCGCGTCTGGAGCCTGTGCTCCACAACGGGAGAGGCCATGACGGTGAGAGGCCCGTGCACCGCGATGAAGAGTGGCCCCCGCTTGCCGCAACTAGAGAAAGCCCTCGCACAGAAACGAAGACCCAACACAGCCAAAAATAAATATAAATTAATTAATTAATTAAAAAAATAATAATTGAGCTTGCTGAAACTCATATCATATTGTCGGGAAGCTAGTAATGCTCAATGAAAGGTAGCTATTATTATTGTTGTTGTTGTTGTTATTGTTAATACGTAAACAAGCCTAAAATCTGGATTTTTCAAAAATCTCCCTTCCTCTCTTACGTGCATTCACAGACACATACTCATATGATGAATGTAAGTGCCAGAACTAGACCTGGGGCTGGAAAACCTAAGACCTGGGTCAGTTCTCTCTGTCTCTTTCTTTTCATGTTATTCTCTGACAAAGATCAGATCCTATTACTAAGAACTCCAAGAGATTAAATACTTTTTTACACTTGAAATCGTTGCATTGAATATTACTTGAAATATAGGTGTCATTGTACCTGGCTAGAAACATTTTTTTTCATTTATTGGACAAATATTTCCTAAGCAGCGACTATGTGTCAGACACAGTTCTGGGCCCTGGCGATACAGTTTTGAAGACCCAAATCCTTGCTCTGAGGATCTTCCATTCTAAACAAATAAGCATGGAGTGTGATGTCAGGTGCTCTGAGAAAACAAATAGAGCAGGGACTAGAGAGTGGCAGGGCCAGGCTCTTTTTGAAAAGACAATCGGGAAAGGCCTCTTTGGGAAGTTACAGTTGAAGAGATGGGGTCCATGAGCATTAAGGAGTGATGATGTAATCCATGAAGACATCGTGGGGAGGAGTGCTCCAGGCAGGGAAATCAGCAGACATGATGGGGGTTGGTTCTTTTTTTTTTTTTTAAATAAATTTATTTTATTATTTATTTTTGCCTTCATTGGGTCTTCGTTGCTGTGCGTGGCTTTCTCTAGTTGCGGCGAGCTGGGGCTGCTCTTCGTTGCAGTGCGCGGGCTTCTCTTGTTGCGGTGGCCTCTCTTGTTGTGGAGCACGGGCTTCAGTAGTTGTGGCTCGCGGGCTCTAGTGGGCAGGCTCAGTAGTTGTGGCACATGGGCTTAGTTGCTCCGTGGCATGTGGGATCTTCCTGGACCAGGGCTCGAACCCGGGTCCCCTGCATTGGCAGGCGGATTCTTTTTTTTTTTTTTTTTTTTTTTTTAATTTATTTATTTATTTATTTATTTTTGGCTGTGTTGGGTCTTCGTTTCTGTGCGAGGGCTTTCTCTAGTTGCAGCGAGCGGAGGCCACTCTTCATCGCGGTGCGCGGGCCTCTCACTGTCGCGGCCTCTCTTGTTGCGGAGCACAGGCTCCAGACGCGCAGGCTCAGTTGTTGTGGCTCACGGGCCTAGTTGCTCCGTGGCATGTGGGATCTTCCCAGACCAGGGCTCGAACCCGTGTCCCCTGCATTGGCAGGCGGATTCTTAATCACTGCGCCACCAGGGAAGTCCGGGTGTTGGTTCTTGATGGTGACTCTATTTGTTGAAGTGAAATTTGCCTCTGTGAACATGACTGTGTATATATTCCTTAGTTAATTTGCCATGTTGATGGGTCTTTCAATAAAAGCAGAAATTTGGAAGATAGCTGGTGAAAGGTGGAGGGAGAGTCTGGAGGAGTTGGGGGAAGGCTTAAGGGAATGATAAGATGAGATCTTTAAATGGCTCTATATCTCACTGATCTCATTCTTAGGGTGTGTCTACATCAGAGTTTCTAAATCTTTGCACCGTTGATATTTTGGACCGATCATTCATTGTTAAGGGTGGGTGGCGGGAAGTTGTCCAGGACACTGCAAAATGTTTAGGAAAATCCTTGGTCTCTACCCACTTGGTTCCAGTAATATTCCCCATTCGTAGCCATCCAGAATGTCTCCAGACATTGCCAAATGTCCTCTAGGGAGCAAAATCACCCCCAGTTCAAAACCACTGGTCTATATATCGGTGGAGCAAGTGTTTGGAATTTCTTTACTTTAAAAAGCTCATCATGGGAAAGAAGTTTAATCAACATTTAATTCAAATTTGATTGGGAGGTTAGCTGCATATATCAAGCAGCCATGTGTCAAGTGCTTTTCATATACCAGCTTATTTAATCTTCACAATGATCTGATGAAGGAAGTATCATTAGTGATGCTTTATATATGGGGAAACTGGGGCTTCTGGAGATTGACTTGTCCAAGGTCATACAGCTAGTGAATGGTAGAGCCAGGATTCAAACCCAGGTTTATTTGACTCCAAAGACCCTCTTTTGCTCTAGATTTGCACTGTCCAATATGGTAGATATTAGCCATACGTGGCTATTTAAATTAAATTAAATTTAAAAATTCAGTTAGAGTAGTTACATTTCAACTGTTCAACAGCAGCCTGTGATTAGTGACTACCATATCAGACAGTGTGGATATAACTTTCCATCATCACAGAAAGTTCTGTTGGACGGTACTGCTCTAGACCAATGGGCCCAAGAGGATGTCGAGGGATAAGATAAATGAGCAGACAGTCTTCATCTTCATGGCTGGCATTTTTCAGGCACTGGGATTCAATGTAGTTCTTTGTCCTACCTCACTGCCAACTGTACGAGTCCTCTGTTCCCCAACTCCCCACCATTACTTCCTTGGAGAGTTCTTGCTCATGCCACTACATTCTGAAACCTCCCCAGAGAAGGTAGACACTGTTGCTGACTTTTGGTAATGACTTTCTCTCTGGCTTAGATCACTTCCACAGCCTTACACAATCTACCTGCCATGGTTGGCCTTTCTGTGGGAAATACTTGTAGGAGGCAGGCATGATCCTGGTGTTGCGAGGAGTTTATTTTTGTTTGCAGAAAAGGCTCTTAGAGAAAGAGATGAGCCTGGCTAGAATCATCGTGAAGTCTGTTTTTAGTTCTAGATAAAACTTGCCCAAGAGCCAAAATAAAACTCTGACATCGACTTACTGTATTTCACTCTGCAAGGCAGATGTCCTCATTATCATGTAGCCCTTTGCCAGTCTTCTTGAGTTCAATCTGGGCAGCCCCACTGTGGCTTTGGTTGGCATGTATTTTTGCTTCCTGCATTATCAGCACACTACTTTATCAACTTGCCCTGGCAGAAGATGCGGGGATGACGGGTGGGTGCGTGGTACCCATGAGAACATGGTACCCCATCCCAAATAGGAAGAAGATCTCATTGTTCTTGTTTATTTTATTTTTTTAATTGAAGTATAGTTGATTTACAATGTGGTGTTAATGTCTGCTATACAGCAAAGTGATTCGGTTATACATATATACATTCTTTTTTTTTTTTTTTTTAAAAGGCTTTAATTGTATAGCTACTTTATTTATTTATTTATTTATTTTTGGCTGTGTTGGGTCTTCGGTTCGTGCGAGGGCTTTCTCTAGTTGCGGCAAGTGGGGGCCACTCTTCATCGCGGTGCGGGGACCGCTCTTCATCGCGGTGCGCGGGCCTTTCACTATCGCGGCCTCTCTTGTTGCGGAGCACAGGCTCCAGACGCGCAGGCTCAGTAGTTGTGGCTCACGGGCCCAGCTGCTCCGTGGCATGTGGGATCCTCCCAGACCAGGGCTCGAACCCGTGTCCCCTGCATTAGCAGGCAGATTCTCAACCACTGCGCCACCAGGGAAGCCCTGCATTCTTTTTTTTATATTCTTTCTCATTATGGTTTATCACAGGATACTGAATTTAGTTTCCTCTGCTCTACAGTAGGACCTTGTTGTTTATCCATTCTGTATATAATAGCTCACATCTGCTAACCCCAGCTTCCCACTCCATCCCTCTTCCAACTCCCTCCCCTTGGCAACCACCAGTCTGTTCTCTGTGTCCATGAGTCTGTTTCTGCTTCATAGATAGGTTCATAGTCCTTATTGATTATTCCATTGAGATCAATTTCTGAGGTCCAGAGCAGACTCTCATTTCAGAAGCATGATTCCTCAGGTGTTTCTACCTCTGGCTACCAATATTCAGGACATATTTATTGAGCACCTCCTTTGTGCCAGACACTGTTCTAGACACTGGGTTTATAGCAGTGAACAAAACAAAAAATTCCCCTGCCTATATGGAACTTGCCTGTTAGTGGGGAGAGATAGACACAAAAGATAATAAGTAAAATATATAGGATGACAGATGGGATACATGCTATGGAGAAAAATACAGTAGGGAAAAGAGTTAGGGAGTGCAGGTGAGGTGGCAATTTGAAATAGAGTGTTCAGGGATGGTTTCATTGAGTAAAAACCTAAGGAAAGTAAGATAAAGAGCCATTTGGATATCTGGGTGTATCTGCATTCCAGGTAGAGGAAAAGCAAGTGCAAAGGCCCAAGCAGGTAGCAGGAACAGCAAGGAGGCTGGATGGGCTAGAGTGGAGAGAATAATGTGGAGAGGGGTAGGAGGTGAGGTCAGAGAGGTTGCAGGGGCACCAGAGCACATAGGACCCTGAAGGCCTCTGTAAGGATTTGGCTGCTGTTTGAGTGAGATGAGAAGCCATTGGGTGGAGAATTGACATAAATGATCACTCTGGCTTCTGTATTGAGAAAAGATTATAGAGGAGTGTGAGGGTTTTAAAATATGTACCCACAGATGCTTCAATACTCCTGTCTTCAAAGAGGGGAGCCTGATTTCCTCTCCTTGAGTGTGGACTGCATTCGGTGACTCACTTCTCACAAATAGAGATGGTGGAAGAGGGGTGCGGGACCTTAGAGATTAAACATAAGGAGAAATGCAGCCTCCTCCTCGCCCTCTCATTCTCTCTCGGTTCACTCAAGCAGCCTATGGACAGCCCATGTGGTGAGGAACCGAGAACGCCTGCCAGTGGCCAGAGAGGAGCTGAGGTCCCATGTGGACAGCCGTGCCGGTGGGGCATCTTGGACCCTCCAGTCAAGCCCCTGGAGGACACCTCAATGCTCACTTCATGAGAGACGCTGAGCCAGAAGCACCCTGCTAAGCCTCCCCTGGGTTCCTGACCCACAGAAACTGTGAGGTAATAAATGCTTATTTTAAGCTGCTAACTTTGGGGATAATTTGCTCTGCAGCAATAGGTAAGTAATACAGGGAACAAGGGCAGAAACCAGGAGTCCAGTTAAGGGGCTGTTTCAGTTACGCACATGAGGAGGTGACTTGGAAGTGGTGAAAAATAGCTTTGCAGTCAGGATACGGTGAGTGAGAGAAGAAAGAGTCAGGCTTTCATCCTGAAAAATGGGAAGGTCAGCTCCCACTTGAGCTCTTAAAACTATTCAACACATTCAGTCTTTCCCTCCTTAGAAGAATATTTTATCCTGACTTCCGTGACACCACACTCTGACTCTGGTTTTCTTTCTATGTCACCGACTGATCCTTTTCATTCTTTGCTGACGCGTCCTCTACTCAAGCCCTTGATGTTGGAGTAAGCCAGGGCTGGATTTTTGGCTTTATTCTCTTTTCTGTTTAGTGTCTCACTGGGAATTCTCATCCTCTGTAAAGACTTTAAATACCATCCATATGACCAGTGATTTCTTTTTTTTTTTTTTTTTTAATTTTATTTATTTATTTTTGGCTGTGTGGGGTCTTCGTTTCTGTGCGAGGGCTTTCTCCAGCTGCGGCAAGCGGGGGCCACTCTTCATCGCGGTGCGCGGACCTCTCACTGTCGCGGCCTCTCCCGCTGTGGAGCACAGGCTCCAGACGCGCAGGCTCAGCCATTGTGGCTCACGGGCCCAGTTGCTCCGTGGCATGTGGGATCTTCCCAGACCAGGGCTCGAACCCGTGTCCCCTGCATTGGCAGGCAGACTCTCAACCACTGCGCCACCAGGGAAGCCCCTGACCAGTGATTTCTATTCCTCCGGTTGTGTCCTTTCCATTGAATCCCAGACTCAAAGATCCCCTTGCTTCTTGACATTTCCATGTCTCTCTCTAACGAGTTCTCAATTTTATCATGACCAAAACAGAACTCTTGATTTCCTGCACCAGCCCTACTCTCACAGCAATGGTCTCCAACTCAGTGAGCGGAACCACCATCATCCCAGTTGTTCAAGCAAAAGTAGAGGGGTCATTCTTTTTTTTTTTTTTTTAAACATCTTTATTGAAGTATAATTGCCTTACAATAGTGTGTTAGCTTCTGCTTTTTAACAAAGTGAATCAGTTATACATATACAATATGTTCCCATTTCTCTTCCTAGAGGGGTTATTCTTGATTTCTCTCTTTCCTTCAACCCTCACCTTCAGCAAGTCTGACTGATTCTACATCCAAAACATATTCCAAACATGTATACTTCCTGCTATGGCCGCGGATACCACCCTACTTGAAGCTATCATCGTTTTTCACTTATCCTCCTTCTCCCCCACTGTAGCCAGCGTGATATTCAAAGAACACAAATCAGATTGAGAAGCTCTTACTCTTAAAACCCTTCAAAGACTTTCCATCGCAGTCAAAATCAAATCCAGGCTTGTCAGGACTAACAAGTTCCTACATGAAGTTGGCCCCTGTCTATCTCTGACTTCATCTGATACTACTCGCCTGCTTTATTTTTCCTCAGTCACTCTGACCTTCTCTCTGTTTCTTGATGATGCTAAATTCATTCCTGGATTAAGACATTTGCATTCGTTGTTCCCTCTGCCTGGAATACTCTTTTTCAGATATCTGCGTGGCTATAACCTTCTTGTCATTTTGGTCTCATACAAATGTCATTTTCTCGGAGAGCCCTTCCCTGCGTTCTAAGTCTCCTTCCGGTCACTTCTTGTCATTTCATCCTTTTTGGTTTTCTTCATAGCACTTGCCTATCTGAAAGTATCTTGTCCATTTATTCGTTTACTTATTTATTTTCAATCTTCTGGACACCTTGACCCTAACCTTAATCCTAACCCTCATCTCTCTTATTCATTACCATATGTATCCTCAGCCCCTATCACAATACCTGGCACACTGCAGGTATTTGATAAATAACTGTTGAATGTATGCATGCATGAATAAATAAATGATCTGACAAAGAAGAAAAATCTCGATCTACTTTTCCATCACCATCTGAACTCAAGGTAACACAGGTAAAGGGGAACCCTTCTCAGCTTTACCAAGCCCTCACTTGCCTCTTGGCCTTTTCATTTTTTGACTTCACATACTTGATTCTCTCCTTTCCTCAGATGTCTGCTCAAATGTCACCTTATCAGAGAGGCCTACCCTGACCACTCTTAATCAAAAAGATCCCTCTGTCATTTATTTCTAGAGATTCAGGGAAATAATTCATCTCCATTTTCTCCTCCTCTTAAACTATTGGACTGCTTTTTTTCACTAAATTGATGAAGTTGTTAATTACTGTGAGGCCTCTTTAAACTGAATGCTTGAGTGAGCTTTTACTGCTCTGTAACAAGCTGCCCCAAAACGTAAGGGTTTAAAACAACAATTTATTTTCTCATGATTCTACAGTCTGGACTGAGCGCTCTGAGGGCTCCTCTGAGGGGCTGGCAGTGGGTGTGATTATAAGCTGCGAGCTCAGCTAGGGCTGTCAACAAGAGTGCCTTGGTTCTCCTCCACTGGCCTCTTCACGTGGATCAGGTTTTTCATGGCTTGGCGGCTGGCTTCTAAGAGGCAGTGTTCTGAGCCTGTAAACTCAGAAGCTGCAGATTGCTTGACACCCAGCTTTGGAAGTTGTACTGTGTCACTCGAAGTCAGTCACAGGCCCACACCAGAATCAAAGGGAGAAGATACGACTTTGCCTCCCAATGGGGGAGTAGGAAGGAATTTATGACCGTCTCCAACCCATCATCTTTAATCAACTCAGAAAAGCAATCATTTTGATTTCAGTCTTTGTTGATGAAAATGTTTCTAAAAATACATTAGTCCTGCAAGTAGATTATAATGGACGTAGTCTCCTCAATGATTAAAAGTCTTTCAGAAACTCAGGGTCGTTCCCATTATTGTCAAGTTTGGGTCCTAGCCCCAGCTCTGTCACAAGCTACCTAATTTTGCTATCTTGGGAATATCACAGAGGATTTTGGTGTTTGTTTTCTTTTTCTTTTTTTTCTCTTTTTAAAACTTTAAAAATTTTTTGGCTGCGTTGGGTCTTCATTGCTGTGTGTGGGCTTCTCATTGCTCTGGCTTCTCTTGTTGCAGAGCATGGGCCCTAGAGTGCATGGGCTTCAGTAGTTGTGGCACGCAGGCTCAGCAGTTGTGGCACATGGGCTTAGTTGCTCCGCGGCATGTGGGATCTTCCTGGACCAGGGATCGAACCCTTGTCTCCTGCATTGGCAGGCAGATTCTTAACAACTGTGCCCCCAGGGAAGGCTCCTGGTGTTTGTTTTCTCATCCACAAAATGAAGAGATAGAGTTACATGATTTCTATTTTCATTTCCAGCTCTGAGACACTATGATTTCATAGTTTCATTTAAAAAGTACAGGAGGTTAGACTACATCTGTAATAAATTCAAGTCATACCCGCTATGCATAAATTTCTTGTATGAACTTGTGTTTGCTTGTGATTGTTATTTTTTTCTTTTCTTTCTTTTAAAAAATATAACCCATAACTCCACCACTGAGAATTTACCTCCCTTAACTCCCAAGTTTCTGGGCCTTTGTATTTGATGTTAGATCAAACATGGTAATTTGTGTTTGGCTTTTGGTTGACATTTGCATTGCCCTCCCATTTCTATGCTTTTATAGCTGGAAAGACTAACCAGCTAAAGATCACCTAGTTAGTCAATCTTCCATGTTTAGAGATGGACAGGAAACCGGAGACAGAGAATGGAAGGAGAAAAGCCAAGCCTTTGGTCTCTTTTTCCTTCACCTCAACATCATAATTTACCCCTCATTCTTCACCTTCAAAATTTATCTTAACTCAAACTTCGTCCTTCCCCTCCCTCTTCCCCAGGACATTTTCATCTTCTCCATGGCCTTAAAGGAAGAGCAACAAGAACCACCCCAAGAGCTAATGTTTATTGAGATGATTTAATTCTCTCAATGACATTGAGTGAGGTATCACTGTTAGCCCATTTTACAGATGAAGAAGCTGAAGCTCAGACAGTCTGTAACTTGGTCAAGATCTCTCAGAGAGGAAGTGGTTAGATCTTGGATGTCAATCTAGACCCTGTAATTCCAGAGTATTGATCCAAACGCTATGCCATCTGGCCATGAAACTAACCAGAATACAAAGTTCTGGATTCAACTGACAGGATTTGTGTGTTGAAGCATAGCATACATACCTAAAAGTATGAAAATCATAAGTATATAGATAGCTTAATGAATTATCCAAAGGGAGCTCACCTGGTAAACAGAACATACAAAGAATAGAACATTACCAACTGTCCAGGAACCCCCTCATGTATCCATCCCAAGTCACTGCCCTCTCTTCCCCGAGAATAACAAACATTCTAACATCTGAATAAGTTTTGCTTGTTTTTAAGCTTCCTATAAATGGAACCATATAGAATGTACTCTTTTTTTTTAAGTTTATTATTATTTTTAAATTGAGGTATAATTGACGTATAACATTATATTTGTTTCAGGTGTACAACATACTGATTTAATAGCTGTATACGTTGTGGAATGATTATGTTATTCCTTTTGGAATGAAGGTATAGAACATTTGTTATACAGTTGAAGGAGGGTAATTGTTGAGTTCAGCTAATCTGTTCATAGCAGAGACTGCCTGGTGTTCTCCAAAGCCCTTTTTCTTATCTTCCTAGACACACAGCGGAGCTGCATTTCCCAGCCTCCCTTGCAGTTAGCTGTTGCCTTGAGACCGTGCTCTCACCAAAGAGAGTAAAAGTACTGTATACCCTTTTCCCCTTTCAGTAGGCTGGATAAAGAGAGCCCCCCCCATTTCTTGAAGACGGCAGAGCCTCCATCAGCATGAGTCCCTGGGTGACCGGTGGGGAAGGGCTGACCTGTTCGCCCACCCATTACTATAATAAATGAACTTCATTGTGTTTGAGTCATTATATATATGTATAATTATATATAATATCATTATATATATAATATAATTATATATTGGCTGGTCTATTTGTTACAGTAATTAGTGTATCATACATAGGTTTTACTGTGTTTTTCAAGATGCTTCAAAATATTTTAATGCTATTCTACTGGCTACAAAAAAGAACTAAATTCTTTTCTATCTGTTGAGACGTCTTCAATACTAAGGTGATATCCATAATGTCCTATGTGTCTCAGGCCCTAAACTATCCTCAGAATATGCCTTGATGGTTCTCTTTATACCCATCCTCATCTCTGCCCATAGACTTCCCATCAGCCTTTGGTTATTTATTAAACAAATACCACTTTGGGCACCAATTATGTACCACCAATGTTACGGGCATTGCTGAAAAGCAGCGAACAAAACAGAGAAAGCCCTGTCCTCATGCAGCTTAGGGGAAGTTAGTGGCCTCAGGCGGTCCCTTGGTCAGCCACAGTAACTATCACTGCAGTCCAGAACCCCACGCAGACAATAAACTTGTTCTGATCATTGAGTTTACCATATAATGGAGATATCCCACTGAAAGTTTTTTAAAAATTATTTCTAAAATGGGCCACAAATTTCCATTTTTTTCTAGACTCAAGGTACAGAACACAGTTTTACCTCATTATCATTATAACT
The DNA here is from genome assembly GCF_949987535.1 of Balaenoptera acutorostrata. Taxonomy (NCBI): domain Eukaryota; kingdom Metazoa; phylum Chordata; class Mammalia; order Artiodactyla; family Balaenopteridae; genus Balaenoptera; species Balaenoptera acutorostrata. The sequence goes on from NC_080068.1 coordinate 77,038,529, forward strand.
GCATTATGCGGTAATGTAGCAGTAAGTCAAGGGCCAATGAAGTGCAGAGAACAATTTGCCTATACAACACGGCCTCAGATTGCTACGCCTTTTGAATTCGCACATCTACCTTTGACAGTTTTTCTATTTCCTTCATCCCAGTTGGGTTGTTTTTACACTCCCACTAGAATCCATTTTCACCTTGCAATTTGCTCCTTCTAGCTAAGAGAACTGAGAACTCTAGTTTTCTCGAATAGGGTTCTAATAAGAGGGACGAAGTGAGAGGGCACAAGGCCACTGGAACCTTGGTTTTGCAATGCAGCTTTGACTGCTAGAAACTTTCCTGATCATTTGTCGCTTCCCTGCTGAGTTGTAGGTAGCTGCGGTCGATGGATATTTAATTTTTGTACCTGAGCCAAAATTTTGCCTGATGTTTGCTTCATAATTCTGCTTTTGTCCTTTTGTAGAAATGTTTGCATTTTGCAAGAGGGAAATAAAGAGATTAATTGCCAGAAACTCTGTTAGCCATTGGACTTTTAATAAAAACAGATTTTGGAGAAATTTGAAGAGGTTTTATTGTGAGGAAAGAATAAGAGTTCTGTGCTCCATGAAAGCTGGTGACCAGGGAGCTGGCCTGGAGAAGGAGGTCTAGAGGGAGAAGCCCTGGGGCCCAAACAGAAGGGTTCCAGAGAGTGAGTCTCAGGTGACTCTGAGGAGGGCAGGTTTGCCTTAGAATTTTAAGTGGGCCTGCAGTTCAGACAGAAAGGATTTTGCCTTCTCCCAGGGAATTGTGGTAAATAACCATGGTGTTGACTTAGGGGAGACACTGGTAGTTAAACTAGAAAGTGGAACTGCGGTTGACTCTAAAAATCTAATTTATGGATTAACTGGTGCCCAGTCAAAATAACTAATAATTCTGAGACTATAATTACCCGCCTGTAGGCTTTCTATTTTTCCTCCAACTTTCTACTTTTCTGCATTTTACAAATGTTTAATAATGAACATGCATTCCTTTTATAATAAAAAAAATCCAATTAACTTAATTAGAAAAAAATTACCCACCAGGTGACGGGAGGTTTCTCATTAATTTATCATTGGCTGTCATAGTCTGGCTTCAAGATCTCTGCCCGCTGAGGAACAGTTACTCGTGTGCTCTCAATGGCTGAATCCAGATGTGTGTTGTGGGGGACGTGAGGGAGGGGAGGGAGGTGATAAGAAGAGTGAAAGGAAAAACAGTCCCCCAGAACACCATCTTTGGAAAAGAGAGCCACTGCAACTCCCTCTAAGTGGGAGCAGTGCCCATGGCTTTGGTGATTTCAGAAGGAGAGAGGAGGGAAGGAAGCAGAGTTTCTGCTGGGGGTGGGAGGAGCTCTCTGAGTGTCTGACTTAGTTACACTATGTCCACTATCACTGATGGCGTTACATTTGGAAAGCTAGTTAGGTAGGCTTGTTGGATAGATCTGCTTTGATACTGCCCAAAAGGTTATAAAATCATCAGCATTTCTCTAGTTTAGACCTGATGTTGGTGTTTGGATGACCTGAATGAAAACTTGGGAAGACCTGAAGTGATTTACTCAATGCAAATGGAACCGTTAATTTTACTTTCATCTGAGGAAGTCAACATCATCTAGTGAGCAACTGCTCTGAGCTCATTAAGGAAATAAAGGATGCAATCCTTGCCAGCCCAGGCTCCAGATGGAAGAGTCTCCCATTTCTCTGAAGTGCAGTGCCATCCTGGGATTCCAACATCACACCCCACACGTGAGGGAAGGAGGAATTTAGTCACAGTTTGCACTGAGGGTCAGAGGACTGCAGATGAGAATTAAGGACACAATGGAAAATGAAAATGTGTCATCACAAAGGAAAAAAAAAATGTATCTGGAATTGGAAAGGATGTTCATACTCTGAAAGAAGCACTCACGTACTAGGTATGGTTAATGCATGACAGCTTTGTAATAATCATTCCATTATTGATTAACTTCACATTGTGGTGCCGGTAGTTAATTGCAGCCTTTTCCTGTTTTTGGCTCTGGTGTTTAAAGGCAAAATAGGCCCTTTGTTACGCTCTCAGAAGAACTATTTACACATTTTGATTTGGCAAAGCACAGCTCATTTTCTTCTGGTCCCTTCTGGCTTTTTTATTCCATATGGAATATGCAAGCAAAACTGGCTGAACTTTCAAACATCAGCTAAATCCTAATAATCACCACAGAGTTCCTTGCCTAGCGCTTCTCAAATGGCTATATTTTTTATAAACCAAGTCAACATTCTGCCACGGAAAGGTCAGTCTAACGGGGCCATCAGTCTGCGGCACTAATACTTCCAGAGCCAGAGGCCCTCGGACGCTGCTCGTTCAGCTTTGCGGGCAGCCTGATCTGGAATGTGGCTCTCTCCCCAGGGAAGGGTCCCCAGGCACCATGCGGAGGAGGGGAGGTTGTGAGCAAAGTCATCAGCCCCTTAGAAGACGCCCTGACCTCCCCAGGACTGAACTTTCAACCTCTTGAGCTGACAGTTAGTGGTGGATGCACAAATTTTGTTTGCGACTAATTGCAGCTTATAAATGGAGCATTGTGGCCCTGGAAAAGAGTCTTTCTCCCCAGGGTCACCCAAGTGGAATCTGGACACAAGAGAGCCTGTCCCCTAATGGGCCTCCTCCCCGAGCCCTTCCCACCCTCTTGGGCTCTGGGCTTGCCTCCTTCATCAAGTTGAGAGCTAGAGGGCACAGCAGGAGACTCCTCTGCGAATCTTCTCTTCCAAATGCCAGGCTATTCATAGCAGCTTGCAGCTCGCTCAGGAATTCCCACAGACTGACTGCCCAGAGCTGACTATTGTCTCGCCACCCAGCAGCAGCGGGGCCTCTCACAGACCCAAGGACACACGCCATCTCAAAGCACAAAGTGCTTTGCAAACCAGCCATTGGGGGTTCATCAAGGAGACTCTGGGAAGTTGAGAGGAAGCAGAGGCAAGTTGGGAGGGTAGAGGGTGGATAAGATTTTCCAGCAGATCGACTGCTTCTTGTTAGTTTCTCAAAGCAGATACAGTTTGTCAATGACGAGGAAGCGATGGAATGGTTTAGAACGAGAAGCCACATTTCCATCTATTGGAGGCGGCACTAGGGATGTTGTCCAGCCTCTCTCTGATAGCACAGCTGGCTGCACGTGTGAATCACAGACCCCATGGACAGAAACCTTCAGCTGTAAGACGAAAGGGGTAGCCAAGGGTGACGACTCTCTTTGTTTTCTCCGAGAGTCTCATTGGACTGAGGAGATAGCCAATATCACCCTGTATCCTCAGACCATGAAAAGAACATAAGGAACTCTGTGAAAGTGTAGAGTGAGCTTCCCAGACCAGCATCATATTGTTCTCAGTTAATCAAATTTGTCAAATTGTTCCCAGTGCCTTAGAGCTAAAGGGTGATACTTAGGACCACGGTAAACAAATCCCCAGCCATCTGCCCTGACAGCTGTTGGACCTTGAGCAAGAACTTGTACCCGTGGCGTCTTCTGAGAGCCCCAGGCGCAGGGATGGACTAGAACGGTTCAATCATCAAGTGGCCAAAGGTTAAAACTACGAATGGCCCCTGGGATATCTGCACCCAGCCAGTGGCACTCCCAGGAAGGATCTACAAGAGCAAAATTTCTCCTCTGCCGATTAACCTCCCAACACCCCTGTTTCTGTGTCCGCTGGATATTTTCTCAATACCTTTAGCCTAGCCTTAAAAATCAATGCAGTTAGTGAACAGCTTAGTTGAAACTGAACACATCTATTGATGCTGAAACAAGAGCTGTGCACTTCCAGCCAATTTAAAGAAATCTGCTCTGATGATCTATTCGATTCTGTGGCTTTCAAGTGTGAGGGCTCAGAGGATTAGCTTGCAGTTACAGTAAATTATTTCTATGAAAGTTGTTTGCTCCTAACAAGTTAGTTTTCGTGTGCCAATTTCATTAGGCCAACTGGGTTTCATAAATGACGTTAGAATAAGATGACCAGCCATCCAGTTATCCTGAGACTGTCCTTGTTTTAAAACTGAAAACCCCACATCCTGGGAAAATCCCTCATTCCTGGACAAACTGGGATGGTTTGTCACTATACCAAGTCCTTTGCCTTCCAACAAGTCAGGATGTCCTGCTGAGTTTGAAAGTGTAGCAATGTAATAAATTCTGAGTTTCTGCGTTTAAAATCTTAGCGGGGTACAGATTGAAAGGGGGTCGTCTGAAAATGGGGAGGGGCTTCTCTCCTGGAGATCTGTTTATTTTGTAATTATCCAAGAGTAAGGGGACCCTTTCTGACATGTGACAATTTTAAAAGGTTACTTTACATTTACAGTCACTGCAAAATACTGGCTATATTCCCCGTGTTATACAATACATCCTTGAGCATGTCTTATACCCAATAGTTTGACCTCCCACTCCCCCATCTCTATATGCCCCCCTCCCACAACTGGTAACTACTAGTTTGTTCTCTTTATCTGTGAGTCTGCTTCTTTTTTGTTATATTCACTAGTTTGTTGTATTTTTTAGATTCTGCATGTAAGTGATATCATCCAGTATTTGTCTTTTTCTAAGTCAGTGCTTTTTAAACTTGAATGTGTCAACGAATCACCTTGGCGATCTTGTTACAAATGCAGGTTCTGGTTCAGTAGATCTGGGGTGGAGCCTGAGATTCTGCATTTCTAACAAGCTCCGGGTGCTGCTGGAGGCCCACATTTTAAGTAGCAAGGTCCCGGGTGACTGTACCTAAGTTTTCTTTACCTTTAGGACATTTCTAAAGAGAGACAGAGGAAAAAAATATTTTAAAGGGAGTAGAGGAAGCAAATTGCACTTTATACCCGCAAAAATAATGTCTGTTGAGAAAGAATCCTGTGAGCTTTAGTGTGCAACACAAATGCGATTAGAATTGAACCAAAACATCAGCGTACCTAGGAAAGGAAGGCAGATGGGAGGAAGTAAAGGAAATAAGGAGCGGGGTGGCGATTACAGTGTCTGCGGCTGGAGGGGAGCCACTCTTCTTCAAAGTACCAGCACTTGCTGTTTCTTCCATCACTCTCTTTGCTGAACTTTAGAGCAGTCAGGCGTTTCCCTTCCAAAGGTTGCTCCAGGTGTAAGCGGTACTTTTGGCGCGAGGCAGGGAAATGTTTCATTCTCTTTCATCTGGTTGCAAGAACCCTACAAAAAGACCCATTAAAGATGAAAAATGAAATATGCTCTGAAAAATGTACCAGTCTTTTCCTGTTGGTTGTCGTTTATGATGTTTCTGAAGACACAAAAACAGATAATGAAGTACATAAGTAAGTAGAAGAGGAAATATCATTAAGTCAAATGCCTGACAGGAAATGGATTATGCTAAATCACATACGGTTCTGATGTTGTTTTACAATAACGGTTGTGAACACAATTCAGTGAACTGCTATTGTTCACACAGCCCTGGTTAGTGAGATGACACAGTTAGGGGCAGAAGAGGAATTCTGGGATGAAATGTTTTAATTATTGAAGAACAAAATATACGTGCCTCAGAAATGGATAAGATGTTGTTGTTTCCCAGATTGCATCAGTTGTGACCCTGGGAGAGCTCACATCCCTTTCGCTGAAGAGGAGAATCAAATGTGGATGATTAAATTGTCACTAAGCACCAAAAAACCCTCCAATGTACGTTTATGTTCCATGAAAAAATGTGCTCTACCCAGTATGACTTTTACTTACTGCTCTTTCAGGGGCTTTGGACTCAAATAGAAAACACTTTTTTCCTGACAGGTCATCAACACAGAAGTAGCCCAAACGATGCTCCAGATTTCTTTGCATGTCCACAAAGGAGGAATAGGGAATTGGAATAGACAGATTGTGCAGTCTTCCCTTACCTAGGAGTCTGCCTCTGTTCAACTGTCCGTCATGTTTTTGTTTTGAAGAGCCAGCTGCTCCTAAGTGTTCCTTTTGATCTGATGTCCTCAGATGCCCCTTCAGACTGTACCATGCTGGTGAGCGGAGCTGTTGATTGACTCATCACCAGCACAGGTGGTTTCTCAGCCCAGCACACCCCGCTCCAGGTCTTCAGAGAACGCTGGTGCTACTCCTTTGTCTTCACATAGATGGAAATTGCCCCGTTACATCTTGAGTGTGCTTCCCTCTCTTTTTCCTTGATATGGGTATGCGGGGGCTGGTGGAGGGAAGCACAGGAGAGGGACAACGAAAGCGGGCCGGTTGTATTCTTCTGCCTCTGCAGCCCCCGTGTTCACAACCTCCAGTGGGGGCCATACACACACCTCTAGACACCATCTCGGCTCCTCAGGTCTCCACACCTTGGACTTGGCTGTTGGTGGAGAGCTACAGCTCACAGGCAACGGTCTGTTTAAAATGTCCCTCCTTGCCTCCTTTCCTTTAATTTGCTCCATCACTTGCACAGATTTACACACTCATTCCTTTTATATACAGTTTAGGCATTTAACCTTATAACTGTCTTCCTCTCTCTCTCATATACGTGTGTATAGGTATATGTGTTCCGTAACAGCTTATGGAAAAACCTGAACGGAACTTTTGGCCAGCCCAGTATGTGTATTTGGCCGAGCTGCGGGAGGCTTGCGGGATCTTAGTTCTCTATTTAAGTCATAATTTCCCCCTCCACTCCCGCACCCGCCCCTGCTTCTTTCTATTCTCTACAACTGCCTTGTTACATCTGACTCTGCACTCTCTGCTCCTGAGGGCATCGGGTCGTTCAGTCTTTCAGTCGTGGAACAAATATTTTAGGAGTGCCTCCTACGTGGCAGCCACAGTTGTAGGTACTGGGGTACCACACTGACCAAAACAAAGCCCTGGCTCCTTTCGTTCTAGTGGCGGGGCGGAGAGCCAGTCAACAAACACAGAACCAAATAGGTAAGTGCTACGTTAGATGGTAATGAGTCCTAGGGAGGAGAATGTATAAGGTCAGGAGGATGGGAGTACAGCAGGGGATGTGGGGTGGTGTTCTTGTGCAAGGAATGGACGGCGGACACCACATCCAGGGCTACTCCTGAGGGGTGGGTTTCACACAACTCCAGGCGGTGCCTTTCTCCTCATGGCTATTATACATCCATGTGGTTATGAAAATATTCTGGCAGATGGGATCAAATTGAGAAAGAGAGGAACTTTCTTCCGATTTGTCCGTTTGGACTAATGCTGGGGCTTGATAAGGTGACATTTTAGCAGAGACCTGGAGGAAGGGAGTGAGTGAGTCACACAGGTGTCAGGCAGATGAACAGCAAAGGTGAGGCCCTGAAGCAGGGGCTCCTTGGTGGGTGGGGGTCACAAGGCCAGCGGCTGGAGCAGAGAGAGTAACGGGCAGGTGGTAGGAGGTGAGGCTGGGGTGGAGGAGGGCTGATCACAGAGGGCTTAGGAGACCACTGGAGGGCCTTTGTCTTTCATTTTAATGGAAACAGAAAGTAGCTGGAGAGCTCTGAACTAAGGAGGGCTGTGACCTGATTTACATATTTTATGAATCACTCGGAAATATGGAGATCTGATACTGGGGACAAGAGTACCAGAAGATAATAATGAGCTTATTGCAATTTTCCAGGTGAAAGAAGACGATGGTGTGGCCCAAGGTGGTGACAGTGGAAGTAGTAGAGACTATTAATTCTGGATATGTTTTTGGGAGAAGCCTTTCATGTGATTCCTGAGATCCACTGGCTTCTTGCACAAAGTGATGAGAGGCCCTTTTTTGCACACCAGGTCTATTTCACCAATCAATATCCTACAGAAGGTATGGCAGAACCTCAGCATTGGAAGGGCTCTTAGAGGCAGGACATCTAGTGGAAAAAAAGAGAACAGAGATACTTGGTTTGGTCTTCACGTTGTGGAGTCTTGGATTTTGACGGAGGTGGGTAAGAATGAGATTGATGCCTCATAATAAACGTTGGTTTATCTGAAATTCACAGTGGTCCCACACTAGTAAACTAAAGGTGGAGGCTGGATCCTATTGTAAGAAAGCACACGATCTGAAAGCTCCCAATCTCACCAAATTCTCCTCTGAGAGTGTGTATTCTAACCTCTCACACAATGCAGGGGTTCCTGGCCCAGCATCCCAGAGCATGTAAACCTGACTGTGACTACACTTCCTGGCAGAGTTCTCATTACTTCAAGGGCATTCATCATTCTGTTGGACACTTCCAAGCTTCTGGAAGTTTATTCTTGGACAGGATTGAAATCCTTCTCTTTTCTACCCTTCTGCCCTCTGGAGCTATGCTGGCCAAGGAGAGACAATACAGCTGTATTGGTTAAGAGCATGGGCTCTGGAGCCAGACGGTCTAGGTCAGAATTCAAGTTCTTTGTGAACTTGAGCAAGTTACCTAACTCATCTGAGTCTCAGTTTCCTTATCAACAAGGTAGCAAATCTAAAGCACTTATAAGAGGACACGATACAGATTAAGTGCCCAAAAAGGGTAACTATAATGATTTATCCTGCATATTGATATGAATGTGAGAACCGGTTCCATATGTGAACACAGATCTCAAGAAGCTATATTTTCCCTGCCATTTACCAATTCTCATTAAGGTGTGTAACCCCACATGATTCCTGATAGCAACTATCAATGAAATCTTACGAAAGCAAAGGGCCTGGGTTTGCCTTGGGGGGCAGCCAGGAAAAGGGATTTACTCTTTACTGGTTTGAGGTTCAAGTAGCAAGAAACCTGCTGTTGGGTCTCCAGCATTTAGAGGTTGACTCCATCTCAAATATTGATTCCCAAACCCTATTTCACTTAGAAAGCAGTTTTTCAGGATGCAGTGAAATGGTGTTAGAATAGGTTTTAGACTCTGATTTTGGGCATTTGAATCTGGCTCAGGCATTTCTTATTCTATAATCATGGACAACTTATTTAGTGATAATTATAATAACACTACATATTCCTTAGGTTTGTTGTGGGATTATAGGAGACAATGCATATAAAGTGCTTAGCACAATCTAGCTGATCCAGAAATACTAGCAATAATTTTAAGTTCTAGAAATAAATTTCTAAGATGAAGTCAATTCTTAAAAATGACTGTGTTTGAAAGTAACCAAAACTACATTCTCTGGGCTTCTTAGGGTATTTTATGTAGAGAGGAAGACAGGAAAATCAAGACTTGCTGCTCCTACCTTCCTGCCAAGTATAGGCTCCCAGGGCTCATGGAGATTCATGATTGGAAACTTGTGGAACTGACCTCACCATCAAAGAACTGCAGGAGACTCTGAGGTCAGCTGACATGACTGATACCCACCCAGCAACTAAAAATTAGAAATTTGCTTGAACTGGTTGTTTGGTAGCAGGTAGTTTTTTTGGGGGTAGGAAATACATATATTTATAGTTGAGGTATCGTTGATTCACAATATTATATTAATTTCAGGTGTGCAACATAGAGATTCAAAATTTGTGTAGATGATACTCCATTTATAGTTATTATAAAATATTGGCTATATTCCCCATGCTTTACAATATATCCTTGTAGCTTATTTACTTTATACATAGTAGTTTGTATCTCTTAATCCCCTGCCCCTATCTTGCCCCTCCCCCTTTCCTTCTCCCCACTGGTAACCACTAGTTTGTTCTCTATATCTGAGTCAGTTTCTTTTTTGTTGTATTCACTAGTTTGTTTTATTTTTTATATTGGGCAGGTAGATTTTTTAACATTTTCTTTCCTGAAAACAAAAATAATACATTTTTGTAGTAGAAATATAGGAGAGCATAGAATAACCCAGAGAAGCAAACCATGTTTATTTCCACTGCTCAGAAGTTTTCTGCACAGCACACCAGGTGGGTAAGCAGCATAAGGCAGGGTGAGTCTGTCTGGTCCACTTCCAAGACCCTCGCAGGTACAGCGCCTGGTACAGAAGAGTCCTTGGCAATAAGTTGTTGGATGAATGACATATAATCGGGTGTATAAATATATTTCTGTCCCCGCTGGGGATCATAATTGTCAGGTAGATTTCTTTTCATGTTTCTTTCACTTAATTGGGCCCTCTGAAATATTGAATTTAAAGCCAGCAGTGAGTATAAGTTGATCCTAAGTGAGTCAAGAATCACAGGCTCCTGTTTTGCCCATCTGTTGATCCACCCAAGAAGTGCTCATATGAATGGATCCTGAAGGCTGAGTTTGCTGATCTTAAGTGAATGGACCCTGCCTTGGCTTCTCCTCTCTAGGCTCCAAGGGTCAGTTGGTTCTTTAGCCTAGCCCCACCCAGAAATCTTTCCTCCTGAGATTTTTTAAATTGCACTTTCAATTATTTGAAGAATTTTTGCAAACATTTTAGAGGATTTCCTCCCCCATCCCAATTCAGCATTCCTTCTAGTTATGATAGATACCACTTATTAAATACTTACAATAGGCATGGTGCTATGCTAAGCCTCAAACAGGTATTATCTCATTTGATTCTCATAACAACTCTTTGCATTGGTCATCACCACTTTTATTTTATAGCTGAAAGAATTAGAGACTTAGGAAGGTGAAATGACTTTCCCAAAGTCACACAGCTTGTAAGCGGGAGATTCTAGTCAAGGTCTGTCTGACTCTGAATTCCATGCTTCAACCACCTTTTTTGCGTCATCAGAGTTTATGTGTAATTTTGCGTATTGTTCTTTATATTTAGCTTTATTTGATGGGCATTTACCCAAACTATTCTATTACCTTCAGCAGCATCATTCGAAATGTCGAAATAGTATTCTGAGTAGAATGTCAGAGCAGAAATGACCAACATAGGAAATTCAGAGAGTCAAGGAGAGCATCCTGTTGTGGAGCCCTGGGAGTGAGATGGGATCAAACTAAAAGCCTGCTAGCATAAAGGGAACAGGTGCTAGGAGACCTGCAGCTTGGCAGATTCAACATTTGGCTCTCGGGAAATGATAGGAACACTGAACAAGGGGGCTACAGAAGGGGGAAAGGGAGGTTCTAGATTTTTACATTTTCCTATATCTGTTTTTTGCCTATCGGTCCTATTTTTCATTGGGCTGAACTCCTCTTATTACCCAGATTACATGGCATATTACGAGGGTTTGACCATCAGAGGTCTGGAGGGCATAGGTGAGAAATACTGTCAAATGCAGATCTGCTGCTACGATCTCTCCCTCTCTCATCTGAAGAATCTGGAGGATGACTAGCAAGGGGTAAAAGAGGCTCCTCTTCCTCTCCCCCGCCCTCCCCCCTCTGGGGGCTGGGTCTTTCTGTCCTCAGAAACCTTGGCTCTGTCTGTGATTGTCAGCAAGGCTGAGAGGGTTGCTGCTGCTTCAGACACTGCCCAGGGGCAGATTGCTGGACCCCCAGCTCAGCCCTGCCTTCCACACAATGAAGATCCTTCAGCTTCTCCCCCAGCTGTCTCGGGGCCACCCCTGGTGGGGTGGGGGTGGGCGATTGAGTGGACCCCAGTGCAGGAGGGCAAAAGAGAAGGAGGTAGAAGGGCACGGTTAAAATCAGATATTTTTTGAATGCCGGGTTAAAATCCCAGCTCTGCCGTTTATCTATGTAACTTTGATTTGTGTTACTTCACCTGGCAGAACCTCAGTTTTTCTGTCTATAAAATGGTGATGATAGTTCCTAACTTACAGAATTGCTGAAAGGATTAAATAAAATTGAAGGATTGTGCTTGCTGATCCATACATGTTCACTGATGCTCATGTTGTCAGCCTTGACAGCCTGAGGAACTACTTTCTTCTATTTTGAAGACAGTCCTATTTTGGTGTAATCTTCTTCTACTTAGTTAAACTGGTTCATTTGTGCCTGGGTGAATTAATTTACTAACTTTCCCTTCCCTCCCCCAAAGTTTTTGTTCTTCTATGTTCATGGCTTGGAGAAAGGAGGTGTAGGTCCTTTTTGTTTGAAGGATACTGGGGCCTGAGGCGACCCTCAGGTGACCTTCTGTTCTTGTCAGAGAATCTAGCTGGAGAGAAGTGTGCAGGAGACACAGGAACCATCTGTGTTTTTTTTGTTCAGGAATATTTAAAGGCATGTGTTATTCTTTGTAGGGTGTGTATAGAAGCTATCCTAACATTTGCAGGTGAGAGAGTGAAATATTCCTTTCTCAGGACAAGACATTCTGCTGGCATTATCTTTTTTTTTTTTTTTTTTTTTTAAGTCTTGGGAACACAGAAGAAGAAAGTGTGTGACCCTGAGAGGAAACTGTGGCCTGGGAGAAAAGTGTGACCAATAATTGCTGATGGGAATTAACACTACTCTGTGATCTGTGTGGTTGACATTAGTAATACAGTGTGGTTGCAGGGGGTTTAGAACAATGAGAAGAAAGAAAGAAAGGAAGGAAGGAAGAAAGAAAGAAAGGAAGGAAGGAAGGAAGGAAGGAAGAAAGAAAGAAAGAAAGAAAGAAAGAAAGAAAGAAAAGAAAGAAAGAACGAAAGAAAGAACGAAAGAAAGAACGAAAGAAAAGAAAAGAAAGGAAGAAAGGAAGGAAGAAAGAAAGGAGGAAAGAAAGAAAGGGGGAAAGAGAGAAAGAAAGGGGGAAAGAGAGAAAGAAAGGGGGAAAGAGAGAAAGAAAGGAAGGAAGAGTCTCATATTTTAGTAAAACAAGAAGAAGAAAACTTACGTCCCAATAGTAGGAAGGGATTTTAGGGTTAAATGATGCCAGTTTGCTAAGCATCTGCTTCATCTTTATATTCCTCTAAGCAGTTCCTCAGTTCCTAGGCAGTCACCCTATTTCTGCTTTCAAGGGTAAACATTGTCATTTCTCCTATGACTATAGCAAGTCATCATTTCTCTTTCTAGAATGTGCGTTCAGAAAACTGCAATTGTTAACAATTTTAGCATTGAATCTTAGGACAAAACTGAAAAAAAATTTAAGTGCTGGATTGTTTCTAGAAACTACTCAATTTAGGGGATTTTAAATCACCAGGAATAGTCACAGTTGATTATTCTACAAGTGATTGCATTTACCCAAATCTCAAAATTAATCATGCATATTTGCTTGGATTGACATGTTGATGCTGTTTACCACAAATAATCCCTCAAAGCTCAGGATCCGTTTTAAATTTTTACCCCAAATTAGAATTTAGATTTTGAACAAAACTTGTTTACAGTTACGTAAATTCCATGTAAATATATAAACTCCAACTTGCTCTCATTTAATTTCTCTGCCATTTTCACAGGCAATTTTTACATGAAAATCATGTCACCCTTAACAACCTAGACTTATTTCCTCATTTCCCTTTAATGGTTTTGGGTTCCGAGTTTCATTTAAGAATGGATTGCTTACATTTCACTTACAAATCTCCCTTCTAATCGCTGTTATTAATATCACAATTTTGTTGTAATATCTGTAAGAGCACAAAATGTGTCCCCTTAAAGATGCATTTGCCAACCCCTGAATTGCATACATTTCAATTACAGCTCTCCCTCATAATTATTATTATTAATATCACAATTACCATCGTAATATCCATAAGACTGCAGAAGGTGTCCTGTCATGGGTGCCTTTACAAACAGCTTGTCCAGTTTCCTCTTAAGAAAAATGTGGCAGACTTTATCTAAATTCGACTTCCCCCTATAATTTACATTAGACAGCACACTCCATCAATAAAACCATCAAAATGATGTACTGCATTGTAGACAAAAGTTATTGTGTCAAGTTGACACTAATCAGTTAATTCCAGTAAACCTTCAGATAAACAAAAGCTTGTTGTCTATTACTGATGTGTGTGATGGGCCCCTTGTATGTCCTATGGTTCTGCCCATCTATAGAGATGTATCTGGCAGACACTTGCCCTGAGGCATCTATATGGAAACCGAGACAAGATCTATAGTTAATGATGTTGACCCTGACTCCCCCAACAGAGATTGAATTCAAATCCTCATAATATCTCGACAGCTGATATGTATACTGTGCTAATAATATTAACAATTACTCTGCCACTGGGATTCCCCAGGCTCTGACTTAAGCGATTTTAAAGCTTCTTCCCTAATATGGACTGATTTCCTTGTTTATACCCAACATCAGCACCGTCTCCCCATTAAGACAAGGATGTGTTTCTGAATGGGGAAAGGCTTTTCTTAATGTAGGTGTCTTATATTTCTAAGAAATTCTGTGGGAGTTAAACAACTTCTGGACAAACTGATAGTGTAGGTGATGGTGTGAGGAAGTGTTTCTAGTCACTGTTTCCCTGGCAGGCTGGGCTAGCAGGACTGGGAAGAGAGCTAGCTTCACATTTTTACTTACTGTTGACGCGGATCAGAGAGCGTTCCGAATGTCAACAGCATTCCGAATGTCACACCTTCTCTGGTGTGGCTCTCCTTTGGACATGAAGGGGAGCCTGTCAATCCCTGCTTGGTGTGATCAGGTGGCTGAGAAATCAGAAATCGCCCTTGGGTCTCCTCAGCTCGCTGCTGAGCCTTAGAGGAAAGTGAAGGAGCTGAACCAGACCTCTTTTCCTCACCTGTTCTCTCTTTCCCTTCCTGCTTCTCTTTCCTCTGCAAAGACTGAGAGGGAAAGGCCACTGCCGACTCACAGGCCACGGAGAAGCTGAGGATGAAATGTTGACAGGGGGCACTGTTAGAAATTAAATTCTGCCCTATTTTGTGTACCATTCTTGTGAGTCACATTCGTGAATAGTAGCGAGAGATTTAATGATCGCATATTTTTTATCTTATTTCCCTCTGGTCGATGGCAATTTTTTTCTGTTAATGTCAACTTAGAGCTCAAAGTAATTTAGTAATTGATTCTAAGCACAGCAGTTCGCCAATGGCAGCTCTCCATTTGTGGGGAATATCTTTGCTAATTTTATCCATCAGAATGAGATTACCATGCTAATCTCTCCTATCCTCCTCTCTTGGTCATTTGGGACATGCTGATGCAAATGACTTATTAGACACAAGGCCTTCGTCCAGCCCCGGGATCAGGGAAAGATGAAAGGAAGCCAAGATAAGGATGTTATAATGCCCTAACACACACAGATACTACACACACACACACACACACACGCTGACACACTAATACTAAAATGTTAAGACCCTAAACTGGAAACCAGTATAAAAACTAGTTTTAACAAATGAAAAATGCAGTGCATCAAAATATATTAAATACCTGGAAAAGAAAGAACAAAAAGAATGAAGGCAGAACAAATGCGTCTGGAGACACGTAATTGGAAACCTAAACATTCATTGGCTCAGGAAACCTAGAAAGTCTAAAACAGGTGGAGGGAGGCAGATGCCCTTAATGAGATTAAGTGGAGAAAACCAAAATGGCTGTGTTAACAAAAAGACTGAGGCTATATCTACAGACACAATCTGTCTGACTGTTTTCAGGGAATGGTTACTGACTAACTTAGTGATTGGTTGTTCGTCTGATTTAATTAAAATGCTCAAACCAGTGTGAGCGTGTGTGGTAAAAATAGCCTGAAACTAGTTTGGGTTACACACACACAATAGGGTATTGTATCACACAGTGGGTTGAAAGGGTTTCCAAAGACATTTCTAGTAAATGGACACATTCTAAAATGCTTTGCTTTATGAAATAGCAAAACACTTAGAATGAGCTCAGAAAAGATCCATTTAAATAATTCAGGTAAGAGTGGATTTCAAGAAAGAAAAATTAGCTAATATAGTAGCTGGGTGAGTGTTTATGAAGGCAGAAAACCCCCCAGAGAGAGAAAAGACATTTAGCATTTAAGATGCCTGATGTGAGATCAAAAGAGGAAAATCTAGATATTAAGCAAATAAATAAATCCTGTCTTTATTTTCCTCAACAGAAGGGAGGAGAAACTGAAATTATGGCCATTTTATCTTCAAAAAGCCAAAGCCTTATTACCAAAGTAACAAAAATATGTCATGAAAAATCTAAAACAAAACTATTTTCAAGTTCCAATCATCGGCCCAATTATTTCAAATGTTTTATACTCTAATGCTGTTACACAACAATGTCAATAGCCTAACAATAGGACAAAAAACTCCAAGGCTCGTTGGCTGTCACATACCCCTAACCTGAGACTGCCATCATCCCTCCCAAACCAGGATTTTCCCTAGACCTCCCAGTGCTGACTAAAGAGGCACAGTTCTGATAATTCAGAGTTATCTGCAACTCCTCTAAATTGTGGCACTGTCTTGGGGTCCTGGTCCTTGTTCTTCTCCTCACCATGCAGTCAGTTGCCAAGTCATATAGACTAACTCTGAAAATTCTCGCCATGTTTTCTAGCTTCACTCCCAGTTCCCTCATTTGGGTCTTCATTTTTGTTTGTTTGTTTGTTGGGGGAGGGGATAATTCAAATAGTTTTCTTCATGGTTACTTATAGCAGTGGGTAAAGGCCAGGGTGGAAGATACAGAATTAGAAGCTAGATTTCTCCAACTATATATTGTTGTACAGATATGACTTTGAAACCATACAAATATTTTACATAATTATAAAACAAGTTTAAAAAGAAAACTAAGATTCAAAAGCAAAATTAACCAAATGGATCTAAGTATGTATTGGCTTGATGACATAAGCACACAGAAGGGAACTGTTTCAAAAAACTTTAAAACAGTAATTTGACAGCTTTCGATTCATTCTTGTCTATATTTTTGCTCTAGCCTGCTCTTCTCAGCTCCCCACTCTGAATCATCATGTGTTAGGGCCAGATGACTCTTACTGAAAGCAAAGTCAGGCTGGGCTGGGACTAGGGTAAGACAGGCAAAGTGCTCACCTCGGGTATAAAATTTAAGGGGATGCCAAAACCCTCAGTAATTAAGATAAATATTATTTTAATGCAATATTTTTTAAAAAATCAAAATTAATCCCAAAGAAATCCATGAGGAGCAAAATACCAAAATTTAAAATAAAGAACAGGATTCAACCCTGTGCTTGCATAACCCTGCCTCCCCCTAATCCTGTCCCTGGTTTCAATCAAGCTTTACTTACAAAAAGAGCAAAAAAAGGAGCTGGGCGCCAATTTTGCTGATTTTATGTTTTTTAAATATTGCATTATAATATTATTTATCTTGATTACTAAGTTTTTTGGCACCCCCTTAAATTTTGAGCCCAAGGTGAGTGCTCTGCTAGCCTCACCCTAGTCTCAGCCTTGCCCTGTGGTTCATCAAATCAAGCACAAATTCCTCAGCCTGGCATTTTAGGATTTTTGACTTTGGGGAGGTAGTATGGTTTTGTGATGAACTTGGTGGCTTTGAGCTAGCCAGTGCTAAGTACAAAACCTGGCTCTGCTGCTCTCCAGCTGTGGCCAGCTTGGGTAAGTGACTTCACCCTTTGCCTCTTAGTTTCCTCATCTGTAAATGAGGATTAAATAATGTTTACAGAAGGCATCATCCTATTTTTCCAGTCTTACCAGTCCACTGTTACAAAAATGCACAACTCGGGCTTCCCTGGTGGCGCAGTGGTTGAGAATCTGCCTGCCAATGCAGGGGACACAGGTTCGAGCCCTGGTCTGGGAAGATCCCACATGCCGCAGAGCAACTAGGCCCGTGAGCCACAACTACTGAGCCTGCGTGTCTGGAGCCTGTGCTCCGCAACAAGAGAGGCTGCGATAGTGAGAAGCCCGCGCACCGCGATGAAGAGTGGCCCCCACTTGCCGCAACTAGAGAAAGCCCTCGCACAGAAACGAAGACACAACACAGCCATAAATAAATAAATAAATAAATAAATAAATAAATAAATAAATAATTAAAAAAAATGCACAACTCTTTACAGAGTGTTTCATACACATGATTTAAGCGTGATGGTAACCATGTTAGGGAGACTTGATGCTGCTTCCTCCAACCTTAACCTCCTTCCCCCTCAACTCCGCAGTGTAAAAGTAACCAACTTTCAAAGCCAGCCTCAAAATGACCACTTGCAGGAATGCTTTCTAAGTTTCCTGCAACCGTGCAACGATAACAAACACGAATTGAGGGCCTGCAGTGTGTCAGTCATCAGGACTCAGTGCTGTACATGACAGAGGTGAGCCCCACCTTCATGGATCTGGAATCTAATGGCGAAAATGAACAAATAAACTACTAAACAAGCACGTAAAATAATTTTAATTAATAAATAATAAATGTGTTAAGTATTATGATTAACAAAATCAATATTTTTAATTAAAGTAATTAAATTAATTCTAATATACTTAAAAATAATTCCAGGCAGAGGAAACAGTAATGCAAAGGTCCTGAGCCACAAGAGGTCGGTTTTTGTGTTCAGAGTGCTTGAAGAACTGGAAGAAGGCTAATCCAAGCTGAAGGAAGATGGCAAGATGCAGTTCTCTATGAACATTCAGGTAACTTTCATGTATATTTCTTATAACTATTATCTCTCCCCACTTTATGTTCTGGTCAACTGTACCCTCGTCTGGTTCCAGTATAGGAGAAAGTTAAGAGCTTGGGTTTCTTAACTAGATTGTCTGGCTGAAATCCTGGCTCAATTACTTAGTAGCTGGAAGACCATGGACAAGTTGTAATCACTCTAAACATTTTTTCCTTGAGTTGTAAATTGGGAGTGGTAATAATAGGACATACCTTATAGGGTTGTTGTGAGGATTAAATGATGCATCCATGGAAAGCATTTAGAGCAACACCAGTACATAGCAAGTGCCATGTAGGGGTTAGTTCTTGTGATTATCATAACTAGCCTGTAAGATCCTTTAAGATTTCTTGTCTTTGCATTAAAGCAGCAACTTGCACACTGCTTCGCAAATAATAGGCTCTCAAAATATGTGTATTGAATCTAGTCATAGATGAAAGACTGATAAAATTTTTATAAACACCAGTGATGGGATGTTTATAACTGAGGCATAGATTCTTTGTTATCTTCTTTTCTGTGCTTTGACTTCTTACTGACTGAAAGAAACTATCTGCAAGGAGGGTTCAGGCTGAAGCAGCATTTAACAAGGACCACTAGCATATAAGCTTTTAATAGCACCTGAAGCCAACACTGTTCAATGTTAATATTATTCTTTCTTTCTTCATTTGGGACTGTTTTACAACTTAGGCTATGGCAAGTGACAATTTTTCAAAAAATTCTACGTTCAATAACACTGCTGATGGATCTAGCCTGAGCTTTCGTGTTCATTCCCTTAGGAGGTTGTAGAAATTTCCCACCATCAGGGGTGGGTTTTACTTGGCCAGGAGGGCTAATTGTTGTAAAGCATTTCTTACCATGGCCTTTGGTGTAGGAGTATAGGTGTATGTGATATACTGTAGACTAACTTCTCAGATAATTTGGGATCTTAAGGAATATACTTACTAGTGTTTTGAAATTCCTTTATAAATAAAACTCCAACAATCCTTCTGTGTTTATTCCGAGGTGCTTACCCAAACTCACTTTAAGTGTATTAATGACTAATCAGGGAGGGGGAAGGAGTATAGAGCAGGACTCAAACCCCGGTTCTGCCATGTAATTGCTGTGTGATTTTAATCTCCGTAGGCAACCTCTTTAAGCTTCTCTTCCTTCATCTGTAAACATAAAATACTTATTTCATAGCATTAGTGTGAGGACCAGAGAATACACACACACACACACTATGCACAGGGCATGACACATGAGTTAGTTTCTTAGGGCTGCTGTAACAAACTATCACAAACTTGGTGACTTAAAACAACAGAAATTCATTCTCTCTCGGTTCTGGAGGCCAGAAGTTGGAAACCATTAACAGTGGGTCAAAATCAAGGTGACGGCAGGGTTGCACTATTTCTAGAGGCTCTGGAGGAGAATCAGTTCCTTGCCTTTTCCAGCTCCTTGTGGCTGCCAGCATTCTCGCTGGCTTGTGACCACGTCACCCTAATCCCTCCCTACACAATCATGTCGCCTTCTCTTCTGCCTAACCTCCCCTGCCTCCCTCTTATAGGAATCCATGTGATTCAGACATAGAGAGCAAACTAGTGGTTACCAGTGGGGAGAGGGCAGGGGAGAGGGGCAATATAGGGGTAGGGACTTAAACAGCACAAACTATTAGGTATAAAATAAGCTACATGGATATATTGTACAACATGGGGGATATAGCAAATATTTTACAATAACTATAAATGGAGTATAACCTTTAAAAATTGTGAATTACTATATTGTACTCGTGTAACTTATATAATATTGTACATCAACTCTACTATAATAATAAAAAAAAAGAATCCATGTGATTGAATTTAGGGCCCGTCTGGATAATTCAATATAATTTCCCCATCTCAAGATTCTTATCTTAATCATATCTTCAAAGATCCTTTTTCCATATAAATTAAAATTTACAGGTTGCAGGGATTAAGATCTGATATCTTCAAAGGCCATTATTTTATTTTATTTATTTAAATTTAGTTTTTAATAATTTTTATTGGAGTATAGTTGATTTACAGTGTTGTGTTAGTTTCAGGAGTACAGCAAAGTGAATCAGTTATACATATACATTTATCCACTCTTTTTTAGATTCTTTTCCCATAGAGCAAAGGCCATTTTTTTAGCCAACCGCAGTACATAGTGTATATTTAATAAATTGCCTATTATTGTGATAATTATTAGTCATTCTTGAATTTTTAAAAATCAGAATTAGGAGTCTGGTAAAAATACATATTAGTGGCTCAATATTAAAAATATAGTTCAAAATATATTTAGAATTTCTCATTTTTGTTTATCTCAAAAGGTGATTAATAGGTTAATGAAAATGGAAAATATTTTACTCTGCTTTGTATAGTAAGATGTAGTAGTGAAGTACAAGGGTATTAAATCCCCCCCCCATATGACTTTGGGCATATAATATAGTCTTCTGAGCCTCAGTTTCTTTTTTTGTTAACTGGGGACAACCATAGGCATAGGGTTGTCACAAGTATTAAATGAAATAAGCCTGGCACAAAGGAAATACTCTCTAAACGGTAGGTCTTATCGATTCCAAAAATAAATGTACCAGCAAAAATCTGGCCCAATCTCTCTCACTTTTTCCCTGTGTCACTATGAGGATGTATTAGAAGACATAAATGTCAGCTGCTTGAGGAATCATTTCAGTTTGCATCTATACTGACCTCACTTTTTATCTCAGTTTGACCAAGTGTCTTCCAGAGTTAAAATCTCAGATCCTGTTTTTCATTTGCTTGAGGACTGCTGAGCTTTCAGGAGTGGAAGTGCAGCTTCCTATTTATGTGAACTATTTCAGCCTCAAACCCTTAGGGAGCCTGAGTATGATCTCAATTCTTACAGCAAAGTGGACATCAGTTGAATGCTGGGCTCTGTAATTGACTTCTGCATGCACCTGATGATGAAATAATTGGCCAATTCAAAATCAGATTGCTAAATATTGCAACAAGAAGTCTCAGGGATTCATTTGTGTGTAGATGTTGTAAGTTTCCCATTGTAAGAAGGCTTCCTGAACCAATTCATGTCTTACAAAGGAGAGCTATTAGAAATGACTGGTCCAGGGCGTGCAGCTTGTTGTGGGTACCCTGCTTTTGTTCACTTCCAGGACAGGGCATTTTCTACTCTCTGGGGAGCTGCTACTAATATTTCCTTTTCTTTTTTTGTTCTTATATATCATCTTTCTTTGTCAGCTGCTGGCCATGGGCGAGATATGCTTATGGCCTCAGCAGTCAGGTGATGGGAGCATGAATTCTCCTTACACTATGTCATCATACACCTAATATATAAAAGAGGGAAAGTGGGAACAAAGCAGGGTTTTAGTAGTTTAATTATATTGACATCCCTTGGGTTTAGTAACATTCTTTGTACAGAGTAGTCCAAAGTAGTAGTAGTAGTAGTAGTAGTAGTAGTAGTAGTAGTAGTAGTAGTAGTAGTGGTATGATTAGATGTTTTTATCTCCTTTTACAAGATACTATTATGGGGTTGAATTTTTGCTCAATCCTGACCCAGTGCATATAAGAGGACTCCTAAGGACATCCAAGAGGGAATACATCCTCAAAAAGCATTCTGAAGAGAATGAAATGGACTATTTTTATATCATGCCCTACTGGGCGTAAAATTTCAGAAATTCTTGGCATGAGATTTTGGAGACTATTACAACAATAAAATGTAGTCATAAGTAGTCCACAGTATTACGTGTGCAAACATGCTTGTGCATACATTTAATTTAATCTACAAGATTAAATTCCATTTATAGTTTTACCCACTAACGTCCTCTGAGCAGGGGCTTAAAATCAAAACAACAACAATAACAAATAGCTACTATTTATTAAGCACTTACCATATGCTAAGGCCTTGATGACTTGTATCTTGTTTATTCTCACAGTAATCTACGAGGCCACTTCTTTATTTTTAATGTATTTTTAGCTCCATTGTGCAAGTGAAGAAACTGAGGCTTAGAGGGATAGTAACTTACAAAAATTCCTGGTGGGACTGGAGTTTGAACCTGAGTCTGGCTTTAAAACCATGTTCTTGACACTGCTCAGGACGTTACCCTCCTGTGATCCCATAACCAGTGTCCTCGACTCCCTCTGTTAGCCGTACCTGAGTCCTTCAATGTTCAGTGATGCAGGCATTTCTCATACACATTTCCCAAAGCGTGTAGTGAAAACACAGCATGCGTTTCATGACGTCATGATGGAGCACCCTGTCAGATAGGAAGTGGTCGATGGCCCACGTCAGAAGGGCAGTTTTGTGTGAAGCTATGTGATCCTTGCACACGGGTCACCTAAGGCCTTTTCTGCTTCTGACTGGCCAGACCACATCTGCTGTCACCAACTTGCCACCCTGCATAGTTCTTTCATTAAGTCTTAAAGAGCTGAGAAATCAGGGAAATTACCGATAAACATAGAAGAGGGCAGGAGGACATTTTTATTGTTATTTTTAAATGCTTTATTGAGTTCATACCAACAGAGGAATATTTTATTTATGAATTCAATATAAATACCATGAAATATATGCAAAAATACATGAAACCTATGAACAAAACATTAACACTACTCAAGTTTAACTTTACCAATAGCCTCTGGGTTCCATGGGAAGAATTTCAGCATAACGTAATTATTTTCAGTTTGATGCAAAAAAATATTGGCTGAGCTTCGACTATGTGCTCGGCACTGAATCTACAAGTGTGCAAAAGGCTGATGCCTCCCCTCTCTTTGCTCAAACTACACATGATAGAGTCCTTATTAACCTCTCTAATATGGATTGGAAACCTACATGTAATTCTATATTTTAATAACTCTCCAACCCAAAGTTACGTAAAAGAGCTTTCTAAGTAGCCTTATGTACTAGGTTTTATTATAGAAGAGAGAACTCGAGGGCCTAACGGCATTCCTAATGAGCATGTCACTAACTCCTGATGGGCTGAGACTTAGCCTCAGAATCCTTCTCGACACAGCACTCCAAGCACTCATTATTGGACTTGGCATGTGAGCTGCCAGCCCTCTTCTAAGGTTTTTCACTGAATATGTGAAATGCCATCCACTTAGAGTGGCTACTATTGAACCTTTGCTAATATTCAACATTCATTCCACAAAGATGTGTTGAGGAATATAATAGCTAATATAATAGTTAATGCTATGGAGTACTTGCAATGTGCCAGGCACTGCTCCAAGTGCTCTCCTTGCATTATTATTTAATTCTCATAAAAACCCAATGAGGTACAGGTAGATGTTATTATCCATGGTAGTTGACAGTTATAGATTAGTTTTGTTCTGTTTGTGGTCTTGTTTGTACTTACTGTCCCTTCATCTACAAGCAGCAACTCAATTTTTCTTCCAAGAACCGTCCAGGAACTATCTCAGTCTATGTGGTCAAGTGAGATTGATCCCATCCCCAACTCCAGCAGAAAGCATATGACCCAAGCCTTGCCAAAGAAAGCAAGCATCTTCCTGGCCACATCAATTGGTTTAAAGTTGGGCTTGGACCCAAGCTGGACCAATCAAAGGCAATGACAGCCACTCTGGGACTTTTGCTGGGACTCTTGGCAAAGAGACATTTCTTCTACTGGGTTTGTTAACGCTGTTTTGTTGGAAACTGGGAGCTGTTGTAGCCATTTTGCCCCTTGCTGGGGAGATCCTGGCTGAGAATATGGCCAACACAGAGGAAGCAGAATTCAGACATGGAGAAACAGTTCCTATGTCAGAATTTGAGAACCTCGAACTGGCCACATCTGAAACAAGCCCTTCAGCTATCTGTCTCTGCTCCTGCAGTTATTCTGTTACGGTAGCTAATAAATCCAGTGTGTGCGTGCATGCATGCGTGTGTGTTTAATATGCCAGGTTGATTTCGGTTTTCTGTTTCTTACAATCAAAAGACTAACACCATCCCATTTTATACATGAAAATTCTTAAACTTAATGGAAGCTAAATAATTTGTCCAAGGTTACATAACTAGTTAGTGGTGAAGCAGGCTTAGAATCAGACTTCAAAATTGGTGCTTTAAATTAGCATGCTCTTCTATTCCAGCCCTGTCATAGAATTCTCTCTCAGTACTCAAGACTGAAGAATAAGGCCTCAAAAGTGTACTGTTCATATTGAATACGGTAGCTGATGCTGGGTTTGAGGGCTAATTTCCAGACAGTGAAGGTTTAGCTGCAACATTCAAAATTGACCATAGTGAGGGGGAATGCGGGTTGGAAGGAGATAGTCCCTGAGTACCCAGGGCCCCGGACAAAGATCTTTGTCATGCTAAGGGAGAGAAGGTATATATTTCCATCTTTGATGGTGGCAGAGCTCTGAAAACAGAAACACTTTGCCTTTGTTTGTGGCTTTTGGGCCAGAGCTTAATTTATAGACTATCAAAGAAGGAATTATTCTGTAGGTTTCAGGGCAGGTGGAGAGCTCACCAAAGGATTATTTTATTATTTTGAGAGTCCTTGATAACACAGGAACCACGTTTTAAGAAAAATCTCATAAAACCAAAATTCAAGGACATCATCTGACATGCTGTCATTTGACTTTCTCTCATAAATCATTTAATCCTAAGGGTAACAAGATATTCTTCAACCCTACATAAATCTTTGATCATTCTAGTAATTTCCCAGATAAGTATTAGCTAGCTTATACAGTCTTTTCAAATCCCCGAACTGTTAAATGCAACAAAACATATTTAGCTCCTAGTGGAACTAGGAGGTAAATGCCCAATTAATCATTTATTACAATTTGGTTGTTACCAAAATAAAAAAATAAAATCCTTTAACCCAGCCCTCAAACAACTTAAATCATATTCAATATGTGTAGACTCAGTAGGACTTACATGTAAAGTATACTGATTGCCTCATTTATAGAAAAAAAGAGATCCATGAAATATCTTCCTTTGAACAAGTTTCTCAGTATCTTGATCTTTTTGAATGTTTTCTAAAATAACTTGAATTAATTACCTTTTTTTTTCTGGACTAGGATATCTGAAAAGATATAAAGAAGGTGGGAAGAAGTAATCCAATGCAGAACATATTTTTTGACATTATTTCTGCTGAGAATCAACAGGATGATAACCCATGCTTGAAGGCAGAGGGATGGGTTGGATGACTCCTTGAAGTCCTTGGCAAAAGAATATGTCCAGGATTATGATTATGATTATGTTTACTTATTAACATTTACACTGGGCCATTTTAGTTGATTAGCACAATGCAATTACTAAAAATCTGCAGCTAGAAGTTCTGGGAAACATCTACATTGCTAGGAAAGTCTAGATATGATATCATTTCTGATTTTCAATAATTTAATTAAATAAACAAGCATATTACCTCCATGTTACCACTGTCTCTCAGCATAGTTTCCAACGTGATGAAGAACTCAGTCTAATTGCTTAAAGTGGGGGCAATGAGAGTTAGTAATCTTCAATTCTTTGCTAATCACTCATTAACCCTTCTCTGTCTATAAAACAAGAAAGATAGTATCTAAAAGTGAAGATGACTGCGTGTTTGCTCTCTTCTTGTCTCTGATGGGTCTAGTCTTGTGGCCACAGCTTCTGGCCAGGGCCAGACTCAGTGGAGGCTGAGAGGGCAGAGACTAGTGAAGTGGACTGGAACAGAGGACCCTTAACCAAAGACCTCCCTGTGTTTTTGAAATGCAGCCATTAGAGATTGATCCTTCTGAGGAAGACTTCATTGCTTGTTAAAATACAAATTCCTCTAAAAATTTGAAACTGTTAAGTGTTATCAGCCACAAGTGAATGAATACGGATTAATTTTCCACATCATTTCTTTAGAGCAGTGTGTCTCAAAGTATGGTCTGGTGACCCCTGGAAATCCCCAACATTCATTCAGGGGAGCGTCTGTGAGGTCAAAACTCTTCTCATAGAAATATAAATACATTCTTTACCTCGAGCAGGCTCATTCTCCCTCAGGTGTGCAGTGAAGTTTTCTAGAGGTTACATAACATGTGATATTGCAACATCTCAGTGCAGAAGCACATATGAGAACCCGGTTGTCTTCTATCAAGCTAGGTATTTTTTTTAAAAAATCGCAAAAATGTTAAACCATGCCACTCTTCTAATAATTTTTTTGTTTTGGAAAATGTTTTCATCAAAAGTATTTTGTTTGTGTTAATATTTAATAGGTTTTTATTATTTTTGTGTAAAATAATGAGTAAATATTTTGTATTTTTCTCAGTTTTAATTTCCAATATGGCAAATACCAACAGATTTAACCCACATACACAAAAGTTCTTTGAGATCCTCAATGATTTTAAAGAGTACAAAGGGTATGTCAATTATATCTCAATAAAACTGGAAGAAAAATAAATTAAATAAGTGGTTATTAAAAAGGTGTGTAAAGGAATGCTGGGACCACAAATGTTAGCCGTAGACAGTGTCAAAGTGGAAGAGGACCTTAGAAAGTATTAGATTCTTTCACCCCATTTACACATTGAAAATTGAGTCCCAAAGAGTTAGGACGACTTACCTGATATTCTGGTTACCTATCGTTGTGCTATACACGACGCCAAAACTTAGTGTTTGAAAATACAATAATCTTTCTTTTTTCTCTCAAATATGAAATTTGGACTGGGCTTGGAGGGATGACATCTCTGCCCCACGTGATGTCTGGGGCTTCAGCTGGGGTGCAGCGACTGGGGCTCACTAGGCACCTCTCTCTCTCTCCCTGGTCTTCACTAGCGGCTACTGGGGCTTCCTCACACAGTGAGCATTCCAAGCAGCTGGGGTGGCAACAGCAAGGCTTCCCGTGACCTAGCCTCGGAAGCCCCATAGCCCCCACCACATTCTACTGGTTAAGCAAGACCAGCCCAGATTCAAGGGGAGGAAATTTAGACTCCATCTCTCAGCGGGAGGAACAT
Source organism: Balaenoptera acutorostrata (assembly GCF_949987535.1). Taxonomy (NCBI): domain Eukaryota; kingdom Metazoa; phylum Chordata; class Mammalia; order Artiodactyla; family Balaenopteridae; genus Balaenoptera; species Balaenoptera acutorostrata. The sequence goes on from NC_080068.1 coordinate 77,065,598, forward strand.
CAAAGACTTTTCGGCCATCTTTAACCTACCACACCTGAGGTCCTAGAAATACTATTAGAACTAAAACTAGAATCCATCTCTCTTGAGTCTTTGTGCAGTATGGCAATGTTGACAGTGGTGCATAGGAGGAGGATGAAAAGGAAAGACCAAAGTGTGAGGGCACTGTGTGAATGAAGAACGTTTCAGGGTGCAGTCTAAGCAGTCGTGTGAGTAGCATGTACACTTGGGAGCCTGAAAGGGAGGCTGGTAAGGAGAACAGGGGTCAGGGACTCTCTGATACAGAAGAGAACTTAATTCTTTCTTATGATGGCTGACTCTCCTCCCCAACGACTTCCCCGCTAGTTGTCTCCGTGTTTTCAATGGTAGGTTTGATTTGCAGGGCCGCCTACTCTGCCTCTGGGAAGCTCTGATTATTACAACGTTTTCCCACAGAGCAGAAATCTGTTTCCCTCTAACTTCTACCCAGTGGTTCTAGTTGTATGCTTATATTGGCTTAGGGTAATATTGTGAAAGGCTTCTACATGCAGCTCTACAGCTATGGTAGCTCTTATAGTCCCTGTGAATTCTTTGATTCCAGGTTTCTGACTCTTCATTATAAATTTAAAAATTCCCCTACCAGTCAGGACACTCTCCTATAAGCTACCCCAGTTTGCCAATTGCTCTTTCAAAGTATTCTCCAAGAGGGAGCTGAACAGCCCACTGTCGACAAGCACCGCCATCACACACTGTGTACCCTGCCATTATCCGTGCACATTAATAATATGTGATGCAGAGCCAAACTCCTAAATTTATTCAGGTATGCTTTACTAACTGTGCTTCTCCCAGGTGGTTGTGTGCATGTGTGTGTCTGTGTGTGCTTGTTTTTGTTTTTTTTATACTCAGCTGTGGAAATTTACATTTATCCCTAGAAATTTTATCTCAATAAGTCCAACTTAACAGTACCTTTTTGGATCCAGGCTCTATCACTAAGACTACTCATTGTCTCATTTAGCTTCGTATAATCTGCAGATTTGTTAAGTATTTTTTCTATACTTTTATCTAAATCATTGATTAAAATGTTGAACTAGACAGAGCCCTATGTCGCTCCACTAGAGACCATTCTCTATGCTGATGTCAATCTACTGATCAGCATCCTTTGGGTTCATTTATTCACCTAACTGTTGTTAATTCATTTAATCGTCCTATCGTTTAGTCCATATTTCTCCATCTTGTCCAAAATAATACCATGATAGGCCTGGACAAATGCCCTGCTGAAGTCCAGATACATTATGTCGACTGCAATTGGCTGTTCTCTACATCCACTATCCCTGTCAGAGGAAATGAAGCAAATCCGACTCTTCTTCAAACACACCACGCACTTTGATGATTCCAGGGCTTTGCTCGTGTTCTTTTCTCTGTCCAGGTTTTCTTCCATTCCACCTCACCTGCCTGCCTATTTCCATTGTTCAGATATCACCTCCTTGCTGTAGCTTTATTCCTTAACTCCGGGCATAATTATTTCCCCAAAACTCTTTATACACAGTACCATGTCCCAGTTGTTTGTTTATGCCTACTCTCTTCTCTCTCATCTAGAATGAGCTATGTCTTATTTAATAAATGTATGATGACTTTAACTAGTCCCTGGTGTCTAGTGACCATCACTTTCTTTCCAAAGTACTCGTATATCACTCATGCCAAAATCCAATCTAAGACCTGCAATGTGGTCTCTAAATACCAATTCCCACTAAAAAGAACCAGGGCTCCTTGGAGAAATGGTTGATTCCAGGTCTAGGCAAAAAGTATAAAAGAGGAACCTGGGCCATCTTGTACCAGCTACAAGGATGCTATCAAAGACAATTAGTGTACTGTCAGAAGAACTGAGAAGCCAAATGGAAGAGGCTTCCACTGGTCACAGTTTGGATAATTTGAGCATAAATAAGAATAAATACTGCAATAAAAGAAAATACATAAAATATATTTAGACCCATGAGTACCTAAAACTGCAAAACAACACAAAACACAAAAAATCCACTGATGGTCTTTTAAGGACACCAGGGAACAAACTCACTATTCTGAAAACTGGTACATAAAGAGAAAGATTTCAGCATTTTCCTTAACTTGTCATACCTTACCATATCTTAGATATCCAGTAATTGATAAGGGAAGGGTTTTTTTCTCTTTACAGAAGTATTCTAGCTAATAAAATAACAAAAATGATATAATTAGAATATTACCATTTGCATACCCTAAATGAATAAAATCATTTAATCTAGGCAATGCTAATCAATAACTCCTAAAATCATTAGGTAAAAAGCTCATGGGGAACTTTATAATGGATAGTTCCAGCTGATGATACCCCAACCTTGCAGATCAAACCTGACATCGTAAAGAGAGAGACAAGGATATGGTGCAAGAGGAAGTACACAGCACCACCTGTGAAGTATCCTCGTTGAAAAATCGAACCTGAACCTGATGAAGTCTCTAAATTCAACTCCCAGTTTACAGAAATAAAAAGGGTTAGGATTAAACAACGCCACGGGGAGGCCATCAGCCAAATCCAGAATGTGGGTAATTCTACAGTACCTATGACCCATTTTCCTTTAAAATAAATTGTGAGGAGGAAAAAAAGGGGACGGGGAGAGGACCGGTAGATCAGAAGAGACTTCGGAGACATGAAAACAAATGCAACGGGCAGAACTTGTTTGGATTCCGATTCAAATAAAACAACTCAAAAAACACTTTTTTGTGACACCATCAGGAAAATGGAACACCAGATATTTGAAGATATTAAGAAATTATAGTTGATATTTTTGGTGTGATGATGGCACTGTGATGATGTATTTTTAGGGGAAAAATTCCTTATCTTTTTGGGATAATGCTGAAATATTTAAGGAGGAAATCATATGATGTCATAGAATTGGCTCAAAACCACCAAGTCAGGGAGGCAGTGGGGGTCAGAATGGCCGGGTGGAGGCGGGGCGGGGATGGAGAAACAAGGTTGGCCATGAGTGGGTAATTGCTGTGTCTGGATGAAGGTTCATGGTGCTTTCTTTATATTGTTCTCTTTCCCTCATATGTGGGAAATTTTCATAATACTTTTAGAATTCAACCTAGAATTCTACCTGAATTTGTTGTTGAGTTCATCAGTCTGTTATCTTCAGAACCCACGTTCTTTCTTTTTCTGAAAATTTACGGATTTGCCAGAAGAGCAGTCTTTTCATTTCTCTTTCATCCTTCACGATTCCACGGAAACCACCAACCGTCATTTGGTGATCTCACTGGTGCGTTCTCTCTGGCCCCTGGGACAGAGACCTTGCAGAACGCATTAAAGTGGGCAGGACCCTTCACAATCACTCTAACCACATGGGGCTCTGGTCCCTGTCACTAGTGTTCACATTAATCCTTTCCGTTCCCAAGCTTATTCTCTTTGACAGAAAAGACAGAATTAAAATTGGAGTTTTCTTTATAATTTGATCTCAACGTTAAAATAAAACCAGTCCCAAGTAGTGAATTTATCTTTTTTTATCATCTAGTTCTAAAGATAAGAAGAAGGCCCCTTTGTCCATCATTAGATATTTATTTTTTAAAATAAAGCTGGACTTTGGCATTTTGACTCTATTCTTACAGGTCCCTGTTATCCTTGGAATTTACCTATTTCTGCTTTCCTTCTTTTGTGTAGAAAATAGCACAGTAAGAAGAAGGTGGGCAAAACTTTTTTTACTGGTACTACACAATGCTGGTGAGTATTGGAAGGCAGATACTATCATATTCTGCTCTGCAAATAGAAACCAGTACTACCTCCCTGGAAGGCAGTTTTGCAACATGTGTCCAAAGCTTTTTAAACAATGTATACTCTTTGATCCAGGAATTCCACTTTTAGGGTTTAATTCTAAGCAAGAATATCATGTGGATATGCACAGAGATTTAGCTAATAGGGTGTCCAGAGCAGTGCTTTTAATATAGTTTAATAATTAGAAGCAAACTAAATGTCCAACAGAACAGAGTCGACTAAATAAACTATGGCTTATCATGCAGTGTAATACCACATAGCCATAAAACTGTGTTAGAAGAATATTTCATGAAATGGGAAGATGTTCATGACACATGATTTAGGGGGGAAAGGAGATTACAAAGCAGTACGTAGAGAATGCTTCCCATTTAAAAAAATTTATGTTTACACATGGAACAAAAAGACTGAAAAGTTATATTAAAAAGTTACAGTATTGATATTTATCACTTTTTAAGGAATACATGCCATAACATTTTCTATCATGGATACTAAGTACTTTGAAATAAGAAAAAAGTAATTAACAATAAAAATAGGAAGAGGGCACCCAGGGCAAGCTCTGACCACTACGCAGTGCTTCCTTTGTGGGGTGCAGTGTGCTCTGGCCTGACCGTCCCCCAAGAACAGTCGTGAACCTCCCTTGAAGGGTTTTTGCCATCCCCTCCTGGTGCACAGAGAAGAGGGGGCAGAATCAATTACTCCCTCGGATATAAGGGAGCTTCAGCAGCTGGTTTGAGGCTTGTTGTGCAATAGCTGCTAAATAAGGCGTCTGCCCCAGGAATGCAGGCCCAGCCAAGGCAAACCCGAGAAACCCCTTCTGGCTTCAGCTCAATCTCCGGAAGGGCACGGTCTGGCTCCACCCTGGGGTTGTTTGGTGCTTTGTGGCTCACCTCTCAGCGGTTAGCACTGTTCATTCAAGAGGTTTCCCTGGGGTTTGGGTTAAAGCTGTTGGCCTCTGCTCTGTAGTCTCTTGTGTGACTCACTGTGCTGTTTTGTCCATTATTATGTCCTATTTCCCTGCTAGCAGCCTCCCTGCCTCTTCTTTAAAAATCTCTCTTCCTCCTCCTTTTCCCCAAGTCCAATCTCAAACGGTGAAGGTTTATCACAAGCAACAGAGTTAGCAGTGAGCTTGTGATTGTAACCCTCAACTCATAATTCTCTAGGCAGCAGTTTAACTTACCCCAGTAAACAAGGGAGAGAGAGAGAGAGAGAGAGAGAGAGAGAGAGAGAGAGAGAGAGGGAGAAATGTGTGTTTAAAAAGAAAATTAATATTCTCCATTATATCTAACTGGGGAAATACTACAAACATGCATCACTGCAAGCATTTTATTGTCTTCTGGCTCCTGAGGTCTAGGACACGTGGTGCCTGTCCCTGAGTACTGGATTACATTTGCTTCTAAATTCTGAATCAGCTGAAATTCACATTAAAATGCATGATGCTGCAGCATATTACTGGCAAACTCCACAAACTTCCTAAATAAAACAAAGTAATATAAACAAACAAACAACACCAATAGGATCTTTTGAAAACCCAGAAAGAAGAATATGTTTTAGAAGTTTCAGGATTCGCAAGCATTTTTATATGTATTTCAAGGCTGAGCAGTTTAAGATACTGAATGACTCCAGAGCTCCTGACACAGCTCTCACTTGGCTCCCTGGACTGACTCAGACACAAGATGGTGTTATTGACACGAATTCTGTGTATGCCAGAGGCAGCATAGAGCCCTCAGCTACCAGGAACTAGGCAAGCTTTCCTCGTGGGCGGAGGATATGAATACCTACTAGGTGCAACCGGAGTCACTCTGGGAGGCAGAGCTACCTCCGCTTATAGGATGCCTGTTATTCCGCCATCCGTGCTTCTTTCCTCTGTGATACTTGGCTCTTGGCATCTTCATTTGAAAATACTCCCAGAAGGGAAATACACACAAAATCCTAAGACCTTAACAGAAAGGGTGAGGAACGGAGGACAATCACCCTCCTCTCTCCTGGTTTCCACGTTGTGCTCTTCCCTAAACTCCTTTGATTTCCCACTAAACACACTGCCCCTTGTGTTCTCTCTGTCATAGAGAAATACTCGAGGGGGAGGTTCTCAGGCAAAAGAACCAAACCAAACCAGAACAAAAGCAGAATGTTAGGACTTAAAAGAACCACGCAAATTCTTATCCCAATTCCTGAGGTTAGCTAAGGTCTTTCTCCGGATTGAGCAGTGACAGTCCAGCGTGCAGTGTCGACCCTGCAAACTCAGGGCCCGCGTTTTGCCACACTGCACCATGGGGGTCTCCACCTTCAGTCCACTGACCCCCACCTCCACTCAGAAACCTGCAGACCTCGGGTTTGCTCCATCTCAAAAGTTAGCTTTTCAGACACTATCTGAACCACTTCTACTTTAAAGTGCTGATTTCCAGAATATAGTAGGTATTTGATAAATACAGGTTGAATGAGTGAATGAATGAATGCTTGACAGTACCACGTACTACCAAACCCAGAGAAGTCAGTGTGCTAATGAGGATCTCTAGGCCCAAGTTACAGAAGTGAAATCTTGCTAGCAGATATGGGGGAGAGTTTTTGTTCTGAGGTGTCCTCTTGGACCCTCTGAGATCCTAGCACAGGGCAGAATAATGTCCTCTGCCTGCCCTAAGACTCCACTTCTGTAACCTCTCTTGAATTCCCTTACTTCTCTTTGTCCTACGTTGCTATTCTCTTGGCTTAGATACCCATCATTTCTTGCCTAGAGTAGGGCTACAGCCTCCTAATTTGTCTCTCGGCTCCCCTGCTCCCTCATTCCCTCCCTCCCAAATCATACTTCACTGCATCCCCAGTCCTGCAGGACCTGATTCCAGTCTATCTCTCCTATCTTCTCTCATCACACCCTTCTTTGTGTGCCCCTCCCCCATCTCTCCTTCTAACAGAAAACTGAAATGAAATATTTCTAGATTCCCAAACACTCCATGCTCTCTCTGGCTTTGGAGTCTGACCAGCACTGATTCCTCTACCTGCAACTTCCTCCTGTTCCGCACCACCACCATTTTCTTTGCTCCCTCCTATTCACCCTTTAGTAGGAGGATCAGTCACCTCCTAGGGGAGGACAGAGGATGCCGCCTCTTCCAGAATCCTTCTCTGATGCTCTAAGAAACTACATGTCCATTATGGGTCTCCTGGGACCTCTTCTCCAGGTCATCCTCACATCAGAACTCAGGCTGACAAAGCAGCACATCTGGAGCTCTGTCAGCTACTATTAAACAGGGCAAAAGGGAGAGGGTAGAGACTTGGACACCAGCCCTTAAGCCTCACCTGGAAGTCACACTTTAAACTTCCATTCAGTCTTCATTGGCCAAAGTCACATGGCCATATCTAACTTCTAGGGGACAGGGAAGTGAAGTCCTACTGTGTGCCTAGAAATGGGGAGAACTGGAAGTATTTGTTCAACAGCGCTAGCAACTTAAACATTCAAGGAAGTTAAAGCCCAGCAAACCCCCAATGGATTTGGTGACCTTAATGAGAAATGTTTAATTTGTGTGAGGGTGTGTGAGCCATATTAGAGGAGGCTATGGAGTGATGGAGAAGTAAAGAAATAGAGACAATGAGAAGAGACAACTCCTTCAAGATGTTTGGCGGTCAAGGGGAGAAGGGAGATAAGTGGTGGGGTGGAGGAGTGTAGCCAAGGAAGAAAATGGTGTTCATTGTTTGGTTATTAGTATGAGTGTAGTTTGAGCATGGTTAGATGACAACAGGATATATCCAGATGAGCATGAGAGTTTGAAGATCCATGAAAGGAAGAACTGGGTAAGGTCCTGAGCCAGTGGAAGAGATTGGACTCCAAAGCACTGTGGAGGGATTGGCTTTAGATTGGAATAGGCTTTCCTCCTGCATTTCTAGCAGGGACAAGAAAGGAGCAAGTGGGTGCAGATGTCAACTGGTTATGGACTGGGAAGAAGAAAGTTGAGGGAATCTTGTCCAGCGGTTTCTGTTATCACTGTGAAATTCATTTATATAAAGCTATCATAATCTGTTCCACTTGGAGAAATTTAGGAGATCATTATGGTGGGGGGAGGGATGCCCCTTTGTATCGTTGTGGTTTACTAGCACAATAGTTGGGAGGGTGTTGAACATTCTCTTTCTATACCACCCTCCCCTTCTAATTGAGCCTTATTTCAGGCATGTAGGTTTTATTTTTATTTTATTTTTATTTTTAATTAATTAATTTATTTATTTATGGCTGTGTTGGGTCTTCGTTTCTGTGCTAGGGCTTTCTCTAGTTGTGGCAAGCGGGGGCCAGTCTTCATCGTGGTGCGCGGGCCTCTCACTATCGTGGCCTCTCTTGTTGTGGAGCACAGGCTCCAGACACTCAGGCTCAGTAATTGTGGCTCACAGGCCTAGTTGCTCCGCGGCATGTGGGATCTTCCCAGACCAGGGCTCGAATCCGTGTCCCCTGCATTGGCAGGCAGATTCTCAACCACTGCGCCACCAGGGAAGCCTAGGCATGTAGGTTTTAACTGCCAAATACAATCCTCTAAGCCCAGTAAAAAGTGGCTCATTCCTAGTGTTGGCAGTAGGAGTTTTAACATAGCTATGAAATAAAAATCTGTTTCTGTCCAAACTCATCTCAAAATATTCTGTGCTATTATCAACCCAAGAGGCTTTGTCTTTACCTTCTTCCTGTCTTCAACCTGAAACTGATTTCTCAACCCATACTATACTGACACAGGTCAAGACAGTCTCAGCTCAGAAGGACGATCTTACCTGACTCTATTCTTTGGAGCATAAAAAGATGCCTTTAAGGTTTCAGGACATTGCTACATTTGGATGTTGCTACTCCAGTTATTCTTGCAGCTGCTGGTCCAGAAACTCATGATCCTCTCTGCAAGTGCTCTTCTGCACCCTGCGAGCTTGGTCAGGGCTCATGATTATTTTTTTTCCTCCTTTTTCAAACAGATTTTGGGGGGGGGGGTTCAGAGAGGCCTCCCTGCCTAATTTAATTTTGTTTCTCCTTTCTTTGTTGCAAGCAGATGTCACTTTTACATCTGTGACTCTGATCAAATACCCCATGTCTCCTCCACCACCAGCCCAGCAGATGTTACTACTATTAGCTAAACTCCAGCAAAAAAGGTAACAGGCAGCCGTTTCTGCTAATCATAGCATGCGGGGGGTGTGGAGGAGTGGAGGAGAGGAGCAGAGCTGGCCTCTTCCATGATGTCCTTAAAAGGATGGATACTGGGGATCTGTACCCCACTGCCTATTTAGAGAACAGCACTTACACATGGAGTGCCTCCAAAGTTCATTCAAATACAGAAACACCATCTATGACTTACTCATAAAGCTTTAACCCAAACTCACACAGCTAACCCAGGGCAAGTGCCTTTTAAAGTGACATGACCCTGAACACACAATATTTACATATGGGAGCAGAGCACCACCTTAATCATGCATAAATACTGTGCCTAATGTAAGATAAAACATAGAATTAATTTATATACATACATGCTTTCTGGTGAATTCCTAAACGATGGAAGCTTTCTGCCTGGTTGCCTTATTTTCTCCCATCTGATGTCCTGGAACATGCTCTATGATTTGTCCACCCTCTTCCACATGCATTATAAATATACAATGGAAAAGACATTGTCCATGCACCATCCAAATCGCAAAGCCAAGTATTTAATATGCGGTTCAAGGAGACTCTACCAACATCATCATAATCATCATCACCATCATCATCACCATCATCATCATCATCATCACCATCATCACAGTACTGGTGGTTAACATTCACTGGATTCTTTCCAGGAGCCAAGCACTGTGTTAATTGCTTTGCACATGCTATTGTTTATTAGTTAATAGTTGTCTCACAGTGCCAGAAATACAAAGAGTTTCTATTATGAAACATGTGTATTAAAATGTGGAAAATATGGTTAAAATTCTAAAATGCTAGGAGAATGTCTGTATCAGTGGATCTTCAGACTTGGGGATGCTGTGGCTGGTTTCCTTCTATGTTCTGGGGAAGTAAATCCTGTCTGTGTTATTTTCTTAGTGCAGGTGAGTGGGAAAGACCGCTGCCTGCAGCAATCTTTTGGAGAAGCCCAAGGACAAATTTGTTTTTTAATTCTCTGGTTGAGAGAACTGTTGGTTCTGAGTTGAGCCTTTGGTGGACAGCGGCTTTACTGTGCTGGGATAATTTGGATGCAGCATTAAATAAAGCAATCAAAACGAAAATTCCTCTGCAGCTCTCACTGGTATTTAATATTTTATTCATTCCCATGTTATTGTGCTTTGCCTGTGGTAAAACAGCCTCAAAACAGCCTCCAAGGAGTGAGGCATTAGGAGGCTGACAAGCGTTTTCCCATGAATTGCTACTACAATACAATGGCATTTTGTTTGCTGTTTTGTTTCCTTGTCTTCTAACATTCTTTCTGACTTTCAAGGAAAAAAAGAAGAAGAAAAAGAAACCCTCCTATGAATGGCAAAGAAAAGGAAAGAAAAGTTTCTTTTAAACTTTCAACCTTTTTCATTTGGTACTGGGTAGCATGTAAACATTTTTTTTCTCATGGTATATATGCTGGTAGTCTCTTCTCTTTTTTGTGCTCTAAATGGCCTTTCCCCCCCCCCCACCCCTTTTTACCACATAGCATTGCCTTTCCATTATTGATTCAGAAAATCAGCAGGGAAAAAAAAATCAACCGTGTACACATATTAAGAAAGAGAAGTCAGAGGAAGATGGATCAAACCATCCATCTATCCATGTGGCCATTTATCTATCAATCCATCTCGCTACCCACCGCCTCTATTAAAATAAATAGCGGGCACTGTACACATTGCTGGTTGGCTGAAGTTGTGATCTGGACAAAAGGTCTGTTTGGGAAAAGGATGCTGAAGCTCTAATTCTATTTGTGCCGGTTGAAAATCAGGAGGGGTTTTTCTACACTTCACTTTTATTAGATTATTTCTTATAGATGGTTTCTTTTTTCCTCCCAGACGCGTGGTGGAGGCTGCTGAAGCAGTTGGTCTATAGTTGGAATAATTAAATTAACCATTTGGTACAACTTTTAGGGGAGAGCTCGCGTGTAGAAAGCACAACTCGGAACAAAACAGGGCGCTGGGGCTGGGGCTCCGGCCTGGCCCAGCCCCTCACGCCTTTCATCTTCGGGGCAGAATCAGGACCACGGCGCACAAAAGACCCACACAGGGGACGATGGGCCAGGGATGATGGGGGGGTGGGGCGAAGAGAGGGACAGTAACACGGAACGAACTAAACCTACAAGGCCTACAAAGGGGAAAATGAAGTCAAGCGCGTTTGTTCATCGGACCGTGCGGTGCCGGTGCCGAAAGATCTCCTGGTACAAAGAGGAGGAGGTGCACAGCATCCGGACCCAGCGAGGCGCGGCACCAGGGGGCGCCTGCAGAGAGGCCGGGGCCGCGCCCGGCACCTGGGAGAGGGTTGGCGCGGTGGGTCGGAGGAGGCTGGGATTCGAGGCCGGTGGGAGCCTCGGACAGCAGCGCGGGGAGAGACCCGGCCCCGGGCGGGCCCGGGGGCAGCGGAGGGCGCGAGCCGGTGCCCTGCACTGGCAGCTGCTGGGCCTGCCCCTCGGCGGCTCCCCCGGGCGCCCCCGCGGCCTCGCGCTTCACTCGCCCTCGCCCCTTGGCGGGCTCCTCCCCCCGGTCCTCGTCTTCTCCAGGAGTCTCCCTCCGACGCCTCTTCAACTCCCAGCTCCCCTGAGCTGCACACCTCACTCCCCACGCCAACGTCGCCTGCGCACAGGAACTGCCTCCAGGCACCGACTAAATCCCAAAGTTCTACATCTTCACCGAAGACTCATCCTCAAAAGAGGCCGAAATAAACCCCGCTCCTCCCAGCTCCTCGCACACTCCAGGTTCGCGGTCCGCCTCCGCCCCAGTGGGGTCTGGGGACTGTCTGCAAATTAGGACCCGAAGGGGGATTGTCCGGCACTCATTTCGGGTGTAGGGCCGGGCCCGGGCGCGAAGCAGTGGCGCGGGGCGCGTGCGCTCTATACCCAGCTGAGACACAACCCCGGTGCGCCCAGGCGCGGGCGCCAAGAGGGGTGTGAGCCTGGTTATTGGCAAGCGTGGGCCTTGGAGCCAAAATGCATCTCCTCCAGGGCACCTCATGTCTTTCTCTTCTCTGCGGAAGCGCTTAAACCCCATATAAGCGGGAGGGGCGGGCTAGCGGGGTGCCACGCAGGCCTGTGCTCCCAGCATCCACATCCCCCGAGTGTGCGCCTGGGGCGGCGGTGTCGCCTTGGGAGAGCCAGGAAGCTCCCCTGAAAAGTCCAAGAGAAACCTGGACAATTGCAGCCTTGTGCTTGACAACCTATCCCCCACCTCCCGGGGCGGGGGGGGCGGGGGGGTGGGTAAGTCAGGGTGGGGAAAGTCTATGTGCAGCGTCCGAACGGGCACAGCCGCCTCCAGATCCAAAGGCAGATTCATATTCATGAGAGCGGGATAAATAAAGACAAATCCCCACAGTAATAACACTTGGATTCGCATCCGTCTTTGCTGGCCTTTAGGTTTAGGGGACTGAAGACAGATGTTTGCATCTCTTTTCTCCTCTTGTCTGGTGACCATAAAGAAAAACCATTTAGAGCGCTGCAATTTGTTTCCCGCCGCAGTAAAACCTTGTACACATTTATTTTCATTTCACCCCGTGCACAAAAAAGTGCACAGTGGTCACCAAGGGCCCTTCTTTATCAAATACGCATTGTACAACATACAACTGCAATAAAACTATCAGCCCTCCCCATAAAACTATCACCAAGCTCCTCGGCGGGTCCCACCGCCTGCGCTCCCGACTTCAGTGCTTTCTCATGTCCAGAGGACGCGCCATCACCTGAAATCAGCCTGAAACTCACCCAGCGGAGAAGCACGAGGTTTGGGGGGCCGCTGTCCCTGTTTAATCCATTACGGCGTCCGCTGCAGTTTAGTGCGCAATAAAACACAGTGGCAGTGGAGAGCGGGCGCCCATCCACTCCCCGGCACTAGCATCGAATTAAACCACTTAGTTTGGCAAACACTGAACGCCTAAATGCCCCTATAAAGACTTTATGAGTTTGTTACTTTAATTACTGACTTGTTACAGAGCACATAAAGGGGGTAATGAATGCAATAAAACTAATTATCTACACATTTAATTCATATAAAATATCCAGGGTTTGTTTACACCACACGGCGATTCAACTAAGCATTCCTCCTCTTGTCCACCGAGAGGAAGGATTTAATGAAATAGTTTCCCTTATTCTGCTAGAGCCTAACGAACCAAATGAAAATTACCCTCCGCTTAAATCATGGGGCCACCGAGGTCCACAAATCACCACTCATTTCTTTGTCTGTGCCTCGCTGCCAGCACCCAAGAGCCTGGGGTGTTGGACAAGAAAAGTCCCCGACCTGGAGCCTGGGCATTTAAAGAGCAAGGATTTCGTTCACTGCAGTCAGCAAACCTAAAGGGCAAGCAGACAGCAATCCTCTTTCGAAGGTTCGGGTCTTTGGAGAATTGTGGGTACCTGAAAAACTGGAGGCGAAAAAAAAAAAAAAAAAAAGAAAGGAAAGCACCCGAGAGGGATGGAAGAGGAGGCACATTTGGGGACACTTCGTGCCCGCTTGCCAGTTAAACAGAGTAATTAAAAGCAACAACCACACAAACCAACAAAATGCAAACCTCACGCTAATGCAGAAAAACCCAGAACTGAGCGCAAAGAAGCCATTGGTTGAGAATCCAGATGTTTTATATTCAAGAGCTTTTATTTGGCTGTTCTTTTATTTTTTAAATGGCTGGGTAAGCGGAGTCTCTAGAAAAGCACATTAAGCCAAGACAAGAAATGCAATTTATAAGATGCTTTTTTTAAAAAAAAAAAACCCTCTACCAGGTGTATTTTAAAGAAATCCACTTATCGTTCACATACTTGGCCCACTTACTCTATGTTACAGGGCGCCTGAGTCTTGCCAATGTCCCAGTCCTTTATAACATTTCATGCACTTCAGGGGGTAGGCTTGTTGTTAAATTGAGCGTGTAACGCTCTTACAAAACAGGTTTTCTATGACATCAAGGTTTGTTCTCCCTAACTGAGAAAAAGAGTGAGAGAGAGAGAGAGAGAGAGGGAGAAAGAAGAAGGGGGAAAACACACACACTATCTCAATTTATGCCTAAGGTATATGATCAGTTAAAAAGGCTTAAAAGCTCAGGGAAATTGGATCAGGGAGAATCGTCACCCAACTTTCATTATTTCCAAGTAGTGTGATTGAATTAAAGGGCAGGGAGCTGGTTAGAAGGGAGGATCAGGGGCTCAGTGCGTAATGGTGTGGTATTAAATTCTAATTAGAGATGCAGGAATCAATGATAGGGAGGTTGGACAGCTCAGTTCCCCAGTGCCAGCCCAATAGACGGATGAGTTATTGTCATGTAAAAAGCGCCAGCAATAAGACCAACCGCTTTGCTATTGTCCAAGTGGAAAGAGCCAAGTTTATTATGAGGACTATATGCTCTAGAGACCTCAGACAAGGCATCTCATAGGAGGCTTTTTCATAAAACTAGGCTCTGCTGGTAGTAAGGAGGCCAGTTTGGAGGCAGGCGTTGAGCTGTGCACATCTCCCCACTCCAGCCACCTTCTCCATACCCATCTTTTATTTCCTTTTTCCACTTGGCTGAGCCATCCAGAGCCTTTTCAATGTATAAAATGGAATATTCTTACCTCAATTCCTCTGCCTACGAGTCCTGTATGGCCGGGATGGACACCTCGAGCCTGGCTTCAGCCTATGCTGACTTCAGTTCCTGCAGCCAGGCCAGTGGCTTCCAGTATAACCCGATAAGGACCACTTTTGGGGCCACGTCCGGCTGCCCGTCCCTCACGCCAGGATCCTGCAGCCTCGGCACCCTCAGGGACCACCAGAGCAGTCCGTACGCCGCAGGTAAGGACCGCCAGCTTTCTCAGCTGAGGAAGCTGCCTTTCCGCTCGTATATAGGAAGCCTTGATTGCATTTGAAAATGGAAATGTGTTTAGTATTTACCAAACGAAATTTGCTTACACAAATGAAAGAATTTATCACGTTAGAAGCGATTGCAGGGAGGGGTAATTCACTTACAGGGTTACACTATCCTAGTCACACCCGAACCGCCAACAAAATTATCTTAAGCTGCCAAAATGATAGGCATAATTTATTTACTTTGCGATGAGACGTAAAGCTTAGAAAATAATTAAATAACAAAGAGTAAAGCTCATTACTGGCAGTGTCTCTTTTTTTAAGAACCGACAGCGGCTCACACCTCTTTGGCGGGTCATTTTTCTGATTATTTCTTTCTTTTCTTTTCTTTTCTTTTATTTTTGCAGCGCTATCCCCCAACTTTTGGGCCGGGTCAACTTTTGAGAATTAAAAAGTTTCAACTGTGGGAGGGTTTGGTAACTTCATCCCTGGCTTCCTGATATTCCGACTGAGGTTTTCGGACTCTTTTCCTCTCTCGCTTTTCCTCATCAAAGCATTCCCGTGTCCCCGGCCTTCAGCCGTCTCCAACGCGCTATTTCAACCCACCCAAAGGCGCTTGTGCCCGGAGGGACCCCACCACAGCCCGAAGTCCGCGCCCCTGTTTCCGTGTATAACTAATTTGCTCGGGTTTTTCTCGCCAGCTCCTCTCGGCCACTCTCCCGCGCCGGTGTCGGCGGCGGCGGCTCCAGCGCCACCTGACCTCTGGAGTCCCCACATTCCGGCTCTGCGGCTCGCGCGCTCCAGACCATTTTGCTCATACGCTGTCCCCTCTGTTGTCCTCCAGTTCCTTACAAGCTCTTCACGGATCACGGCGGCCTCAACGAGAAGCGCAAGCAGCGGCGCATCCGCACCACTTTCACTAGTGCGCAGCTGAAAGAGCTGGAGAGGGTCTTCGCGGAGACGCACTACCCCGACATCTACACCCGGGAGGAGCTGGCCCTGAAGATCGACCTCACCGAGGCGCGAGTCCAGGTACGCGCGCCCGGAAGCCGATCCGGCTTTGCAGCATCGCGCGGGGCAGGCGTGCAGTGCGGGGCTGCGGGTGATTCTGCTGAAGGTCCGAGCTCTCCGGCCTCTCCTGAGAGGCCAGGTCCGGAGAGGCCGTGCGCGCGAGGAAGGGTTAGGGAGCGCGTTCTTGGCTATAAATTCACAGCTGCAAAGTGCTCCCACCCCAGCTAGCGCCGCAGAGGCATTCAGGGGCCATGGGAGAGCCATTTCGGGCACAGGGAGTGCCCTGGGGGAGGAGTGCAGACTCTGCCTCCGTATTATAAGTAGTTTTGCCAAATCCCTCCTAGCTCAAGAGCTTTTAACTCGGAGCTAATGGCGTAGAGGTACAGGTGCATTTTCCCGGGAACTGTGACTTGCAGCAGATTTGCAAAGGGTCTGGGATTCTATGTAGGTCAAGATCCGCGCGGTACTCTAACCTTTCAGGGACACAGGTGCGCTCAAGAGCTGGCCGTGGCGGCTCTCCGTGAGCCGCCCAGTGGAGGGGCGGCACGCACCAACGCTAGCTCTTCCAGGCCCAAAGGCCAGGATGGGCAGCAGGCCCCGAGCCCAGAGACCACCCCCCACTTCTGTCTACCACTCAGAGTTTAACTTGAGACCTGAGGCCTAGAGGCGATGGCGAGTTTGGAGTGGCTCAGGAAGTAGACTGAGCAAAGGTCCGCCCAAATAAGGGCTTCCATTTTAAGGCCTTTCTGGGACTTGCAGCCTTTTCACCTCTCCTGCAAGCCACCATTTCCGGGACATGCTCAAGTGGCCCTAGGAAAGTTTCTCAAAAGATGCACCAGCCATAGGCGCGGGAGTATCCGCGGCGCGTGGAGTTTAAAACAAGCTGAAATGGAACGTGGGCTGGCCTAACCGCTTTTCTTTCCCGTTGGCTTCTTTCTCTTGCTGCTTCGCCGCCTCTCTTCTCCTCTCGGGCCAGGTGTGGTTCCAGAACCGCCGCGCCAAGTTCCGCAAGCAGGAGCGCGCGGCCGCGGCTGCAGCGGCCGCGGCCAAGAACGGCTCTTCGGGAAAGAAGTCCGACTCCTCCCGGGACGACGAGAGCAAAGAGGCCAAGAGCACCGATCCGGACAGCACTGGGGGCCCGGGCCCCAACCCCAACCCCACTCCCAGCTGCGGGGCGACTGGCGGCGGCGGCGGCGGGCCCAGCCCCGCAGGAGCCCCGGGGGCGGCGGGGCCGGGGGGCCCGGGAGGCGAACCCGGCAAGAGCGGCGCGGCGGCGGCGGCGGCGGCGGCGGCGGCGGCGGCAGCGGCGGCGGCGGCGGCGGCGGCCGGAGGCCTGGCTGCGGCCGGGGGCCCTGGACAAGGCTGGGCTCCCGGCCCCGGGCCCATCACCTCCATCCCGGATTCGCTCGGGGGCCCCTTCGCCAGCGTCCTATCTTCGCTCCAAAGACCCAACGGTGCCAAAGCCGCCTTAGTGAAGAGCAGTATGTTCTGATCTGGGATCCTGCGGCGGCGGCGGCGGCGGCGGGCGAGCCGGGGCCTGGCGGGCGAGTGGGCGAGCGGGTAGGCCCAAGGCTGTTGTCGCTGCTGCCGCGGCTTTTTCCTTGAGACCCTAAAGTGATCGCGATACGAATAAAGAGAAAACGGCGTCGCCTCCATTTCAACCCCACTCCTACCCCCTTCCTTAACCCCCAAACCAAACCAAACCAAACCACACACCTCCCTGGCTTCGCACCTGCCTCAGGGCCGCGCAGACGGGCCAGGGCTCCGCTTGCCGCCGGGGAGGTGTGAGCGGCGCGGCCTGGACTCGGGGGGAATCTCAGGGGGCTGTGTCTGTGTGTCGGTGTACGTCTGTCTCGGGGAATGTGTGTCTGTGGCCCGAGGAGGGTGACAGGGAGAGAGAGGTGGGAGGCCACAACCAACTCAGTGACTTGCTTAGAAAAAGAAAAAAGGAATCAAAACTCCCCCAAATTAAAAAAAAAAAAGGAAGGAAGTAACAATTTTTAAAAAAACTCGAAAGTTTTTAAAATCTAAGAAAAATAAATAAAACAAAGTAAAGGGGGGAAGAGGGAAGCTGCGGCTGGCACTGTCTGAGGGCTCTATCTTGCGAATCCCTAAATTCATCCGCATCGCCCCCCCCCCCACCGGACAGCACAGACTCCCTTGGGGCTCCTCTTCAGGGAGAGTAGGAAGGCTTTCCAGACGCCCCGCTTCCCCTCTTGTCCTTGGATTCGGGCCGCTGCGGCGATGATTCGTGCAGATGGTCCCCGCGGCCAAGGTGACTTCCTCACGCCCGCTTGCCAGCCCCACCTCGTCGAACAGCATCCCGCCATCTGCGCATCCGAACCGCGCACAGTTGCAGCCGGCAACCTGAATCTGTGCAGCCACTCGGCCCTGAAAGATACCCTATACATGAAATGCCTTTTCATCCTCAAACTCTGCAAACGATGTCACATATCTCGCAACTCTTCCCTTTTTTTCTCTCCTGACACCCCAACCGGCATTTTCTTCCACCAGCTTTTACTGAACCTTTTGGCACTGCTTTGGATTGGAGTCAATTGCAGTCCACGCAAATGGCTGCAGAGAAATCTACCCAGCAAGGAAAAGAGGCGCACACAAGTTTGCAGAAGTGTCTCTGCATTTCTGTTTGATCCGAAATGGACGCACATCCTGTATGGTGGATGGACTGTATATTGATGATTCCATTCTTCTCGCAGTTTAGACATCTCTGTTGGGATTTTTTGTTTATTTGTTTTTTATTTTAAAAGGCACAAACTATAGATATTAGTTGAATGTTGAGGCTTTAACTTTTTTGGTGTCTTTCTACAACTGTGTTCTGTGACTCAATTGTATCGTGTTAATATCAGTACAGACCGTCTCCTGTACGTGACCGTATAATGTTTTTCCCTTCTTGTAGTCTCTATGGTGTGTCTTTATGGAATAATAAGGTTCTCACGGGTTCAATTCCTTTGTGTTTAGAGAGACCACGGTTCAGACAATGGTATATATTTTTGTTATCAGGTGCATGTCTGTCTGATTTCTTTTTTATTTTTTCCTTCTCGTTGGACTATGTTTGTGAACATAAGCGTCATAAGTTATGTTTCAGATTTTCGAATTTATTTATATGTGTTATAATGAATGCTTCTATTTAAAAGGGAAATATTTCTACATGTGCATATAGTTTTCCAAGAGTGTACCATTAACTTGATTGTTGATAATAAAAACAAAAAGCAAGTCTAGCAACTGAACTATTCCGACTTTTTCTTGACTCATTTTTGTTTGATTTTTTAAAATAAATTAATTTAAAAACGATAAGGGAGGACAGAGGAAATCGTACAGAATCTCTAGAAGCCGCTGCGGCTCTGGAAACCTAGGTGGGTTGGGGAATCTAAGTTCATGCGGCTAAATCCAGCCAATATAAAATTTAGTGCTTGGGACAGCAGGCAGGATTCTTCTGGTCCATTTTTATTTCTTTCCCAGTCACAGAGCACAGAAGAAGACGAGGGCGTTGATAAAAGTGTTCGGATCCGTGCCTAGGCTGCGGATCCGCGGACTCGGTAGCCGAGGAAGCAGGGTTAGGCAGCCCTCCTATTCCCAGCTTTGAGACGCACTCGAAAGTGCAGCGTGCAGGCGCCTTCAGGACCGATGGCGTCCGGGGAGGGCCAGGCGGTCCAGCCTCCTTAAGCCCCCAAAACTGCTGGCACCCAGAGACACCGGGGTGGGTGGGTGGGTGGGGGTCTTTGCGTGGACGGGTGCATCTGGAAGGCACCAGCCGGAGAGCAGCTCTGCCATGTTGGTGTGTTTGGAGAAATAACATCTACAACAACTGGAATTAGCGAGCACTTGCCTGTACCAGGTTGTGTTTTCCATACATTATCTCATCTACCCCTCAAAACAACATGAGGAAGCAGGTGCAATTCCTATCCCTATTTTCTTTTAAACAGATGAGGAAGCTGAGGCAGCAGAGAGGTTAACTTGCTCGAGAGGTTCTGGTGTGTGAGGGATGGCGCTAGCCTTTGACCCCAGGAAATCTGATTCCAGAGCCTGCCCTTTAACTACACCGGTGGTTCCCAAAGTGTGGTCCCTGGACCAGCGGCCTCAGCGTCACCTGGGAACTTGTTAGACCCACGAATTCTTAGACCCCATCTGAGACCTACTGAATCAGAAACTCTGGGAGTGAGGCCCAGCCATCTGTGTTTCACAAGCCCTATAGAGGATATGAGAACCGCTGAACTACACTATAATTAACCCAAATGGGAAGGTTCTAGCATTAGAACTGCATTGGGAACAGGTGGGTTTGTGCATGATGGGGGTGGGGGCAGTTCTGGAAGCTTCAATGACACAATTTTGGAAGGAAAGAATCATCACCACAGACCCAAGGTGGAATTCTGCCTCTTCCTTGGACTGTTTGGCTGGGTCAACTTCTTCAAGCAGTTGCCCATGTGGACTTTTGGTACTTACCTTGGTACCTTTCTGGTTGGGCTTTATCAATGGAGGAGCCAGCTTCCCTCATTTGAGTGGAGGCCACAGTCTGCCAACTCTGGTCTGAGGATTAGCAGCTGATCTGGTTTGAATTTATCAGGGCTTCTCACTTAGAGAATCCGAATATAGTGTGCATCAGATTAGGCAGGTTTCATTAAAAATTTTGAAAACTTTGGGTCTTATCAAACTTCCAATCATTTTTCTAAAAAGCTTTTAAATAGTCTTTAAAAAATCTGTCTCTAAATGGCCTTCAGTAAATTCTCCAAGACAGCATTCCATAAACAATGGCATTAATTGTGCTGGTCTAAAATGCCAGCAATTGCCAGATCCCTGAGACCCCAGTCTTCAGTTGTAAATATAACTTAGAAGGTCTGGAAGAGGCAAAAAGAAGGGCAGGAATGTATTGACATAAAGGGCATTCAAGGCCCAGGTAACCCAGTCCTGGACTTGGCTGGAGGAAAATTAGCCTTCCTCTGGGCATTGAGGGCCACCAAGTAAGCCTCTACGAGCTGATAGCAGGCCAGTGGGACAGGCATTCTGGAGAAGGCAAGACCAGGAGAGAGAAAAAAAAACAATAAGGAGAGAGAGGGAAGAAGAGAGATAGAGAAAGAAGAGGAAAAACAAATAGCCAAGGAAGAGTTTTTGGAAACCCCAAGGAGGGCCCTAGAAATCCTTTCAGATTTGGATAAACTCGATAAGCTTCCCCAAATTCCCTTCTCCTGGCCTTGACCTGCTTTGAGCAACTTATCTCCAGGACAAGGGAAACTTTGGAATATGGTGAGGAAAACATGCTTCACTCTCTCCACCCCCCCTCCCCACCAGCTTCCCAGAAGACTGTATTTTAAATATCTGGAGGCATCCAGCTCTAGTATTTCAAATATCAACGTCTTTTTACTTTGGGTCACCTCTGCCTCTGGTCAAAAAGCGAGCTGTCGGGAGGCAAGTTTATGATCAAATGCAGAATAATGCTCCTGGAATATGATGGAATCTAGTGGCAGGACACTATGTCTCTTGTATTGTGTCATTTCCTTGGAGCCCTGCACAGTGTGAACAAGCTCACTTTCACTTTTCCTCTCCTAAGGAATTTGCATTTTGGCTCATCAAGGCATCCCTTTTCCTGGCAACTCTGGGACCACATGTGACTTCACAAAACCTGCATGAGTTACTGCCAGACAGCCGTCTCTAGGCCCAGTCTCCTTCACCATGGTCGAGTACAGGGAACCAGAGAGTGGTTTCAGAGGGCAGCCCATAACCCAGCAAACAGTAGCTGTCTGCTACTCACCTCAGATGCTTCTCTGTGGCCACCTCATGTCCTTAGAAAGATGGCCTCTGGCTAGATAGAGACGGCCCTCAATTCAGGGAAAGGAACTCTGTGACCTTGGACAGCAAATTATTAATCTCTCTGAGCCTGATTCATCAGCCATAAATGTGAATAATAGTACAGACTTGTGAGTTTGTTGGGGGGATTACATAAGATGTCCAGTAAATACCTGGCAGAGCAGGGAGTTTTCAGCAAATGTCAAATATTATTTTTAACATTATTTTATTATGTAACTCCTAGATTGTCTTAATCTCCCTAGCTCAAGCCTCAGAAGATTAAAAAGATCCCTCAGTTGTCACTTATGTCAATGGCCCAGGAACACAGAGTGTGAGAGAATATGCAAAGTGGAATTGGAGAACTTTGCTGAGGGTGACAGTTAACAGCCTAGAATCAGCCAAAGGCTGACAAGTAATAACTACTAATATTTATTGAGTGCTTATTATATGCCAGGCACTTTTAAGCTGACAAGCTTTAAAGCATTCAATCCTCACAACTACCCTACTGGAAAAGTGCTATTCCCACTTTTTTTTTTTTTCTTAGGAGGAAACTGAGGCATAGAGAGGTAAGGTAACATGCCCAGGTCACACAGCTGGTAGTAACGCAGCAGGAATCTAATCCCAACTGGTTTGTCTCCCAAGCCCATGCACCTTAACAACTGTTCTTTACAGTCTCTGCAAAGGGATGAATTCATTTTAGCCCATGAGGTCCTATACTGCCAGACCTGGGAAGAGATGTCCCCTTGCAAAAGGACTCTGAGAGGTAGGTGAGAGTTAGAAAGGGCATCAGGAGGAGCAGGACTGGATGAGAATCCCAACCAGATTCAGAATGAAGTCCAGGGCCTGAAAGGAGCAGGCTTTGGGGTCCCCACAAGGAGGGAGAATGTTTTCTGCAAGGCAACACATCTACAGTTCATAGTCCCGCTCTGGTAAGTGAACAAGGCAAGGAGTGGCTGGAGGCGTGGCACATGAAAGGGGAAAGAACAGTTACACTGATGAACTGTGGAACGTTGGTAGGTAGACAGGAATGGATGTCAGGAATAGATGTCAACCTCTAGGCTCATTTATCACCACCATGACAGACACATCAAATGGCGCAAATGACAAAGCCCACCTGAATCCTTAATTGTTCCAGCCGTAATTTCAGAGTGGCCACTCACAACTCTCTGTAGATAATAAAACCAAATGCCTTCACTCACTAGTACTTCCATATTGGAAAGCAAAGTACAGTGCAAAGACCTGTGACCTCCTCAGACCAATAGGCAGGTTATCTGAAGATGATCTATGACTATGTCCCCATCACCACAGTAGACATCTTGGGTAGTGCTAGTCTTGGCTTAACTCAGGAGTTCTTAACCTTGGGTTCATGAACTGAATTCAAGGAGGAGAGAAAAAAATACATATATTTTTTCACTAATCTCTACCTGAAATTTGGCATTTTTTCAATGATGAATGTAGGCAACAAAGCCACAGTAGTAGTATTAGTACCTATGACTGTCACCAGTGAAATCACAGATACTTTCATTTCATGTTAGAGGTTTTGAAACGATCTCAATATGTCATTTGCATTCATCATTAATTTGAAATTATGGTAATTATTAAACCAGCTACTAGATCTTGTTATTTAATACGTTAATAAAGACGCACATACATGATTACAGCGCCAATTTGTTTTAAAACATTTTTCATAATTTTATTTTACTTGGCTTCTTTTGTAATCCTATGCATTTTATTTTTTTACATTTAAAAACATTATCTTGAGAGGGGTTCATGGGCATCACCGGCTGCCAAGGGTTCTGTGGTGCGTGCACACGCGTGCTCGCGCACACACACACACACACATACATACACACATACACACACAAGCTAGGAGCTCCTGGCTAATTGATGAGAGCAGGGTATTCCACCCCGCTGCAAAGCCCTGACTTTAAGAATCTCTCATCAAGACCAGAGCATGAAATCATTTTACTCTACAGGTGGAAGAAATATTAGTCAAGTCCTATAACATGCTCCTTTAAAGGACAAAATAAAATAAAACAAGCCCCCAAAGCTGAACAAAGAAAATTCCAGGATTTTAAAGACCACTGCTGCGTGGAGGTGACAGACAGCACAGGAGAACAAGAGGTGATTAAAAGGTTTCAACAGGATTTGAATATCCTCATCATATTTGCTGAGTATCTGCATGGGCCGGGCACTGTGCTGGGTGCACCACAGAGCAGCCCCTACGATGAAGGTGGTGCTTTCCTTCTATTACACTACTGAAATCCAAAACCATTGAGTCACATGTCCAAGTCACACCACTAATAATGGTAGAGCCAGGATGCAACCCACAGCCCTGAGTCTTAGCCAATATGCTAAAAAGCTTTAAAAAAATGAGAAAAGGAATTCTTCATCTTCTGGGCTGTCACTCACTTTATCTTTTGTCTGAACCTGAAGCTATTTAGTTTGTTAAAATACCCCAAGGCCAAGTGATTGAACAACGATGTTACTTTAGCCTTGCATTTGATGTCAAAGACCTCCCTCTGGGGAAAGTCAGACATCAAGGGGGAAATAAAGTCTTCTTACCTGGACATAATTTCATTAGGGAACCAAGTGGATGACTGTTTGCTATTTGCTATCCAATGATTTAAGCGGTGATTTTCAGAACAGGAAGAGCCTGAGTGTAAAATTTAATTTCTTTAAGGCCCTAGAGGCATGGCTACTTCGGGCAAAAGTGAAGTGTAAACCTGGTTTGTCTGAGGCATAAGATATTGTGCTTTTGGAGTATTTATTATGTGTTAGGTACTTGGCTAACTGTTTAGCATTTGTTATGTATTACGACCTTTCAAAATTCCTAAGGTAGATAATATTGTTCTCATTTTTAAAAATCCAAGTAACAGAGAGGCCGAGCAACTTGCTTAAGATCCCAGAGCTGGTAAGTGCCAGAGCTGAGCTCCAAATCAATGTCCCTTTGATTCCAAAGCCCTGATCAATCTCCGAGAGGTCCCAGAGTCCAGAGGAATCACTGAGGCAATAGCCTAGAACCCAGCACTGCCCTTAGCCTGCCTGCTGACGCCTTAAGCCAATGTTAAAAAGGATAGAGAGCATTATGAAAATGTTCTGGAATTTATAGTGATGATGGCTATACAACTTTGTGAATATACTAAAACCCACCAAATTGTACACTTTAAAAGAGTGAATTTTATGTTATGTGAATCATATCTCGATTTTTTAATTGAATAAATTTGACATGTAATGTATAAATTTAAGGTGTACAGCTGTGTTACTTTGATACATTTATATATTGTAATATGATTGCTGATATAGTGCTATTTATCACATTATATAGTTATAGTACAGTATTATTGTCTATATTCATTACACTGTGCATTAGATCTCTATGGTTCATTTACTATTCTTTACAAGTTTGTACCCTTAAACACCATCGCTCTTAACCCCCTCCCCGCCGATTCCCTGGTAACCACCATTTTACTCTGTTTTTAACAGGTTTCACTTTTTTAGATTCCACATTAAGTGATATCATATGGTACTTGCCTTTCTCTGTCTGACATCTTGCTTAGCTTAACGTGTTCAAGGTCCAACCATGTTGTCACAAATGGCAGGATGCCCTGCTTTCTCATGGCTGAATAATATTCCATTGCAGGGCTCCTCTGGTGGCGCAGTGGTTAAGAATCCACCTGCCAATGCAGGGGACAAGGGTTCAAGCCCCGGTCAGGGAAGATCCCACATGCTGCGGGGCAACTAAGCCCGTGCGCCACAACTACAGAGGCTGCGCTCTAGAACCCGTGAGTCACAACTACTAAGCCCTCGAGCCACAATTACTGGAGCCTGTGCTCTGCAACAAGAGAAGTCCCCGCAATGAGAAGCCTGCACACCACAACCAAGAGTAGCCCCTGCTCACCGCAACTAGAGAAAGCCCACATGTAGCAACGAAGACCCAAAGCAGCCAAAAAAAAAAAAATTTTTTTTTTAAAGCAGAGACTAATACAGGAAACCCATGTCTTGTCTTCCTCTATGATATCCTTGATTTCTTGCAGGTATAATTCATATACACCTTCATCTTAGTCTTAAGTCAGAGCAACATAAATTAACAAAGGGGGGAGAGAGTGAAATATATTACCATTTTCTTAAGCAATTATCCTTTTTTTTTTTAAAGTCTGCTGAATGTATGTTCTCCAGTATTGATTTTAAAACAAAATGCGCAAAAAATTCTTAAGCTGAAACCTTACACTGTAGTAATTTTTTCAATCTAATCATTGAAAGTCCAGAGAGCTGTTAAAATAATCAGATATTTAACCATCCCTATACCTGACCATATATTCAAAAAGTCATGCATGGTAACTTCTTTCTAGGGGCACTCTTGCCTTCTATTGAAGGAAAAGAAGTCGAATTTAAAGGATATTTGAAAATGTCTGTGGGCATTCTTTCACTTATGCTGAAATTTTCTTCAAGTTCACTGAAACATTTTAAACAAGTCATTTCTTGAAAATTCTCAAAAGGCTAAAATTTCAGTGCACATTTACTAGCAGAAATTAGGATATCCCACCTGAAAGGTTGTTTCATGTTTTGTTGTAAGGTCTTTTGAGACGTATAGATGATGTTAAAATATGAGGTTACAAGAAGACAAAAGTTGCATTTTAGGAGTTGATTTTCTGGCCTTAAGACAATTGGGTCTTTTTGTTAACCCAGGATTCTCCTGCTCATAAAGTTTCTACTTAGAAGGAGAGAACCACCTCTAGATGATAGCCCTGTAGTTACTTTCTTTTTGGTAGGACGTCCTTCAGCGCTGTTAGGACAAGGATTGGTTAGGACTAGTTTCCATGTCATTCACACCTACTTGCTGGAAAAGTAGTTTGTGATAAGTAATAGAACCATATCTGAATAATTTAGTGATTTCAAAGTTTTAAAAAATTTCATAGGTAATTCACGGACAAGGTAGAAGTTCAAATGAGTTAAAAGGGTCAATGAAAAGTATATCTTCTTCTTACCTCTGTCCCCTCAAAGTAACCAGACTTAGTAGTTTCTTTTGTATCTTTCTTAAGTATAATGGAACGGCTTACCTAATTTCTGTACTTTTAAAAAAAATTCAACATATATCCCAAAAGTCACTCCCTATCAAAATCTGTTGATCTGCCTTATTTTTAATGGCTTCGTAGTATTTGGTTTCCAAAAAGGAATGCAACACGGTTCCTACGCTCCTAATGGCTCCTTGAATGGAAAGGAAGAACGTGACAAGAGACTGCTAATTCTTGCTAATAAGTATTCTCCTCTTCTTCCAGTTAGTGAAAGAACCCCTTGACTTTTTGACTGGCTGCGACGTGGGCATCCAGATAGAGGGTACATTTCCCAGCCTCCCTTGAACCTAGACATGGCCATATACCTAAGTTCTAGCCAACGGGATGAGAGCTGAAGTGATCTGTGCCACTTCTAGGTCATGCCCTTTAAAGAAAGCTGCTTGCTGTCAACCTCTTTTCCTTTTGCTATGTGATAGAATGTAGATGTGGTGGTGAAATAGAAGGTTCCTGAGCCCATGGACCCCTTCTTAGAGTAGAACCCACCCTATTATCCTCTATCAATTTTTACAGAGAAATAAATAAACTATTCCACCAGCAATTGTTTGGTCTGTGTTAAACAACTGAACCACTATCTTGATAAATAAGAGTTGTCCTTGATATTTGTGCTGAATGTGGAGTAGGACTCACCAGATGGATGGGAGTGTGAGAATGACATTCCAGGCTGTTACATGTACAGGGTTGGAGAGACTTAAATCCTTTTTTAAAAGAGCCAGTAAGTGGCAGATGGATTAGATAATTCAGGTCTGTTGTCATCAAAGTCCATAATCATTTCACAACACCATTAGTATGATATTCATTTAAGGTTTTTATTTTCCCCTGGAATATATTGATGGGCTTGGGTATTACCCATATGAATTGCCTAATTTGTTTGTGATTCACTGGGAAATCCCAGAGCAGGTTTTTCCAGTAGAATGACATGAAAACCAGTCCTAACCAATCTTAGTGCTAACAATGCTGAAGGACAGTCCCTCAAAGAGAAAGTAAGCACAGGGTTATCATCTAGATGTGGTTCTCTCCTTCTATGTAGAAACGTTCTGAGCAGGAGAATCCTGGTTAACAAAAAGACCCAGTTGTCTGAACGCCAAAAAATCAATTCCTCAAAATGCAACTTGTGTCTTCTTGCAAGAACATATATACAAGCATCATCTATACGTCTCAAAACACCTTACAAGGAAACATGAAGCAACCTTCCCAAAGACTTGATAAGTGCCCAGTAAATAACCTCCTTGCAGCAGGTCTAGAAACATGTTTTACTTCATGACAAAGGAAACCCACTCCTAACAGCCAATAATAATAATAACACTTAACTTCTATTCAGGACTTATCATGTGCTAGAAACTGTGCTAAGCACTTTACATGTGTTATCTCATTTTATCTTGGTGACTACCTTATGACATGGGTACTATGATTATTCCATTTTAGAGATAAGGAAACCGGGATTTAAAAGAGATTAAATAGTTTATTCAAGTTCCCACAGTTGGTAAGCAGCAGAACTGGAATTTGATTTGAACTCAAGTCAGCCTGATTCCAGAGACCACTCTGCTCTACTGTACCTGGTTATACACAGCACTCTTGTGCTTACTCATGCTTTTAGAGCATAAAAGCTTCCTCATGAAGGACCCTCTCCCTGTAAGGGTCATGACGGGGCACAAGGCAGTATTTGTGCACAGTTTTGTGTGTGATTAAATATTCAAGAGCACTTTGTTGCTGTGTGCATTCTAAACCACACCCTTCTGCCAGCGAATGCTTACTTAGTGTTTACCTGTGCCAGGTGCCTACTGGACCTGAGGAGTTGGAACAGGAAGGATTCCATGGTGTTCTGGAAGTGGGGGAGATCCCATGGGGTCTACTTTGGATGCCGCTCTCCCTGTCCATCACTTCTCTTGCAGGTAGCCTTCTTCAGAGTCCAGTTCACAAGGGCATCACCAGAAGCAGCCATAAGGGCTTGAGTTTAGGAGGTGGCCCCCAAATGACAAGGACTACATCATTAAGTCTTCCCTCTTTGTGACTTTCTCCTAGGAGCAGAGGGTCAATGCCTCTTCCCCAGCTCAGTGCCCACGTCACCATCTCATTTTGGTAAATATTACAGTAGGCTGATCCAGGGTTGCTAACGCTTTCCAATCTGAGCCTGGAGACATCTGTTGCAGGTGATAAATGGATTGTACTTAACCAAAGCCCGACAATGTCCCAAGAAACTAACTGATAGGTCCACAACCTGCTGTGCGGCCCAATTGAATCAGAGAATGAGTTATTTCATTTAGTTCTCACAGCAATCTTATAGATAGGTATTATTACTCCCATTTTCCAGATGTATAAACTGAGGCTTAGAGGGGGATGCAAAACTTGCAAGAGATTGCTGCAGGAATAAGTGGTGGAAACTTGCATTTAAAACCCCATGCACTTTATTCAATGTTTCTGCTGCCTCCATTGAACCTATGTTTGGAATGGAAAAAATTATAGGAATGAGTTACACATTCGGGGAACACATGACATTCTTTGCCCCAGTCCCTTTGGCTATTTTAAACAAGGAAAATACACATGAAAATACCCATGGCCTCCAGCCCCAACTACAGCTGGGTGCAGAAGCGCATTCTGAGACCACTGGTTGTTATTGAACAAGAGCCCTGCGGGAGTTAAGCATCAGCTCTGAGGCCACTCAGACCTGGAGGAGCCAGGCCAGACCCCAGAGTGTCAGAATGATCCGTTCTTCTCCCTGCAGCAGGATCATTTCCAACCACAGCCAGGGACGGCCGAGGCATTAGCAAGCCTGCAACATCAAAACGGCCAGATCAATTCGCAGAAGCACTTCTAAGAGAAACAAATCAATAAGTTCCTTCCCCTAAAGATTGATAACATCATCAGGAAGCAACAGATGCATTTTAGGGCACCGTACACAGTGGCAGGGAGGTGAGGTCCCTGTGCTACGGTTCTGCCTCTGGAAAAGCAATTGTAAATCAGCGGCTGAACATCAGAGCCTGCCACACCTGTCACAACAATAAAAGCTAACGTCCTCAATGCACTCGGCAGGTTTCAAGGTGCCGTCACATACTTTGTCTCTTTGGATTAAGACCCTACAAGGGGGATGTTACTGTCCCCATTTCACGGATGAGATTCAGTAAAACTGAACTGCCCAACTGGTTTAAAGCCATGATTATTTCTAACCAAGCTGAGATTTGAATCTTCTGCCTTGGAACCCCATGTTCTGCCTCCTTGCCTAGTGTTCCCCAAACTTCATTCACTTTTTACCACCTTCACAATTTTGCATACATCAGAGAACCTCCTGTGTAATTTTTCTTTTTCTTTTCATTAACCTAGTTTTCTTTACCTAAATAAATTGATGTTCAAAGGAAATTTCCTGTTACTATTATAAATGAAAACAGTATGATTAACTGTAAGTAGAAATCATAAAAAAACTGCATGATCTTTGAAAGGAAAAAACCATGTCTGCCTGTGTCTTCACCTTCACAGACCACACTCTGTGAACACAATATTATACTGCAGACCTTTATGAGGAATAAGAATGTAGTAATTTTAAGTTCTGAGGTCCTAAAACATGAACTCTGTTTAAGTGAGCTGTGTTATTTTTTTTGCCAAAATCGATAGAACAAGATTCACTTTATCTCAACAATAATAAAGGATTTAGGGTTTTAGGGCAAATAAAAGAAGTTTCGTCTCCTCTCTCGCTTCCAGAGGCCTCACCCCTGGTACTGGCCCAGGGGAATGGAGGTGTTGGAAAGGGTAAACCAAGATGGGTTTCCTGAAACCTGGATAGTAGAGATGAAAAATTCCAAATTTTACTATTTAAACAAATAAAAATCAGATCGGTGTCCTATGCGTACAGAACAGGAATTAACTACCCTTCTAATTAAACTATCAGGAGAAGAAGCAAGGATTAAATGGAAAAATGTCTAACTTCACCCCAGAGATTAATTTATCATTTAAATTTGTTTAAGACCCATTTACATCCTACTGTCAGTCCCGACTCCTAAGGGTTCTCCACTGCCTCTCCTCAAAATGTATCAATCCCCTCCCCTCGCTTTACCTGGACCTGCCTTTAATTAGCATCCTCACTGAAGTGGTCTGAGCTCAGTAGCGCGCCTCATCCTCATCCCCCATTGTTGACCTGCGCTACTGTAATGGCCTCATTCGATGCCTCCCTTCCAGTCTAATCCCTTCCAATTCAGCCTCCACAAGTTGCCTGCATCATCTTTCCAAGATACAGATCTCCATCACCCCACACGGCACTGAACGTATTTAGTGGCTCCCTGTTGCTATAGAATCAAGTCTAAATTCCTAAATCCCACAAGGCCCTTCTTGAGGCAATACTTACATACATCTCTTTTTTCCCTAGCCTTCTAAGCATTGCCCCCCAAAGCATCTAATTTAAAGGGATATGGTTTATTTGTAACATTAGAACTTAATGCTTGATTATATCCCTCCCTTTTCTCTAATGGTTTTTTGCCACCGCCTTAAACTTCTCTGACAGAGTCCAGAAGACACTCAACAAATAACTTGCTGATGGATCTGTAGAGAAGAGGGGTAGTTTGCACCTCTGGGCCAGGTGTTTTAATGTGAGCAATGCTAAAGAAACACAGAAAAATCATTTGCAGAGTCATGAATTATTTATAGATTTCTACTTCCCTTCCAAAAGGTAATTCTTTAAAAACAAAGTTTATTCATCGGTTACTTCCTTTTAGTAAGTGAAAATGTTGAGTGAAATTTGGTTCTTGGTATGAAATGCAAGACTTTAGAAATTCAAATATACATTTAGGAAAGCATAAATTTTCATCTATTCGCTGACAATGACTGAAGCAGAAGGCTATTCTTAGAGCAATTACCAGTTTGAGGAGAAGTGTAAACTTCAGCATAATTCACGAGCTGGTTCATTTTTCTTTCTTCAAGCATTAGTCTGGGTTTGGTATGCAATCAGCCCACATGTACCTTAAGTACATTCTACTTTATGCTGCCTTGCCTTACAGAGTCAGTGGATTCATTATAAATCCATTCTTCTACTCAGCAAACACGGAGTGTCTACTCTGGGCCAGGCACATTCCGAAAGATGGGATTATTTGACACAAATCGTTGGCATATCTAGTATCACAGATCTTTGCTTTAATCCAGAGGTAATCTGAAATGTTTAGTGTAGGTAGTTTTGCAAGTTATTTTATAGAAACGATGGGAATATGCATGGTAAATTATGTAAATCTGTCACCTCCTTTTGCTCCTCTTGACCACAAATAGCAGCCCTCCACATCTGTATCCTGCTTCACATTAATAATTTCATCACACAAGAAATCCTGCATAATCCCTGCTTTTCATGTGGGAAAACTGAGACATATATATTAAGTGACCTGTTTGTGGTCTGACTACAAATTCCTGTGCAAGTGTGAGTTCAGGGTGGGGCATGGGGATGGGTAGGAGTAGGAGGAGGGTGAAGATGGAGAACAAGAGAGGAGAATGAAGTTACAAGAAACATGGACTTACTTTTATTGAGTGCCTACTGCATGCCCGGCACCCGGCACACCCTAGTTCGTTTGGCCCTCATAGCGCTTTGTGGTAAATATTATTCTCTCTCGTTTTACAGCTGTAGAGACTGGTTGTACAGATTGTAATCAGGGAACCAGTCTACAAACCTGTTGTTTCCACTTTTCCAAGCTAGTACCAGGGCCTTCTGGCCCCAAATCCAGTGTTCTTTCCACTCCATCACACTTGTATCCCAGCTGGAAGAAGGATTCGGTGGTCTGAAGATGCCCTTGGGTGGTTATCTATTAGATGAATTCTGGCTTTCCCACACGTTGATTTCCTAAAGTCTTGTTTGCATTGTTTTGGACACATAACTTGAGCTTCTCTTCTTCATGAGCTCAGCCTTTTTCTCCTCTAGCAAAGTAAACATCGCCCACAGGGGTCATATTCACTGATGTTAGAGGTCTTGGAAATCTGACTCAATCTCAGGTTTTCTGTATCTAAAGCAAGATTTCTTTTTTTTGAATTTTTGAATTTTATTTTATTTATTTCTTTATACAGCAGGTTCTTATTAGTTATCCATTTTATACATATTAGTGTATATATGTCAATCCCAATCTCCCAATTCATCACAAGCAAGATTTCAAAAGGAAAATAAAGATGAGGTTCAGTAACTTCTGTCCATTGCACTTCTGTCTTTATTTTGGAGTGGATTCAGTGGCTGAGGAAGGCCACTGGATGCTAGACCTCTGGCCAGGGGTGATATCCAAATTATCAACAATCAGCATCAATTAAATGGGCTATGCAGGGGCTTCCCTGGTGGCGCGGTGGTTGAGAATCTGCCTGCCAATGCAGGGGACATGGGTTCAAGCCCTGGTCTGGGAAGATCCCACATGCCGCAGAGCGGCTAGGCCCGTGAGCCACAACTACTGAGCCTGCGCGTCTGGAGCCTGTGCTCCGCAATGGGAGAGGCCGCGACAGTGAGAGGCCCGCGCACCGCGATGAAGAGTGGCCCCCGCTCGCCGGAACTAGAGAAAGCCCTCGCACAGAAACGAAGACCCAACACACCCAAAATAAATAAATAAATAAATTTAAAAATGGGCTATGCAGCAGAGAGGGTTCAACCTCTTGGGTCTCTCTGTGCCAGGCATTAATCCTTTAGCTGCTGGATCATGGAAGACGTCTGAGGATGCCAGGAGAGGAGTTGGGGTGCCCAGGCTTGCAGGCAGGCATTTAGGAGATCTTAGAGGAGTGATTCTTTCCCAAGCGGTGCAGCTATATTTTAATATTTTAACAACCAGGGCAGCCATATTGGTGCTTACTGACTGAGTATTGGCCCTGCTTCTGGCCCTCTTCCCAACCTCAGAGCTCCTGACCCCACTGTCCTCAGCAGGTGACTTCCCTATACTGGGCTGCTGTTGCTTCTAAAGAAGGGGGGGAAAAAGGGGTTACAACTTGAAAAGTTGTTCAGTCTTTTTTTGGCCTCCTAGCCCATCTGCATGCCTTGGGGAATAATGGTTTACGGCAGTGACTGCTGCCATTTGCCAATATTCATTCTTCTCTTCCTACAATAGCCCAACTTGAGTTTTAGCTGGGTACACGTCTGCCCAGCTTCACACTACATTTCCCACACTTCCTTGAACCTCAGTGTGATCATTTGTCTTTTGTAGCCAATAGAATTGTACTACTTTCAAAATATGCCTTTAAAAGAAATGAGTGAGGGCTTCCCTGCTGGCACAGTGGTTAAGGATCCGCCTGCCAATGCAGGGGACACGGGTTTGAGCCCTGGTCCAGGAAGGTCCCACATGCAGCGGAACAGCTAAGCCTGTGCGCCACAACTACTGAGCCCACGTGCCACAACTACTGAGCCCACATGCCACAACCACCGAAGCCCGTGCGCCTAGAGCCTGTGCTCTGCAGCAAGAGAAGCCACCACAATGAGAAGCCTGCGCACTGCAATGAAGAGTAGCCCCTGCTCGCCACAACTAGAGAAAGCCCGCACACAGCAACGAAGACCCAACGCAGCCAAAAATAAATAAATAAATAAATAAATTTTAAAAAAATAAAAGAAATGAGTGAGCTCTTCTTTTCCTTTTGTTCTTTCTAATGGCTGGGATGCATGCAAAAGAGAAAGTAGCCAGAGAGGAGCTGCACTTGAGGATGGCAGATCTGCTCTGCTAGCCAGGACTCCTTGGCTCTGGACCATTACACGGGCAAGAAATATTAAACTCTTCTTGTTTAAGCTACACTATATTGGGGGATCTTTGTTTTAGCAGCTCAGACTCTACCCTAACAAATACTGCTCATTGGTTGTATCATTAGTTGGTTGGGTTTCCATAACTTACTACGTTTGAAAACAGAGGAGGGGGAGAGTGGGTAAAAAAGGCACAGCATTATACTGATATTAAGGCTGTAAGGTAAAAAAAAAAAATGCAAATTGCCTTAAGAGAACTGAAAGACATTCTGTGGACAAAGGATGGATCCTCTGGGGAAACTGTCGAGAGAAGAGGTTGCAGAGATTAGACTTAGAGGCCATGTTCGGTGACTTTATTTTGAGTCCAGGCAGACTCACTGAAGTTTTGAGTAAGAAAGTAACACGATCCAATGTCTATTTTGGAAAGACTGCCCTGGAGTGTGGAGAATGGATTGGGGTTGTGAGGTCGGCGGTGGGGAGGAGAATTAGAGAGTGGGACACCAGGTAAGAGGCCGTGGTGGTAAACTAGGTGAGAAATAATGACGGGCTAAACTAAACAAGAGAAAAGTAGGCAAAAGGAGAGACATTAGGAAGTGGAATCCTTGAGATCGGAGGTAAATGATGGGGGTGGGTTGGTAGGGGAGAGAAGGAGTTTAGGATGACGCCAGGTTTCCAGTTTGTGTGGTGGTTTGCAGTGTTCTGAAGAGGGCATCCTGGCAAACAATAGAAATTGATAAAGCTAGCCTGCAGTGTCTCCCGCTGTCCCTTTCCATTCATCTTATACCCTCTGTCCTTCACTCACTTCTTCCGCATGGTCCTGGCGGTGGATCCTATCTATTTCTGCCCTTTTCCAGACGTGCCTTTCAGAAGTGGTTTTCCAGTCTTTTCACTAAGGACTCCTTTGAGTCAATCCCATATGTACCCCAAATTTTGAAACATTTTTTCCCACATGTAACTTGTGTCCATCACTTTAAAGTGGCCTTGGCCCATTTCCAAGGCCAATTGTAAGCCAGATACCACCATTCACGTCAGAAACCACAGCTATCAGATGAGGCAGCTGGTACCGCCCACCCACTTCAGAAATGCCTTGGACTTGCTCAAAAGCCAATCAGAGCTTTGGATTCACAATATCATTGCCACAGTTGAATTCATTCAAGTAAAACGGGGGGAATGGGACATTTTAGAGAGTCTGTGTCGCTGGAAGTCAGGTGCATGTGGGATCCTGCTAAATGTTTTGAAATACTGAACCTTGGAGAGTGTTCATTACTAACCTTTTTACTCCTAGGGCTCTGGGTTGCCATGGATTCTAGACATTTTTCCTCCACAGTAAGGAATAAGAGTTTTAGGTCTCTTCTATGTCTAGTAATGGTTCCCCTTTCCAGTGCAAGCATTCATATTCCACCTTGTGGGACTCTACTTGGGTTTTAATCATGGCGTCCTTCTCTAGCTACAGGGACAGGCACATGTCCCAGATTGAACCGATCCTAGTGCCACCTCCTCCCGACAATAGTGGTTGGTCCAAGAGGTGGGTATGTGACTCTTTGGGCCACACATGGACTTTCCTGGGATTGATACATGGATGCTTTTGTTGGTGTTGCTAAGCTAGGATAACATAAATGTAGATCTGTGCATATTAATCTTCCTCGGCTGTATGGAGAAAGCTCATCTTCAGTAATCGAATATTGTATCAACACCCAGAGAGAAACCGAACTGCGAGATGAGTTGAGCAAATTCTGGTGCTGTCTGAGTTGTTGGTTCCAGACCACGTGGCCTTATTCCTGAAGCTCTCCCCTTAATCGCATGAGCCACCTCAGGTTCCTTCTCAGCTCTATGAACCAATGAGTTCCTTATTTGCTTAAGCTGGTTTGGATTGAGCTTTTGATACTTGCAGTGTTCTAATAATACACAGTCAGTTCCCAAAGCTTATTTATAACAAAATTACTACTTAATGCCCAAGCACTCACAGATCCACATGAATTATTATGTTCCTCATCTGGTTTAACATTTGCTTTAGAATGAATGCTTTGATGCTTTGATGCATGTTTAAACCCATGTCTCACCCAATTATGTTTCACCCAAGGAGGGAACAGGTTTTAGGCAGTTTAGCAGGCCAAAGGGAGAGAGATTTGCTGAGGGCACCTGGGCTGTCTGCAGACTCTCAAGTCATCTGAGGCCATGAAGCCGAGTTCTTCACTTGCAACCTCTACCCCATCTCTAGATCCCCTCTGAGGTAGCTGGGGGCAGGGGTTGGAGCTAATGGATGTCAGGAGTTTATTTTGATGAGCTCTCTTCCAGGTCCTGGTCCTCCCATGCTGGTCCTCCCTCCACTCCTCTGCAGTAAGACATGGGTCGGTTGTCTAGTAGGTCATTCACCACTAAATAACTATTGCAACCAATACCGCCACCCTTCAGGGAAGGACAGTTTGCAACTAATTACTTCCCAGGAAAATACCCAAACATAATTTTGCTCATTATTAAAATTTTCCAATGATAGATTTATCTTCCCCATTAAGTAACACATTATTCTCCTACGAAACACATAGCACACTAGAATTACTAGGCACTGCTTATATTAAATTGCTGCTTAATAAGTTAAAACTCCTATGGTTATGAATAAACTAGGTCATCTGCACGTTTTGTAAATTAGTAGTTTCTTGCAGTTATTCTCTCTTGGTCAAAGCCTAAAAGAAGGGGAGAGGAAAAATGATTATCATTATTATTTTATTGTTTTCAAGCCAACTACTGCTCTCTGCACTGTAGTTTAAAATAAGCCACTCAGTCTAATATGGTAGAATCAATGTTGAGTATCCATCAATTAGGATGAATTTTAAAGGCTATGGTCTGTAAAGTTTTAAAGTCATATTAGAAGCTAAACCTACTGGATGAATAACCAACCTCAGGTCGTATTTGAAGATTCTTGAAGCAACAGGCACTGTCCAAAGTGATTTTAATTACTGGGTGAAATGTTTTTCCTTGTTACAACTTTTGGGTGTGTTGAGAGGCTTTTCTTTCTGATTTTAGGATAAGTCAACTTCTCTGACATCTTTTCAATTTGAGATGATTAATAGAGATTTTCTATAGTCATATCCAAAATGGTTGACACTATTAAAGAATCAGCTGCAAGGACTCCTCAGAGTACCAAATCCTTACTTACAGAATTGCATAATGCAAACAGATGGATGCACTTTTGTGTCTTTCGTTTTTCGTTTTTACATTTCCCCACCCGCTCAAAGGTTCACAATCAGCAACCAAGCCACATTAAGACAATTGCTCCACCTTCTGGCAAAAGTATGGAATTGTTTGAACCCATGTCTCACCCAACTATGTTTCTTGAAGAGTGAACATACGGGTGTACACTGCCTCCTGATGCTCGTTTTTCTATAGCTATAGCTCAGTTATTTCTATTGAGATAATTTCCCCCCTCAGATCTATACACAGATGTTCTTTACACACATTCCTCTTTGTTGTCAGTTACCTCAGGAACCTTTTTCTTTCCTGAGCGATTCCCACCTGCCCTTCCACATAACTTTCTCCACCTCCTCTCTCTTTTTCTCACCGCGTGGCAAAAAACAAAACAAAACAAAAAAACCAAACAACTTTATCCTGTCTAATATATGTGAGAATAGTGCTGGTAGTAATAAGGAAAACAAAAGTCCAACATTGGAATTGTAGATAACACAATAAGGAATCAGTGTCACCAGGCGCTTTGCACTAAGTTTCTTTCAGAATCTCTACAATAAATCCTAGGCTTACCCGCTTCTAAGTATGCCATTTAAAGTTATATTTATTTCACATTCTGTATTTCTTCCTGTTGGCTCATTAATTTTAAAATGAATAATTTCTTCTCTATTTATTCCCCAATATATGGTAGCTCAGCTACATTAAATAGGTGAACATTATTTCTATGTGTGCTGTAGGTTACAGAGAACTAACTTTTTAGTCACAGCATTCTGGAAGTTAAAGACATCTATTGAAAAAATTAGTTTTTCTTATTTATTTATTTATCTATTTATGTTGAGACACAATTGACATGTAACATTGTGTAAGTTTAAGGTGTACAACGTGTTGATTTGATACATTTATACATTGCAATATGACTACCATCAGAGTTCTAGCTAACACCTCTATCATGTCACATAATTATCATTTCTTTTTTGTGGTGGGAACAATTAAGATCTAAACTCTTAGCAACTTTGAAGTTTATAATACAGTATTGTTGACTATAATGACTATGCTGTGCATTAGATTTCCAGGACTTTTTATCTACTGGTTGCAGGTTTAGTTTGTCTTTTGGAGATACTTCTTCACAATTCCCCTGGCCTCAACTACCATGGTTAAGTATTTGTACTTTAAAAAATTAAGTTGTGCTTAAGCAATTATCAAAGTAGTAATTATTCATAAGGAAAAGGCAAAACAAAACGAATAAAATAAAAAATGAAAGTCCCATCCCTTGTACACTTCTCCATCTCTCATCAGAAATAGTCAAGAGTTTGAAGTATTCCCTTTAGAAATTTCTTTTCTATGCAGCCACAAGCTTACTTTTCTTTTTTTTATTTTTATGTTTTTCTATTATTTTTTTTTAAATTATTTATTTATCTTTGGCTGCATTGGGTCCCAGCTGCTGTGCATGGGCCCTCTCCAGCTGCGGCGAGCAGGGGCTACTCCTCGTCGCGGTGCATGGGCCTCTCACTGTGGTGGCCTCTCCCGTTGCGGAGCACGGGATCTAGGCGCGCGGGGTCAGTAGTTGTGGCTTGCGGGTTCAGCAGTTGTGGCTCGCGGGCTCAGCAGTTGTGGCTCGCGGGCTCAGCAGTCGTGGCGCACGGGCTCAGCTGCTCCACGGCACGTGGGATCTTCCCGGACCAGGGCTCGAACCCGTGTCCCCTGCATTGGCAGGCAGATTCCCAACCACTGTGCCACCAGGGAAGCCCAAGCATACTTTTCTTTTTTGCAGAGAGGGAATCTATCTATCTCTTATCTATCTATCCATCAATTATCTATCTATCTATCTAGTAACTTTTTTTTCTACTCACTATGGCCAGCTTTTGGTGTATAGATACAATGAAAAAATTTGAAATCTTTCCTTCCTGTTAACTACTTAAACAATTATTTCTGCTAAAAAAAATAGAAGATACATATGATACCAGTCCCTCTGAGATCAGAAAGCGGGAGGGTGGATGAAAGGAAAGTTTGTTTACCTCTGCATGCAAGAATTCACTTGTCTAGAGCAGAAGAAAGAATCAGAAGAAATTATTTTCATTCATGGTTCAAAGAATACTGTGAAATTGGAAGGTAGTTTTCACTAAACTTTAAAGGAGTAACATCTTCTTTTAAAAAGTACTTCCTTTTAACAGAAACAGACTCACAGACATAGACAACAGACTTGTGGTTGCCAAGGGGGAGGGGGTCTGGGGGAGGAATGGATTGGGAGTTTGGGATTAGCAGGTGCGAACTATTATATATAGAATCGATAAAAAACAAGGTTCTACTGTATAGCACAGGGAACTATATTCAATATCCTGTGATAAACCATAATGGAAAAGAATATGAAAAAGAATGTATATATATATATATATGTGTGTGCGTGTGTGTGTGTGTGTGTATAACTGACTCACTTTGCTGTATGGTAGAAATTAACACAGCATTGTAAATCAACTATATGTCAATAAAATAAAATTTTAAAAAGTACTTCCTTTTTTTTAAAGAACATAGTCAACCATGATTAGAAACTAAGTTATAAATGCACATTTTCATGTGTACTGTGGCTTATCCTTCTGCATCCTCAGAATGTATTTTCACACTTTGCAAGCCCACATGCTTGTACTTCTCTTAGAGAAAGACCAAAGTAGAGGTCACAGTTTGAGTATGTCCCTAAGCCAAACACCCATAGCCGCATAACCAAAATGTAAACTCTCCTGATTTCCCTCAAATGCTGATTCTGACCTACAAATAAAACTTAAGCTTTCTTTCTGTTAGTGTGATCTTGCAGATTCCTATTCAATCAGCTCAAACAGGTAAGCTCGTGTAGTGCTACTACCCCACAAGGAAGGTGAGTTTCTAGTTACCAATCACAATTTTTAAAAAAATGCACTTCCTCATTCATCTTTATAAACTGAGCTGCCACTGCTGAGAGCCAGTTTCTTACCACTTTTGGTTTTGAAGTCTCCTTGATCATAGTTTGTTTCTTGCACAGTAAAATATTCATATCAAGTAGAGCTCTCCAGATTTTATTTTGACACCTCTTTATATTAAATGTTATCTCATTCATGGGGTCTAGAAACAATTGAGACTATAGATAACTAAAGTTAGCTATACAGTCTTTTTTATGCATAAATGACAAAGACAAATGCATTTTTCTTTTCTTTTTTTTAGACCTCGTTGGAAGCCAAGAAAATACAACGTTAAAGAAAAACTGCACAGCTGTGACTGAGTTTATTTTCCTGGGACTGACAGAGGGAGCTGAGTTGTGACCTGACTTCTTTGTTGTATTCTTAGTCATCTACCTTATTACAGAAACCGACAATGTGAGCATGATTTTGTTAATCAGAAGTGACTCATAACTCCAATGTTCTTCTTCCTCAGTCACCCCGCCTTTGTAGATCTCTGTTATACCACCGAGGTCACTCCTAAGATGCTGGCTCATTTCTTACCCAAGAGAAAAAACCATTTCCGTCATTGGCTGCTTTTTACAATTCCACTTTTTCATTGTCCTGGTAATCACAAATTATTATATGCTTACAGTGATGATTTATTACCACTGCATGGCCATCTGCAAGCCCTTGTTATATGGTAACAAAGGGTCCAGATGTGCCTGCCTGAGAGAGAGAGAGCTTTGCAAATAGTCTGCACAGAGCATCCTGATGTTTCATCTGTCTTTCTGTGACCCAATGAGATCAACCACTTATACTGTGCGGACCCACCTCTCTTAGTCTTCGCCTGCTCAGATACTTACATCAAAGAAATTGCCATGTTTGTGGAACCACACTGTCTTTTGAAACTTGAATATATTTTACAGGGCATTAAACAAAAATGTTGGGGCTTCCCTGGTGGCGCAGTGGTTGAGAATCTGCCTGCCAATGCAGGGGACACGGGTTCGCGCCCTGGTCTGGGAAGATCCCACATGCCGCGGAGCAGCTGGGCCCGTGAGCCACAACTACTGAGCCTGCGCGTCTGGAGCCTGTGCTCCGCAACAAGAGAGGCCGCGATAGTGACAGGCCCGCGCACCGCGATGAGGAGTGGCCCCCACTCGCCACAACTGGAGAAAGCCCTCGCACAGAAACGAAGACCCAACACAGCCATAAATAAAAATAATAAATAAATAATAAATAAAAAATTTTTTTAAAATGTTGGAATTTTAAGCTTTTAACTCAAGTTTCTTCTTTGAAGATGTGTAACAAAGGCAGCAGAAGGGATTATATTGTTATTGGCAATAATTCCTAGCTGCAACGATGAAGAATTTGTCCTGTGAAAAGTTTCTCTGCATTGTGTGCTCCTATGACTTGGACATTACTGTTTCTCTAACTTAGATTGATTTTCGCCAGAGGGAGAGCAAAACTATAATTTGAAGGCATCTTTTACCCTCGACATTAATTTTTTTTAAATAATTGATTCTTTCCCGTCATTAGGGTTTTGAAATGGTGCCTACAGGACAATGTGATATTTATCCACCACCCTAAAATACTTCCTTGGACTGATTTTCTCCAGGCCTCTTTCCTTTTCATTTACTGAATATCGAAATTCTTCCTCCCTGGTGAAGGGGGTGGTTCCACCCTCAGTTGGTACTAAGTGATCATTTCTTCTTGTTGGAAGCAGAATATTCTTTCTTGCTCATCACTACCTCACCTTGTATTAGTTTTATATTCTTTTTTTTTTTTTTAATTTTTTTTTATTTTTTTTATTTTTGGCTGCACTGGGTCTTCGTCGCTGTGTGTGGGATTTCTCTAGTTGTGGAGAGTGGGGGTTGCTCAGCAGTTGTGGAGCAGGGGCTCAGCCGCTCCACAGCATGTGGGATCCTCCCAGGCCAGGGCTCGAACCCACGTCCCCCGCACCGGCAGGCAGATTCTCAACCACTGCGCCACGAGGGAAGTCCCTAGTTTTATATTCTTGGTTAGTTAAGTCATAAGGAGGAGAGCTGGTTTAAAAAGGAGCTTTTTGGTCAGTGGCAATCCAACATTCCCAGGACTACCCTCTGAAAAACCGAGAAGAGGGGTTTTCATGGAACCTTTAGTCCCTCCCACTTAGCCTCTTCCTTTTGACAAAAAGTTACCCTGAAATCTGGAAAATTGCTCCTTTTTGGCCACTTTCTCCAATAATTAGTGTATTTTTAATAATGCCACCATCTTGCAATGCCAAGCAACCAATGAATGTTAAAGGGAAATAATCATCTTGTAATTCAGACTGGTAGGAAACAGTCATTTCTAATTACTTGTCATACGAGAATACAATGCAATTAAAGGTTCTGGCTTAGACTAGAGCCTCCACACAGCCACTGTCTCCACTGATTCATGTTTTTGACTGTCTGAAAACGCAAAGTCAGAGAGATGGACCATACACTCATCCAAATTGACTTTTACCATGATGGATGACATCTTACAGATGTTTTATATTTTTGATGGGTGTTATTATATAGACTGAGAGAGCTAATTATTGAAAGCCAAGGTCCTTAGGTC
The DNA here is from genome assembly GCF_949987535.1 of Balaenoptera acutorostrata. Lineage (NCBI taxonomy): Eukaryota > Metazoa > Chordata > Mammalia > Artiodactyla > Balaenopteridae > Balaenoptera > Balaenoptera acutorostrata. Next base: position 77,108,489 of record NC_080068.1, read on the forward strand.
TAGAAGAGTTATTAGGGATTATTTCAGAATGGGTTTAGGCACATTTAAACAGGCAGTAGGTGCTTAAGCCTGTCAATAAACATCTTTTTGGAGGACTCATTATGGTGAGCTCCTTAGGATACAAAGATAATTTTGTTACTATATCCAAGACACTTTTCAGTCCTCACCCTACTTGATCTTTGTGGCAAAGACAATATTACGTATTCACTGGGTTCTATTTTATTTTCTTCCTCGTGGATGCACAGGAGGACTGCTTTTTCTAGTCTCCCCTGTAGTTTGAAACCTACTTCTGGCCAAAACCTCTACAGGAAAGTGATGTGTGTCATTTCTGTGCCAAGACACAGAAGAGTGTGTGTGAGCCCTCCATGTTCTCTCTTACTCTATTTTGAGGACTTATCTTCAGGTGACAGAGACTCAGGATGGAACCAGCCTGGACCCTTGGGTCACTCTTTGGCGTGGGCTTCCTCCAAGTCCTGCAGCAGATTGAGTGTGAGAAGGAAATAAATATGTAGTGTAAAGCCACTGTGATTTGGAGGGTTAGTTTGTTACTGCAACATCACCTAGCTTATTCTGACTGACAGCCTCTTTGGAGGCATCTGACGCCCCCAACCTTACTTGGATTATGCCACTCAAAGCTCTCCTGATTTTCCTGCTACTCCTTTGACTTCACCATCTCAGACTGCCTTTAAGGTTCTTCTTCCCAGTCTCAGTCTTTAAATGTTGGAGTTTCTTGGTTTTCTAACCTGGGTTCTCCTCCTCTCAATGTATGCAGTCTTCCTGTCTCAATTACCATATGATGAGGACTCTCAAAGTTATATCTCTAGCCCAGTCTTCCCTCCTAAGTTATAGATCCCTATACATATCTACCAACCTACTGGGTGTCTTATATGCATCTCAAGCTCAATCTACCCAAAATTTAACTTAAAAGTTCTCCTTCCCTCAAAGCTGTTCCTCCTCCAGTTTTTCTATCCTCAGTGAATGGTATCACCATATGTTGTAGCTGTTTACCAAAGACGGCCCCAATGAACCATACCTTCCCATATTCATACTTGTATTTAGACTCTCCCACAATGAATCTGCCTGGCTCTGTGACCCATTTTAACCAGTAGAATGTGGCAGAAGTGAGACATGGCAATGGCAGCTTCCACCTTTGCATTTTTGGGAGCCTTGAGCTACCACCTAAGATGTCCAGCTACTCTTCTGGAGGGTCCCTATGAAGACAGAGAGGCCCTGAGTCTACATGGAAAGAAGGGAGAGGCCCAACTCTCCTAACATTCCAGATGAGCCAGTTTCCCAGCCATCTGCACCGAGGCCCCAGACATGTGATTGAAGGCACCTTGGATGTTCTAGCCCCAGCTGCCCTCTGACTGAGAACACGTGAGAGAGCACAAGCAACAGGAGTAGAAGAACTGCCCAGCTGAGCACCATCAACTGACAGAATTATGAGAAATAAGAAAGCAGTCGTTTGTTTAGCCATTAAATGTTAAGTGGTTTGATGATGGCCATTCTGACTGGTGTGAGGTGATACCTCATTCTGGTTTTGATTTGCATTTCTCTAATGATTAGTGATGTTGAGCATCCTTTCATGTATTTGTCGGCAATCTGTATATCTTCTTTGGAGAAATGCCTATTTAGGTCTTCTGCCCATTTTTGGATTGGGTTGTTTGTTTTTTTGATATTGAGCTGCATGAGCTGCTTGTAAATTTTGGAGCTTAATCCTTTGTCAGTTGCTTCATTTGCAAATATTTTCTCCCATTCTGAGGGTTGTCTTTTCACCTTGTTTATGGTTTCCTTTGCTGTGAAAAAGGTTTTAAGTTTCATTAGGTCCCATTTGTTTATTTGTGTTTTTATTTCCATTTCTCTAGGAGGTGGGTCGAAAAGGATCTTGCTGTGATGTATGTCATAGAGTGTTCTGCCTATGTTTTCCTCTAAGAGTTTTATAGTGTCTGGCCTAACATTTAGGTATTTAATCCATTTTGAGTTTATTTTTGTGTATGGTGTTATGGAGTGTTATAATTTCATTCTTTTACATGTAGCTGTCCAGTTTTCCCAGCACCACTTATTGAAGAGGCTGTCTTTTCTACATTGTATATTCTTGCCTCCTTTAACAAAAATAAGGTGACCATATGTGCGTGAATTTATCTTTGGGCTTTCTATCCTGTTCCAATGATCTATATTTCTGTTTTTGTGCCAGTACCATATTGTCTTGATTACAGTAGCTTTGTAGTGTAGTTTGAAGTCTGGGAGCCTGATTCCTCCAGCTCCATTTTTCTTTCCCAAGATTGCTTTGGCTATTCGGGGTCTTTTGTGTCTCCATACAAATTGTGAAATTTTTTGTTCTTTTGCAGCTCTATTTACAATAGCCAGGACATGGAAGCAACCTAAGTGTCCACTGACAGATGAATGGATAAAGAAGATGTGGCACATATATACAATGGAATATTACTCAGCCATAAAAAGAAATGAAATTGAGTTATTTGTAGTGAGGTGGATGGCCCTAGAGACTGTCATACTGAGTGAAGTAAGAAAGAGAAAAACAAATACCATATGCTAACACATATATATGCAATCTAAAAAAAAAGGTTCTGAAGAACCTAGGGGCAGGACAGGAATAAAGACGCAGACATAGAGAATGGACTTGAGGACAGGGAGAGGGGGAAGTGTAAGCTGGGATGAAGTGAGAGAGTGGCATAGACACATATACACCACCAAATGTAAAATGGATAGCTAGTGGGAAGCAGCCACATAGCACAGAGAGATCAGCTCGGTGCTTTGTGTCCACCTAGAGGGGTGGGATAGGGGGGTGGGAGGGAGATGCAAGAGGGAGGAGATATGGGGATATATGTATATGTATAGCTGATTCACTTCGTTATAAAGCAGAAACTAACACACCATTGTAAAGCAATTATACTCCAATAGAGATGTTAAAAAAAATGTTAAGTGGTTTAGAATACAGCAGTGTAGATAACTGAAACACCGAATCCCCAGAAACCTGGAGATGATCTTTCATTTCTCTCCCTCTTCCTCCACATCTAGTTCCCAGCCTCTTTGATTATACCTCCTAAATATTTTTTGAGTAGTACTCTTTTTTCCATATGCCATTTTCCAGTCCAGATTACTATCATCCTTTTACTATTGGATTCCTCCTGTAGCAAGAGGGATCATTTAAATGCAAATTTGGTTATGATCTTGGCCAGCCACCTAAAACCCTCCATGGATCCCTGCTGTTTTTAGGATAAAATTCAATCTTCTTGACATTGCTTCCAAATCTGTGCAGGCTCTGGTCCTTGCCTATTTTCTAGACTTATGCAACTCTACATTTCAATCATCCTAGATTTGTTTCAATTTCTCCAGGGTGCCACTGTTGTCTCTTGACTCCCTGCTTTTTTATTTGTTCTTCTTTCTACCTAAAATTCTTTCTCCTGTGGTCATCCCTTCTCTTTCTCCTTTTTCAAATTTCTACTCATCCTCCGGGTCTCAGTTTAAATATAATTTCCTCCTGGAAAACTTCTCTGATCCTCCAAGCCTGGATTAGTCATCCTTGCCAAGTGTTACTGTGCAATTCATTAATTCTTTCATTCATCAAATTTTTAGTGAGCTTATATTATGAGTCAGACACTGTCACCCTTCCCCTATAATAACCTCATCATACTCCTCTGTAATTTTGTTTGCCTAGCTTTGTCCCTAGCCTGTAGGCTCTTCAAGGAAAAGGACAATGTTTATCTCATTTCACTTTGTATCTCCAGTGTTTAGCACATAATACTCAATACATACGTAATGAATGGATGAAACTAAACTTAGTCTTTATAGGTGGTATAACCAGTGGAAGGAAATCATTATTCACTAGATGCTCAGTTCTGATAAACATACCACGTAGCATTTTAGTAAATATTTGGCAAGAGAAAAAAGTTCATGGTTTATTGGAGACAAAGCACAATTTTCGATGACAAATTATGATCAAATTCAAGTCCAGTTTGATTTTCTGAAATCATAGTTATCCACAAATTGGAGGGCCATAGTAGAAATCATTTAGCATTAAGCCAGCAGCTTTGATTCTGAACAGTTGCAAACATCAGGCTGAATAGGAAAGCTAACCCCCAGAAGTCACTACATCATTTATTTCACAGAGAGTTGCTAGTAGTGTCTGAGTACTCTGAAAACAGCTTGAATATATTTGCTTCAAAGAGACATGGTGCTAGGAATAGCCTCATCTATTCTGGAAGGCCTATTATGCCTCAAAGATGAGTGGTTTCCAGGGTGCTCAGACCTTATAATTGTGGTCACCCCCAGCAATGACTGTCCCTGGTTGACTGCCATAGGAAGCCTGGAAAATGCTAGGTAGACCAGTTTCCTTAAATAGCTTATCATCTTCAAAGGTCTTCAAATAACTGCCTCTGGCTCTTGGTCCCATTTTAGGGAAATTTCTGCAAGAAACTTGGAGTAGCCACCAAAGGATATAGAGGCACACAAACAAGCAAAGTCCCGCTATCTTGGAATACTTATTGGTGATCACCCTCAGTCATTCTTGTATCACTGTCTCTGGTCAAAGAGGTCCTTGCGTTCATTACAAAGCCCTTCTACTTTTAGCCTAATTTCAGTAGCCCTTTTGAATATTAGGCATTTATGCGAAGCCACCTCAAGTCCTTTCTGAAAGTATGTTGAATGCAAATAAACATTTCATGTATCAGTTGTTTATTGAATTAAGATGCAGGCTATATTCCAAAGAGTGGTTTCTCTGGGTGCTGGAAATATGTTTGAGCTTTATTTTTTTAAGGTTTCTGATATTTTTTGCATTGAGAATATTATTTTGCAATAAGAAGTGACAGTATAATAATTAATAGGCCACAGAGGTAGAAGAGAACTTAATAATTATTTTGTCTAAGCCTGTCATTATACACCTGAGGAAGATGCCACTCACAGAAGACGTGATTTACTTGATTCCTGATGAGATACGCAAACATTAGCCACTAGTGAGGTTTTGTTCAGTATTTTCAAATAAATGTCAATGATAGCTCTATCCGCAAGAATAGAGGAGAACTTTGGCTTTCTGGACATACTGTTTTATCTTTTTCCTCCACCCCAAACATGATAAATTGGCTCATCACTAAAGATAAACATGTCTGGCATCAGTATTTGAACTTGGAGTATTCATGGTTCTATTGGAGCATTTGAATAAAAGTGTTTGAATGACTCCCTATATTAAAAATTAAAACTTTTGAGTTACATAATTGTTATTAATTTAAAGCATGCTGGTGCTAGCAACGGTGGGCAGGTAAGGTTATCACTTCCGATCTAATTTTAAAACTTTTTGGGTCTTACAGGATCTTCTCTTATATAGCAGAGAATGTGTAGCTGTGATTATCCACTTAGCCCAGATCCATTCTATGGTTTAAAAAAAATGTTATTTGCTAACACATACCAGACTTCACACAGGCAAAAGGTAAACGCACAGGTCCAGTAACAAGATTTGCTGTGTTAAATGCAATTGGGTCTCAAATTTTAAACAGTTAAATGTCTTAATTTGTCCTTTTCTTCCTACCATAATATAATGAGGATAAACTCTGACACACAGCAGCTCTGCAAAGAGAAGATTTCTCCTTGTTCATTGTTTGTCAAACCAATCTTCTCTCCTGAAATTTGATTTCCCAAGTGCCTTACAGTCTTTAAGCCAGGTGGCTGCAGTGAGTTCTCTTGGAACGTTCATAATCATCTGAAATAAAAGCACACCCTAGAAGCCAGAAACACTTAAGACAAGCAAATGGGGTTAGTCACCAAGTAGAAGTAACTCTTTGAACCTCGTGCTAACTCTGCCCTTTAGCCTACCCACCGACTCCAGCTCAGGTTGCTGAAGGGAATCACCTTGGCTCTGAAATAAATAGTACGAATATCCTCTGGATTAAGTACTTATGTGTCCTCTTATACACACAATTCATTTTTCTGGTGCTTGGTTCAAATACAGTCAGCTGGAAGTTTGCCTTGTGGCTTAAAGAAGGAAAACTGTAGTGTGCTTTCCAAAGGACCCTGTCTATAGAGGCCCCTCAACCCCAGGCTTCAAGATTTGAAAAATATTGTAATCTTTTTCCATAGCAATCAGTCTTCCATCTAGGAAAGGCCAACTGATGAGGTGATATGGCTTTTAGAAAATCAAAGAAATACAGTGTTAAATTTGTGGGGGAAAAGCACGGATTTGGATTTGACTGTACCTGGACACTTCTTGTTTATTTGTTTGCTTTTTAACAGAATTGTGCTGGGACATGTATGTTTCCTTTTACTTGGTTAACCTGAGCAGTAACTGGACTTCATCGTGTGTGTAGGCCCCTTATAAACAGGAGAGCTGCTGAACCCTGTGAATTAAGCCAACTTTCTAGAATTTTTATGAGATGATAGTAACTGCATTTACTTAAAAAAGAGATATCAAACTTCTTCTATTTGTTTTTTTTCCCCCAAATGGGAAAGTCAGGAGATTGGTGTTGAAGAAGAGTAAATAAAAAGAAAGGCAAATCAATGATATTAAAATCAGGGAAGTTGTTACTAGGAAAAACTATGGAACCTATTAAATTTTGACCTTAAAATAAGCATCATAATAATTTTTTAAACCCCAAGTACTACCAGGGATAGAACTATAGGCACCTATGCTCATTTCAATGTGATTTTATTGCTATGTCATGGCCTAATATGTCTGCCTGTGTTAGGAAGCTTTCCATTCCAAGGGACAGAAAAATCAACTCACACTGGATTAAATAATAAAGGAGGAACTTCCCTAGTGGTCTAGTGGTTAAGAATCTGCCTTCCAATGCAGAGTACGTGGGTTCAATCCCTGATTGGAGAACTAACCACATGCTGCGGGGCAACTAAGCCCACACGCCACAACTACTGAGCCTGCGCTCCTCAACTAGAGAGCCTGCATGCCTCAGCTAGAGAGCCTGTGTGCCACAAACTACAGAGCCCACACGATCTGGACCCCCGCACCACAACTAGAGAGAAGCCTGCGCACCACAAAGAAGATCCCGCTTGCGGCAACTGAGACCCTACGCAGCCAAATAAATAAATAAATTTTAAAAAATAAATAAAGGAATTTACAGGTATTATGAAAATGCAGTGGTGTGAGTTCCAGAACTGGTTAGTCTAGAGCTCAGTAATGTCACTGTGGACTCTGTTTCTTCTGTTTTTATTTTTTCTCTACGTCTGCCGTCTACAGTGTGGGCTGCACCCGGAGGCTGGGCCCTTTGATGTTAGAAGAGAGCTGTCAGTATAATTAGGTCCACATGCTTCCTCTTTTTTATCCAGAGAAAGATAGAGTCTTTCCTTAGCTATCTAACAAAAATTCTGAGATTCCTGTTGATTGGACCTTTAATTGGTTTAAACCTAGGTCACTTTAACCAATATCTATGGTGAAGGGGTGGGATTATCCTGATGGATTATAACAATAAGACTTTACCCCTGAAGCTGATGGAGGGGTTCATCCCACCTAAAAACATGACTGCTGTAGAACTGATGTTGGGAAGGTGACAGATTTTCTATTATATATACTCTGGGGAACAGTGAATTCAAGGTTCCCCATCCTTGAATTGTTTTATGATAGGCAGTAAAGGATACAATAGTAAATTTAAAGCTATCAGAAATCTTGGTGTTTTTACTGAGCCCCATTTCTGAGAGCTATTAGAGAAAGTAAGATTGTGAGGTTGCTCCTAAGAGTCTTCTCACTTATGTTACTCATGCTTTCCTTCTATGAATCACATAGAAATATACTCATCACATACTGGTTCAAGTCAAAGAGTCAGAGAATTCTTCAGTTCTACACGAAAGGATGAAGATCAATGACACTGAAGCTGGGAACTACCACAAATGTTTTACCCAAACTACAAAAATGTTGTATTAAATGATTCATTAAAGCAAAAGATATTTCCTTACCTTATTTTTTTTTTCCTTTTTTACAAAGATAAACTAAGAAGTTAGACAAGGGCATGTTTATCCCATTCAAAAGATTACCCAAACAGAAGAAACGATGGTATATGTTGCATTCTCTTGAATCACCAAACAATATCATCTTTGGGTCCAGAAGGGAATCTGGTTTAGCTGGTCAAATAGACAACCAATATCAGAATTTACAAGCGTCCTTTTACCAGCTTTCTGAAAGGCAGTACATTCTTAGTCTATCAGAATAGATTGTCTGATATACTTTTTCTTTTTCTTTTTTTTAAATTAGGGTATAGTTTTTTACAATGTTGTGTTAGTTTCTACCGTACAGAGAAGTGAAGTAGAGTTCCTTGTGCTATACAGCAGTGATATGCTTTTTCAATACTGGGACTTCCCTGGCAGTCCAGTGGTTGGGATTCCACATCTCCACTGCAGGGGGCACAGGTTCGATCCCTGGTCAGGGACCTAGGATCCCACATGTTGTGTGGCACAGTGAAAAAAACAAAACAAAACAAAACAGAAAACCACAAAAGGTCAATACTAACTCATGTTAGTTGCCTAGTCTCCTGAATTCAGCTTAAGGTGTTTATACACTTTCTAAGATTTCAGCAGCCCTCTGGAATCTTTGCTCGTGGTGCAATGCTTGAGATCTTTGGATACTAGTTTTAGAGCTTTCCCTCCTGAGTGCTGGGAGAAGGTAGGAGAGAGAAAGACATGTTAGATATGGACATTATACTTTCCTTTAATATTCAGTCTCTTGACACCCTACAAAAGTTTTATTTGTCCTGCCCTGAGAAATGAGTACCTCAACCATATTCTTGACAGGGTTCCTAATGACAGCATTACTTTCCATTAGAAATTTCTTAGGAGAAAACCTTGAATAAAGAGTGCTAATGAATTCCAGCCATTCCCACAGCTGCCTTGGTCCTTACCTCTCACGAGCCTCCACTTCCTACTTTCATAGTTCCAGATGTTTCCCATTTGGTTTTAATGTTGCCATTCTTGTAGTTGGGCATCACGAAATTTAAAATGGTCTAAGGATTAAAAAAAAAAAAAAGTCTGTATATTATCAAGATACTTGTGTGATTTCCCAAATGTATTAATTGTTCAATCAGTACTTTCCAAAGTGCCAGAGAATGTTGAGAAGAGTGTGGAATAGTTTCTTGATGAAATATATTTAGGAAAATGTGGGTTTAACAAATTCAAATGGACTACTGCAGAATTATTCAGGCCTTTAATATGCATTCTTTACGTCCAAGAAAAAGGATATCTGGTGCTTTCTACTCATGTTTGACCATGGAATCCTTTTCCTGAAGAACATTTCATATAACACATCCGAGGAACACACTTTGCAAAATGCTCATTTATGTCAAGTTACCATGTTTCCTGGGAGTCTGTTATCTGCTTGCCCTTTGTTGGCTTTTATTAGATGTTCCTAGGATTCTATTCCATGACAAAATCCAGTAAGGAAAGCTTTGCCATTATTTTTCAAGGAGAAGTAGGATGGGAAAAGGCCCAAAATCTATTTTCTCAAGGAGAGCAGATCTGATTCAAAATCAGGAGCCTCTGATTCATCTTAATTGTTGTATTTCTGAGGGCAGAGGACATTTGCCATTAACTTCTAACACGATCCTTTTTCCTATCTTAAAGTACATTCTGCTATGTAAATACAAGGTCATACTAAACTTGGAAAGTGCCAACGCAATGGTTTTAGGCAACTGACGTAAGTTTTATGGAAGCATTTTTTGCAACCCACTTTTAAGGATAGGGTGAATTCTCCACATGTAAACTGCAAATGGGGATGAGGATCTGGTGTCAGCTACAAGTTCATGTTCAGATCTGAGTATGCCCCAGGGGAACAGAACTCTAATTATCTGAGTTAAGGGGCTGCAGCTGAAAAGCTCACAGGCCACTCCCAGAGCAGCAATATGGTCACACGGTGATGGCCAGGCTTTGCCAAGACTCAATATCCAGAAGAATTCTCTCTTTATTCAAGCCTAGACTACATTTCATTGTAGAATTTTGGTATTCAAATAAATTCTAATAAACTCTTATCTGGTGTGGATGGCTTTCTTTCTATATTTTCTACTGTTCTTATTTTTTCATGTTATAAAAGCAATAATAGATGGCCAGTGTTGGCAAAACACACAAAAGTGTGCAGATAGGATAAAAATCATTCATAATCCCACAAATCAAAAATAACTGCTATTGATATTCTGGTTTATCTATTTCAATATTTTATTTCTTTTTGAGTTGTTACATAGTTCCTTTGCAGGATGCTTTGAGACTATTTCTGAACTCTTTGTGGCCCTAATGCCGTATGCTGGAATTTATTTTGGGGGCAGACTCTCTTTTCTCAGAAGAGCTGCACTCGTGAGACTGTCTAGCTATAGAGATACAAGTTCAGCAAGAGTTGTTTTTTTTTTTTTTTTCCTACTGTAGCCCTGAATATCGGTAGAGTAATTCCACTCCTACAACTTGTACTGTATTCCTACTAACACATGGTAATCCCAATACTAATGGAAACTGCTAACATTTTCTATATGTTAGAATATGTCCTGTTTTAAATGCAGTATCCTATTTAGTCCTTACAATAACACTATGTGTTACATTCTATTATTATCCCCGTTGTGCAGGTGAGGAAACCAAGGCACGGAGAGGATAAACAACGTGCCCAAAGTCACAAGTATTAAGTGGTGGAGCTGGGGTTTGAACATTGCACCTCCAGAGTCTGTCTTCCTTCTTCAGACTGAGATGTTAACTGAGGTAAAGGCTGCCTTCACTGTGGGCTGAGTGTAGCCCTGAGAAATCATCGTGATATTAGCTGGCTTGATGCTGATTCCTCTAGCATGTTGGAATACAATGGTGCACTCCAAGGGGCAGGGGTGGTGGGTAAGGGGAGGAGAGAGTGAGAGAATATAAAAAAGCAAAGTCTAGTTGAGAAGAGTGTGTCTCTGAACACGGCAGCAGGCCAGAGGCCGGGAGCTAGGGAGGAAGGAAGACATGGTTCCCTGTGAACAGGCGTGGCCAATGGATTTTAAGTGCAACGGTACATGAATTCCAATTCGATGTTTTTCTTTCTTGCCTCGTAATTTGGATGCGCTATTGTCAACTTTATTAAACTTATTTAAGTTTATTAAACCACAGAAGTCCTCTCTTAGCTGGTCTCTGAAGAATAAAGGAGTGATGGCTTGTACTCATGTTTGGGGCTTAATTATAGAAGGAATGATGAAACGGGCAAAACTGCCAGAAGCAGCAGCCTGGGGCAGTAGTCAAGCATGGAAGGTGGAAAACAAAAACCAGGACATGCTGAAGATCACCATAGATAACTGCAGAGAGGACCAGACTTCTTATAGTCCTGTGGGATGGGGCATGGATTTATATTTGGATATTATGGGGAAGCTCAATCCTGTAGGCCTTGAAAACTGGGGACACTTGAGTGACATATACAATACAAAGCGTATGTTATATAATATATTTTACTTATAAAACTTGAATCATATTTAATTTGATACATGGCTTTTTATGTACCATTTTATTGTGGGTATTTTAATAATTTAAATTAAAAATTTTGAAAATGCTATTTTTCAATGGCAGAAATGTCATTATAAGGAAGTACCATAATATTCACAACTATTTCCCTATTGTTAGACATCTAGGATGTTTTCCAACTTTTTTGCCTATATAAATAGCAGTGTGAGATTAAGAATGCCCATTATCATCACTTACTAGACATCCTAACAATAAAATAAGACATGAAAAAATGAGGACATAATTGGAAGGAGACGAACTTTTTTTTGTAGATGATGATTACACAGAAAATCAAAGAGAAATGATAAACAATGTATTTATTAGAACTAATAAGAGTGTCCAGCAAAGTTGCTGTGCCCAAAATTAACATTTAAAAAAATCAGTAGTATTCTTGTATACTAACAATACCAATTAGAAAATTATAGTCTGTAAGTTCAATTTTGATTAAAATCCCAACAGGCATTTTACAGCTATTCCTAAAGTTCATATGGAAGGGTAAAGGTCCAAAATATGGCCAAGACAATTTTGAGAAAGGAAGAAATTTGCCCTTCCAGATATCAAGGCTTGATATATAGTAATTAAAACAATGTGATACTGGTGTAGGGATAGACAAATAGATCAAAGAGATGGAATAATTGCCCAGAAACAGACTCTCAGATATTGCAGGAGAGTCTCTCACAGAAGTGACTTACAAATCAGCAGGAAAAGGATGAGGTATTTAATAAGTGGATCTGGGGAAATAGACTATCCAAAGGGGAAAAAGAAACATTAGATCTGTAGTTCACTTGATAAAGATCTAAATGTGAATTTCAAAACTTTAAAAAATTTTAAGAGAGTATGGAGCAGAATACCTTTATAGAATTGGAGTAGGGAAGGATTTCTTAAATGCGACTCTAGAAGCACAAAATTTACACAGATGTTCATATACTTACTATGTTAAAATTTAAAATTGTTGAAAGACAAAATAAAGTTTACAAGACAAACCACAGATTGAGAAGAAACATTTGCGATGTGTGTGACTGATAAAGGATTTAGGATCTAGAATACTTACAAAATCCTTAAAAAGCAACAAAAACAAAAGAAAAGAAATTCAACAAGGAAATTTGTGAAGGAAACGAACAGGTAATTCAGGGAAGTTAAACTGGACTGTCCAATAAAGATATGAAAATATGCCCAGCTTCATCAGTAGTCAGGAGGATGCAAATGAAGGCAATGAAATACCATTTCCTTTCCACCAGAGAGGTAAAAATTAACAAGCCTGACTTAGCAAGTTTTGGGTGTGATGGGGGAAATAGGATCTTCCACACACTGTTGTCAGGCTACTTGGAACAATCACCTTCGAAAGCAGTTTGGCAATATCTGGTAAGGCTGAAGGTACTCATAACAAAACAGAACTTATGAGTGAATGATAAAAAATAAAAAGACAGTCAAGTTGATACTTCCCGTGTGCCCTCCCTGACAGCATTCCCCTCCTTCAACCACAAATCCTGAATTTTGTTTATATTATTTCTTTGCTTTGCTTTGCTCTTTTACCACATATTATGTACCCACAGAGACTATAATGCTTAGTTTTCTACTGCCTTTGGACTTCATATCAATGCGTATCATACTGTATGTAATCTCTGGTGTCTTGCTATTTTAACCTAATGTTATGTTTTCCGAGATTCATCCAAGTGTATGTGTGCACTCCGTGCCTCACTCATTTTTCCCTGCTAAAACGGAGTACTGTAATTTATATAAAGCAGCGCTGTGAGGGACGTCCTTGAACCTGTCCCATGGACATCTGTGAGAGTTTCTTGAGCTTCTCTAGAGTTTAGGCTAAGGTGTTTATGTTCTAGAAGTAGAAATTGCTACATCAAGGGGTATGAGCTTCATCAGCTTCACTAGATAATGCACAGTTGTTTACCAATACACATTCTCATCAGCAGTGTGTGAGTTCCCATTCTCCACATCCTCACTGACACTTGATATCATCAAAGTTTAAATTTTTATCAATCTCACGGGTATACGATGGCGTTTCATAATGTTTTTAATTTGCATTTCATTCCTAATAAAATTTAATATATATATATTTTTTGTTATTCATGTTTTCTGTGAAGTGCCTTTTCATGTCTTTTGCCCATTTTTCTATTGACCTGTTCTTATTGATATTTTGCAGTTCTTTATATAGTTTGTATGCTAATTCTTTGTTGGATGTATGTGTGACAGATAACTTCTCTTGGTTTATAGCTTTTTAAAAAACTTTCTTTTTGCTATATAGAAGTTTTAAAATTCTTAATATACTTGAGGACTTTCTATTTTTTTATGGGTAGAGATAGCCTTATCTTACTTTTAAAATTTGCATTTCTTTGATCACAAGTAAGGCTGAACTTTTTTTCATGTTTATTGGCCATTTATATTTATTTTTTGTCAGCTTTTTTATGTCCTTTTGCTCATTTTCTGTTGATTTGTAAAGGACTTCATATGTGAAGGATATTAACCCTTTGTCATATTTGTTGGGAATATTTCCCCTAGTTTCTTATTACTTTTAAATTTTGCTTAAAATTCTCTTTATTGAGAATGTTTTTAAGCATATTTAAATCCTAATTTTTCCTTTTCCTGTTTGTGTTTGTTTTTCACACTTGACAAAAATTAACTCATCTGGAATTAATTTTGTGATGAAGAGATGACATTAATCAACTGTCCCTCCTTTATCCACTGATTTGTGTTATCATTATTATGCACTAACATTTTTATGTTTACTTGGGTCTGTTTCTGGGCCATATGCTTTGTTGTGTTAATTATAATTAGTTTATCAATTCTTGCCCAAGATACCTACTTTGTTTATTGTTCTCTTTCTAGTAAAGTTTACCATTTGGTAAGGCAAATTCCTTTGTTCTTTTCAAACTTTCTTGGATCATCTCAGAATAGGCATTCTCCATTTCTCTAATCAAATATTTCACTTGTTTCCCAGAGTGTTAGCATATAAACAAGATGCAGCTTCTCAATTTTCAAAGTGTTAGAAAATGTGAAATACTTTCATCATAACTTTTCATGAATTCAGGAGGAACTGTTGAATGTTCCAAGGTCAGAGCTTGGGACAGTAATTAATGCTGTACCATTGAGAGTGAGGGTGTAACGCTTGACACGATGTTTGACAGGGGCTTCCTATAGTTATACTTCAGTCACTTTCAGCCGAGGTATTTTCTTTTCTTCTTCTTCTTCTTCTTTTTTTTTCTTAATTCCCCGGCCAGGGATCCAGCCCCGGCCCACAGCAATGAAAGTGCCACATTCTAACCACTGGACTGTCGGGGAACTCCCCAGCCAAGGTATTTTCTTTTCTTCTCTTCTTTTTTTTTTTTTTGGCCGTGCCCCACACACGGCTTGCAGGGATCTTAATTCCCCGGCCAGGGATTGAACCCTGGCCCACAGCAATGAAAGTGCCACATTCTAACCACTGGACTGTTGGGGAACTCCCCCGCCAGGGTATTTTTCTAAACCAACAGGGCCTGTTATGATTATTCTCTCTCTCCTTGGTGGACAATGAAGAAAACAGGCTTTCATGGACAATGTCATTATTCCTGCTGCAAAAATGAAACGCCTTGATTCCGGTATGAATGAACTTGTTTGTGGTGAAATGATACTGTACTATAGGCATCAATGAGCTGGACCCTCAGTGTCTTCTCCCCAACAGAGTGGTTTGAGAGAGGCCTTTCCTTTGTTCAGGCCTTGGCTGTTGAGTTTGAGAAAGTGGAGGACCAGTTTAGCAACACAAAAGTTGGGTTATCTATCAGGCAGAACTGGTATTCCCCAGTTCTGGAGAGCAGACTTGGGGTTGGGCGGGGGAGGCTTTGCAGGTGGTGTGTGTCGGGAGAGAGGTCCCTGTGGCTCTGGCCAGAGGTGTGGATGGTGTGAAGACACTCCTCGGCCTCCTCTCCAGCAAACACCAAAGTGTCCCAGGTCACGCCAAAGGGGTAAAAATGGGATACTAAGTCTATTTGAGTATTTTGTAAGTGTAAGTTTACTATAAAAAGAGTGTTCTAGTCTCCGTTTGAGTGCAGATTAAATCCTGCGAAGTCCAGCTATGCTCAGGGGTCCTCCTAGTTGGTCTCATGTGGGGTCCCAGACACGAGGACCAGGCACAGTTGAATATGAGCTTCAACTAATCCCTCCTGCCTGGAGCCCGTTGAAATACACAATTACGCAACACCTTACACTCATTCAGAATAAGTCACTTACTCCTCTTCTACCTCTATTCCTCATCTATAAAATGCGGAGGCACACATTTATCTTCTCATGTGCCAGAAATGCTTTTTGACAAATAAAACAATGCTTGCAAAAGTACAGTTGATAAAATGGTGCTAAACAAGTTCAGAAAAAATTCTGCCTTGTATATTTACACACTTTTCTGTCCTTTTGAGTCATTCAGAAGAAAGAAGGAAGGGGAAAGGCATGGTTCTGCAAAATGCTGAACATGGGTGCTTGTAAAAGAGCAATTTTTGATGACAATACACAAATAAGGCTGAAAAGTGGCATGAATTGTAGTGATACCACCTGCTGATTAATGGCTTTATCAGCTTCTTTCTCTGAATGACCCAAGACACTCCAAAAGCAAAACTTTGGATGGCAAATCTCGACGTATTTGTCAAATGAAAGGACTCACAGCAAGTTAGTAGCAGCTGATAGAAAAGAAAAGAGATTTAGTTATAGGTTGTGGCCTGAGAACAAAATTGGACTTGTGGGTATATTTTGTGGAGCCTCACAATTTTGGTTGGCACTGTGCTGGAAAATGCTTTGAATTGTCAATATTTCAAAAGCTGGGGATTTCGTATGAAAACAATTGGTTAGAGCTGGGTAGCTGCCTCCTTCTTTAGACAGGACTGCTTTTTTTTTTTTCTTTGCTGTGCACCAGTGCCAATGTTCATTATTATTATTTAAATTTTTATTGAACTATAGTTGATTTACAGTATTGTGTTAATTTCTGCTGTACAGCAAATTGACTCAGTTATACATATATATTCTTTTCCATTACGGTTTATCACAGGATACTGAATATAGTTCCCTGTGCTATCCAGTAGGACCTTGTTGTTTATCCATCCTATATATACTAGTTTGCATCTGCTAATCCCAAACTCCCAATCCTTCCCTCTCCCACCCCTCCTCCCCCTTGGCAACCACAAGTCTGTTCTCTACGTCTGTGAATCTGTTTCTGTTTCATAGATATGTTCATTTGTTAGACAAAAGTTTTTTTCAGTTTGCCATAGTCTATACCACTCTCTTAATACTGTCCTCTTCTGGTTCTCATTTACAATACCTAGCTGGTCCCTCCAGTCATTTGAGTTTGTAACCCCTGACCTAGATAATGCCAAAGGATGGGGAGAGATCCTTTGTGGTCCAGATTCAGACCTTAAAAAGGAGTCCTTAGGTCTTGAAGAAAGTCAATGGAAAAAAAGCTAGTTCAACATTATCCCAGGTAAAATTGTTCTTCTTTTAATAAAGACATTCTTCATAGATCACGTTAGAATAACAATCTTTTCTTTGTTTTGAAATGCATTGTAGTTGAATAAACTTTCACTTAAATAACAATGGATATATTAAACTACTCCAATAGTTGCTAAAATTCTCTTACAAATGGCAAAGAATTCACTTTTATATGGAAACAGCAGCAACTACTAACTGCATACCAAACTTTGCAAAAAAGAAGCAGAATACAACTTGCAATAGCAATTAGAATATTGCGTCTTAAAATGATGGAAACTTTCAAGGAATTTGATTGCTATTGGGACCGCCTACAAATTTGAGACACAGTGCCAGGCAAGATACATGTGTATTTTGCTGATACAGTATCAGCAGGATGCCACCTTTTCAAAGGATATTCCCAGATTCAACAATGGAGAGAAAGGTCCTCAGTGAACAGACTGTATGTATACAGTGAGAGGGAGCATTGGGTCAGCACTGGAAAAAGTGGCAGAATACAGCGGCTTTAAAGGGTTTGACATGGTTTTCTCTAGCCAGTACTGGAAGTAAACCATCATTTGGTTGTTTTAGACAATTTCCTCTGGTATTTGCATGGTCTCTCCTGGTTATTGTGAGTCTCATCTCAAGGAGTTTGAATCCTTCAGTGGCAGGCAATTCCTTGGTGACTCCTAGAATCAGCTGGTAAGTTTGATTTGCCTTAAATAGCTGACCTCAAGATGCATCAATATACATATGCAAATATGCATCATTGCCATCAACTGACCCTGTAACTCTGGACCAAAAGCTGCAAGAGAGAGAAAGCCTGATTCTCTCTTCCCCAAGTAAGAAAACTGGCTCCCCCACCCCTCAAAAAAAATCAATGAAATACAAAGTTGATTTGAGTATTTTATTTATAAATGTACATTTACTATAAAAGCTGTTGCATTTTAGACAACTTTTTTATGTTTATTTTTTACTATTTCTCAGAGGCATTTTAGAATAAATATTTTAAATGAAGGTTAGTGTAACTGATGTAGAACATTGGCCCACCCAGAACAGTAACATCTTTTGGACGGACTCACATATGAGGTGGATCATTTCAGCCTGTTAAGTCTTACACTGTGTATAGATAACTATAATATGTATTGCATTAGTAACACTACACAGAAAGAATGAACACATGTCATGAAAGTTTGCAAGTGAAAAACAAAGAGTTACCCATTTTTTTCCTTAAGAAAGAGAAGGGACAAGCTTTTGAAGTATAAAGAAAAAAAAAAAGATATACTTCCTCAGGAACAATAAATCACTCACTTGCCTCATCTGTTTTTTAAACAAACACATTTACATTGTAGCTCAACAGAGCAGAGCACTTTTTTTTTTTTTCCTGGGATCTCAAAGATTATTTGAAAAGAAATAGATCATACTCATTATGCTGCATTGGAAAAAACAAGATCTAGTCTGCCCGAGCTGCCATGTAACAGACTCCAAATGAAATATAAATCAAATATAAATAGAAACAGTTGGCAATTAGAATTTAGAAAATGTTGGAGATTATTCTGTGCTGGTGACTATTGTTCATTATGGAAAAGCACATTTCGCAGTTGGAGAATGGGGCTTTATTTTTCTTGACTTGATTCTAGCTTCAATACATGTACAATGAGGCTCACTAAGAAATATGTATAAATGAGTTTGTGAAACCAGAAGAGAATGTGCAATATTCATATAATCCTTACATAACAGATGGAGTTCCACATGTAAAAAGTATTCTATAAAAATCGGTTATGAATAATCATATTGTACATGTTTGTGCATTACTGGTGGTAAAGTACTCTGCTAATATCATGCAAAGTGTAAACATCCACATTATCAAAATATTTAATAAAACATGCAGGTGGTTAATCAAAATATTGGACTTAATCTGTACATTTTCAAAACTTTCTTTTTTTTAATTTTTCTATTTTTCTTTTTCTTTTTTAAAATTTTTTTCCCCCTGTAAAACAGCGAACACCTCCATGAGAAGTCTTGAGAACTTGGAGGTGACTTCATCTCTCTTCAATGTACTGCATCCTTAATTCATCACTGACTATGTGCAACAGCTTTGCATTTTCTAAGGCACAATTTTAAATGAAATGATGTGTAAATTTCAATCTAACAACAGCTTATCCAAATGACAAAATGGTCAAAACACCTCCAGTGGCCGAGGAAATTTCTGTACTTACATGGAACCCGCATGCAGAGAACCGTCTAGCATGTAAATAAATAATTGCTAGTCATACTCAATAAGACACAGAAAAAAAATTATTGCTTACATAACAGAAAAACATCTACTTGATTTCCTTTTATGACTACATTAACCTATTAGGAGTATATCCAGAGTCTACATTCACAAAATGTCATCTGTCATCATCACTTATTTGCCATCATTTTAAGGCAGAATAAATAGTCCCCCTTTCCCCAGTCTTAAAGAAAACAGCCTGGAGATCTAAAATGTGATGCTTTTTAGTAACTTGATTCCTTTCTTGGCCAGATGAAACTCATCACACAGGGCAAAAAATAAACCAGCTCTCCACAAGAGTTTCTCGCTAAACTTCTCCATGAGCAAGGTCCAGAATTCTTGGTAGTAAAGAGAGTTGGTGATGTAGGGCATGAGGAGAGCAGGTAGGTATCCAGGAGGGAGGACAGGGCATGATGTGAACAGTAGGTTCTTGTTGATCACATGCTAGTGGCTTCTCACATCATATGTCATTCGGATTCTATTAAGATGGACTTAATGCTTTACTTTAGCCACCTGGGCTTCAGACCCCCAAGGAGAACTTGCAGGCAAGGGTGAGCAGTGGTCACACCTAATGATGGGCTGATCTCAATAAGAGCTTCCATATGTCCCATACTGAGCCTCTTATTGAATCTAGAGCCTGAAGAGAAGCAAGCAACAAAGCCCTCCTGGCTATCATTGACCCACCACTCTTTGGAAGATTAAACTTCTCACAGATTTTGGTAATAACTTTGGAAATGATGACTGAATTATGTCCCTCTGGTTTCTTCCTACCCTTGGGCAATGTCCCAGAGTGTAAGCCTAGCCTGTATAGCAAGGGTTCTCTCTATTTGATGGGTCAGCCTACAGCAATGGCGTAACTTCCAAAGGACACAGAATCTAACACTAACGGTGCAATAATTTATTGGTATGACTTCCACCTCAAAAAGTAAGTAACACAAATGTTTCAGGATTACAGTATATATTATCAGACTAGCATCTTTGCATTAAAAACAAGTTATAGCTCAGAGCTAGATGGTGTGATTTTTAGTTTCTGAAATGCATTAATTGTATGCTCCTGTCTCAGAAGACCACATGTCTCAAATTGGCATGTCCTGCATTTTCTGCAGCTCAATTCTGTAAACATAAAGTGTTTAATTCCTAGAAATGCTAAAAAAAAAAAAACAGGTTTATTGCATCATTTATCTCATTAACTCCCAAAGAAGAGAATAACACATTTTAAACTGTAAGCCTGTTTGACCATGCTAAGACCATTTTTTGGAACTATTCAGGATCATTACAATTCAATATTCTTTTGTATATACTGTGCAAATGCCAAAAAAAAAAAAAAAAAAAAGGAAAGCAGGAAAAACACAAACACTGTGCTACAAAAGAACAGATACCATCTTTTAGAATAGCCTTTCAGAAATTAGATGAATGCTGAGGAGCCCCTGCACTTAGGGTTTTGTTAAACGATTGCCAGGGGACACCCTCAGTAAGGAAATGGTGAGTGATCTGGAAGCTCGAAAACCACGTCACAATGTTGTGGGTTGGCCAGCACCTGGGACAAAGAACACAGAGCAACATTTGGTTAAAGTAGTCAACCATTCTGGCTTCAGATGTTTAAACATTTCCAAAATTAGCACTGCCCTTTGCCAAAGTCTCTTCCCTCTAGGCAGTGGAAGCTTGTCCCACTATGCTACTCGAAGTGTGGTCCGGGGACCAGCCATATTGGCATCACCTGGAGCTTGTTAGAAATGCAGACTTTTGAGCCCCATCCCAGAACTGAACAAGGTGATTCATATGCCCTGTCAAGTTTGGTTGAAGTCCTCTGGATTTCACCCTAAACCAAATGATCTCCACCAAGTTTTCTACCTTGTCTTCTGGGGCAAATAAGCAAGAAAATAATCTCTCTTCTTTCAGTTTCTCTAGGTTGTGGTTTCTCTAAGAATAAATACATTGCAAGAGGAGGAATTTGACATATGATCTAGATATAAGGATTGTTAGATTTAGCAAATAAAGTACAGAACACCCAATAAAATTTGAATTTTAGATAAACAACAGATACATTTTTTAGTATATATCCCATGGGATATTTGGGATATACTCGTGCTGCATCCTGAGCAGGTGATGTTTGGGACACACATACTAAAAAAAATTCACTGTTATCTGAAATTCAAAAACATTTCACTGGGCATCTTGTATTTTATCTGGCAAACCTATCTAGGAAGGATGGTTTGGGTCCCATATTTCCTGCTGAAACCTTCACAAAGTTTCTCCTTCATTTTAGGCACTAGCGTTGTGATGAGGCAATCGCAACATTGGAAAAGACCCCGGGGATTTTGCGTTCAATGCATCTCACAAGAGTGAATGATGGAACAGACACAAAGACATGGTCGTCTAACACCCAAGCACACATGGCACCTGTTAAACATGTGACAGCTTGGTCCATGACAGGTAATTTGTTCTGCACTTCTATTCCCATGTACATACGAACTTAAAAACGGTTTACATTGCTTTTAGGAATTGCATTTTAACATGCTGTTATGCACTTTTTCCCCTCCAAGAGAAAATTTTCATTTAAACGTGGCTACTTACTTAAAGAAAATAGGCTTATATATTCAGGTCTTATTATTCTACACAATGAAATTATTATTATTTTTTTTTTTTATAATTTTTTTTTTTTTTTTTTTAATGAGGATCTTGAATCAGATGCGTATGTTTTGATTGATTGATTGATTGATTGATTTTGGCTGTGTTGGGTCTTCGTTTCTGTGCGAGGGCTTTCTCCAGTTGTGGCAAGCGGGGGCCACTCTTCATCGCGATGCGCGGGCCTCTCACCGTCGCGGCCTCTCTCGTTGCGGAGCACAGGCTCCAGACGCGCAGGCTCAGCAGTTGTGGCTCACGGGCCCAGCCGCTCCGCGGCATGTGGGATCTTCCCAGGCCAGGGCTCGAACCCGTGTCCCCTGCATTAGCAGGCAGATTCTCAACCACTGCGCCACCAGGGAAGCCCACAATGAAATTATTTTGTTTCACTTAGAACGCTTATGATGTAAACCACCCCTCACATCTATCCATCTCCCCTCTTCTCCACTTAGATCAAAAGAAAAAAAAAAAAGAAAAAAAAATTTTAGCCATTTTTCCCATTCTGACTCTTTTAATGCATTTGGGGTATATTCAACCAATTCAAGTGTATTTCTCTAGCCAATTATTAGCCTTTCCGCCTATTCACTCTGAAGATATAGTTTTTCCTTATGACACCAAGAAAAATGAGCGGTGCTCTCAGATGTACTGGTCATTCTCCCTGTCATGTGTTGACTTAATTCAAGTTTAGCCTAAAATGATATTAACATCTATCTGGAAAAATAAACGTGAGAGTTAGGAAAACTTGGAAAAAATAATTGGAGAGAAGGTAGCCATTCTCTGTTTCAATATTGAAACATAATATGAAGTTATAATAATTAAAACTGATACTAGAGAATAAATAGGTTAATAAAACATAATAAAATATCCAGAAAAAGACCCAAATATATATGGGAACTTAGTTTAAGAGAAAGCTGGTATTTCAAATTAACAAGAAAAAATGGGACTATTCATTAAGTTATAGTCATACAATTGGCTAATTGGAAAAAAAAATAAAGCTAGTATCTATCTTATTCCTTGTCCCCAAATACATTTCTGATTATCACATGTTTACATGCCAAAAAGAAAACAGAAAATAATTCTAGGAGAAATCTCAGCTAAATTTATTTATGCCCTTGGAGTAGTGAGAGTTTTTCTAAGTAGGACACAAAACCCAGAATCCAAAAAGGAAAAAAAGAGATATGTTTAACTATTTAAAATGAAAATCTTTTCTATGAAAAAAAATCACAAAGTAGAAAGACCAATGATAACTGCCCAAAGCAGCAAATATAAAATAAAGGGAAAATTTCCTTAATTTACAAAGAACTCGTAAAAATCAACTGCCAATAGAACAATGGGCAAAAGATAAAGAAATATAAACATCAATAGAAAAAGAAATATAAATGGTGAACAAACATATGGAAAGATGTTTAAACTCATTTATAGTTAAAGACTACAGATCAAAGCAAAGAGGTTTTTTTTCTTTTTTTTTTTCTCCCCACTTAGCAGAGTGGAAATTTAAAAAGTTTGATGATATCCAGAGCTGACATAGGCATGGAGAGAGAAAGAGGCTCTCTTATATACTTTGCAGGGGGCATACACTTTTCTGGAAGATAATTAGGCAAGTTGCCTGAAAATTTCAAAAGCACATGCCTTTTTATTCAGCAGTCCCACAGCTCAGAATCTACCCTGTGGAAATGCTTTCAAATGTTCATCAAGACATACATACAAGGATGTTCACTGGAGCATTTAAAAAATAATATTCAAAAACTAGAAATAACTGGAGCACTCATTCATAGAGCATTAGTTTTCAATTATGGTAAGTCCACACAATGGGATTGTATGCAGCTATTAAAGAGCCATTAAAAAGAATGAGGAGAAAGAAAATGCTATATGGAAAAATTCCCAAGATATACCATTAAATGAAAAACAACAGCAACAAAAACTAAGTACCACTGTGGCTATGTCATTACCTTTGTGAAATAAAAACCAATACAGGTAGATGTGTCACACACATATGCATCTGTGTGTGTGTGTATGTGCGCACGCATGTGCGTGTATACATACATTCTGCTCCTCTCCCCAAGACATTATTAGAAAGTGATTATGTGGTTAAATTTGAAGAGGTTCACTTTTAATTTGGTATCTTTCTAAACAATCTAATTTTTCTAACCTTTTACCACTTATAACTTCTATTTATTTATTCTTTTGAATATTGATATTGGTTATCTAGGCAGAGAGATAATGAGCCTTTTTGCTTTCTTAGTACCTTAGTATTCTAAAAAACATCCTGGTAAAATATCGCATCAAAAATGTTAAAGAAAAAATCATATCTTTAATCTACCTCCAATCACCTTATTTTTCATCTTACAGGACAATTACAGGAACTCTATGGTTCTTGTCTTTAGATTTGGAATCAAAAGCAGTTAGTGGCCTTTATATCTGTATACACAACAGAAAAATTGCTGACCTAGATCTGAAAAGCTAATTTCCAAAAGAAATGACAACGAAACACCCAGCTTCTCAATTAAAATGAAAATCTGGATGAAAGCAGGTCACTGTTATCCAGAGGTGAGTTCAGGTTTGTTCTCTGCTGGCATTCTTCAAGCACTTCAAATTATGAAAGAAATTCAGATTTACAGCACTTTTCAAATCTGGTTCAAGAGGCCATCAACCTAACAGCGCCCTCTTCTGGTTCCATGACTCACATTCAGCAGGTCATTGAGGTTGCAGGAAAAAATCCAATTTATGTTAGATGATAGAAAAAAAATCACTTTGAATCCTGAGACAAAAGGGTGTAGTTTTCCTTTTTAATGACTAATAAGAACCTGATGTATAAAAAATAAATAAAATAAAATTCAAAAATTAAATTAAAAAAAGAGAAGAGCATTGGCACAAGAAGAGAAAATAAAAGAATATTCTTCAAAAGTTAAAAAAAAAAAAAAGAAAAAGAAAAAGGAGGAAGCCCCCAATTTCTCCTAACATTATCATTTTTTTAAATTTGTCATAAATGTTGGATACATGTATATCTATAACTGATTCACTTTGCTGTATACCTGAAACTAACACAACATTGTAAATCAACTATATTCCAATAAATTTAAAAATAAATAAATAAATAAATAAAATAGATAGCTAGTGCAAAGCAGCCGCATAGCACAGGGAGATCAGCTCGGTGCTTTGTGACCACCTAGAGGGGTGGGATAGGGAGGGTGGGAGGGATAAAGAAGAAAAAATCCCAAACAAACAAAAAAACAAAACAAACAAACACAAATATAGTTTAGCAAAATATAATTATTATATATTATACATGTAGATATGTATTTGTATATACCTGTATATATATTTATGGTATATATATGGTATACTATTATCCCATATTTTATATGTATAATACATAGTATAAAAATTAATATCAATATTTTGTATATACATATAAAATACATATAAAATAGTCCAGGTTGATGGCAGCAGCTCTAAGTTGGAACCGTTTTGACCTCAAGTCAAATGTTTATCATAGATCAAAACCACCTGGGTTTAATTTTTATTTCCCATCATTTTGTTAAAATAGGCATATATTTCTCTGAATTTATGAAATCTATAGCTATAAAACAACTTAATTTCAATTTTCACTCTTAAAATCTTCAGTCTTGCAGATTTAGAAACCCACATAAAAAGACTGTAAAAATGCCACTTCACTTACTTTGAGAAATAATAAAAAATTATTGAATTTCAAACTCCAGATCTTTGCTCATATTTTTTTTTTTTTAAAGAGTTTTTGACTGACGAATTTGCATAGAAGAATCACCTGCTGTCTAGGTCATGCACCAGAAGGACTATACTTAGGATGGAGAGTGAGGAAGGATTCAGAGGCTAGCCACTGGCTAGTTTCAGATTTTCTAAACAGCAGCTGGGCAACAGCACCCCCTGGTGGCCCCCCTAAAATAACATTAACTTTCCGTGGCAGGAGACCCAGACATGATATAGGAGGGCGGGCTCCTCAAGGGGGCTTCTCTGATTAGTATGTACTAAGGTATTTTGGAGGGGGCAGGGATTCACAGAGAAGTAGAACCCACCATCTGTCTCTCAAAGAATTTTCAATTTAGTTGGGAACAAGCCCACATTATGCCATGAAACTCCTGAATGGAGGCATGTAGATATTGAGGAGTTGGTGCTTGATTTGATGAGGAGTGGAGAGCTATTCTTCAGATGTGAAACACCCTCCAAATGCTACTGGTCTTCTAAAGAGATGCCTCAACAAATAAATAGGGTTTCAGCATTTATAGCATCCCTGCATCTCACTGAAATCTCTACGGTGAGCTCAGGCAATGTCTCAAATCTGGTTTACATTTTTTACCTGCTGGTGTATTAATGCATTTCTGGATAAAAAGAATTAGTCCATGTTAGAGCAGTAACTTCCAGTAAGAAACAAGCGGTAAATACGGGATTATTTCGTTATCATTTCTTTTACCTGGATGCTAATATATCTTTCCTTCAGTGTAGGAGTATCAACTGATGGGGAGTAGCTGAATTCCTAAGCTAGGTCTATGAAAGGCATATACGGTTGCACTCATTCATCTCAAGGTATTTCCCCTCAGGACTTACTTCTGGATCGCGTGTAGCAGTCATTACAGTTTAGAATACCATTTCGAATCCTAACATCCGTCCCACTCACTGCATCTCCAAGCTGTCCTTTACAAATTCCACACTATAGGGTAGAAAGAACAGAAGTTATAAGGTGCATAAGGAATTGTTTCCTTATAATGTTTAGTTATTGTTCACATGAATAGTACAGTAATCACTTCTCCAACCTCCACATTTGTTGCATATCTACTATGTATTAGGTGCTGCACCACGACTTGACTTCCAGCAACAATATACTTTTAGCATTTTATCCTAACTCCCGGCATTTTTCAGAGAAGGACACCAGTTCAGAGAGGTTAGCTGACTCGTCCAAGGTTGTGAAGTTGGTACGTGGTATCGGGTTGATCCCAAAGCCTAGGCACACCGATTCTCAATCAAGATGGAAGAACCGTTTTAAACAGATTAAATCCTAGTGGTTTTAAATAAACACATGGCCAAGGAATGATCAATATATATTGAAACTTGTCTCTGAATAATCTTCAAATGCTTTTTAGCATTGTTGGTAAGTTCTCCCTGACCAAA
The DNA here is from genome assembly GCF_949987535.1 of Balaenoptera acutorostrata. Lineage (NCBI taxonomy): Eukaryota > Metazoa > Chordata > Mammalia > Artiodactyla > Balaenopteridae > Balaenoptera > Balaenoptera acutorostrata. The sequence goes on from NC_080068.1 coordinate 77,135,412, forward strand.
GTGACTGGGAAATAGCTATTCCACTTTATGTTTCCACGTTAAAGGCAGTGATACCAAGTCAGTCTGAGTGCAGAAGGAGACTGTGGGGTACACTGTCCTGGCTGAATCAGAGAACATGCCAGTTCTCTGGCATGTTGGTTCATGCCAGCCTACTGCGGGGGGATCTTGACTCAGCCCAGGAAACAAGGGCCAGCCCCAGACTGATGCTCTAAGGTCATCTCAGGCAGAAGGAGCCTTCATCCAAATTATGTTACAAGCTGCATCTACGCAGAAGGGTAGGGGATAAATCTAAGAGGTGATGTACCTTACAGCATCAGGTCAGCTCCAGGAAGTGAATGACTAGAGAGAATAAAGGCCTTGACAGCTAAGAAGACAAGTCCCCTATCTGTTGAGAGTCTGCAAAGACTCTTTGCCACCTTGATTATTCTGAGTTCTGGTAAAGTTTCTGAGAATAAACTGTGGTGTTGGAACATATTATCTTCGTATTAGTATGAATTTTTTAAAAGTATGAAGCCTCCAGGGACTTCCCTGGTGGTCCAGCGGTTAAGACTCCATGCTTCCAATGCAAGGGGCAGGGGTTCGATCCCTGGTCGGGGAACTAAGATCCCACATGACACGCAGCGTGGCCAAAAAAAAAAAAAAAATAGTATATAGCCTCCAAACATTCCCAGACAATTTAGGATATACATTACCTATGTTAATTTTACAATAAGAATATTGATAAATGGAGTCTAATTAAGTATCCATATTGCATTTTGTCCGTCAGTTTTGCTTTCCAGTGATTACTGACATTATTAAATTAATAACTTTGGGACAACCTCACTCACTTTCTCTTAGCTTATAGGTGAAGTGGAAGTTATTTTAAACCCATGCAAGTTTACTTTATAGCTGAGGGGGCTACTAATGAGAAACAGGACAAATCCAAATAGGACACAGAAAGCATGTTAGGGTTATAAAGAGAAAGAAATGATTCTTTTTCAGAGATAGAGGTTTGGCTTCAAAATTATATATTATCTGAAACATGTCCATGGGTGAAAAAGGAAATGCTGATATAGTCTGACTTGTAAATATTATAATAAATCAGGCATAAGTGGTTCGTTCACCTGCTTGTTGGCAGGAGATTTGGGACTAGAATTCAGTCCTCCTCATTTTCAGTTATTTATTAATTCATTCATCTGAAAATATTTATTGATACCATCTCCACTGGGTACAGAGGATATAGTAGTGAGCCAGACAGACGTGGTCCCTGCCCTTACGGAGCTTGTAGAGAGCAGATGATAATTAAACAATTCAACAGTGAGCGATAAGGACCACGAAAGATTCTATAAGGCAACTTGACTTAGTGTGGTAAGCAGGTCAGCTTCTCAGAGGGAGTGATATTCAGTCTGTGACTGCAGACATACTCGTTTGGAGACCTACAAGTTAGCAACTAGCTGTAACCACTTAATTGACAATCTTCCATTACGTCAAAGACCAAAAATCTTTGAATTGAGTCTCAAGAGTTTGAGAAGCAGCAAAGATGTTACATTCCAAATAAATCCATCTGGCCTTAAAAGACTCAGAAGCATCATCGCCCTCCAGGGTGGCTTTCTCAGCTTCCTGCTAAAGTATATGCTCTTTAGCAACGAAGAATGGTTTTATAAATACACGTCGCACAAATCTGTTTTGCCTCCTCTAACCCGACATCCCAGAGGGATGCGTGATAGGAGAGTTTCACCCTGAAGGATGGACTCCACGCACACTTCTGTACAACCTAGAGTCAGGGGGCCCTCACAAGCAAAGGCTGTCCGGATTTCCAGGAGGTAGTCACTCAGCACAGAACGAGGCCAAAAGATATTATGAGACTGTACTTAGGCAGAAGAGAGATGAATACATACCCTAAAGCACTGGATGTGAAAATAGAGATTGAGGGTCTCGATGATCATGGCAGCTCCTTTACCCAATGGAAGCCCACACGAAGAGCACAGTTTCTTCCCACTTACAGACCTAAGTTGCAAAATATACATCATAATAAAATGTTCCGTTTAGAATCGTTGGTCAAACACACTAATATGAAGCTTCACGCAAAAATAAATAAATAAATAAAACATGAGTTTTTAAAATGTTTATACCATAAGTGAAACAATTACTGAACTGATAATGAGCAGGAATTAAGCATTAGATATAAGATGCAGACAATTGATAGATTAAATACAACAGGCCTCCACTGTGGCATGGAATTCTGTGTGTGTGTGTGTGTGTGTGTGTGTGTGTGTGTGTTAGTTGTTATAAAAAGTTTGCGTTGTAGTCTATTCAACCACAGTGATCAAATGCCTTGAAATGATTTAATGTATTTATCATATGTTTTCTTACGTCCTAAAAGACAATCAAGTTTAGCTTTACTAAGGTTTTAATGTTGTGTTAGATTTTTCTATAATTGGTGCATTGGCCCACTAGGGCATTTCTTTTTACCTGTTAAAAATTTTGTTGTTGTTGTTTAAAAATAAAGAGGAAATTGTGATACAGCCTAACAGGTATCAGGCAGATATGGGATCAAATCCCTGCTCTGATACCAAGTTCTGTGATCCGGTATGAAGAACTCACATTGGGTTTCCATTCCACCTGGCTCAGACAAGATGGCTGTGCTCTAAGGCAGCTTTCCCACAGCTAAGATCGGATTGCAATGATGCCGATTGTCGGGAAAGCCCTTGGAATTACACAGGAAATTTTAAAATATGCAATATCATTTGGAAGCAAAGAGAGGGACAGAAGAAACAGAAAGACAAGAGAAAAAAGGACGAGTCGCCCTTAGCAAACTCTATTTATTAGGATTTCCCTCTTATCCAGTAGTTAAATGAAATTTCTAAATCAAAGAAAACCTTGGAGTACTCAGTCATTTGTCTCTCCAGGGACTGGGAGCTCAGGCAGCTTTTAAGAATATCATGGGGCCTAATTAATGTCCAGAAGCAATCATTAGAGAGCTCGCGGAGAGTAAAAGGAAGGATGAAGTTTCATTTCTCAGCGCCCGCCTGGTTCACTGAAGAGCCATCAGCGGATCCCGCCTAGAAGGACCGAGCCATCTTGGAGGGAAAGGCGCCGACTTAGGAGCCCGGCAATTGTCTGGTGGATTTTCTTATTAGATTGCAGGTTCTGCACAATGTAATTAAAGCCCTATGGCCACAGCCGCGCCAACGTCACACACTTGGCTCTTTCGATTGTGGGCTGATAAAATCTTTAGGCAGATGGGGATGTGTTCTTTCCTCCTGCCTATGTGTGTGTGTAGGAAGAGACATGGATGGACAAATCCCTCACAATCCTCTGGCAAGCACTAATTTGGTTGCGATTGTGCTCAGCAGGCTCTAGCCAAAACAAAGCAGCCTCAGAAAGGCTTGCTGACCTCTTGTACCTGTTTGGTGACTGGCCAGGAGGGGTGGAGGAGCAAGGGGACAAGTGCCCAGCCTGGAAGTTCTCTCGAGGGCTTTGCCTGTAACATGGGAAAGGAGCCAAACATCATGACAAGTAAAGAGAAGCCCAATCCCACAAGGAAAGGCTTTTTAGATAAGGAAAAAAAAAACACCCTACTTCCTTGGCAACCAAATAAAAGACCACAGTGTGTCCTAGGGGTCTTTTTTTTTTTTTTACAAAGGACAAAAAGATTTCCATCTAGCAGACTGTACAGACTTTGGATGCATGATATCAAAACCAGGCTGGCATTGTTGAACAGAAAGACAGAATAGTTTTCTATTCTTTATTTTGGTCAGGCTCTTTGCTAGTTAAAGTTGCACACCAAGTTAGATATAAAAATTATGGATGGGGTGGGAGGGGAGAGATGAACGGGGGTGTAGGGAAAAGTTCTTAAAGAGAGCCCAGAAATAAAGGGCAGCGCTTAAAGGAGGTATTTTTCAGTGAGGTGCCTTCCACCCCATTCATAAATTCGTTACGTGACTAGGGATAATGTTCAAAACATCTAATGACTGCTATGTCATTGGGCATCTACAAAGCAGAATGGTTCCCAGCCAGAAGCCCCCAGAATGATTTTACGGGTGCTGTTGGTTACACATGAGCCCTGCCTGTGATGATTAAGCTGTCAGTTCCGGGCTCTTGATTTTAAAAGTTAATTTCATTGGTAAAGAAAGGGACAGAAAAGAACAAGGAAAAGAGAAATGCCAGCATAGACATGAACAGAGCGTGAGGCCATCTGTCTTGTAACTGCTTTCAGAATAACTCCCTGAGCCCCTGTTCCCCCAAACCTCCCTCCTCAGACAGAGCTTGTCTTCTCCAAAATATCAGCTTTTCATGGAATATCCTAAAGTACAAGGACCATCACCTTGAAAAATGGTTGAAAATCACCACAATAATCAATAAAAATAACGACTCCTTCTATGTGATTTTACCTTCTATTAATTCTGCATGTCATCTAGACATAGAGAAAAGAAACTGGATAGACATAAGAGAAAAGGGGAAAATGGTTCAAAAGTGTATTGAGAAAAAATGTAACAAGAAAAATAAGATAAAAGGATGAACTTATAAAACAAGTTATCATCATCATCATCATCACCACCACTGTCATTATCAACACCACTGCCTACAATGTATAGTACTTATTACTTGCCAGGCACAAAACCCTATGAAGTAGGCACTACTATTATTCCCATTTTATACATGAAGAAACTGGAACAGAGAAAGATTAAGTATCTTGCTCAAAGTTCCATGCAGGCAAGTGTCAGAGTCAATACTTTGAATCCAGGTGGTCTGGCTCCAGGGAGAATGATTGGTTAAAGTATAATGAATATTATCTTTTAAAAACTGATTACAAGGAACCTCTGGCTCCAATATGATCTTATCATGGAACTGTGGGTTCACTCTGAATCCCTCTACCACTCATCCAGACAAGTACTTTGGATAAGTTATTTAATTTCTCTGAGCCTCAATTTCTTCATCTGTAAAATGGGAACAATAACCCAATAATGTTATTGGGAGAGTTCAGTGAGTTAATATATGAAAAGAAGAAGAGAAAGGTATATGTAAACCCTTCAACACAGTGCCTATTATATTGACATGTTTCAAAAATGATGCAAACTATTATTACTATAAAAAATACAATTGTTACAAAATTAGAAGAGAGCCTGGGGTAGTTATTTAAGGGGAGAGAATGATGAGGAGAGGAAACATTTTCTCCTTGAAAGAACATTTGTCCATAGGCTCTGAGACAATTTAACTCACTTAAATAAATTGCTAATACAACAGACCTGCACATTCTTTCCAATGTTTAGATCTGTGGGTTAAAAACATTACTTTGTGTCTTTTAAGTTGCCAAATTCAGACTAAATATTTACTTGCCAGGAAGATTGTTCCAAACTTCCATAAATATTTGTTACCTTGTCAATGACAGTCAATGGAGAGAAAGCATTAAAATGCTGCTAACATCCTGCCATCTCACACTTTTTCACTTTTCCCCCTTCTTAGTCAATTTAAAAAAAAAAGAAATTCCACACCCATCTTATTTGGTTACTCACTTCCGCCTTTCACTCGGAGACTCAATCTGATGGTTAATGCTTTTGTCCAATGGGAGGGTTTTTGGCTTCACATCTTCTAAAATGTGCATTGGTGGGTTTGATACCTGCTGATTCTGGGATGGATCTGAGGTCAAGTAAAGAACATACACTTAGTGCTCAGTAAAGTTGCCACCTTAGTGCTTAGTGATCACATTTCTTTAAAGTGCTAATGCCTGCTGAGGTCTCACAGTGATTCATGGAGCCTCTGGACCGTGCTGTTTAGCATAAGCTGGAAGAGAAACTTGCAGCCAGCAGAGGTCATATCTGTCTGGACGATGGGGTGGGGAAGGGGTCTTACAATAATTGAAACATGGGGGTTGGTTTTCTCCATTCTTACCCTGAGCTAGCTGTGGGTTCATCCCACAGGGTGAGGCCCCAGCTTCTGTATCCAGCTGGAGGTCCTGATAGATTCCTTTCAATGCAGGGTTCTCAGAATGAGTCAAGACTCCTTGAGTTAGGCTGTTAAAATAACAAATATATTTTAGAACAGGAATAAAAGCAACTGAACTAAAATTATTGATCTTATCCCTCAGGACCGATCACAATACGAAAAAAGAAATGGGGCTAAATAAATATTTATTCTTTTTATTTTAAACTAGATTTAAAATGGATTTAGAATACTGTAAGATGCTACGCATTTTCATTATCCAGCAGTTTAACAAACCATCATTTCTGATGTCCCCTCTACCTCCTTGTCCACAAAATTCTTCATTCTAATCATTTCAAGGGGTGCCAGAGCTAAATGCCATCTCCCAGATTTTCACAAGAGAGGACTTATTGTGGAAAATATTTGGGCCACATGGGGCTTCGGCAGCCTATGGTAATTCACTGGTCCTTTAGTAGCTTCTATGTGCAAAGAAAGGAGAGATGGAGGAGATTTTTTTAAAGGTTTCTGGCGACAACAGGGACTGTCTGGAGAACGAGCAGTAATTCATGGAAAATGCTTATTAGCATCCTTCAAATATTCCTGACTAGTAGCTTTCATTTCAAAAACTGGAAAGTCTCTTTAAATAGTGTTCACTGGAAACAGATGTGCTGTTCCAAGGGCTCTGCAGGCTCTGGACATGGGCCCCAAGCTCTAATATCTTACAATTCACCGAGTCTCCTAGCTGATGAGCATAGGAGAATTCTCAGTGCAAATCCCACCAGAAGAGCTCAGCTCCCAGACAACCTTTCAAATTGGCCAGTCTTTGAAAATGATACTTAGATAGCCTTTTGTGTCTTTGGGTCCCTCTGAGGATGCTGTGTGGGTACCCACGTGTGTATGGACACACACACATGCATGCACACTTTCCAACATCTATCTGATATATCGGAGCCCCAGAGGCAAACATCTGTATCAAAAAGAACTTGCTGGTGGCAGAGCCCTGCCAGCCTCTTGGGTTTCTGCAGGTCCCTTTTAGGTCAGGCATGGGGTCGCATCAATAAACTCACTACAGTCCGTACCTACAACCAGATTCTGCTCCAGTCTGAGCTAGCTCTGAATGCTCCAGGGGTTTCTGGGTATCCTGTTCTGATCTCCCATGGAACATACTGGAACCCATGGGGTAGGGGGATTACCCATGACCAAAGGGTTTGTTGGTTATCCTTTATATTATCACCCAGAGTAAACATGGCTTCTCACAGGTCAGAGGATACTAATGGCAAAGTTCAGGTCCATAGTCAAACCACCGTGAGTAGGACACCACGGCCTCATTTTTTTTTCTTCTTTTAAATAAACTTCATTTCTGTGGACCAATCTTAGAGTCATTTAAAAGAATTGCAAAGATAGTACAGAGACTTCCCATCTACCCTGCACGCAGTTTCCCCTGTTGTCTTCTGTGAGTATGGTACTTTGGTTACAGTTAATGAATCAGTATTGATACAATATTTTTTTCTTTCTTTTTTTTTAGTTTTAATATTATTATTAATTTAAGTATAGTTGATTCACAATGTTGTGGTAATTTCTGTTTTACAGCAAAGTGGTTCAGTTATATATATATATATGTATATGTGTATATATATATATATATATATATATATGTATATGTATATATATATATATATATATATATATATATATATATATACACACACACACACACATATACATTCTTTTTTAAAATATTCTTTTCCATTATGGTTTATCATAGGTTCTCTGTGCTCTACAGTAGGACCTTGTTGTTTATCCATTCTATGTATAATAGCTTACATCTGCTAACCCCAGCTTCCCACTCCATCCCTCCCCCAGACCCCCTTCCCCTTGGCAACCACCAGTCTGTTCTCCATATCCACACCACAGCCTCATTTTAAACTCTATCCCTCCAGACACATTAACCATTTCAGGTGAGTGGTATTTAGGTTTGGGACTTTGAATTGACAACATGCTCCGTTGGTGATCTATACTGTCTCCCCTCATTTAAAAAAAGGTTTCACCTATTTAAAAATAAGGCTATTTATATTCAATAGTATAAGGACACTGACTTTAGAGCTATTAGAATGTCTTCAAGCGATAATATATGTATAATGTATCATTGGAATGATAATTTCAAAGCTGAATATAATTTGCCTTAGTGATGGGTGCCCTTCCTGGGAGTGAAGGGGCACAGCCCAGCTTTGCGCATATGGGTGGACAGCCTGGAATGGTTCATACCTGCCCTTTTCCTCCAGTGGGTCACCTTCCTTAGTCTTAAGCAATGAGCCACCGTTATCCCCCTGGAATGGTTTCTTCTGTCTTGTCTTTTGTTCTTCCTCTCGACAGTTTTCCAAGTCCATCTTATTCTAATGGGGAAAACAAGGATAATCTTGAATATAAGTTTTAAACACACTGGACAATACTTATGTCTGGCCATGGAATATCTGAAGCATTTTCTCAATCACACTGACTACAATTTAAAGAACAGTCGTTCGTTCAAATTAACTGAATAGTAACTGATTTCCAATGATTTGAAATGAACATGTAACCTGGCTCTCTCTCAAAAGTTATCATAAAAGGGAACTAACTGGCTAAAAAACCCATCTTTCAAAATAAAACAAAGTCATAGGACTGCTTATTTCAGGACACGTGGCATTTGAGTGCCCGTGGGGTTATTTCAAAATGCAGATTATGTAGTGTAACCTTTAAAAATTGTATAAAAAATAAAAATAATTTTTTAATCTTTAATTTAAATTTTAAAAATTTAAATAAAAAACAAGCAGAAACTAATACACCATTGTAAAGCAATTATACTCCAATGTTAAAAAAAATAGAAATAAAAACAATACACTTCAAATTTTGATATTTGAAAATGGCTGGTAAATATTGAAAAATTGTTGGACAGTGTAGAATTCCTTTGATGATGATACATAAATAACTTATTTTAGAGTCTAGAAAATCTTTCGTAATTATCATTGCAATATATGAAAGAGACATGAAAGATTTGGCTTTTGTGATAATCTTTGTATATAACAGCAAAGATAAGCGATAATCTGAGCTTCCTGAGTGACCATGCAATATCAAATCTGGTGAATTACTTTTGTACAGTCTTCATTTGTATTAACTTAAAACTGGATAATTTAAAAACTTTAGTGTATTGCAGCATATATTAATTGACTACAGAAATGACTAATATGACATATACCCAAGTGATATTACGTTTATTACAAAATGAATTTATTCTGTTATTATACCATCAAAAACTAAAATGCAGATTATGGACTATCCAGGTGTTGGCATGACCTCTGTCCACTACCTCCATGACCTTATTTGGGGGATATGGAGGTTGACCAGCCTTTCTGGACTCTCTCCAGACCCTGAAGACACACATATATATATATATTCATGTGGAATTTTAGGAGTGATTCAGAAGAAACTTTCATGGAGGCCGGTGAGAGTGTACTGTTGGCATCCTGCTGCTAACATCCAGTGCAAAGAGATGTATGGGCTGGCAGAGAGAAACATACTTCTGCTAAATGAATGAATGATGGGCAGTTAGAAAGACATTCCAGCACATGGCATCACTAACCAGGGTCTTGCCAACCAGTGCAGAGACTTTGGTTTCCAGCCTGCAGGGGCAGGGCTGGCCTCAGTAATATGTTTACTGCTCTCAGGGATTGACTCTAGGGTTTCACCACGGCAATGACAGTATGATGGGGTACAATGGCCATGTAGTAGCTGACGTGATTCTAGAGAAACAGCTAGTCCTGGATTTAAACTGGTGGAAAACTTGGCCTTGTGGTTTAGTACTTCTATTTTCGTTTTCTTTTTTTTAAATTTATTTATTTATTTATTTATGGCTGTGTTGGGTCTTCGTTTCTGTGCGAGGGCTTTCTCCAGTTGCGGCGAGTGGGGGCCACTCTTCATCGCGGTGCGCGGGCCTCTCACTATCGCGGCCTCTCTTGTTGCGGGGCACAGGCTCCAGTCGCGCAGGCTCAGTAGTTGTGGCTCATGGGCCTAGTTGCTCCGCGGCATGTGGGATCTTCCCAGACCAGGGCTCGAACCCGCGTCCCCTGCATCGGCAGGCGGACTCCCAACCACTGCGCCACCAGGGAAGCCCCCTCTATTTTAGTTTTCTTATTTCAAGAATTCCTTTTAATCTATGGCCTTACCATTGTCCCACTGCCTTCGGTCACAGAGGAGGATGTAGACAGCTGGTCTGCAGAACTTGAAGACAGAGTAAATGGAACCACCGTGTCCTCAATTATTTTGCGCTCCTGGGGGAAGGACAGGAATTAATGAAAGGGGGAGAAAGGATAAATCATATTTGTCAAGAGAAGAGTGGCATTAAAGAAATTTAGGGACAAACATCAGAATTATGTGCAAACAAGCAGGGCATTAAAAAAAGGTCTTACTTTTAAAAAGCATGTAAATCAGATCACGTGCTCTATGGGCAATGATTTAGAAATTAGCATTTAATTTAGAAAAACAGAGTCTTTGCAAGTTAATTAGTTAGTGTGATTCAAGAGGCCTAATTAGAAATGATATCAGGGAAAGTATTACGCACAAAAATTATTGTTGAAGAAAAAATTCACAACAATATTAATCATAAACAGATTTTGGATAATATACATAAAGTGTAGTTTCAAATACTCGAATGTGGTCTGGTTTGTTCGTCTAAAAATGAAACAAACAAAACCAAATTCTCCTCCCTTCTAAATCTCTTTAGTACCATACAGTGAATGCAGTAGTAAGGATTCACTGAGCCTTGATATCAAAATTATCCTCATAAAAATTAATATTAATTCACTACTACCAAACATGCTTGCCTCAAACAAACACACAAATAAACAAATTGATACTGTCATGTCATCTAAGACAAATCAAGAATCTGACCTTTGTGACTAAAGAAGAGATACAATTCTATTCTCCCCCTTGACCATGACTCAACACACCCTCACCACAAGCTAAACTTGGAAGAGTAGTGGTCTTTTACAGCCTATAGGATAGGACTCTTTTAAAAGGTTGATAGGGCTCTGTTGTGAGTAAAGAGAATCAGACATGCCCCATGGGTACACATAGCACAGACAGAGAAAGTGCTGATAGACTTTGAGGAATCAGGGCTTCAGGGTCAAATTCCTCCCGGGGAATTTCCTACCTCCTCATAGTATCTGCGTTCTTCCTCTTCCACCTCCTTTTGGGCCTTTTCCCACTCTTCTTTTAGCTTGTCCTGCTCCTTCTGGTATCTCTCCTGTTATGGAATTTCCATAGATTGTTCTGAACGGACCAGTGCATACATCATTGGGACTTTTCCCCCCGCTAAACCATCACGTACAATGTGTTGCAAGACTCTCTTCTTGCCGTAACGTTCTGAAGCTAACCCATTCGTACATCAAAAGGGGAATACCATTTTGTGGTACTCAGACATGTTAGGGACATAAAAATCCAACAGAGAACAATCTTTTCTGCTGTGGGTGTTTCATAGAATTGTTCTTCAGATATATGAGTAGGCATTTGCTTATGGAAAGAGAAAAGATGGAAAGATTCTAAACTCTTTCTTAACTTGGGTTTTGTCCTTAGAGGTAGGTTAAACCAATAGCTTGCTTTTACTGGGCCCTTCAGAGATGAGTTTTGCCATTCCACTAATAGAAATACGTTGCTGCTGGGAGAGTTTAGTAAAAGATTAAAAAAAAAACAAACCTCGCAGGTTTACAAGATAGATGATGGAGAAAGGTCCAAAGTGGACAAGACGATAATTAGCCGAGTGGCTGAATTACTCTTTGCTTGTGGCCATTCTACTAAAATGGAATCTTCCTAACTTTAAGTCCCCCTGAATTAAGAGTAGCTTTTAAACAGCCCATTAGAAGGCTTTGATATCAGAACTGCTATTATTGTTTTCAGAAAAAAATATGACACTAGTCACCACTTCCGGAGAAAAAAATAAAAATACTCTGAATAGGATAAGGATGTAAAGATAAAGAGAGCTTTAAAAATGTGACTGGAGTCCCTGACAGCTGACTAGAAGAAATGAATACATGGAAATTAAAACGAATGCTTAAGATGAGAACTGACACCCCGGATGCCTTGAGAATGGCATCCCTGACATGACAGAGACAAAGGAATTGCTGGAGCATACTACGCACAGTCAAATATTTTAGGCTGCTTACTGTCAGTCCTCTCTCTGAGGCTAACATGAGTCTGTGCTTCCATCTTCTTGGGGAAGGCACTGAGAATTCCTCCAGGTATTACTTGTTATGTTATCATCTTAGGAGCAAAAGGGCTTTATGGGATTGTCTCGAGCCTAATGTTCCTATTAATGCTCTGGCCAAACCACTGTTGGTCAACCCATGGTAGGCTTTTAAACTTCAGCTAAAAATTTTGTTATAAAATCTAATATTGTAAAGTTTTAGAGAGGGACTCCAAGGGCCTTCAGAATAGAGGAAACAGACCTTAAAACTTTACAGAAGATGAAAAACAAGCAAAGCTTCTTACATTTATTGGTTCTAGGAGCTTATATCACATGTTTCCCTCACCAAAAGGATGAACTGATGATACAGGGGCCAAAGATGTGGTATATCTGTCCACACACACACACAGACACACACACACACACACACACACACACACACACAGACACCCTTCCTTCCCCATAAACACCTTGCCCCTAAGCCCACAACCCACACCTAAAACCACGGCCACCTTTCAAAGTATAACAGACACAGCACCACCATGGGAAACACAGGCTGTCTTCTTTACTCTGTGGAATTTCTGACTCCTGGTGGAATGGGCATCTGACTTCCAAGAGAATAGCAGATGACCAGGGCTGGTCTGGGGTCTCCCAGTGGACCTAAATGTCCCAACAGCTCCAGGACTTTGCTGAACCTAGTTCTTACTAAGAACTAGATTTTGGTATTGAAGGTGTATTCCTATGTAATTTTGAAAAGTGTCAAACTTAACAGGCAGACCTAGAGCCACACTACAATTAATTAACTATCTAGCTGACCCTTGCTCCCCACCCCTGGGAATTAAGCCAAAGGATTAGAACAAAAAGATAAGAAAAAAAAGTAAAATAAACTTGCATTAAGCATTGCTTTCTACACATCAGCAGAAAAGTCAGAAAAATAAATGAGATTTAACATTCTTCTTCTTTATGACTTTTGGTAAAATCAATACCATTGGGAGTATAGGGGAAAGAACATGAGTTTTAGAGTCACCCAAGCTTGGATTTGAAACGAGGCTCAACATTTGTTAGAGGTATGACCTTGGGCAATTATTTAACTTATTTTGAGCCTTAATTTCTTCAGTTGAAAACTGAGACCAATAAGACATACTTTGATGAGTTTTATGAGAATGAAGTTAGGTAAAATATGTCAAGCGCCTACAAATATGCCAGTTCTGGCGCACCCCAAATGCTCAGCATAGGTTAGTTTCTAAGGTTACTAGATTACTTTTTGAAGCTCTGTTGCTCCACAAAACTGGGATGAAACAAGTAGGAGCATGATAAGTTTACTCCCAGAATTTTTCTAGAATTGAAAGTTAGGAGCTTTTGCTCAAAGATGGAGCAAACATTTCTACTTAAGGAAGAAGACCCAGGTCAACTTTTATTTCACATGTACGCTATCAAATAACTTTCTGATAATCCCTTCCCACCCCTAGTTGGACTGGAATTTGATTGGCAGCGAACAAGGTGATGAGTGGGTGGGTTGTCCCTTAATCAATACTTGGATTTTTTTTCTAAGTGAAATACTTTCTCCTTATGTTCATCAGTGTAACCTCTGGTGGCAGGAATTAGACTCAGAGAATTCTGTCTCATGGACACAAAAGGAACAGACTTAGACTCAACGACTTCTGAGAAGAAGCTGATTCCATGTATTTCCTGGGCTAAACATCTATTTAATACAGCAGAAATTAAGAGAGCATCACCAAAAAGAAGAAAAAAAAAAAAAAGCAGCAAACCCAGTCCTACCTGGAGCAAACGTTCCTGCTCCTGTTGCCATTTTTCCTGTCGCCTGCGTTCCTCTTCCGGGTCCCATGCCCACAACTTCAACTGTTTAGAATATAAAACCATGATCAGAACTGAGCCATGTCCTCAAGGCCAGGCCAGGACAAGGGGCACAATTAGCTCACGGTTTGACACCCAGACGGACACACAGAAGCAGAAACCTTCCCGCATCTAAAGGTGCTCTTTGTTGGCAGAAACCACTTTTTTAATCTTAGTCCCTCTTTGGTTTACTTCCAATATGCTGGTATGATTCTGTGAACCTTTTCGGAGCTAATGAAAACGCGAAGTAATCAGCCACTGGCATGGGAAGGCTTTTGCTCTGTTTCTCTTAGAAGTGATTTCTTAAATGTATTCACACTCCTAAGCATAAGATACTCATTCTGCATATTGATCCTGGGTCCAAGAAAATAGGAATGTTTATTTCAGCAGAACTGCATTTTGTGAGAAGTGGTGTTTGCTGTGCTATAGAACTAATCTTTTATACTGCTATTATTGCTTTTCCATCCCAGCTTTCTCTAAAGTGGGATCATTTAACTCACCAGTGTTCACCCGCATCACCAGAGATCCAGGCAAGGGGAGTTCCTGATCAGGGCCCACAAAACAAACATTCAAACCCACAGACTTTGGTTTTTTTGGTCTTTTAAAAAAGGTTTTTGTGATTTTGAGAACCAAGTGAGTAAACGGGAATAATGGGAGAAGGATGCATGAACCAAAGTGGGCACCCAGGCCACAGAATATGAATGAGATTGAGAGGGTCCAAGGGGGAAGAGAAATCACAGCTGGTCCCTGGGAAACCAGCAAAAGTGGGGAGGCTGATGTGTTTAAAGTTGGCCTCCCTTGTCATCCAGAGTAGGTGCTGAGGCAATCCAGGCTCCCCGATAACTGTGCTTCTTCCCTTCTCTCTGTTCTGATGGGATAGTTTTGGCAGGCACTTAGAACTGTCTGGGAATCCTGAGGGAAAGAGCAGGGCGAGGGTGAAGGAATTAGGGAGGAGGGGGAGAGTCTGGGGCAGGGTGCGGGGCAGGCAGACTCTACCTACTCTGGCTGCCTGCGAAGCTAGACGGAGTCAGTCCCGTCCAAGGTTTAGATGGGTCTAGCTACTGCCCAATATAGCTGGGCCAGCGCACCTCCCCTGCCCTGCCCCCAGTGATCCAGGCTACCACTCAGGTGCACAATGGCTGGCCCATCCAGGGAAGTCGCCAGACTGAGAATACGAGCCAGGCCATGGCTGTTGCTCAATTTTTAACATTATAAGTATCTATAGCTTTAATGTATTTAGACGTGTGAAATGTGGGCCTCGGTGGATACTCTTGCTGTGGTTCCTGCAAATGGTAGGGATGGTCACAAACAGTCAGAGAAAGGTGGGCAAATCAGGGAGGGAAATGTATTTCCGATATGCCACTCTTGGGATTCATGCTGCATATCTGCATATGAAAGCCTCTGACAAGTTATACAGGAGAAAAACTATTTTATTGTATAAAATCCAGAGTTTCCCAAATTTCCTTGGATGACTATAAAATGTCATGGATCCCAGGTGGAACATTCTCCTGGAATTAATGGAGTTGTAGGTTGGCTCCACTTGGCATTTTCCTAAGACTTGGAAGCAGTTTAAACGTTCAGACCCTCTCTCAGGGGCATGGCCCTTCTTTGACTTTTGAGGAAAATGGTGTGGTAATGTGAATAAAGCTATAGGGAGCCCAATGGGGAAAGTCCAACAGCAGGAAAATAAGAGCAACAATTAGAAATTATTTAGTTAATTTTCAGGTTTCCCTAGGTTGTAATGGCAAGAATAAGTCAGGAGTAAGCAGAAACAGGAGGGAGAAGTGTGGGATATGGGGATTGAGCACAGAAGAAAATATGGAATATTTGTTAGAAAGCAAGAAAGAAAAACAATAAGCGTTTTCAGAGGAAGGTAAAGAGGAAGAGACCATTGTGATAAACAGGAGGGCAAGAGAAGTGGTCGTGCTCCTTTTTCGGTGACTATTTGCTGAGCACTTACTTATGACCAGGTGGCGTAGCAGGCGGCCAAGAGCCCCAGCCTCATGGAGCTTACAGCTGAGAGTGGGGATGGGGGTGGGCTTGTGAGGGAGTGACCCATATATAAACGATCCCCAGGAGACAGTGGGATAATTACCATAACAGAGATAGAAAAGGTTCCAGAGAAAGAATGCAGAGCATTTGGCACACTTTGTTCTATAATTTATCTGTTTACAGATCTGGATCTTTCTCTGGCCTAGGGGTTCCTAGAGGGCAAAGAGGGCCCTTTATCCCCCCTAAGTATCTCAAGACCTTGAATTTTTAGGTCTTGAGGAAATGTTCGTTGAATAAATAAATGGAATAACTTCATGCTGGGTAATGCATCCTCTTCTCTCCCCTTCGTAGACCCTATAGCTTTGGGCCACTACACGTCTGAGCAAAACTGCCCCAAGTCTATTGAGTTCAGACTAATCAAATGCTTACTTCCCCTCAACCTTCTCTTATTTTCCAATTTCTTTTAATTTTCCATTCTATGAAGAGCTATTTATCATCAAAAGAACATCAAATTTAGGTGGGTATTTTCGAGAGTTCACTTATATAGGTCAGTAATTTCTCTCTTTCTTATTCTATTTTCCACACACAGAAATAAGAATGTATCTCTGTAGGATGCCCTTCCTCTCCATCCCTGCCAGGGGGGACTAGAATAATTTGACATGGTTGTTCCCATGACATTTAAAATGGAACTCAATGGGTTATGTTATACTACTCTTCAGATCTGTGCCATGGATGCCAGCCTTGGGGTCCTTCTGGGGGTCCCATCCTCTGTGGATGTACTCAGCTTCCCAACAAACTCAGGATTCCCAGTACTGGCTTAAGACTGAGCCTCCACAAACAGATGGTAGTTCTGGAACGTGGCTGGAGATATCGTGGGGGGGTTTGTGATGGGTGACGGGTCCCTTCTCCATTCTGCACAGGTACTTAGGAATTCCCAAAGTGAGACAATTTACCTATAGATAAGAATTGGTGTTGGCTATGGTGGGCCTCTTGGATTAGCCACTAGGGAGGATTCGTTCATGTATTGGGCACTGTGCTACAGGCTTCTGTGTATTTATTTCAAATAAAGCCCACAACACTCTGAAAGTATTATTATCTCATTGTACTACCAAGGAAGACAAGGTTCAGAGAAGTTTTACAGCACCTTCAGGGTCATATGGTTAGTAAATCTGTAATCAAAGGTGCAGCAGTGATTATGCAGCTACACCTGGGGGCCTCAGGAAATGCTACAGTTGATTGTGCCATAGAGGAAGGCTCCAAACCAATGCAAATTTCAGAGGGTGAGTATTCCAGGCCCAGCATTGGAAACACTCAGTTCAGAGAAGAGTCAGGTCTATGGAGAATGTCCAGGTATAATTCAGCAGCAAGGAATTTCTACAGTGTCATGTGTCTTGACATTTTAATTAGCAAGTGCTCTTTTTATTTCATTGAAATAAAGAATTGAAAACTAAATGTACCGTTAATATTATTCAAGATACTGATGTTCAAGATGGCGGAGGAGTAGGTGGACGTGGAGTTCATCTCTCTCCACAGATGCATTAGGAATACATCTATAGATGCAACAGTTCTCACAGAACACTGGCTGAAAACTAGCAGAAGACCTTGGACACCAGAAAGGACGATAAAGATTCCTTCATAACTGGAAGGGAAGCATTTGAGGCTGTCAGAAGAGGGTAAAGCAGCCGATCTGTGGCAGACGGGACAGAGTGAGAAATATACAGACGGTCCGTAGCACAGCCCTACATGCCCCAGACTGGGATGTGTGTTCACAGGCTGCCCCTCCAAGAGCAGAGGCAGTGAGAGGACGTGTGTGCACTGGTCTGCACGGGCAAGCTGTAGGGACAGAGCCCGGCACCACCTCCTGGTTCTCCCTTTCAGGGAAACCAGGGAAACAAGAACTAGCAAGAGCTTGACAAATGCCTGGCTTTGAATTGGACACCATTCACCTGCCTATTGTTTCATTCCTGGAAATTTCATTGCAACTAAGTAAGAAAAAAAAATACCTGAAAGAAAGAAAACAAAGAACAAAATACCCCAGAATTCCTAAAAAACAGGCCTTGGTGCTCTGGCCGGGTATCAGGCCTGAGCCTCTGAGGTGGGAGAGCCGAGTTCAGGACATTGGTCCACCAGAGACCTCTCAGCCCCATGTAATATCAAATGGCGAAAGCTCTCCCAGAGATCTCCATCTCAACGCTAAGACCCAGCTCCACTCAACGACCAGCAAGCTACAGTGCTGTACACCCCATGCCAAACAACTAGCAAGACGGGAACACAAACCCATCCATTAGCAAAGAGGTTGCCTAAAATCATAATAAGTTCACAGACACCCCAAAATACACCACCCGACTTGGTCCTGCCCACCAGAAAGACAAGATCCAGCCTCATCCACCAGAACACAGGCACTAGTCCCTTCCACCAGGAAGCCTACACAACCCACTGAGCCAAGCTTACCCACTGGGGGCAGACACCAAAAACAACGGGAACTACGAACCTGCAGCCTGCGAAACGGAGACCCCAAACACAGTAAGTTAAGCAAAATGAGAAGACAGAGAAATACACAGCAGATGAAGGAGCAAGGTAAAAACCCACCAGACCAAACAAATGAAGAGGAAATAGGCAGTCTACCTGAAAAAGAATTCAGAGTAATGATAGTAAAGATGATCCAAAATCTTGGAAATAGAATGGAGAAAATACAAGAAACATTTAACAAGGACCTAGAAGAACTAAAGAGCAAACAAACAATGAAGAACAACAAAATAAATGAAATTATAAATTCTCTAGAAGGGATCAATAGTAGAATAACTGAGGCAGAAGAACAGATAAGTGACCTGGAAGATAAAATAGTGGAAATAACTACCGCAGAGCAGAATAAAGAAAAAAGAATGAAAAGAGTTGAGGACAGTCTCAGAGACCCCTGGGACAACATTAAACGCACCAACATTCAAATTATAGGGGTCCCAGAAGAAGAAGTGAAAAAGAAAGGGTCTGAGAAAATATTTGAAGAGATTATAGTTGAAAACTTCCCTAACATGGGAAAGGAAATAGTCAATCAAGTCCAGGAAGCACAGAGAGTCCCATACAGGATAAATCCAAGGAGAAACATCCCAAGACACATATTAATCAAACTATCAAAAATTAAATACAAAGAAAAAATATTAAAAGCAGCAAGGGAAAAGCAACAAATAACATACAAGGGAATCCCCATAAGGTTAACAGCTGATCTTTCAGCAGAAACTTTGCAAACCAGAAGGGAGTGGCAGGACATATTTAAAGTGATGAAAGGGAAAAACCTACAACCAAGATTACTTTACCCAGCAAGGATCTCATTCAGATTCAACAGAGAAATTAAAAGCTTTACAGACAAGCAAAAGCAAAGAGAATTCAGCACCACCAAACCAGCTTTACAGCAAATGCTAAAGGAACTTCTCTAGGCAGGAAACACAAGAGAAGGAAAAGACCTACAATAACAAACTCAAAACAGTTAAGAAAATGGTAATAGGAACATACATATCGATAACTACCTTAAATGTAAATGGACTAAATGCTCCAACCAAAAGACATAGATTGGTTGAATGGATACAAAAACAAGACCCATACATATGCTGTCTACAAGAGACCCATTTCAGATGTAGGGACACATACAGGTTGAAAGTGAGAGGATGGAAAAAGATACTCCATGCAAATGGAAATCAAAAGAAAGCTGGAGTAGCAATTCTCATATCACACAAAATAGACTTTAAAATAAAGACTATTACAAGAGACAAAGAAGGACACTACATAATGATCAAAGGATCAATCCAAGAAGAAGATATAACAATTGTAAATATTTATGCACCCAACATAGGAGCACCTCAATACATAAGGCAAATGCTAACAGCCGTAAAAGGGGAAATTGACAGTAACACAATCATAGTAGGGGACTTTAACACCCCACTTTCACCTATGGACAGATCATCCAAAATGAAAATAAGTAAGGAAACACAAGCTTTAAATGATACATTAAACAAGATGGACTTAATTGATATTTATAGTACATTCCATCCAAAAACAGGATATTACACTTTCTTCTCAAGTGTTCATGGAACATTTTCCAGGATAGATCATATCTTGGGTCACAAATCAAGCCTTGGTAAATTTAAGAAAATTGAAATCGTATCAAGTATCTTTTCCGACCACAACACTATGAGACTAGATATCAATTACAGGAAAAAAATCTGTAAAAAACACAAGCACATGGAGGCTAAACAATACACTATTAAATAACCAAGAGACCACTGAAGAAATCAAAGAGGAAATTAAAAAATACCTAGAAACAAATGACAATGAAAACACGACGACCCAAAACCTATGGCATGCAGCAAAAGCAGTTCTAAGAGGGAAGTTTATGGCAATACAATCCTACCTCAAGAAACAAGAACATCTCAAATAAACAACCTAACCTTACACCTAAAGCAATTAGAGAAAGAAGAACAAAAAACCTCAAAGTTAGCAGAAGGAAAGAAATCATAAAGATCAGATCACAAATAATTGAAAAAGAAATGAAGGAAATGATAGCAAAGATGAATAAAACTAAAAGCTGGTTCTTTGAGAAGATAAACAAAATTGATAAACCATTAGCCAGAGTCATCAAGAAAAAAAGGGAGAAGACTCAGATCAATAGAATTAGAAATGAAATAGGAGAAGTAACAACTGACACTGAGGAAATACAAAGGATCATGAGAGATTACTACAAGCAACTATATGCCAATAAAATGGACAACCTGGAAGAAATGGACAAATTCTTAGAAAAGCACAACCTCTGAGACTGAACCAGGAAGAAACAGAAAATATAAACAGACCAATCACAAGTGCTGAAATTGAGACTGTGATTAAAAATCTTCCAACAAACAAAAGCCCAGGACCAGATGGCTTCAAAGGTGAATTCTATCAAACATTTAGAGAAGAGCTAACACCCATCCTTCTCAAACTCTTCCAAAATATAGCAGAGGGAGGAACACTCCCAAACTCATTCTACAAGGCCACCATCACCCTGATACCAAAACCAGACAAAGATGCCACAAACAAAGAAAACTACAGGCCAATATCATTGATGAACAGAGACGCAAAAATCCTCAACAAAATACTAGCAAACAGAATCCAACAGCACATGAAAAGGATCATACACCATGATCAACTGGGCTTTATCCAGAAATGCAAGGTTTCTTCAATATACGCAAATCAATCAATGTGATAAACCATATTAACAAACTGAAGGAGAAAAACCACATGATCATCTCAATAGATGCAGAAAAAGCTTTTGACAAAATTCAACACCCATTTATGATAAAAACCCTCCAGAAAGTAGGCATAGAGGGAACATACCTCAACATAATAAAGGCTATATCTGACAAACCCACAGCCAACATCGTTCTCAATGGTGAAAAACTGAAACCATTTCCACTAAGATCAGGAACAAGACAAGGTTGTCCACTCTCACCACTATTTTTCAACATAGTTTTGGAAGTTTTAGCCATAGCAATCAGAGAAGAAAAAGGAATCCAAATCGCAAAAGAAGAAGTAAAACTGTCACTGTTTGCAGATGACATGATACTATACATAGAAAATCCTAAAGATGCTACCAGAAAACTACTAGAGCTAATCAATGAATTTGGTAAAGTACCAGGATACAAAATTAATGCACAGAAATCTCTTGCATTCCTATACACTAATGATGAAAAATCTGAAAGAGAAATTAAGGAAACACTCCCATTTACCATTGCAACAAAAAGAATAAAATACCTAGGAATAAACCTACCTAAGGAGACAAAAGACCTGTATGCAGAAAACTATAAGACACTGATGAAAGAAATTAAAGATGATACAAACAGATGGAGAGATATACCATGTTCTTGGATTGGAAGAATCAACATTGTGAAAATGACTATCCTACCCAAAGCAATCTACAGATTCAGTGCAATCCCTATCAAACTACCAATGGCATTTTTCACAGAACTACAACAAAAAATTTCACAATTTGTATGGAAACACAAAAGACCCCGAATAGCCAAAGCAATCTTGAGAAAGAAAAATGGAGATGGAGGAATCAGGCTCCCTGACTTCAGACTATACTACAAATCTACAGTAATCAAGACAGTATGGTACTGGCACAAAAACAGAAATATAGATCAATGGAACAGGATAGCAAGCCCAGAGATAAACCCATGCACATATGGTCACCTTATCTTTGATAAAGGAGGCAAGAATATACAGTGGAGAAAAGACAGCCTCTTCAATAAGTGGTGCTGGGAAAACTGGACAGCTACATGTAAAAGAATGAAATTAGAACACTCCCTAACACCATACACATAAATAAACTCAAAATGGATTAAAGACCTAAATGTAAGGTCAGACACTAGAAAACTCTTAAAGGAAAACATAGGCAGAACACTACATGACATAAATCACAGCAAGATCCTTTTTGACCCACCTCCTAGAGAAATGGAAATAAAAACAAAAATAAACAAATGGGACCTAATGAAACTTAAAAGCTTTTGCACAGCAAAGGAAACCATAAACAAGTTGAAAAGACAACCCTCAGAACGGGAGAAAATATTTGCAAACGAACCAACTGACAGAGGATTAATCTCCAAAATATACAAGCAGCTCATGCAGCTCAATATCAAAAAAACAAACAACGCAATCCAAAAATGGGCAGAAGACCTAAATAGACATTTCTCCAAAGAAGATATACAGACTGCCAACAAACACATGAAAGGATGCTTAACATCACTAATCATTATAGAAATGCAAATCAAAACTACAATGAGGTATCACCTCACACCAGTCAGAATGGCCATCATCAAAAAATCTACAAACAATAAATGCTGGAGAGAGTGTGGAGAAAAGGGAATCCTCTTGCACTGTTGGTGGGAATGTAAATTGATACAGACACTATGGAGAACAGTATGGAGGTTCCTTAAAAAACTAAAAATAGAACTACCATATGACCCAGCAATCCCACTACTGGGCATATACCCTGAGAAAACCATAATTCAAAAAGAGTCATGTACCACAATGTTCATTGCAGCTCTATTTACAATAGCCAGGACATGGAAGCAACCTAAGTGTCCATTGATAGATGAATGGATAAAGAATTGTGGCACATATATACAATCGAATATTACTCAGCCATAAAAAGAAATGAAATCGAGTTATTTGTAGTGAGGTGGATGGACCTAGAGACTGTCATACAGAGTGAAGTAAGTCAGAAAGAGAAAAACAAATACCATATGCTAACACATATATATGGAATCTAAAAAAAAAAAAAAAGGTTCTGAAGAACCTCGGGGCAGGACAGGAATAAAGACACAGACGTAGAGAATAGACTTGAGGACACGGGGAGGGGGAAGGGCAAGGTGGGAAAAAGTGAGAGAGTGGCATGGACTTATATACACTACTAAACGTAAAATAGATAGCTAGTGGGAAGCAGCCCCATAGCACAGGGAGATCAGCTCGGTGCTTTGTGACCACCTAGAGGGGTGGGATAGGGAGGGTGGGAGGGAGACGCAAAAGGGAAGAGATATGGGGATGTGTGTACACGTATAGCTGATTCACTTTGTTATACAGCACAAACTAACACACCATTGTAAAGCAGTTATACTCCAACAAAGATGTTAAAAAATATATATTATTCAAGATACTGATTGTGAGAAGGAATATAATCCAGACAGCATGGGTCTCCCAGAGAAAGTCCAGGCTGGGCCCTGTCTGCCGATGGTACGCTGTGTTAAAGTATTGTCTTCATTTAAAAAGCTGATTTTGAATGTCTACAGAAGTTGCATATTTTATTACTAATTCCTTATGTCACATTCATTTTGGTTGTTTCTTTTAGATTTTACTTTCCCGACTCACCATTTTGCTTCCAGGCATGATAACAACTCTGCAAAATGCTAATCCATCTCTTTCTCTATGATTCAACTGACAGCATTATATCCGACAAAAATATTCTTTTACAATCAAAAGTTTGGAGACCGTTTTTGATTGAATCCCCTTTAAGTGAATCAAATACCTTATAAATTAAAATCGCACTAAATGCACGATCATATTCTTCAATAGGAATTACTTACAGGCGTAGTTACAGGCGACTTTTCGCTGCTTGGAGTATCCACTGTACAGAAAGAAAGGAAAAAAGATCACAATGTGAGTAGTTTCTAATTGTCTTTCTTTTTTGATCGTCTCAGTGGAGTGTGGTTCCTATGTCAGCTTCAAACCAACTTTTTTTGGTTAGCCAAGAGCATTAGAAAATCATGATAAAGCAGACCCCTGAAGCAGCTTGTACCCATCACCAAGAGAAGTTATGACCAGTGTAATATGATTGATCACATCAATTAGCACCAGGTACTAGATTATAGGAAGCGAAATCTATTCCTATGAGTGCTCGTTTTAAGGCACCTTGCACTCTGGCTTGACTGACCAGTTCCCTCACTGTCTGACACAGAGAAGGATCACACAGAGAGAGGTCAGATGTCACCCAGGAAGTAGAGAAGGTGACACAGTTAACAAGAGGACCGTTACCAGTTCCAGGTAAATGCTTCTAATCTTTGTTTAAAAAAAAAAAGAAGAAGAAGACCATAAAGAAAGAGGTGAATATTATTTCTTTGGATTTTCAAAATCAAAGTAAAATTCTGTGAATTTCCCCCAATTTTAGTACTGATAACTGGTACTGATATCAATGAACCAGCTCTTTGCTAACTGTGTGCCCCTGGAATCAGAAATGAAGAAAAGTACCAGATATAATTGGTTGCCCACAACATGGATTTTGCAAAAAAGAAACAGAGCTCCCCAGTATGCATTTTACCTGACTGGGAGAAAAACTGGGAACGTCGCCAAGAGTTCTGAACTCTCAGCAGAACGCTGGCAGTGCCAGGCGACTCTAGATCAGATGGCAGAACAGAACAAACAGAAAACCATGAAAACAGGGCTGAGACTTGAACAGAACCACACTCCCAAGTACTAATGGAGGTTCGGCTGTCATCAGAACAAGGATTGAGAGTGAAAGAATCCAAAGTACAAAATATCTCAATAAAATGCACACAAAACCTGAAGATGTGGACAAAAGTCCATAGATGGACCAGTTTATGCTATTGTTTGGTGTTGGGTGGGAGTTTAGGAGCTCATACTTAAAGGTGATATTGTTAAGATGCTGAATCTCAAAATGATGGGATGATGTGTGATGTAAGGGCAAAATGCACAGTTTACATTGCTTTTGGAAAGCACTAGAAAAGTATAAAAGACAGCAGAGATGAGTTCAATTATTCTTACACACTTTATAAATGTTATTATGGAAGTCTGTGGTGGCAGTTATATACGTGTGTAGTAAAAAAGATGTGTATGTGTGTATCTGTCATGGGGTGGCATCAAGCAGACAGAAGCTGAAGGCAAGCATTTGCATCCTTAACCTATATGCTATGCTCATCTGTCATCATTCTCAATGCAAATAAAGACATCGGTTTTTAAAATGTGCACATATTTTCCTGAAACATCAATTCAAGATATCTTTCTACTATTGGGAGACAGTTGAGAAAAGGAAATCTGTCCTCTTTAAATGTTATTTTATGAATGTTTTCGGAGTATTCAAAGACTATTTATGCACATGCGTATGTTTAAGGGAAATCTGTGGAGCACCACTAGGGCCCCCAGCACGTCTGCAGTAGCCTGTCTGAGCAGTCGAGAAACAGACGACTTGGTGGAGGTGATGGCGTCCTCACTGTCCTGGGGAGAGAATATTAGGTATGGCTCCAGGATTCCTGATCCTGAACCTACAGCTTCTTTGGACTTGATGTGCAGCCTCTGACAAGTCACTTAAATGTATGCTGACTTTTTAGAGCTGGGCAAAGCCCTATACTCCCCCGCCAACCCCCAATTAAAGACAAATCATGTCTTTTAAGACTACATTTATTAGAGGCCTTCTGCTTCTTGAAAGATAGGAACTTTATACACTCCAAACAAGTATTAATGTTATTTTTACATCTACCAGTGATGTTTTTGGTGCACAATTTAAACACATACTTCAAGCCAGTGGTTTCCAGAGTGTGGTCCCTGGATCTGCAGCATCACCATCACCTTTGGGAACTTGTTAGAAATGTAAATACTGTGGCCCAGCCCAGACCTACACAATCAGACGCTGTACGGGTGGGGTCCAGAGAGTGGTGTTTTTAAAATTTTTAAAATTTATTTATTTATTTTTTAACATCTTTATTGGAGCATAATTGCTTTACAATGGTGTGTTAGTTTCTGCTTTATAACGAAGTGAATCAGTTATACATATACATACGTCCCCATATCTCTTCCCTCTTGCATCTCCCTCCCTCCCACCCTCCCTATCCCACCCCTCTAGGTGGTCACAAAGCACCGAGCTGATCTCCCTGTGCTATGCGGCTGCTTCCCACCAGCTATCTATTTTACATTTGGTAGTGTATATATGTCCATGCCACTCTCTCACTTTGTCACATCTTTCCCTTCCCCCTCCCCACATGCTCAAGTCCATTCTCTAGTAGGTCTGTGTCTTTATTCCCATCTTGCCACTAGGTTCTTCAGAACCATTTTTTTTTCCCTTAGATTCCATATATATGTGTTAGCATACTGTATTTGTTTTTCTCTTTCTGACTTATTTCACTCTGTATGACAGACTCTAGGTCCATCCACCTCACTACAAATAACTCCATTTTGTTTCTTTTTATGGCTGAGTAATATTCCATTGTATATACGTGCCACATCTTCTTTATCCATTCATCTGTCGATGGACACTTAGGTTGCTTCCATGTCCTGGCTATTGTAAATAGAGCTGCAATGAACATTTTGGTACATGACTCTTTTTGAATTATGGTTTTCTCAGGGTATATGCCCAGTAGTGGGATTCTGGGTCGTATGGTAGTTCTATTTTTAGTTTTTTAAGGAACCTCCATACTGTTCTCCATAGTGTCTGTATCAATTTACATTCCCACCAACAGTGCAAGAGTGTTCCCTTTTCTCGACACCCTCAGAGAGTGGTGTTTTAATTAATCCTGCAGGAGACCCTGCCACATCTCAGGTTTGAAAATTACTGCTACGTCTCTACAATATAAACACTCCTGTTTTAAGGAGAGCATTTAAGAATGCTTTATTCCCGCCTGGCACCTTGCTTTATACTTCCACTCTTACTGCAACTATTCTGCAGCTACTAGATTATACTGTAGTGCTTATTCTCGGTCAGGTGTTGAGCTAAATGCTTTTTTTTTTTTTTGGTTTATCTCATTTAATTCTTCCAACAGCCCTATGAGGTTGGTACTGTTATTATTTCCAGTTTACAGGTGACAGTTAGAGATTAGAGAGAACTTGGTGGGTAAGATCATGCAGATTAGAACTCGAAGAGCCAGAATTTGAAGCCAGGCCTTCTGTCTCCAGAGCCTGCAGCTGTAATTACAGCTTCCATGAGCCAGACAAGAGTATGGAATGGGTGTATGACAAATATAATCCCACCTTGAAGAATGATTTTGGAAATGCTCTAGTGCCACTGAATTTTATTTTTCATTCACCTTAGATAAAGCATGAAGTAAAGTCCCTTAATTCAACAGCACATTTTACAAAATCGAAATGCCTTACAACAGATAATTAGATGTAAAAATACCTAAGACAATAAAACTAATTAATATGGCTTAAAATATCTATTTCCTCTCTATATTACTTATATACACAATTAAAAAGTGCTAGAAATAGGGCAGAATTAAAATCTAAATGTGACCAATTGCTGGCCCAGTTAGGAGAATTTACTTTTGTCACTTCCCTTCAGGACAGTAGGGCTGACGAATTTAAATCAAATGCTTTGACGACAGTATTGAACTTGTTTCCACATTAAGAAGCTAGTGATCATCAGTACCTGTACCAATTAATTCCCTCCCGAGTACTTCCTGTTATGCAGATAGAGCCCAACTTATCTCCCAGCCGTCAACAAAGACTAATGGAAGCCAAATAGCATTCTGCCAAAGAGCTGCCCATCCTTGAAAAGAAAAGTAACAATAAATCCCCAGCCACAATGACCCTGTACATCCTCTCTTTGCCTGGACTGATAGATCTATAAAGTGTACTGGGGAAAGCACATTAAAAAAGAAAAACAAGAAACCTTATAGTTCTTGCCTCCTGAACTCTAGTCATTTTCACATCACATCAGTAAAGAGAGAGAACTCATACCAGTAAAGCCCGGTGGTCTGTCTCTTGTGAAGCATAGTCCCTAAGGATCATGGAATCCTCAGGACCCACCCCCCCACCGTTCACATCCCTCAGGCTCCTTTCTGGTGGTTGTGGGCGCCTGGGGTTCTTACCAAGATAAAGGGATTCAAGTTGGGCTCTTAAAGAGGAAAGGGGTGAATTCACAACCTATACATGTTCTAAAGGTACTTGGGGAGTTTGCAGTGGCCATTGCCATTTTAAGACCTTCATAGGCCCTAAACGCCCATATTTTTCGAGGCCATCCCTCCCTACATTATACCAAACATGTTAAAATGTATCAAACATGGGACAAAGTGAGAGAGTGGCATGGACATATATATACACTACCACATGTAAAATAGATAGCTAGTGGGAAGCAGCCGCATAGCACAGGGAGATCAGCTCGGTGCTTTGTGACCACCTAGAGGGGTGGGATAGGGAGGGTGGGAGGGAGACGCAAAAGGGAAGAGATATGGGGATGTGTGTACACGTATAGCTGATTCACTTTGTTATACAGCAGAAACTAACACACCATTGTAAAGCAGTTATACTCCAATAAAGTTGTTAAAAAAATAAAATAAAATGTATCAAACATATGAAATATATTAAGGTTTATCCTCAGCCTATATATATGTGTTCCATATATCTATATATTCTAACTGTAAAGAATTTTTGGAAAGATTAAAGTTTTTGGCTATGAGTAACACGTTTAATCTACGATCATGAATGTTTCTTGGTAATCATCATGCACACCCAGGAACTATTATGGGGCAAGAAAATCTGACTTTCTTCCAAAATCACTGTCAAATTAAATGAATATTTTAGGAAGGCTAGACAATTAACAGTTAATGAAGTTGACATAATATTAAGATCATAAACTCTTTATTAAAGTTATTGATTTTTTATTTTGTAATTTTTAAAATATTTCAGAGCCAATAAAAATTATTTTTGGGTATCAAATCCTTGTATAGGCCTACTGTGCCTGGCTGACAAAACGGTCTTGGCAGCTGGGGTTCCTGGCTAAGCCAAATAGAGACTGTAGCTCCAGACCTCCATTCTGAAGTGATTAATTCAGCCATCATGGACTCTGGCAAACCCAATGGCTAAAGGTACATCAACGTAAAGGAAGTAATCTGCCTTGAAAATGAAGAATATTTCACTACAAATGGGCCCAGCAGAACACATAGAACTGAAACAAAACATTTCTATCTTTTTACCTTGAGAACTGAGATTTGGCAAAGGTAATTGGCTGCTTTCAGGCATTTTGTCCAGAAATGGAAACGTCAGGGTTGCTTCTGGTTCTGGAGATTTTGGCTTTACCACCTGGATCATGGGCAACAGACATAAATATTATAAGTATTGTCCATTAATAAATGCACAGGTGAAATAAAATTTAAGGATCCAGGGCTACAATAAGTCAATAAGCCCAAACATTTAAATTGTAAATGGAAAATTTTGCCCCTTCTCCAAACCCCTTCATGCTTTTCTACATTAATATAGAGGTCAATTTTTCAGAGAAATCAAACTAGAGCATAAAAATTTGATGATCATGTTTCTTCAAACTCAGAGGACAATATTCCATCTTTGAGATAATACATCACTCTGTCTCATTTTCTTATTGGGATCAATCACGGTTTCTCTTCTTGGTACTACATAATACTGAATTTGTAATGTCAGGAAGTGAGATGTTCCATATAAGATTTTAAAAAAAAATCTTACTATGTATTAAATATTAAAGTAATATTACCTTCTAATGGGCATTATGCTTGAGACACTACATACCCCCCCACACAAATTTACGCAAAGTACATTAAAGACAATATACTGTGCTTGTTGACAAAGAAGCATTATTGTAAATAACCATTATATCAAACAGTGCCATAGCGATGATGCCCTTAAGGGATTTTTGAGGCATGTTAGACCACATGACCTTATGGTAAATAGATCCAAAATTACAGGCTTTAAAAATTCTTGTTTGCTTTGTAAAAACAGATTTTTCTTGTTATTGCTATTTAATTTTATTTTGTTTCTCCCCAATCGGAAGGGCCTTTGGTAGAACACCCTCCTTCCGATTTGTTGCTTCTAATCAACTGATTGCTGAAAGACCAGATAACCAAACTAACGACCAAAATAAAGAGTCAATAGACTCTGAGCAGAGATCGGAATGAGGAGTGTGGCTGTATCAGTTCTGATGTCCTTTTAGCTGCTTACAGAACCTTCTCTGATTCACTGGCTGGTGGCCATGAAGAGATTAATTTTATGGCCAGTGGGCGAGAGAGGCTCCAGAGCACTTGTTTCATCATAAGCTGATCTCTTATTTGGTCCTCAGGATGATTTAATGTCTAGAATTTCTCCTCAGTAAGATTTTATTTTTCTTGATGAACAATATATTCAACCCTAATGGAATCTTGAAGAAAATACAGTTAATTGTTCTGCATTACAGAGGTCAACCAGATGTCCAAATGAACTTCAGTGTTAAACATGCAGCAAAACCTAAGGCCTAGATTTACCAAAGTTGACAACCCTCAAATCTTAAGCTCATACCATTTCCTCAACAGTGGAATTGACAAAAATATGTTTCAGATAATGCCTGGTTGTAAATGAAAAAGTTAATCTCAGCAGAAATGCTCAAAATACCCACTGTGTAAAAGGTCAGCCTGTGTGCATTGGTACTTTGTTTTATAAAGGTAACACTCTCAAGTGAAGTCAGAAAATAAAAGCTGCTGCAACCACTGTCATCATCTTTCTTTCTTTCTTTCTCTAAAAGTTAACTGTAAAGTAGTGAAAGGAGAAAAGGAGAAATTCACATGGTGTGAAAGGCATTGGGTTCAAAGACCATTATTCCATTTGCTAATCATCTAGCAGAGATTCTTAACCTGGAGTCCACAGAAAAGAAGTCATGTGGTTATACATATTTCGTACTACTTGATACCAAGGAAAACTTGGTAATGCTGTGTATTTTATGGTTTAAACAATATTATTCCAAGAATAACGTTTACCAGATAGACAAAGGGTCCATGGTGCATGTATATGTGTGGGCACACGTGCAGCGTGCGCGTGTGCACATACACACATACACACAGAGTTAAGAACCCCTGAAAACAATTTTTTCCATAGTAGGGTAGCCATGACACTGGGGGCCCAAAGATGGGTCACATAGATGAGGTTACACAGATGAGGAATGCAGATGAATATTTTTTATGTTATGGTATTCATTTTGTTTGATTTTAAAAATATTTTTTCTAGGAATGTTATAGAGTTTTCCTTTCATTTTATATTTACATAGGAAAAAAGGTCAATTTGCAAGAAGAATAAATAAATAGATTACAAGTGTAATGTGGATCAGGCACAACCTGCAAAGGCAGGAAATCCTGTCTGCCCCCAACGCTTTTCCTATAGTTAGGTTCTTCTGTTCAGACCTCCAGACCATTTTCTAATTCTCTGTGTATAAAAATGGGGGAGTAGCTAGAGTCTGAAATCCCCAAAAGGCATCCGGGAAGCAGGCATTTTTGGGCTCCACCAGGCATACAGCACTCTCAGCATCTTAAGGCCGGGGGCTGTGTCTTATTCACTGTTGAATATCCAGTGTCTGCAGAGTGCCTGGCACATAGTAGGTGCACAGCCACTGTTGGTTGAGTAGATGATAGATGAACCAGAACTAGAAGTGGTAAATTTTTCACTCTAAAGTCAAATCCAAATCTAGGTTTAAAGTTGGAATATCACCACATAAAGTATCCAGTACGCAAGTCAGTTGTTCTCTATCTTGGTGACCCATCAGAATCACCTGGGGAGCTTTTGAAAATACAGATGCCTGAGCCCTGTTCCCAGAGACTGAGATTTATATGACCTGGTATGTATTAAATTCTAAAGGGTAACCGAGGTTGAGGACAACAGGTACAAAAGATGACTTTTAGACTGTGCCTGAAAACAAACTAAATTAATATGAAAGAGATGAGACCCCAAACAAAGAAGAAATTTAATAAAAACAAGATGTTAAAACCCATTATATCAGAATAATAATTTTCTAGTTTCCTTGTTATTCAAGTTCAGAGGCATCAGAAGTACCATTACTGTAAAACTGGTAAATATCGGAAAGAGAACATGGAGTAAGTTACAAATAAGCAAGCTCACGCACGGCAAACTAAAACCTAACTGCAAAGCTTTATAACAGATATCTATACTACATTTTTCTTTTAAGTGTATATAATTCTTCATAATTAAAAATTAGCCATTTAAAATAAATTTTAAAAGATGTTGAAAGACTATATATACCACTTATTATTAACAGAGAGGTAGGTTTCAGTGACGTTTTCTCTCTCTTGCTCTATTTCTCTATTTTTTATCTATATATTTTTATGTATATTTACACATATTATTTGATAGATTTGTTACATATTTACATGCATATCACTGTGAATAGACATTAAAAATAAATAGCTATAGGCTGAATGTTTGTGTCCCCCCAAAATTCATATGCTGAAACCCTAACCCCCCAAGGTAATGGTATTGGGAGCTGGGCCTTTTGGGAGGTGATTAGGTCATGGGGGTGAAGATCTCATGCATGGGACTACTGATGGTATAAAAGAGACTCAGGAGAGCTTCCTTTGGCCCTTCTGCCAAGTGAGGGCACAGCAAGAAGACAGCCGTCTGTGAGTCAGGAAGTGGGTTCTCACCAGACGCTGACTGTCAGCGCCTTGCTCTTGCACCTCCCAGCCGCCATAACTGACAGAAATAAATTTCTGTTGTTTATAAGCTACCAAGTCTATGGTTTTCTGTTATAGCAGCCCAAGTGGACTAACACAGACATCTTTCTATATGTAGTTACATTTTTTTTTTACAATGAACATGTATTACATTTGTATTAAGAAAAAATATACAGATCAAAGGTAGGAAACAAGATCAGGAGAGAAAATAAATCTTCATTACAAAATGGTGCTACCACAGCAGCCGGCAGCAACATGAAGCCACGTGAATTGTGGACTTAACGGCTTTAGTCCACCTCACCTTTTGTGACAGCACCAGTTCCACCTTTCCACTCATTTCATTTTCCGCTTTCTTCTGGTCTTTCTCTTCTGGCACCTCGTTCTTCACCTGGGGGCTGGAGGAAAGCTCCACAAAGGCCACGGTCGGGCTGGATCGAGTCACAGTTGATGTAAAATACTGTGGCTCTGAAATGCAGTTACATTCAGAAACATAAAGAACAAGATGAAAACCATATAAAGGCTCGTTGGTCCTGCCACGCCAGGAAGTACACTGAGTACATATCTTGCCCCGGGCAACACGGAGCTGGATTACAGTGTGATGAGAGGTACAGAAGAGCTTCAGGTACTAGAATTCTCTAGGCTCTTTCATGATATTATTAAAAAATCAAGCAACATAAAACACATCAAAGAACCCCACTATGAAAAACTTAAGTTCTGAATAAGAGTCCCAGCTTACATACGAATAACACTACATGAAACAAAATGCTGACAGGAAATATGACGAGAGGTGGGTTGGATGGGTGAACATTTATAGATAATTTCTATCCAAATTTCTTTCCAAATGAGGGGCAGCCTGACTCTTCCTTTTGTATTACAATGCTCCTTTTTAACATCATGCTTTCATAATTGGAATGTGTTAAGGATTGTGTGGTTAAAATCAATATAATGCAGTGAACATTAAGTGTTCTCGGATATACAAAGAAGAATTTGGTACAGTCTAAAGTGGGTGGAAAAGTCACCACCTGAGGGGGCATATCAGAATGTGGAGGTACAGTCTAGTTTGAAAAAGTATACGCTAAAATTTTTAGTAATGACTTTTAATTTACTTTACGATGCCATTTAAAAATAACTTGGTATTAGAAGAGGGTGAGAGGTTTTCATGTTTATCAAAAGAAAAAAATGTGTTAAAAATATCGAGAAATATTACTTTAGGGAAGAGTGGGTTTTTATTCATACTCACTGTTCATATTTGTGGCATTACTTTATTCTTTCAAACTATTCATTGGGTTTACCACTTCAGCATCTATTTTTATGATATATTTTTAATCTGTCTTATCTATTGTTGTTACTGTGTGTTAAATATAACCTTCAGTTTTTAGCATTATTGATTTGGGGAAATATAACTCTTTTATGATGATAGAGATAAACTTTCAAAAAAACCAAAACGAAACAAGGTAGCAAAAATGCATGGGTTCCTGTTTTTTTTACAGCAAGATAAATCACTTGGTCAGAATTTCCCCCAGGAAGTCACTAGGTGGCAGCACAACCACACCGTAGCAATTCACTACGTTTTCTATTTTCATTATCTTAAGAGTTATGACGCTTTATCTTAAAACTAGTCTGTTATAAAAACAAACCTGATGAGGCAACTTCTGTATTCCCTTTTTCTGTTTTTTCACCACCATTCTCATCTTCTTGACTGTTTGTTTCAGTTTCTTCAGTGGTTGCCTAAAAGAAAGATATTTTTCCACCTTGAATACATTATCCCTTTGAAGGTTCTAGAAGGTAAAGGATTTCTTTCTCTTTTTTCCAGTAGTAATTTTTAGGCCAACGAGGTGAGCTGCCTATATGAATTCACTCTTTTCTATTTCCAGTGGTGAAAGGCTGGGTTTGTCAGCAGGAGACGTTCCGTGAAGGAAAACATAAGTGCTGAAGCAGAACCACCTTACGAGGGCACACAACCCCACTACCTCCCCACCTCCTCTGACTGCCTCCTTTTCCTTCCTTTCACTATCAATTTTTCAAAATCATAGTTACCACTCTCTTGCTCCCAAATGCCATTACAGTTGGCTTAGGGTCATATCACCAGTGAAAAAATTAATTTTTTCAAGTTGCAATTAACCTCTCAGTAGCTTGTCTTCAGCACAGATGCTGGTGGCTCTTAGTATTGTGCATTTTATTCTTGAAGTTCTCTCCCTTTCTGGGCTCTCAACAACTTTCTGTTACCCAACTTCTCATATTCCACCCACCCCCCCCCATAATTTCTGAAAGAAACTGAAGAAGACACAAAGAAATGGAAAGATATCTTGTATTCATGGATTGGAAGAATTAATATTGTTAAAATATCCCCATTACCCAAAGCAACCTACAGATTCAATGCAATCCCTATAAAAATTCCAATGGCATTTTTCACAGAAATAGAAAAAAACAACCCTAAAATTCATATGGAAATACGAAGGACCCCAAATAGCTAAAGCAATCTTGAGCAAGAAGAACAAAACTGGAAGCATCACATTTCCTTATTTCAAACTATGTTACCAAGCTACATTAATCAAAACACTTTGGTACTGGCATAAAAACAGACACATAAATCAATGGAACAGAACATCCAGAAATCAACCCATACTTTTATGGTCAACTAATTTTTGACAAAGGCACCAAGAATACAAAATGGGTAAAGGATAGGCTTTTCGGTAAATGTTGTTGGGAAAACTGGATATCGACATGCAAAAGAATGAAATTGGACTCTTATCTTACACCATACACCAAAATCAATGTCTAAATGGATAAAAGACTTAAAAGTATGACTGCAAACCATAAAACTCCTAGAAGAAAACAGGGGGAAATATCCTAGGCATTGATCTTAACAATGATTTCTTGGATTTGGCACCAAAAGCTCAGGCAATAAAAGCAAAAATAAACAAGTGGGACTACATCAAACTGAAATGTTTCTGCACAGCAAAGGAAACAAATAACAAAATGAGAGGGAAATCTACAGAATGGGAGAAAATATCTGCAAATCATACATCCAATAAGGGATTGATATCCAAAACATAAAAGGAACTCTTACAACTCAATAGCAAAAAACATCAAATAAACCAACTTAAAAATGGGAAAAGGACCTGAATAGACATTTTCCCAAAGAAGATATACAAATGGCCAACTGAAGTCATGCATATGAAAAGATGCTCAACATCACTAATCACCAGGGAAATCAAAACTACAGTGAGATATCACCTTATATCTTTTAGGGATTGTTATTATCAAAAAGTCAAAAGAGGGACTTCCCTGGTGGTGCAGTGCTTAAGAATCCGCCTGCCAATGCAGGGGACATGGGTTCAAGCCCTGGTCCGGGAAGATCCCACATGCTGCAGAGCAACTAAGCCCGTGCGCCACAACTACTGAAGCCCACGCACCTAGAGCCTGTGCTCCACAACAAGAGAAGGCACCGCAATGAGAAGCCTGCGCACTGCAACGAAGAGTAGCCCCCGCTCGCTGCAACTAGAGAAAGCCCGCGTGCAGCAATGAAGACCCAACGCAGCCAAAAAATAAATTAAAAAAAAAAAGTCAAAAGATGACAAGTGTTGTTGAGAATGTGGAGAAAAGTGGACCACTGTATACTGATGGTGGGAATGTAAATTGGTACAGCCATTATGGAAAATAGTATGGAGTTTCACCAAAACTTTAAAATAGAACTATTATATGATCCAGCAATTCCACTTCTAGGTATATATATCCAAAGGAAATGAAATCAGTATCTCGAAGAGATATCTGTACTCCCATGTTCATTGCAGCATTATTCACGATAGCTAAGATATGGAAACAACCTAAATGTTGATGGATAACTAAAGAAAACATGTATATATGTATATATTATTCATATATTCTGATATATAAATATTACTATTATATGCACAAATATCAATATTATACACACATATACAATGGAATATTATTGAGCCTTTAAAAAGAAAAAAATCCTGTCATTTGCAACAATATGCATGAACCTGGAGAACATTATGCTGAGTGAAATAAGCCAGACACAGAAAGACAAATATTGCATGATCTCAGTTATATCTGGAATCTAAAAAGTTAAAATTAAAAACTGCCAGACCTGTAGTAACAGAGAGTAGAATGGTAGCTACCAGAGGCTGGGGCATGGGGGAAAAGTGAAGGGGAAAAAAAAAGTAAAATGATTGTTGCCTGGGTCTGAGGGGAGGGGGCCATGGGGAACTATTGTTTAATGGGTACAGAGTTTCAGTTTAGCAAGATGAAAAGAGTTCTGGAGATGGATGGTGGCAATGGTTGCACAACAATATGAATGTACTAAATACTACTAAACTGTACACTTAAAAATGGTTAGGATAGTAAATTTTATGTTTTACTTTACCACAATAAAAAAATGGAAAAAAATTTGTAAAAAAATTATTTGCAAATTTTCAAAGTTAAAAAAAAAAACACAAGGAAACTTTAAGCCACTAGCCTTTCAAGCTGCTAAGGAATTTTATAATAGCATCTAGTGGCAAAGATATGCTTTTTCTTTTGGAGGATGGGGTGGTTTTGACATCTTCATAACTAGATGAGCACTTTCTAATGATGGATAACCGTGTATCAATTCTGGAAGAACATAATATTAAATTAACATGCACCTTTAAAACCCTAGGAAGGAAAAAAAAAACCCTAGGAAGGAAATAAGCATCATATTTATATTACTTAATGGATTTTGTAACTTTTTAATACATCAAGAAGCCTGAATTGAAGCCCTTTAAGAGACTTAATGAGTGGAAATGGTTAAATAAACCAAAGTCTCTTTTATTATAGTGAAGTTACATATATATGTTCTGTGTGTGTGTGTGTGTGTGTGTGTGTGTGTGTGTGTGTATACACTGTTATATGAACAACTGACATGAGAGTAGCCTTTGAAGACCCACCAGCCTAGTATTACAACAGAATAAGCTGGGTTTAATAATTTAAACTGCCCCCCACACACATAGAAATATTAATACATAGTATTTTTTGTTTTATGATGTTAATATATAAATACTGTCAAAGATACTGATTTTTAATATATAAAATACTGTCTGAAATACTGATTTTTAGGTTTTCTCCCCAAATGGATTAGATTATGGAAAACTATCTGAGCCTGGGAAACAAATTTGCAGTTAAATATTGATGAATGATGGTCTTGAAAACACTGGTGTTACCAGTGACTGGAAATAAATAACTACAAAAACTGAGCCAAAGCCTTCCCAGCCCAAACGTGAACAAAGAAATGGACATATTTTATTAAATCTTAGATGCCATCAAGTTTAAGTTGTATTATTTTAGGTACTACTAAGAAAGAAAACAAACTGCCTGTTAAATAGGACACACTATTGATTATAAGACATATCCTGAAAAAACAGACATGTTCTGATTTAGAGATGTTCAAACGTGGCAAGTGTATTCCTTGGAATCAATGAAATAAGATAATTCATGAAGCCCTTTAGACAGAATTTTTTTTTAATTAATTAATTTTATTTATTTATTTTTGGCTGCATTGGGTCTTCGTTGCTGTGCGCAGGCTTTCCCTAGTTGTGGCGAGCGGGGGCTACTCTTTGTTGCGGTGCGTGGGTTTCTCATTGCCATGTCTTCTCTTGTTGCAGAGCACGGGCTCTAGGCGTGCAGGCTTCAGTAGTTGTGGCACGTGGGCTCAGCAGTTGTGGCTCACGGGCTCTAGAGCACAGGCTCAGTAGTTGTGGCACACGGGCTTAGGCTCCGCGGCATGTGGGATCTTCCCGGACCAGGGCTCGAACCCGTGTACCCTGCCTTGGCGGGCGGATTCTTAACCACTGCACCACCAGGGAAGCCCTAGACATAATTTATAATGCAGAAGAGACAAAGTCCTCAAGCACTACTTCAATAAGGATGATTTTACTAGCACACCTCATTTCAGTAATATTTTACTTATGCATGACTAATGCAGAACTTCGATTTTCAAGAATACTCATGTTTCTGGATGCATTTCTATGTGGCTTAACACTCAAATACTGAACTCCCAGATGACCCAATTTATCTTCCCTTAAAATTACGTTTTAAAGGTTATACACTGTTGTCACTGTAGCCATGGGCAATATTTACTAGATTTCCCACATGTCAGCACTTGATGTGGATTATCTTCCTTAGTCCTCAGAGCAAGCTTGTAAAGTATGCACCAATATGATTCCCTTTATACAGGTGAGGAAGCTGAGGCCCAGGAGGCTAAGTGACTTCCCCAGAGTCACACTGCTAGTAGGTAGGGGAGGTAGGAACCCTGACCTGTGCTGCTAACCTCAATGCTCCACCATCTGGACTTGGAGTCACACCCACTGCCAACTTCTCCCCAGGTATTTAAAGGTTTTGACCCATAAGATGCAATCCAGAACCTGAGTGTCCCAAGTTTATTGCTGAAATGATTCAAACTGCCATTTCCATGTCCTTTCCTTCTCATCCATTCCACCTCATCCTTTCCATTCTACCTGTCATCCATTTATCATGCAAAAGATGAGAACTCTCCGGGATCTCTCGGGACAGGGGGCAAGTTAGCCAAGTCTGCAATTCCCAGGGCAGCTTGAGACCAGACCACCCCCAGCCATCACCCCATCTTGGGGCTTTTGATCCAGTCCAGGTTCTGAGGGGGGCAGGGACCCAGCATGGTATCTGACATAGAACCAACATGTAACCCATGATAGGGAAGCAAATGTTAGATGCATTATTTATGAAATTTATACTGTCAAGCTTAGTTTAAATGCATACTAGTCATCAAAATCAAGCTATTACTAACAAAATATTCAGGATAAATTAAGAGAAAAAGCAAGTTACAACACAATTTGAATAACATGAGCCCCCCAAAATATTTTATATACACTGAGAAAAAGAGAAGAATGCACATTTTAAAAAATCTTAATTTCTGAGTGGCTGGAGTAATAACTAGTTTATATTTTTTTATGGTTTTCTATATTCTGCTATATATATATATAGACTATATATA
This sequence comes from Balaenoptera acutorostrata, assembly GCF_949987535.1. NCBI lineage: Eukaryota > Metazoa > Chordata > Mammalia > Artiodactyla > Balaenopteridae > Balaenoptera > Balaenoptera acutorostrata. Next base: position 77,175,307 of record NC_080068.1, read on the forward strand.
ATCAAGGGAAATCCCAAAGCCAGTTTAATTAACTTCTGCCTGATACTCCATTCTGAAGTCTTGTTACTTTTGTACTCACATCATTACTTCAAAGGAAATGAGTTCAAAATTGGCAGTTTTAACCAGTGCTGATGGACTCAGAGATTTGCCTGAAACAAACCTGTCTTGCTGGAAAATGTGTTTTATGGCCCACACTTTCCTTTGGTTACAGCTGACAAGAGGAGAAGCCTTCCCTTCTCCAACTGGTAATACTGTCTCAAGAATGAAAATAAAAACAGATCCCTGGACATGAATGAATGAGAGCACAGAAAGGTTACAGGGGCCTAAGCCGGGAGTTGGCGTCCCCTTGACTAAGAACACCATCCAAACTGGCCCTGGTGCCAGACCGAGCCCTGAGGCCACAGGTGGGAGGTGGCAGTTTCCTGGCTTGAGAGGGACATGGTCTAGCCACAGATCTACCTGGCTTTGGGCTGCTCATTTTAACAAGAACCTTACTGGTGAACCAGCCCAGAGAGCATCTCTGTGGAATGAATTGGAAATATGAAGCAGGAGAGGAGAAATGGTCCTGAGACCCAGGGTCTGAGTGGCCCTGTTTCTAGGACAGAGGAGGTATGAAGGCTTGGACTGATCATTTAACCTCTACAGGTTGGAAGGTGTGATGTCCAAGGTCCTTACCTAAGCTGCTATTCGGTGACTCTGACTGATTTTCCGGCTCCAGTCCTGAAGAACTTATCTGGACGCAAGCCTGGAAAATCAGTCTATTTATGTCTTGGCACCAGGACCCAGGTGCCACATATGCCATGCATGTGTTTCCCTTTTTGCTTTTATATCACCAAATATCTATTTTCACTGGATGAAAGAGGATCTACGTGGCGAATCAGCCTTTCCATTCCTTAAACTTTTTCTTTTTGCCGTAAACTTCTCCAACTAACAATGCGTGGGTCTGACCCAGGTCAGATGGGCTAGGTTTGATTTTTTTATTGTTCCTCATGTATACTATCTTGAAGTCTGTAAACGTTTTCATATCTAAATATCTTTAATGACTTAGTAAGAGTATTAAATCTAATGCTCTTGCAACTACTTCTGGATGGAGTAAAACAGTTTCTAGAGAAATGTCTGTTGACATTTGACATCTAAAAGGAATCTGCAGTTGGTCACAGTTGTACAGAAAAAAGCACCTACTCAAATGCCTTCACCCTGCTCTCACTGCAAAATGAAATGTTTCAAGAAAGATCCGATTGTCTGTTTTCCTGGATCAGAAAACATTAGTAAAGTACTGAATTTTCAAGAGGAAGGCCTAGAGCTTTGTCAAGGTGGAAATATCTTGTTACTTAGTTTGAGAAACGCAGATGAAGTTGTTTAGATACCTCAGAGCTGAGTTTGGCCGTTGGTCCATGAGGGAGAATTGCCACAGACCTGGTGGGAGGGTGCCGCCAGTACGGAGGGCGTGCAGGACGTCGGTTGGGATGAGCTGGCAAGAGGGCGCTGACAGGAGGTCAATGGGTGAGAGTCCTGGGGGTTTAGGTGGCAGAGGGAAGCCAGACTTGGGAAACAGTGAATAATAGGAGAACCAAAATGAGCTGCTGGAAGAAGCATGTGAGCATCTGCAAGGGCAATCGTCTTCTGGAAAAATCTGTTCATGTCTGCTTGCTTCCTAGAGAATTACAGCTGGAGCTATTGACGGGCTGAGTTGGAAGACGACGTGGAATTCATCTCATTTGTTTGAAATTCACATCTGTTCAAGATGGTGATTTTGATGACCTTACTTTAACCTAAAAAACTTTGCACCTATCACCCTTCCAGGCTTCTGAAAAATATATGGTAACTTTCTTTCTCCCATTGGTTGAATGACAATGTTAAAACTAACTTAGGGGCACCTCTATGAGTCACTGTGACATCATGCTAAATGCTCTATACATATGAATTCTCACGATAACCATCAGATGCCTATATTATCATTATCCTTATTTTAAATACAAACTGAGGCTCAGGGGGGGTTTGACCTTTGACCTAGTGCATGGGGTACTTTAGGTATTTTAGGAAAGGGTCATTTTTGGCAACAACGAGGCAGGAAGAGATTCAAAGACAAGTATAGCTCAGAGTGGATCAAGAAAACACTAGACTATCTTGAAGGGAGACATTTCTCTGTAGGTCACTAAACAGGCTAAATTAGTCCTTAGATTAAAAGACCTTCCAAATTATTTTCCAATCTTGGATTCTACAAGTCTAGTATTTGTGCTATGATATGATTTTCTTACAGAAGCCAATATTTTAAAATGCAAACAAAAGTGAGTGTTAGATTTCTACTGGGAAATATCTCAAGGATAACTGGGAGGGGCCGTGGGAGCCCCGGTCCCTCTGGTTGGAGTGTATGGCATCTAGTCACCCTCGTCACCTCTTAGCCCTGTGATCCCCTCTTGGGGTCTTTGCTTCCGCTAGTCGCAACATGTGGAACTGCTTGCTTCCCCCCTCCATTCCAATGCAAATCCTACAAGTTTCAAAATCAACGTCTCACATAAAACCTTCCCAATGAGACTAACTCCAGCCTACAATGATCTTACCTGTTCCTTGCCATTTTATGTCCCTCAAGGCTTCTAACCCTGTTTTCTAGCACTTAATTAAACATTATTTTATATACTTTGCTAGTTGCTTTATGAAAATTGCTCTCATAGCAAGTTTATGAGTTTCTTTTTCAATTTCAAAAATGGGCCATAGAGTAGGTCATTTATTCATGCTTATCAGGTAACAGACAACCATAGGCACAACTGCTATCATGATCTCATTACCTTAAAGGTGATTCAATTCAGGATGATCTGGACCTTGTTGGTCTCAATAGATATAACCAGAGTATTAAAAATTAATAACAAGCCAAACTTAATTTAGGATCTATTTCTAAAGTAAGAGTCGATGGTCCCAAGAGTTTCTAATGAGAAAGATGAGGTAGAAGGAACCTGAAGACATGACATCATAAGCAAAAGTGGTCATGCTGACCCAAGAGGCTGACCCTCCAACCTCACACCCCGTGGCCCATTGCAGCGTGGTGCCCACCCTTCTCTGCCGCTCGGCCTCTCCGTCTGAATTAATGCTCCTGCCTACTGGTCCTGTGCCCTTTGAATAGTTCCAGCTCACCCTGAAGGAACTGTGACATTTTAGTGGTGGGTGAGGCTACTCCTTTGTAAAAAGTATATCTGTTGGGAATGCAGTTTTGGGAAGAAAGACACTATTTAAAAAGAAGAACACTATTCCTTTGACAGCCCCACAGAATGGGGCAAATGAATTAGAAACAGCAGATCAAGCGCAAGCTGGTAAAAAGGCCTGGGAGGCTGTTGAGTGCGGCCTCCTGTTCTAAGCTGGTCACCATATTTTGCCATGACCAATGAATTCTACCGTTTCAATGGGAATATACTGGCTGAAACACAGTCAAGAAATGCTTTTCTTGGAACATGGAGAAGGAAGTAAAATGAGGAGTAGGTTTAAAAATGGCTCTTAGGGGGTTTCCCTGGTGGCGCAGTGGTTAAGAATCCACCTGCCAATGCAGGGGACACGGGTTCGAGCCCTGGTCTGGGAAGATCCCACATGCCATGGAGCAACTCAGCCCGTGCGCCACAACTTCGCTCACCACAACTCGAGAAAGCCCACGCACATCGAAGACACAACGCAGCCAAAAATAAATACATTAATTAATTAATGGAAAGAAAACGGCTCTTAGGATAACACATTCTAAATGGAAAACTTTTGGTGTCATAAGTTGTAAGCGAGTATGAAGAGTGTTTTAGCCAAAATTTCATGAAGTACAGCTAACAACTTGGCTCGAAGTCTGACACATACAGGTAGTTATCTACCCAGAAAATAACGTAGTAGCCCCTGACATGGTTAATTCAAGAGCCTAAAGTACTAGACATGAGGTAAATAAATGCTATGACCTCTTCAGAACCACTAGGGTTTATTGAACTAGAAATCACTCCTAACTAGGCAGTTTTTTCCAGAGTAAGGGACTCCCAGGCTCTTCCATGAGATTAGACCTCAGGCTGCCCAGGATCAGGATGGTTTCCAGAAAAAAGTCCACAAGGCCACCTTTTGATTAGGGCTTTCCTTGTTATACCGTATAAACTTCTGAAATAACATGATTTCTTTCAGATCATCTAATTTTGCCTCTCTTGAAACAAGATACTTTTGGGGCAGTGTAACCAATGTGACATCTTTCAATCCATCTTCTCTTTGCCATTAGAGAGTGTAGCAGTACAACTACTGTTAAAGTGGAAAATGCCTGGCAGTAAAAGACAATAGGCTATTTTCTTTTTATGTTGCTCATTGTAAAAATAAGAAAATTAGTAATTATTGAGAGTGAGTATTTTTTAAGGGAGGTTTAGTAAAACCCCAAAACAAACAAATAAAACCCCCTTTTCTTCTGTTTACGATTCCATATAGGATTGATAAAGCTTTTTCCCCAAAGGGTTAGAAGCTTCGAACAAGAGAGATTAAATAGTTGGTGTGGGAAGTTTAGACCTTATACCATCTGGTCTCTTTACTTATTCCTTTAACTTCTGCTGGTAAAAAATCTATTCTGGCAAGGGCAGGGTTCCCCCCCGGATTCAAACAACAAAATGGTCAGAGGGCAGCGGTAAAGGTAGAGAACGGACACGTGCCTGATAGCAGAGCCCTTAGGATTTGTTCTTGGAATTAATCTACTGGGCCTGACTAAGCCCTGTGTACCTCTGTTATGGGACCAGTGTGGCTCCTACACTGTTGCTTCTCCAAAGTACAGGGACAAAGAACTGTGCTCAACAGTATGTGCAAAGGGCCTGTGGCCTGATGGACAGAGTAACCAGATTGAGTCATGGAAGGGTACTTATGAAGGGAACTTAGGAAACACTCATCATTAAGTGTGGCAAAAGAAAAATAAGAACAGAATTACTAACTGTCCCAGAAAAGCAATCCTACCACTGCAATGTCTAATTAATTGGGGGAACTTCTCATTTAAACTTAAGAGCATAAGTTCATGTTGACTCTACCAGTAAAGTTCCCACACTCCTAGCAGAACTCAGTCTTCCATCTCATGATAACTCATAAGAACTCTTCAGAGGTGGTAACATTTATGCAAATGAAAAGTAGAATTAAATTCCAGGTTGAGGGATTCAGCCTGTGCCTTGATCACAAAACTTTTCTCCTAGAGACCAGCAAACATGTTACCATGGTGAGGAAGTTATTTTGGTCTATTCCACTTTGAATCTCTTTCTAGGGCTTGAGCACTGCAAGGAGGAATTAAATCCTCTCAACTCCTCTGCGAACACATATTTTATCCTTCAAAAGACAAATCCTGGAGATAAGAAAAATAATATCTAGTCCTCTGGATGGGTTTAGCTAGCTGGGTCATTTAACTTAGCCCTGGAGCTGGAAGACAAGTTTCCCTCTGGACCAAACTTTTCTAGGTGCTGGGGGAAAAAATCTTGACAGTCTCCCCCATCCTTTATAATTCCAACCCAAACACTATAAATTAAAACCGCAGAAATCAGCCTCTGGTGAGAACAGATAAGGCTGAACAGAGTCCGATTCTACCCCAAAAGCCGGCCCGTATCTGTGGTACTGACAGCTGGGGTTTGATCAGCAAAACCAGCACGAACCCTGGTGAGAGATCTAAGAAAAAGTGTAATCTTCTTGATGACGTTTTATACTCCAAATAAGCAAATCTAATGTTATTTTGAGTTCTCTCTTCTGCTATTCTTGAATTACCCTACATTTTTCAGCTTGGCCATTCAATAGTACTTCTAATTACACTGGGTTTCAGGGGCTAAACCAATAAAAAAATTAATTTGATTTTTAATGAGTTTTTTGAAACTAATAAGAAAGATACCCTTTTATACATATTGTCAGGGATGGAAAGTGAGGTTCTGGTGGCACCAGTTATTTTCAAATTATTTTAACAAGTCTGATGGGGTCCTGAATAAACAGAAATGAAGGTATTTCAGAGATTTGTTTCTTTTTCTATAACACTAGACACCAATCACAGGGGGACAAGAAAAAGGTTTTTACTCATAACACATGACACCTTCTGTTCTATTCCTCTGTTAGGGCTGAACTGTGTCCTCTCCCATATTTATATGTGGAAGTCCTAACCTCAATTCCCTCAGAATGTGACCTTATTTGGAAACAGGATTTTTGCAGATGTAATTAAATTAAGACGAGGTCATACTGGAGTGGAGTAGGTCACTAATCCAGTATGACTTGTGTCCTTATAAAAAGGGGAGATTTGGACACAGACAACACACAGGGAGAGAGTGTCATGTGAACATGAAGGCAGAGATCAGGGTGGTGCATCTACAAGGCAGAGAACGCCAAAGACTGCCAGCAAACCACCAGAAGCCAGGACCAGATTCTCCCTCACAGACACCAGAAGGAATCAACCCTGCCAACACCTTGACTTTGGACTTCCAGCCAGCAGGACTATGAGATAATTAATATCTGTTGTGTAAGCCACTCAGTTTGTGTCACTTCATTATGGCAGCCCTAGCAAACTAATACACCTTCCTAGAAAGAAATGATCATTATCAAGACCTACTTATTTTTTTTAAATAGATTCTTTCACATTGAAATTATCCCGAAGAGGGGAAAAAAAAAGTTTGCTTCTTACCGTCAGCTCTTGGGGAAGAGAACTTGGCTTCTTTATGTTGATCTCAATGCTACTGTTGTCTTGTTTCAGCTCCATGGGGGACCCATGCACTCTGGCCACACCTTCAAACATCTGGGATTTGGTCAACGAGGGGGAAAGTGCCACCGTGGGACACTCTCTTTCCTTCTCCTCCTCGTCACCGTGAACCGTCTCTCCATTCATGGTGACTTTCCCATCTACCTGTAAAAACCAGAATGAACAAGAACATGCTATTCCCCAGAAAAAGACTATAACAAAACAACACGTTCAGAATCACCTTAAATCATTAGCATTTAATAATCATAGTCTAACAAAGAATAAGGTCTTTTATATGCTTCGGTCAGTTCTAGAAACTAGGGCTCCTCTAAATGCCATCTTTGAAGGCTTCTTTAAAAGGTGGTCTGCCTTCTCAGGCTGCTTCACGTTAGAATACATATCATGTTCACCTTACTGTGGGTCTGTTTTTATTTTGCAGTATAGAAAATCAAGGGCATATTTGGGTTCCAGTAATTTTTCATTTACTTTCTGACTGCTAATCCACAATTTTGAGATTTTTTTTTCTGATTAGCGTATTAAATTAGGCGGAGCTCATCTTAGATCAGGAATATTTCACAGGTTATCCTGTCATGGTCAGGAGCAATGGGTACTTTTTGGAAGCTATCATGGAGGGCAGGGAACCTGGTGCTATGCTATGTCACAGTAAATTCCTATTTCTAGTTAACCTGACCATCCCAGTTTCTTCAAGAAAAAGAGGCCATGCACATTAAAATATTTTTGTTTTGCACCCATGTCTAGGGAGGGTGGTGGGAGCAAGAAAGAAGGAGTGAGGGTGGTTAGTCTGGCTTATTAAAAGGCATCTAGGAATCTCTGTCTTAAGGTCTGACAGTATGTAGCGTGGTCCTGAAAAGAAGCTCTGCAGTGAGACGGCCTCAGAGTGAGTCCTGGCTCTATTGCTTAACAGCCATGTAATCTTCAACCTCGGTTTCCTCACCTTTATTATAATAGTATTCCTTAATGATGCTGTATGGTGATTTTATGGATTAATATATGCACAGAATTTAGAACAGTATCTGACACATTGTAAGTACATAAATATTAGCTATTCTTCTTACTAAACCTTCTAAAATCTTTTAAAAGGAATAATAGAAGGGCAGATGCTAGTTATAGTTTATTTACCCTAAGTCAGTGGCTTGTATATCTATTGTTTGTGATCCATGAAGTTGAAATCACAACTGAACGAACACACGTAAAGATAACTGAAACGAAGTTTTGCAAAATAATATTTACCTTTTTTTATGTGTGATGCACTAGGCTGTGTTTTAAACATTGTATTCTATTCTACCTCTTTTTTTTAAAAAAAGAATGCTGATTCCAAACCACTAAATTCATTTCATAACCTAGCAACAGGTGGCAACTCTCAGTTTGAAAACACTGCCTTAAACCATTTTACTTGCTCTTCCTTTACTCTTAAATCTGTTATACTAAGAAACTGAGCCTGTATTCCCTGTCTCCCGTGCCCACCTCCTCCCCACAAGAAAACACACACACACACACACACACACACACACACCCCTTAGCTTCAGTTCTGGCATTATCTGGCAACAACTGTTCCATTTACATACTACCATACACGTGGGTCCACCCACTCAATGGTGGGCTGTGAACAGGGTTGACAGCCATCAAGACCTATGATGAGTTGAGGGCTCATTGGTGAGCCCCAGCTCTAAAAGGATCTCTATCCAGTTCCTCAATCCACCTCTCCTGAGGCCTCCACACTGTCTTGCCACAATGGAAAGGGACTGGCTTTGCTCAGGGCCAAAGTCTTGCCATGAAGCCATCTATCCTAATTCTTCTGTTTAAATGATCACATTGTGCTGTTTACATTAAGGATAGGAAGTGGACATCTGGATTAATTGATCAGCTGCCTTGGATACCAACTTAAATAAATGTATTCCCTATCCCTGTGCTGGGCCACCTCAACATCAAACCTTCCTTCATGAAATCTCAGACAGTGCATCAGCTGCTGAGGTCCTTAGGTGACCTGCCGAGCACATATGATCACGTGTGTATCTGTGTGTGCACGAGTCTGCATGATGAGTAGCCCTAGGTGAAGGACAGCTGCTGAGGTACTTAGGTGGCCTAATACAATAAACAGTTGCTGAGTGCCTAGGCACCTATGCCAGGCTCTCAGGATGAAGCTATGAACAACAAAGACGCAGCCCCTGCCCTTCGAGGGATAAACATCTCAATTCAACCCAGATGAGACAGCCAGGACATTTTTCTTTTGCTTCATCAAAGCCTAAGGCACAGATTTCGAAGATACATTCAGAGTTATCGAAGCAAAAGTCAGAAAGTGTGGTTTGGTTCCCTCTGAAATTCAATAGGAAGATACATGGCACCCCACTGCTCAATTAGTTTAGTTTAGTAAACTTTCTTTACAGTCACATGTCCGTGTCTGCTACTGATGAATTCCACCTGTCTTCTATTATGAACCCATGTGGTGTGCAGGGACAATCAGAACTGATTTTTCTTTATAGTCAATATAGCTTGAGACAAAGGATGAGCACTTCCTCCTGATGTGAGGGAAAATACTAGGATGTGAGGAAGAAAAACGACGTTTGACTGTCATAGATTCTTTGGTTCTGGTACACCACTTTACACATTCATTGGCAACCCCTCCAGCCCCCAAAACAAGAGTTTCTTCCCACTTAAAAAATAAAAAAAATCTGTCTCATCTGAGGACCAAGTACATCCCATGTATTCCTTGTATTATTATTTTTTTGTATTGTAGCATCTTTTTAGATATGATGTCAGTTTCTTCCTAAAAGAGAGGTAGCTGTATATACTTCTATTTAAGCCAAAGGCAATCAAAATTTTGTTTTGAGGAATTTGCAATACCTCCAGATAGCTGGAGATACCTAGGGTGCTGCTAAATTAGGGTTTGTTATGACTACTATAGAGAGACCATGCCATCATATCAAACTATGAAACAGACATTGCTCATCGAGATGACTCAACCACCAATCTCACTGAAGCCCATCAGTATTAAAAACAGGAATTGAGGGGAATCATCTATCCCTTAACTATTTGCAAACCAAATCTCAGAGACACATAAACTTCACAATCATACATGTTAACACATTTTGCTTTTGTTTGATAAAAACAATTGCATCTTCTTGAGGCAAGATGCTTCCTTCCAGTGATTACCTGGGGTTCAGTTTTGGTTCTACCCTTAAGGAACTCATCCTACCTTGAAGGTCTTCAGGACCTCTTGAGAGTTTTTGGGCTGGGAGTAAGGCTTGGGTGTCAGCATAGGCACTGCTTTGGGAGTGACAGTTTTGCTTGGAGACCCACTGCCTGCTGACATGCTGGCATCCAGTACACTGGTACGAGCGATGGTGGTTTCCACAGTGGCAGTGAATTTGGGTGGAGACAGTGACTGTTGCCGCAGGTATTTCATGGGGTTGGGGTCATTCAGGAAGGAGGATAAGTTTGGCTCTGTTGAATGGCTTCTTTCCAGAATTTTTGGCATCTCCAAGCGTTCAAGAACAGCTTCGCTGATGGTGAACCTCTCGATGTACTGTTGAAGGATCCCTTCCGCCTCCTCCTGGGACCGTGCATTCTTGTATGCCTCATGCAACTCCCTCTCTCTCCTCTCCCTAAAGGATGGGCATGGGAGGGGAAGCAAGAACAAAGGCAACAGTCACAGGAATTGCAAAGCAGACCTTGGTAGAGCTGAAGGAAAGTATACAGACAGGAAGTATAATATTGGTGTCAGAGCCGTCGTGATAACCAACAATTTTTAGGAAAAGCACATCTAGATAATACGGTACATTCAACAAGAACAACCACAGAAAGAACCCACTTTTCTTGGACAATTTCTCTGTAGGTTTTGATGCTTTTCCTTCGTTCACTTGTCCCATCCTCTCCAGCCAGTAACTTCTCCATTTTTTTCCTTTCTTCCTCTTTCTTGATTAAGTCCTGAGAAGCACTTCTTCTACGGCTCTTCCAACGAGCCAGGTCCTGCAGGGGTGGGGGAGGGAGACAGAACAGTTTTCTTCAGGCTTACACATAATTCCATTTCTACTCTTCAGGGTTGAGTAAGCACTGACTACCGGCCAGGCTAAGACATTCCTGTACATCCAATGTAAGTCTGGTTGGAACAGGACTACCTCGAAGGCAGGAACCCTTCAGAAATATCTACATTATCCATAGCAGGGCAGCGCATTTATTTAAACATGGTAATGTAAAATTTGTGATCAAATTCCATGTCAGTTGCCAAATTTTAAAGTACTGCCTCAGAGGGTATTGTAAGAAACTTCATTTCTTGTTATTTATGACCTCTGCATTGTGAATGGACTCGCTGACAACAGAATAGTAGGAATTAACCACAGACCTACAATTCCCTCAGGGCAGGAAGAAAAGACAGAAAAAAAAATTGGCTTTGGGGTCTTACAGAACCAACAATTCTGTATGTGTTAAGTCATCTGAACCTCACCACAAATCCTATGGGCAGTTAGAGCATAATGTTGAAGACTTAGGATTCTGGAGTCAGACGGGTGGGAGTGCGGCTGTGGGAAACAATCCTAGCTCTATCTCCTCCACGCTTTGGAAACTCAGGCACGTTTCTTAGCCTCCCTGCACCTCAGTTTCCTCATCTCTAAAATAGAAATGATAATAATAGCTACTCTTACAAGCCTGTTGTGAGGGTTAAATGAGGTAGTGCACATAAGGTGCCAGGCACAGACATAATTATTACCACATTTTATCAGCTTTAGAAAAGTTAACTTTTTTGACTCAAGGTAGAGTCAAATCTGCAGTAGTCACCTCAGAGTGCTCTGTGAGGATGAAGTAATCCACTCTCCCTCCTCTCATCTCTATCTTCAGGCTCCTCCCCTGCCCTGGCTCTTTGCTCTTAGCACACAGATGATCCCAAGGCCCCCATCAGGCCCTGGAGCCTTCCTTACCGGTTATAATCCTGGCTCTCTTGCTCACTAGCTGTGTGACTTTGGACAAGTTACTTAGCTGTTCTGGGACTCATCTGTAGAACTGAGGACAATAATAGTTGCTAGCTCATTGAATTACTGAGAGGATTAAAGAATGATTACATGCAAGGTACTTAGAATAGTACCTGTTACTGGTACGCTTTCAATGTTGGCAATTATCATTGTCATTATCATCGATTCCAAATATATAATCTCAAAAGACAGTCCCTCCTCAATTCTGCATCCCGTGCCAGTTGCCTCCCTTCTGCTCCCCAAACTTCAGCAAGGGTACTTTCCCTAATGCCCACAAGGACTGTGTCACCGTTTGAAGCCCTCGAGGGGCCCCCTTCCTCTGCATGGCTTTCCAGCCCAAGTCTGACTTTCCAGCCCCGCCTGATTTTCTGCTCCAAAGGGTCTCTAGCCCAGCGGGCAGAGCAGTCTCCCCGCTGCCCACGGCCCTGGACGGCACTCACATCTTGCCATTTGTCATCCTCTTCCCGCAGCTGGTTGTTTATCAGCTGCAGCTGCTCCTGGCGGGCCCTGCTGTGCGGCTGCACCTTGGCCTCCTCCTCACACCGCATGTCAAACATACTCGTGCTCCTGCGTGGGGAGACAGCAGACGACAGTGCACAGGGAACAGAGCTCCGCAAGTCTCCGCGCACTTGCAGCGTCCCGCCGCGTCGGGGCGCTACCGCGTTTGGAAAACCTGCCCCCTTCCCTCCGCAGCTTAAGGCAGCAGCGTGATTTGCAGTCTATTCATCCCTCGGCCGGCAGCAGCGGGCATGCTAGCAGCCTCACCTCTTCTCCTCTTGCGGCAAAAAGCGAAAATGTGACCATCTTTGTCTTCAGTGATGGCAGAATCAGGCCAATCTAATTTTATATGTAGGGGTCAATATATGTTTAAAGTAAAGGGCTAGAAAAAGGTACTTGAAGCTCTGGGCTCGTCTCACTTGTATTAGAAAGTAAAATGAAGAGAGTTAAAAGGTATAACTTGGGGAGAATGTATAGGGAGGGAGAGTGGCGTCCCCTGAAGTGAAACTTAATTGCAGTAAATGCTTCTTTGTGTAAAGAGCTGGATTAAATGCTTTCTCCGTTAACTGAGGCAATTTCTCCATTTTCAAAAAGAAAAAAAATATATCATACAGCTTCAAGTCTAAGGCACCACCTTTTCCTGTTGTATTTTCTGAATTTTGGTTGCATCCAACAGCTATGCATTAATGATACATACGTTTGATGTGGTTTATTTCTATGTCCTGTAAAACTGTCTGTAAATTGATAGTGCGTTGATGGCATCTTGGAATCAAGAAAATATTTTATGGTAAGATCAAAGGATAAAATATATAGATCAGTATATACTTTGTATCCTAAAATTCTCACAATGATTTCACTTTATTTTTGTCAGGATACCTCTGAATTTACTCTTTTTAAAAGCAAAAGGATTGGGAAGGCAATTTTTAAAAACCTTTAGGCTGTTCATATAATTGATATATTCTATAGGAGCTTATTAAATGTTGGGCAAGACCATAGGGGCTTTTCTGCGATGCTTATGTAGACCTTTGCTACAACGAAAGCTGAAGCAGCAAGATGAAAATAGAAATAAAAGCCAAAGCAAAATCTTCCCTTTTTTTCTCTCGAAGAAATGACTAGCTCCGGGAACCAAATGGATTATAGAGCACTCAAATCAAGTGGAGGGCTGCTTAAGAACAGAAGACTGATAGTCCATTTTTGAAGCCAGCTTAACACAAAGAAAAAGAAAAGCCATGCATTGAGACACCAACGCGTTCCAGACATCATCCGTGATGTCCAAAATAGTCACCCCCATGGCCAGACAATGCACACCAGCAGCACCACTGGATGCTAGTGGGTTCCTTAGCAGGCAGCTCTCTGGAAGGAGAAGATGACCCCCAAAGCAATGGCTGCCCACGTTCATTTCGGTCCACTCAAATGAACTTGCATGGATGTGCGGGTGCCTCTCCCCTCTCTCTGGATGTTGCACCATTTGAGTCTGACCTAAGAGAGCTAAAACTGAAGACTGCACTTGTAATCTGTTTTCCCCGAGAGTATTCTAATAATCTGCGCCAAGGGACTTTCTTTGATCTGAGGCTTCTATTTGCATGGATATGACAAACCTCCGTGAGCAGCTGTGCACAGACTCAGGGGACAGTGTTGACGGTGGCAGCTGTACCTTCCTGAAGGATAAACTGCAGCCCTCAAAAGAGAGGAGGGGCTGCGATTTTTCACCTAGTGTATGCTACTTATTCATGTGGTTTAAGGAAGATTTAGGAATTTGCAGAGTTCGGTAGAAAAGTCTAACCCATGGTTTTTAAACTTCATGGATCAAAATTCCCTTAAACAAGCTTTCCAGAAAGAGACCAAAACTCATCCCATTCTTCCTTTCAGAGTTTAAAAAAGTCTTACCTTTAAATATGTCTGATTCAGTCAGTTCATCTTTTAAGGCAATTTACAGGCTTTGTGAAGGTCTTAGAAGATATAAACTCCTCTGAGCTGGGACTCTCTTGTAATCTACTAAATAGTTGGCAGATTGTGGGAGAGGAAGGAGGTCCCTTCCTTCAGCTTTGCCATCCATAGTTTTTAAAGGGCAGAATTTTGGTTTAGGCCACAGTGGGTGGCCATAGAGCAAGGACTTCTTCTGGGACCCCGGGAAGAAAATGGCAGCTTTCTCCAGGATTTGAGAATTGCTTATCTCACTCGACTGGCATGGTGAGGATGGGAGCAAGGCCTTCAGAATTGCCTTCTTCTGTCCCGGGTTCCTATCTCTGCTCCCACCATGAAGTTCTAACTACCTCAGCCCAAATGTGGCCGAAAGCTGGTTAGTGAAATAAAAAGAGAAACACTTGCCTGCCTTCTCATATACCAGGAAGTACTATTTTTTCCTAGAGTTTTTTTTTTTTTTTTTTAAAGAAACACCAGCCAACTGGCCCAAAAAAGAAATAATAAAACTATGAGCAATATCTTTATACCATTTCAAAAAAAGGAACTAAGCAAGCTGAGAACTGATAACAGTAGACAGAAAATGAGCTGAGTCACCATTCAGAAAATGTTCCCTAATTCAGAGGTTGGACTCAGCCTCCAAAACGAGGAAGTGCATGTCTAGGGATGGGGTGGGGGACCCTGCAGAAGCCTAGGTTCCAGAATGTTAAATGGACTTGCACCAAGGCTATGCTCCTCAGCACAACAGGCTGTGCCCTTGGGCTGCTGGGACGAGGGCCCCTGGCTGCAGGGCCCAGGAGCCTCTCTCGGCGATGGGTTGGCATTTCTGAGGGCCAGGATTAAATTACCTCAAGGGGAGCCTGGAAACTGTTTCTGGCCCAAGTCTAAGGTAAGGGAATTAAGAACAAAATGGCCTTTGGCTCTCACAGTGTCCAGCCTCCTCGGAGGGGACCGCTGGGAGAGGGGGCATGTGGAAGTAAAGGGCAAGAAGGTGAAACTAAATCCATGGAGCCATTCGTGGCTTGCCAGGAGGTGGAAATTTCTGTCTGCCTGTGTGGTAGGTCTGCCCCTGACCTGCATTTTCCTTAAAGGGTACATCTTTTTTTGATTGGGCTGCATTTTAAGAATGTGTCGATTTTGAACAAATAGAGCCTGTGCCAATAGTTGTCCTTAAAGATTTTGAAAAAGGGAGATAGTGGGGGAATGAACAAAACATATTATAAATTTCTGTTTAAAAAAAAAAAACTCCTGACACAAACTTTTCTTTTTGTTCCCCACATGGTTTCATATAAATTACGTCTACTCCAAGAAAGAAATTCAGCCCTTTGGATGTTCCTAGATAAGACCCTTGGAAAAGAAGCTCCGTGTACTCACCCTGGCCCATAAGGCTGCTGTTTTGGTAAATTTAGAGGACTCCCCACTCCTACCCCTTATAAAAAATCATTAACTTCTCCTGAGGGTGAGGTTTCATATTCAGGTACAGGTAAAATTCAAAAGCTCTTTAATGTAGCTTCTTTTCTTTCAGCTCTTAGGGTTTTTTAGAGATCTGTATTAGGCAAATTGCACAGCAGCTTTGCAATGATGAAGAGTAAATCCATTCTATCAAAATGTTTTTGCTAACAAATCGAAAAAGTGTTGTGCCTATCAATCTTATATAATCCTCCTTTCAGTGAATGTTAAATACTGCCACTGTAGATTTTAAAAGCAACAACCAGGGCTCTATTTTATAGACGACTTAGCTCCAAAGCTAAGCTTTGACTTAGCCCTTAGTCAGTCAAGCTCCGGCTGAATTTGGTTTTGAGACGTGAATGTTCCACGTGTCAGGCCACAAAGCAATTGCGCATCACACATCGGAAACTGATACCCTTGGCACACGAGTCAGACTGCTTCGAGCTACAAGTACAGACTAAGCTGACCTCTTGAACACAAACATGGAAAAAAGCACAATTCAAAAACAGTAAATTGTGGCCTGATCTCGTTGTCATTGGTGGAAATGATATTTTTCTGTTCTACACCGTTATTTAGATTCCTCACTTGGTGACTTGAAACTATGGATCAGGCCAGGAAGACAGGCAGAGGGAATACTAGGGTCCACTCTTATGATGGCCCAGACTCCCACGAGGCCACAAAATCCCTCTCCCAGAGGACAGACATCAGGCTTAGTGGGCCACTGTTGTTGGAATGAGATATTAACCATGTTTCTTAAATATGAGCATTCTGCAAAGAAAACTTCTGCCTCGGATATCAGTTTCAGAATGCTCTGCCTATGAGAAATCCATTTTTGAAATGGAGTTAATATGGTCACAAACGGGAGAGAGTGGATTCTTTTCAAATTTGGATGTGAGGCCGGGGATGGGAAATGCATCTCTGAGAGGAGCGGAAACCAAGGAGAAGCAGCCCAAGTCATGTTGCACATCTTGACCCCTGACTATGCCACGGAACTTGAACGAAATCCCAACGTTTTGGTCTCAAGCATCCCGCAGTTTATATTATTCCAACCTGGGAGGAACTTGGGCTTCTGAATCTATCATTCGTGGTTTAGGATTTATTTTCTTAGCTTAAAAAAAAATGTAGCTACGAGAATGACCACTTCATGGCTAAGCCTTTACATATCAAGAATTCAATGCAAAGCGCAGAAAAGCCTTTTAACAATTCTGTGGTTCAGAAGGGGTTCCAACGTCCGAACGCTAACAAGAACAACTTTCACATGCCCTGTCTATAAAAAGTAAATGTTAACTTTTGAGCAGCAGCTGCATATTAGAATCATGCTTCAGTGGCTTTTTCATTCATCTCTCCTGCACAGAACATATGTTCTGCATTCCAACTTTAAGTGCTTCTCTGAGGCTGCAGAGAAGAGTCAGTTAGCTCTTCAATCCACCGTTATATTAATTGCATTTCAATTAGTGGTGAGTACTGGAAGCATGCAGTTTAGGCTAGTAATTAATGTATTCCTACAAATACAAGACAACTTACTCTGCGTCATCAGACACAGGAGTTCTCGGTCCGTATCTATAAGACCAAATACAAAATTAGAGGATTGGTAAGACAGAAGGTTAATGCTGTAACCAAGCTGGAAATAAAAACTACAAGTGAATTGTATGTGTGCCAAACCTTTTTTGCTGATCATACTGGAAGAGAAGTGTCATTATACAATTAGTAATATTCATTAACTGCTGAAAAGGAAAGCAAAGTCTTGACATTTCTGAAGAATGCAAAATCTGTAGTAAAACCCAGAGGAGAAATGAAAAAAATCCCCATGCTACCCACAAAGAAAGAATCTGTTCAATATAAACACAAAAAGGCTTAGGTGCAACCCACAATGTTTAGAGAAGGCAGCTTAGAAAAACCCAAACATGTATTAAGATGGTTCACAAACAGTTGAACTGTTCTTTGCCTTTCGGTGCAGAGTAATGGGCTGTAATGGACACCCAGCATAGAAGCACACACTTACTGACCCTTTCCCTGATGTGTTAATGCATTTGCACAAATAACATCAAAGAGTGTTTCTGCAGTTTTCTGAAAGCAAACCAGAACTCCAACCAGAACCCCAATCAGTGCCTTCCGCATACATTTGACAAAAACCACAATTCCTAGAAAACTGGCAGACTTAATCAAAACCAGACGTGGATGATATTCCACAACTTAAAAAAAAATGAAGTTTTTTTAAAACAATCTTTTATATTCTTCTGATTATTTAGATCTACAAAGTTGTACCTTCTTCGATATAGGCATTTTAAGTTTTAATGCATCTGATAAAACAAAGAAAAAGGTCAAATTAGAAAATAGAAACTAGAACATTATGAGGGCATATTTTAAGCACATTTAAAAAAAGCAGCTCCCACAAATGACTATTTCAGCAAAGGAGAATATTAAGAGAAGGTTCTTACCTATGCCCTGAAAGGCTGTTCATTCATGCATTCTGATGGCGGACAAAGAATTTTTTGAGTAAAGAAAAAATGTCCTGCTTTCAGTACAATAAATTAAATTTGTGGGTTTTCAGCAAAAATTACCTGATCCTGTGTTCAGTTTATAACAATTTATAGGGAAAAGAGTAATTTCTAAAGATCTCTTCCAATGATCTTAGAGAAAACACTCCAAAGCACATGGGTGTACACACACATACACCCTTGTCTCTGATGCCTTCATCATTCTACAACAGTCTGATTCATTAATAATTATTTTCATGCACAGTGAAGGCAACCACACTAGTTAAAAACCCAAAGTTTCTGTTGGAATGGCCAAAATCAAGAAGAGGAAAGTGTTTGTGAATGTCTCTCCTCCAGAAGACAGACCCATTTTCTGTTTCTCTGGGGAATAGTTTCAGAAGGTGCTAAAGGTTAAATTAATACCCTCAATTTTCCAAAACCATCACCGCATGGAGGCAGATGGATTCCTTCACATCAAGAAAGAGTGCATCATCGGTGTTAATTCTACCCAGAATTAACAGTGTTAATTCTGAAGCCTCGGTAAAATGTTTCCCAGTTAATTAACAGGCCTACTGGAATAGACATTCAAATATAGTGTTTTCTAAATTATCTATGGAAACGAGGAGAGAAGTTATTCTTAATGGATGGCTAATCTAGGAATGATCAATTAACAGTTGGTATGTGTTTCTGTGTCTACTGGAATATTTTAATTCATGTTTTACTGAAGTAAAATATACATACAGAAAGTGCACAGACCACACACACACACACCTTGATGAATTTTCACAAACCACAGATTAGTGTTGAGTTTTGTGCTATATAAATGGACTTATACAGTATGGACTCTTCTGAGTTTGGCTTCCTTAGCACATTTCGTTTATGAGGTTCAGCTACGTTGTTGCATGCAGGATATATTTAAATTTAAATTGCTTCTACACAAAACACTTAACAGCATTTCGTGGACAGCTCTGCCAACAGATAGAGATTAACACCGCAACATAAGCTCCATGATGGCAGGGATTTTTCTTTTGGGGTTCTCTGAACAGTGACCAGACTAGGCCCTCAATAAGTACTTATTGGATGCTCTGGAAATTGAAAAGAATAGTGCAGTCTCTGAAGATGACCTTCATTTATCTGTTTACTATATACATATGGGTTTAAGAAATTTCCCCTCAGACTAATTTATTAGCTTTAAGAGGGCACAAATTTCATCAGAATTGCCTTTGCTGTTAGGGAGAAGATAATTAGAGTTTGGGCTTCAAATGATTTTCCCAGTTGTCCTATGGAAAATAGAAAAGTAAAGATGAGTTTTAAAAATCACTAACAAAGAGATTTTTTTAAAAAAAATGCGAAGTAGGTCAGTCAACAGACTATCAAGTACAAAATTGGCTAGACAAATCACAGTTGGTATAAGCATCCTACAAAAAAAAAAAAAAGCAATTAATAAAGTTTAATTGTGACGGTGGCGGTATTTAGAAAGACAAAAAGAATACTCTATTCACCTATTGATTGTGTTTATGTAACTTTCAGCACTAATAAAGCACTTCAGGATCAATGATTAGCAATATTGTGAACTAGCATAAGCTTCATTTGACATGAGAGGGAAAAACGGGTTTACTGCTCATTTAAGATTATCCCCCAGCACCCAGCACAGCGTTTTACACACAGTAATTACTCAGTAAATACTTGCTGAAAGGAAACATGAATTCCCAAGGTGTGTGCTTGCTCAATCACACAATTACGTCACAGAGTTAATCTGACTATATCTCCTTATGCTCAAACCAGCCATTCAGTCCCATGTGCATATAAAGAGGTCTCTTCCCGAATCACAGATAGAGGGACAGATACAAGTGACAGGGAAGTCGTCACACCGCCACAGTTTCCTCTGGTAACCTGGTAGGTAATGCGCTGGCGTGGAACGGCGGGTCCCTTCAGACAGAGGTGGGTTTGGATCTTGGATCTGTGATTACCAGCTGTGTTCACCAGCTGTGAACCGATTACCAGGGCCTCGGCTCCTTAGTGTAGAATACAGAAGAAACTGCTTAGTCTCAAAGGCTGTGTGAGAAGTGAGTAAATGGGCCGCCTAGAATGTTCTAGTAGGCAGCCTACAGGCCTCACTTCCTTCTCTCCTTTCATGCTGACTGCTCTCCGGCAGCCCGTGGATGCAGGGTCCAGCACCACATCAGGGCATCTGGGGAGAGAGTGAGCGTGGTGGGCGAGGCTGTCCCTCTCTCACTAACCTGCCCTCACCTGCTGGGATCCAGGTGTGATCCAGGTGTTACTTCTCTCTACATCAGGCTTCCCATTTGTGAATTGGAGCCAACAGCCGTTCAACCTACCTGTGAATTCCCAGGAGACGGTATGCTGGAGGAAGCAGAAGCGCTTTGAAAGGGTAACAGTTATAAAGTAGAGCACGGCTATTACTCCTGCTCCCTGAAACCAGTGTTACAATAAGGCTCTCCTATGGTAGTATTATGATTCAGAAGAATGTAAAACATGCATTAAATCCAGATGGTAACGATGGCTAGGATATTAATCTTAAAATTTGGGGATTACTTAAGATTTTCTTTACTCCCCACTCTACCCTCTGTCCCACTACCATCAGGGTTCCCTGTGAAGCAGAACTTCATCACTTCCTGTTTTACGGTGGAGCTTTAATTACGCTACACACTCCTTACTCCTCTGCCCTGCACTGATCAGGCAGACCACACTTTTCACAAAAGTCTATCACTCTTACTAAATAGCAACAGAAGCTTCAACATACAGGACCTGAAACCAGACCATGAACCCCAGGATTACTATTTCCCTACTTTCATTTTATTTTTTTAAATTTGTATTTTACATTGGAATATAGTTGATTTATAATGCTGCTGTGTTAGTTTCAGGTGTACAGCAAACTGATTCATTTATACATATACATATATCCATTCTTTTTCAGATTCTTTTCCCATATAGGTTATTACAGAATATTGAGTTCCCTGTGCTATATAGTAGGTCCTTGTTGATTACCTTTTTAATATATTCCCTACCTTCATTTAAAATCAAGTCAGAGCACGGAATAGAAATCCTACCTCTAGAAAGCACTATTTGCTAATGTTAAAATTAAACTAATTTTATAAGTGGTATATATCTTCTTTGGACCTGAAGACCCTCCTGGAATCAGAACGAAATCAAGTAGGTCAGAAAGAAGTTCAACTCCTTTACCCAATGGCTCCTACGTGAGCTAGGAAGAAATAAAAGAGTTTCCCATTTAGGCTGCCCACAGAATGAGAGTCAGAAAGAATGTTTAATAGGACAATTCACAACTGAACTATTCTTTCCACACCTGCTCACATGCAAAAAAAGAAAAAAAAATCTTGGCAGACTAGGCCAGTCATTGAATCATTTCATTTCTGCTAGCAATAGCAGGTAAGTGGCATTGATAAACCATAAAGCATTAATGACACATTCAAAGCATGTATCAAGGCTCAGACTGGAGAAACAACGTCAAAACAGCTTAGGATAATCTTCTGACCTCTTATCTTTTATTGGTGGACCCTTGGCAGATTCCTCCACAATGCGTTGCTTTGCAAATGGAACTGGACGGAACTGGTTTAGCTTGGATCCAATGTGTCTAAGAGACATCCCAGTTCTCCTGGCCATCACGTCATCTTTTTGCGAATCATACAATTTTCTTTGGCCTTTCAGTCCACTGCCACTCCAGGCAGGAGCTGTCATCTTCTCTGACTTCTCTTCTCTCTCTGAAGCCTCCCATTCAGAGGTCAGAGGACATGAGCTAGGGCACGTCAGTCCAGCCAGTCAAAGGGCACTTATTGCTAAAGATGTTTTCAGTAGCATCACTCGCTTGGCATTAACTCAAGACGGAAGAAGCCAGTGATCACAGAGGCAGCAGCACACATAGCAACTGAGGATTAATACCTTGGACCTCCATCATGCAGCTGATACTTACACGGGAATGGGTTTCCCTTTCTGGTGTTCATGATTCCTGAGAATGAAATTTGGCCAGCACCCAACCACATGCAAAGTCTAAAGTCTCTACCCAGGAAGGGCACTGAAAGCAGAACTCTGACCCTGCGATGGGCGCATTCCTTTAAGGGGCTCCACGCCACATGAGTCATCAAGCGCATACTGTGGCTTTAAGCTGTTTTGGGGAACCCGGCAGCCACAAACAGCAGAGGCAGCGCACCCTGGAAAGCGGGCGAGGCGCTCACAGTGGCTGGCCGCTCTCCTCGGATCTTTCAGCCTTTGGCACCGTCTCAGAACCTCTTTGAACGACTCCTTCAGTCGCTTCTTTGCCATCCTGCGGCAGCTGTTTGCAGGTAACTAAAGCCAGACAGGACAGCTTTACTACTAGGAAAGAATTCCCACCCGGGGCCTTGGGCCCACCTGTCAGCCTTCACGTCCTCACCTTTCTCTGTCCTCCTCGGGCACTCACCTAAACTGCAGCTATGCTCTTCCTGGACCTCCGGCACCACAGCCAGCCGGCAGACCCTTTTACAACGGTCATCTATACCAGACGTCACTATTCTGTTGATGATCAAGTAGCATTGGCAGCAAGGGGGAAGAGGGAAAAGAGTTAGGAAAGGAGACAACGAAAGTCACTGAGACTGAAAGCTTAAGAGAGAAAGTTCGGTTGCTATTCCAGAAGCCGGTTAGTAAGGATGACATACTCAGAATGAGATAATAGAATATGAACCCTGGCAAGGGCCTGAGAAAGTCAAAGAAGGCTAGCCTGACTCTGCCACCACGGGGGCTGAGTGATGGCCCCTTAGTAGTCAAGGACTCAAGGATGCATTCCTTACTAAATTCTTAGTCCCACCCCTTCCACCCCCGGTCCCCATCAGCCTCTGAAACCCCAGCAGTGCATTTCTGGTGCACCAGGGTTATTTCTATTGACGGCCTCTAGGGTGTCATCCACAGTACGGAACCAAAGAAACCCCTCTCTATGTCATGGACCATCCACTGTGTGCTTTGGATATCACGAACAAGGCATGCAGGAGACTGTCCCGAGCATCTCCTCCTGCCGTGGAGGGCTCTGCTTTGCTCCCACCATGCAGGTGGAGTGGAGTTTCCTGGGAGAATCCAGAATCTTATTATTATTATTCTTTAACAGAAACTCAAACAAATTTTGATAACATGTCTACCTGGAAGAGACCCAGGAAAGCTGAGTAGCTTACCAAAATGGCTGAAACCCTCACCTGAAGTACCATCTTCAGCTAAAGACAAAAGAGGACGTGCGGGTAGTGGTTTGGGACCTCAAAGGGGGAGGAAGGCAGTTCACACGGAGATGGCAAAGCAAATTTTTAGTAAATAAATGTTTGCTGGGCCCTGCGGAGACAGTGGGGTGCAGAGTGGACCCTGATGTCTAAGTTTCCCCAAGCACACCTAGCGCACGGAGAATCCAGAACTTTAGAAATGCCCTATACCTGCTTAATAGAAGAAAGACCAGCCCGCAGAACCAAATCCCCAACAGAGGGCTTGGGAATTCACAGCTGGAAGGCCTCCAGTGAGGATGAGGACCGGTGACAGCTCTACAAGGTCTTTTCCCAGGTGACGCCTCACAAATTTGGATGGTGATTCATCCAAGGAAACTCCTGACTCACAGGAACCCTCAAAAGAAGAGTCTTTTTCCACTCATGTTCTGTTATATAATTTTAAAAACTGGGCGGGAGCTGGTGGGGGAGAGATGTTTACTTTTTTGTGTGTCTACTTAGATGTCCAAAATCTGAACTTAATGGTACTAGTAACAATTTTTTTCTCCCTAGTGGGATAAGAAAGAGGGAGGGTATAGGTAAGCCAGATTTTTATCAATATATCTTTAGGAGAAACATGAAGGGTATCATTAAAACATTCCATCTAGTTTGTTCAGTATTGCCAACAAACAAAATACTGCTTAATGCAGCCAAGGGAAGATGAATCCTTTGCCAAAATTACTGGCATTCCCAGGCAGTGATTCTGGTGACAACAGAATCAAAATGGATGTCTGTCATTTAACTTCACACACGTTTCCCCGCGGGGAAATCTACTGACATTCCTTCTCTGCTAACCAGCAGAAGAGGCTGTTAAAACTACGTCATCTCTGGCGGCTTCTTTAATGTGCTTCAGCAAACTCTTTAAAAGCAGCAGTGATTCCCATGCACATGTAATGTGCACATGTAATGGCAAAAAAATACCTGCAGTCATTTTGTGGATTAAGCCTGTGGTCTTCCTGTAAACTGGACATAGCCGCCAAGGCAGGGGGCACAGGGTACGTCTGAATCTCGCGGCTGTGACTGATGACTTCCTCTGCATCCTCCTTCGGCCCAGCCCTGCCAATGCTGAGCCGCTTCCATGTCTGCTGATCTATCTCTGTCACTGGTCCGAAGTGCACGAACTTTTGCCTAGGGCTGGAAGCTTTCTTATAAGCCCTTGCCTTGCGGCTGGCAAAGTCATCACGGATGGCAGTTTCTGCTTTAATTTCTGGTGAAGGCTCAGGGGCACACGTGTGCTCCACATCTCCATCCCTAGTCAGAACCGGAAATAAGTTCCAGAGGTTTCTAAGGTGAGTGAAATCAATGAAGAGCTTTGAAAAAATATTGGATGTATGAAAAATACGTCAATGGCTAAAGCAGAATTGCTTTTCCATTAATCAATCAAATGAAGAAATGATCATTGTCTTGCCTAGGTAAATAGCACTTTAAGTTTCTGTAGCTTTCTTAACATCATAAATGATGGCATAAGAAAACCTTGGGTACAATGAAATAATTAAAATTATTTAAAAGTCAAGTTTAGATTCCTTACACGTAAATAAGCCTATCAAAATAAGCATTCACAATA
This sequence comes from Balaenoptera acutorostrata, assembly GCF_949987535.1. Classification (NCBI taxonomy): domain Eukaryota; kingdom Metazoa; phylum Chordata; class Mammalia; order Artiodactyla; family Balaenopteridae; genus Balaenoptera; species Balaenoptera acutorostrata. The sequence goes on from NC_080068.1 coordinate 77,200,131, forward strand.
AATCAGTTGAATTAAAGAGGATGTTTCCTGTCCTTGTGGCTTGTAATTTTTAGTATTAACAAGTTTCAACTCATACAGAATATGCTCTGTGTTTTGAGGCATTTTTTCTGCCCATGAAAATAAAAAATGATAGAAGGATAAGTGATTCCTTCAAAGTTAAATGATACCGCTGTTAGGAGAAAACCAGGGGAAAACATGACACACCTCGTCTTTCCTGACACTTTCAGCCTCTCCCACGTCTCCCGGTCGGCTTCTGTTATATTGGCGACCGTGACAAAGCTCGGAGCCTCGCGCTGAGGGCCAAGCCTGCCCTGAATTCTGCGCTGCGCCAGGTCATCCTTATGAAGATCCGGCACCTGCCTGAGCCCCTCTTCTGCAGGTCCACTCTCCAGAGCCCGCACAATACAGGTCACCCTCGACTTCACCTCTTCCGTTTGGCCTTGGTTTCTGTCAATTTGATCCAGGCCCCCACGTTATTGGAAAAATCAGGTTCCAGGAAGGGGAGCAGACAAACAGAATGTCAAGCATGGAAATTCAGAGGCTGAAGACAGAATGGAATGATGGAAGCACCTCTCCCTTTCTCAAAAATATGGAATCAATTGCAGCCTTGATTACTTTTGTCTATGCTACCCTTTTGACACTGGAAAGAGACAGAGTTTTTCCACCAGATGACAGACTCTAGTTTAGTTTAGGAAGAGAAGCCAGGGCTCGCTGAAAGACTATTAAGAATGGTAATGAGATTTCAGTTTGACAGTAATGATGCCCAATTCCCACACTATTCAAGTTACTGTAATGAATTCAAGTTTTCTGATTGAATCCCTGAGCCTTCTTGGAACGTCTTTTACTGCAGCAGTAAAGTGTTAGTAATGAGCTCTGCATGATCCAAATTCTAGAATTAGTTTGGAGATAGTTGGAACATGTTCACATATTGAACATCTCAACCATAAACCTTCATACTGCCAGAAAGTATGATTAGGTCAATGCTGAGTAGAAAGTTTCAATGTTCAAACTCAGTCTCTGCCTCTTGATAGCATTAATTAGGTTTGGCTAATGTAAACTTGAAGAACAGAGAGGGTATCCTCTTTACCTGGATCCACAGAGGCAATACCCATTTGTTTCTTGTGTCAATAACTGTTCACCTTTATTAATGCTAAATCTGATATTTTCAATTGTTTTCCTCAGAAGTGAACGTTAGATGGCTAATGTTGACAATATCATAATTTAAACCAAAGCTGTGGCATCTATATGCATAAACATTATATCAATTAAAAGTCACTTTCTAACTAAATATGTTTCTTGAGATAGAAAATTTCAGAAATATACATAAATAGGGCTATTCATTTTTTTTCAAAATAAATCTTCCAAGCCAGAAAACCAAGAAGCATTCTTTTGTTATCTGGATGATGTGGTGTATTTACAGAGCCTATGCGAATAGAAAGGCGACAGAATTTTCTATTTACTTTTAGTTTGGGGAAGGGGATCAAGGAGGGCATAGCAAAGAGCCACCAGGGAGCCCTCTTTTTTTCATCAGTTCTTTGAAGCTCTCTAGAGAGACCATGGGCTGTGTCCCCAAACACAGAGTCAGGTGACAACAGACAAATGGGGCTGGAAATATCAGGAATTAAAATTGCATGCAGGAGAAAGGAAAAAGGGAGGTACAAAAGCTACTCCTTTTCCTAACTCAAGTTGCTGATCTCCATCAACATGCCTTGATGCTACTCAGTTATCCAGAAGTCTTTGTTTCACTGGCAACAACTGATCCCTCCCACAAGGCCCTCTGAGTACGGTTTGTTACAAGGCATGCCAACAAGGACTGCAAAGACCAAGAGCCTCCTGAAGCTAGAATGTGTCCTATAAAAAAATGTGCCGGGTCTTCTATGCTCAAATCCCTGTTCTATGTCCAGAGATCTTTCATGTGTTTTGTACCTGGTGCTTCCTAAATAAAAAAATAAAAAACAACAGAAAACACTAACTGCTTCACTGATCTCAATGACTCTGCCCAAAGAACCACTTTAATTGTGTAAAACACAGTTTAGATATTTATATTCTTAGTTCAACAGATTACAAACCTCTTTAAGTGATAGGCAAAAATATGGCAATTAAATAATAAAGATGCGAACTCTGATTTTGATGTAAGGAAAACTACAAGAATGATGAACTCTGTACACTGAAATTTAGCAGGCTGATGGCTTGAATGAATTCATATCCCTCTTAGGATAAAAATCACTGGCCAAATTCCATTTCATTAAGCTTTCCTTTCCCTAATTAAGAAGATGGGAGAAAAGTTGGGAGAAGGAAACTCACTTAAAAATAATTTCTATGACAGAACAAATAGAAGTGTGTTATATTATATATCTGAGGACTTTTTAATGAGAAATCTCCATCATCAGATGTCTAGGTGATCGTGTTGGCGCGAGGGAAGAAACAGCAAGCCTCATTTTCCCCCCATATCTCAAAGGCGCTAATAGGATAGAAGGGCTCATAGCTAAGGAATAACTATGATTTCTGCCTGCTGTGGATGGACTGCAGCAACCTTGAGAGGGGGCTGTTCCCTGATCAGCAATAGCACACGTCTATTTATGCCAATAATGCCCGTCTCTGACACCAGCACCCACATGTGGTGATGTACCCACATATAGCACATCTGCACACTTGAGCTCCATATTTATTTGGTGAATTCAGCCCTATTTTGGACAGGACCATTCTACTCCCTGCCATCTGAACGTAGGAGAGACTGGATATCTGGGGTTCCACTTTAAAATAAACCACCATTACTGATTATACGTAATTAGGGCAGGAAACAGAGGAATGGGGGGCTTTAATACAAATCACCTTTGCCGAATTATATTCTCTCTCTCCTTCATAGACACACACACACACAGACACAGAGCACACCTTTTATGTTCTAGACTTTTCTTTTCTGAGATTCCCTTTGAGGGTTGCTTGCTGCCATCTGATTTCTCTGCCTCTTTTTTTCGGTAAGGCCCATAGAGGAGTTGATTCAGTGGCACCATTGGCTTGGTCTGGTTCCTCCTTGCTCTCCTGGCAGCAAAGTCATCTTTCTCAAGATCAGGCAGTCGACATGCAACTTCGTCTTCTGATTCTGAATCTCTGCCGTGTTGGTGGATCAGGAAAGGATTTTCTTTGCGAAGGATAATATCTCGAACAGCTTCTTTCTCATCACTTAATTGCTTTTGACTGACAAAGCAAAATTAAATGGAACTCCACATGTGATCAGACCAAAACAGTTTTTAAATCCCCATCTCCAGGCAGCCAACTGTCTTGTTAGTGAAAGGTCTTCTCAATACCATTAGTCCAGATGACATCTGTTTACTACTTTAGTCCCGAGTTGCAGCAGGGTTAGGGTGGGTTTCAAAACCTGGAATTTAGTCAGCTACTAGCTATACTAAAAATTCATTTAACTTGCAGGGCCCCATCAGCATCAGAAAGGGAGGATCCTAAATGGCTCTGAAAGTGACAATCCAAATTCTTTTCATGAAATTGGGAAAAGTAAGAAGCATTTTGTTATTATTTTTTCTCGGGCACATTAATAATGTACCCAATAGGTACTCAGTTTATTTTGACTGACAGGGCAAAAATTTGAGCTACCAAGAAACTGATCTTGGGGAATGCTAATGAATGCAGCTATGTGACAGCACACCTAGGATGTGTACCAGACTGCAAAGTGTAAGGACGGTCTTTCTGCAGAGCTGAGCTAACCTGAAACATCTGGAATAGTTTATGAGCATTGATAGGATGGACTCAGGCACAAAAGCTTATCATGCCCTGCACCCTCCCACCAGCAACCTTTTCATCGGTCTTTTACCCCCATGACTCTCCACTGCCCAGCTCTTCTTCTTTGTCATATGCTAGCTGTCAAGTAAATCCTATTAAGACATTTTGCCAAAATGTTTACTTAGGGCTATTTTCATTTTCAAGGAAATCTTTTTTTTTTTAAATAAATTTATTTATTTATTTATTATTTTTGGCTGCACTGGGTCTTAGTTGCTGCGCACGGGCTTGCCACTCTTCGTTACGGTGCACGGGCTTCTCATTGCGGTGGCTTCTCTTGTTGCGGAGCACAGGCTCTAGGCGCACGGGCTTCAGTAGTTGTGGCTCGCGGGCTTCAGTAGTTGTGGCTCGCGGGCTCTAGAGCGCAGGCTCAGTAGTTGTGGCGCATGGGCTTAGTTGCTCCACGGCATGTGGGATCTTCCTGGACCAGGGCTCGAACCCGTGTCCCCTGCATTGGCAGGCGGATTCTTAACCACTGCGCCACCAGGGAAGCCCCTCAAGGAAATCTTGAAGGCACCAAACATTAAATTCTTTAGAATTTAAAGAGAAATGCAGTTTAATGGTGGAATATTAGGACTTTTTATGCTTTGTTTTTTTGTTTTTGTTGGGGGTGGGTAGGGTGGGAATACAGTTGATGGCGCCTTTCTGATATTCAAACAAACTCCTCCCCCCTACTCATAAGATCAGCCTTGCTTCTAAGTCATAATAAAATATTAAAACTTTAAAAATATCATTTATTATCTTCTCAGTTCATAGAGGTGGTGAGTAAATAAAGCATCTTGATTTCTAAAGAAAGTTCACCTACTTTGTATACGATTTCTGAAGGAGGATTAAGAGTAAATTCTTCATGGTCATGGGACAGGTCATCTCAGAAATGAAGACAGGAGGAATTAGCCTGGCTGAGAGTCATACAAGCAAGGAAAGGCTGTCTACTCTGGCTGACCAGGTGGCCTGCTGTCTGTTGCTTACCCTGTACTGCTGCAGAGGAGGCCTATCAGCCTAACATAACGGCAGGCCCCGCACTCCTGACTTTTGGAAAAATCACACCATCATTAGTCATGTCCAGAAAACTCCTTCTCCCTGCTGACCACTATTCTCAGTAAAAGTTTAAATTGTGGAATTTAGAGGTGGTGGGTGGTGCTTTGCTCTCTGAATAAAGTTATTTCTTAAAATATAAAAATCTGCCCTTTGAGTTGCACTCCGGCTCTTGGTCACCTGCTTGGCCACTCCTGGACCGTGCTCACTCTCCTCCCTGCATCCTTAGCCAACAAGTCTGGCAAGAACCAACTGGTATTGGTTGACTGTGGCCATAAAGAATGGTCAGTGGGAAATGATAGGCCATTGAATGAATCTCTTCGAAAACGCATTATTTAAAAAGCACATTGATGATGACAAAGAAGGTGATTAACTATTATTGAGCGCCCACCACGTGCCGGAATTCCTTCCAGTGTTAATTTGTTTAACCTTAATACTAGCCTTGCAATGGCAGTGTGATTAGCAGCCTCATTTTATAGAGTGGAAACTGAGATGAGGTGAAGAAATTGGCCCAAGCTCAAAGTGCCACTGCTGAAGTTAAAATTCAAACCCAGGGAGTCTGGCTCCAGAGGTCCTGTTCTTAATCACTGCACTATTCATTAAACAAAGGATACGGCCAGGAACAGTTTTGAAAGCAGCACATCATACAAAAAATAAGGCATTATCATTACTATGGAAGTAGGAGAAAGAGAAGTTTTTTGGTTACTAAATAAAGGGATCATATGAGTTGTGCTTAGAATGAAGTTGTGATTTGCACTGCTGGTTACAGACAGCAATGTTCAGCCAGGATTAATGACAGTAGAATGCTAACTAATCATACCTTACAGTGCTTGCACAGCACTTTACAGTTTACAGAGCCCTTTCAAACGCATTATCTCATCTCAGCTGATCCGACTCCAATTCCAGTAAAGGAGCAGATCCTGAGCTTGAAGCTTTCAAGTCCAAAAGCAACACTCCTTCCATTTTTTGACCAGGGTCCTGGGTTTCAATTTTCCCCAACTCAGGCAGAATACTATGGAATAAAACATATGCATTTATGCAAATAGCCATGCCAATTTGTGATGCCAATTTGAGAAGGGAGAATCTCGTGCATTATGCATCATGTGAGTCCAGTCAGGCTACAAGTTCCCCGGGGTGTTTCTTTTCAAGCTAAATGCCCAGTGTAGCAGGACTCATTTCAAGTGATCTCAATTTAGATAGGTGGACTTAAAAAAAGGGGGTGAAGAAAGCTTTCCATATCATTGGCCTCTTAAAGCCACTCCCTGCCCACTTGAAAAACGATCATAATGACATTCTGCTAATTGTTTGAATCCTGTAAATTCAGAGCTTCCAGGCAGACTCAGAGAGAGAAAAAATTTAATGACATAAATTCTGGGCCGGCACTGTTGGCTATGAAGTAATAAATAATGTGTATAAGGCAGATATGTAGGATTGTGTTCGCAGGTGTCTAGTTAGCAGAATATTTAAATGACTTTTTATAATGAGCCCTTCTTTTCTGAAGGTCAGTCTATTGTAAAGCTTCAGTATATTCTACTTTGTTTTTCAATAATTATAGTAGCTCTGAAGAGCTAGTATATTCCAGATACGCTAACTTTTATGACAACCCTGCAAGATCAGTATTATCATGCCCACTTTGCAGAGAGGAATGTTGAGGTTTCCAGTTCCAGTCATCTGAATGTAGGTAAAGTAAGTAAATTTAAGTGGCAGACCCTGGCTGTCTGGCTTGATATTCATGGGGCGGTTTGGCACTTTTATTTTGTCTGAGTCATTCACAGATGAGTTGCCTTGGGAAGTAGGGGTTGCTCGGTGGACCCAGATCACTGCTTTACTAAGAAGGAATACAGGGACCTGCCTGATGGTCCAGTGGTTAAGAATTCGCCTTCCAATGCAGGGGACACGGGTTCGATCCCTGGTTGGGGAACTAAGATCCCATATGCCGCGGGGCAACTAAGCCTGAGAGCCGCAACTACTGAGCCCACGTGCTCTGGAGCCCACATGCCACAACTAGAGAGAAGCCCGTACACCACAACGGAAGATCCCGTGTGCCACAACTAAGACCTGAAGCAGCCACAAATAAATAATTTTTTTTTTTTAAAAGAAGGAATACAGTCTAATGTGAAATGAGAAATGCCAAGCCTTGCCTTCAACCTGGCAACCCTGTCCTAAGACAAGTAAGGCTATCTTTGTAGGAGAGATTGTGGGTCCTAAGCAGGTGAGGGGGAGTAAAAGCTCTTGTCTCAAAGTTTCTAAGGCTTATATATTTCAAAGTGAATGAGATAATGATTTAATCTAAGGAAGAGCTGGCATTTTCTTTCACCCCCTTTTACTTGGCAACACACAAGCAACCAGCTCAGATTGGCAGTCAGTTTGTTCTATTGAAAGAAACTGGGTTCTCCAGAAAAGCCTGTTTGGCCTCCTGGGAATGTCACGGACAACACCAGGGACCTCCCTGTTCACACAGTGTCCCAATAGGGCAGCTACATCCAGAGTCACAAAGGTTCATGCAAGTTATGTGTCTGCCTGGTTCCCGATCCCCAAGAATCTGTGCAGCAACAAGCAGTGACACAGGCATCTGGTAAGGAGGGATGGAGAGAATACGTTCCTGGCACTTAGCTGCATCTGCTCTTCCTCTAAAGATTTCTAAAATGTCTATTGTTCCTTGGAGGGTCCCCCCCACCTCTCTGTAATTAATTACTATGTGCTTGAGAAGATCCAAAGACTAGCAGAAAAGATTGAGTGCTGAAACATAAGAAAACAATTAGAAAAGAAGTCCAATCACGTGAAACCTATAATTCAGTTCAAAAAAAAGGTTTACTTCTCCAATGGGAAACACCAAGTCAGAGAACTCAAATCTCCATGGCATTTTAATTCAGGGGAAGTGAATCTTGATTCTTATTTTATCCTCTTAAATGCAGAAATCTTGGCTTCTTGAGCAGAGTCTCATATTTGGGGGGTAATTAGGCTAACTTAATCATAAACTAAAAGAGAAGGGAAAGTAGTTTATGTACTTCTGACTTCAGTGGCAACTCTAATAAATATCAACTCCACGTATTTATTAAGAAAGACCTACTTTCTGTCCCTTGGTGCTAAGATACCTCCTAATATATTCTTTAACAGGAAGCTTGGGACTTCGAGGCTTGTAAACTCATGTGAAAATGGACTAACATGCACTTTTGCTCCTTTTTATATACTAAAAATAATTTAAGGAGGTGTTTGAGAATACTTGGGAAACAACAGCCAAAAAAAAAAAAAAACCAATCTGTAAAAGTACAGCCTTACTCTTGTCTACATGACTCCTTTCTTGCCTATGTCTCATCCTCTACCCATCTCTGCAAGCACAGACTTTCCCAGCTAAAAAAATGGGCCTCAAGAAATATCTGGGGCCTCTTATTGGGTTCCAAGATGTGGTGGCCAGAATTCATCTGGATTGCAAAGATAGGAGACTGAGGTTACAATGCCTTAAGACACATCAGCATATTTAAATGTTTTATATTCTTATTTTCCAGACACCAAGAATCCTTTTCTTCTTCATGATATGCATTTCATTCCAGTTAAGCTACTTTCTGCCACATTAAAAGCAGGATCCCAAATGTGGATAAACTTAGAGTAACTGTCAACTCTGCTGTGGGCTGCAAAAAGTAGGTGACAAAGACACAGACAGGCCAGGCTAGCGGCATGGTATGTATAAAACTTTTATGAGAGAGCTAGCAGCTGAAAAATCTATCTAACAAATGAATTCTGGGTGTTTGGAGCAGCTGTGTTGTGTTGCTATTGGGAACATTCTCTGGGAAATATGCATGATTTTCCTGAACTCCGTTTTAAATGCTAAGTCAGTAGCTCTAAGGTGTGACATTAACTGACATTTGCAGACATTAATTGACCTTCAAACTTCTGCTTAATAGAGCTAACTTGGATAAAATATGTAAAACTTAAGGCAGATAACAGGAACATGGACAGGAGCAAAAATTACCACAAAAATATACTACTCATCAATTAGAATTACATTTGTAAACTAACCGTGATTCTAGGTTTATACACAGAATGGGAGCTGTCATAAAAGATTGTACTGTTTTATCAGAAAATAAACCTCCCAGTTACTGAAGAGGCACAGTATACTCGTGGAATCCCCAGCCTTTGCCCACTCTTTTCTCTTCTCTACGTCATCATGATTCCTGGGTGTGCTGAGTTCTCTTAAAGTATCTGCCCATTTGTCTCCCCTTGCTCTTTTGGATACTCTAAAGATGATATGGAGTTTCCTTAAAAAAATTAAAAACAGAACTATCGTGTGATCCAGCAATCCCACTTCTGGGTATATATCCAAAAGAAATGAAACCAGGATCCCAGAGCGATCTTAGCACTCCCATCTCATTGCATCATTATGCAAAATAGCCAAGATGTAGAAACAACCTAAATGTCTATCAAGGGATGAATGGATAAGGGTAATGTTGTACATACATACAAAGGAATATTATTTGGCCTTAAAAAAGAAGTAAATTCTGTAATATGTGACAACAGGGATAAATCTTGAGGACATTAAGCTAAGTGAAATAAGCCAGTCACAGAAAGAAAAACACTGCATGATTCCACTTATATGAAGTAGCTAAAGTTGTGAAATACGTAGAATCAAAGAGGGGCATGGTGGCTGCCAGGGGCTGAGGGAGGATGAAATAGGGATTGCTGATCAACAGGCATAAAGTTTCAGTTAAGCAGGATGAATAAATTCTAGAGATTTGGTGTATGATATTGTATCCGTAGTTAACAACACTGTATTGTACAGTTAAAGATTTGTTCAGAGTGTAGATCTCATGCCAAGTGTTCTTACCACAATACAATATTTTTTTTTAAAAGGAAAAAATAAATGGCAAAGGATATGAGGGAATTTATAGAAGAAGAAACCCAAGTAGCCAATAAACATGGTATAATAGTCAACAGCATTAGTAATCGTGGAAAAATCAATTTTTTAAAATGAGATTTAAAAAATCAAGCAGATTGGCAATTTTTAAAGATAACAACAAAAAAATACATCATAAAGATGATAGTGTCTTTGGTAAATTTTAGTTAAAGACTTCACAGATGTGATAAAAAATGAAGGTATGTGTGTCAAGGGTATTAAGATTAAAGTTTTTTTATAAATTCATACTCTTATCTGTATCACCTATTACCTATTTCCACTGTGCCCTAGACTTGAAGACAGAAGCAGGAAAAATCTGAAAAATGGTAAGGGGATTATATTTCATTTTTGTATTCTCAGCATCTAGCCTGGTCTTTGATATAAGTAGAAGCTCAAATGATGTTGAAAAAGCATGTGTCTCACAAGGTCTCTGAACCAAAATTTAAAGAATATCTGGATTTATTTCTCTTTTTAAGATTCTATGACATTACCCTTCATTATTCCAGAAACCCAGAGAGTTGCTTGTAACATTAGCACAGTTTTATGTTAGAGTTTTCTAGAAGCACATACATGTTTAGGACAGACAAGCCTGTCTGTGGGATACCACAGACAGAAAGAATTACATCCTTGATGTTTTATCAGTACAAAGCTACTCTAGGATTAAATCCATATAAGTCAGTACTGGAACTTTCACTGAAGACCTAGACCACAGCAATAACCGCACATGGAGTTGTATGGAGGAATGGAAGACATTCCATTAAATGTGTGTGAGGCAGCTGTGGTACTATGGTCAGAACATCTGAATCTGGCCACCAGGTCAGTGGTAACCAGCTCTGAGACGGTCAAGTAACTTACTTTCACTGATCCTCAGTTTACTCTGCTTGAAAATGGGTATATCACCTACCTTTTAGGATTAAATGGAACAGCAAGTGGCAAAGGAATTTCAATTGTCAAACTGTTATCAATTTCAATTTGTCAAATAAATTTTGGTCTCACTATTATTTGTTGGTATCTTTGTGGCTATTATATGAGAAAAATTAATCAGCTTCCCCAAACACTACACAAAACTGTAGAACTATAGTTCTCTGTGACTTCAATTGCTAAAGGTCTCTATCTCACATGTAATATGAGGCCACCAGGACTGTATACTAGTGCCTTTGTTACAATTAAGAGAAGTAATTACTCCATTCTTTGTTTTTGAATCAACGAGCTTTAGAAAATGAGTCAAATAAACCTAATCTTACTTACTACTCCCTTGGGGACAAAGAAAGTAAGTGCATTTTTGTCAGCTAGCCACTCTTTCTAAAGAGAGTGTTCCCCAGTTCCAAAGAACTATTTTCTAGTGATGTGTAAAGTAAGATAAGAGCCATTTAGGGGTAGTGTGAAAATTAACCAGCCATAAACAATTGAAAAATAAGATGTTATTGCTAGATAAATCCTGCAGCCCACAAATGACTGACCACACATACTTGACCAGGACAAGGTCTACTCAAGCAGCACAAAGCTCCCTCTTCACCTCCACTTAAAATAACCAAAAACTCAGCAGAGACAGGCCTGAAGACAAAGACTATTAGCTATTTCTATTTGCTGCAAGTAGGAAATAATGATGCAACGGATAAAGCAGGAAGTGGGAAAACAAGATGGAAACTCCATCACACCAGACAGATTCCAAACCTCCAGGCATGCACAAAGCCAGCCAGGCCAGTCCTTGGCCCGCAAAGCTAACCTGGCAAAGCGCTGTGCTGCTGGCATGACCTTGATTCCAGCTTGCTCTAGCCTTCTGCGCTTTCGGATTTCAGCAGCATCTTCCTCTTCAGACTTGGGAGCTGGTGCCACCGCAGCCCCCTCTGGAGAAACCTGCTCCTTCCCACTGCCGGCGGGTAATTCTAACCCACCACCAGGAGGCTTCCCACCAGGGTCCATTCGGCTGACGGGGTCCTCTTCACAAGGAGACCCCACTTCACTGCCCTCTTCCTCTATTGTTTCAGGATAGCTAGTGAGTTGGACAACAGAATTGACCAGACTAACAGACTAGGATGGGGAGCAGATCCCATGTCATCTCCTGGTCATTCTGATATTACTTCCACTTAAAAAAAAAATCATAGCATGCAATACGATCCTGGGAATGTGAACAAAATTAAATGCAGCCATTTTTAAATTAATACAATGCATCATAATCTCGACATTGATTAAGAGCTATTTCAAAATTGATATTGAGAGGCAAAAACCTTTTGTTCTAGAAAGGTAAAATTCACGTTTTGTTCAATAATTAAAACTTTTAATGTTTATTCAATGGGAAATCATAGATAATAAAGGTGGGCCATAAGGAATAACCATGCAACGATCAGGGTGGTTTTGCTGAAAGGGATTAGACGAGACTGTAAGTTTCTTTTATTGGACTATACGGTTCTTGAAGGCAGGGACTCTATCTTAGCTACCACTGGGTCCCCAAAGCCTAAAAGATAGTACCTAGCATGTAGTAGAAGCTCACTAGATGCATACTTGCTGAATAAATGAATGAATAAATACAAAAACATAATCAGAGATTAGGGGAAAGACCGCTTGTTTCTCTCAAGAGATGAGAAGCCCAATGCTTCTTCCATTTCATTATGACTGTTTCTACATGTGACTGAAGCATGTTCATGCAATCCTTCAATAACGCTTGAGCTCATATCTAGATAAACTTACATCTAGATAAAAGGTCTTACTGCACCTGATCTAACAGGAGTGGGAGTCAGACAGTCTCCACAGAAGGCCATGGATGACAGATGTTCTCAATGTCCTGTCGATAGAGCTAGTTTCAAAAATCTGCTAGTTAGACCAGTATTGGTTGAATACCTACTGTGTGCCAGGCACACCTAGAACAGGTGCCTTCATGAAGCTTATATTCTATCATGACGATCCCTCTCTGAAGATCTGTCCTGCCCACCTCCATCTGTAATCTTACATCGAAGTTCTAAAACGGCTCTTAGAGCTCATTCTTGTCCTGGGGCCATAATTCCTGTACCACAAGCCAGGATGGGAGCAGCACGGTCCAGGTCTTACCTGAAGGGCCTCTCCCCACCCAGGGGGGAGGTGGCAGTACTCCAGCTCTTCCGATATTCCTCTCGCTCTGCTTTCTTCTTTCTCAGAGGCGCGGGGACGTAGGCCGTCTGGTTGCTTTTGTTGGGGAGGTACTGGTTAAAAGGCACTGCTGATTTTGGCTCACCGTGGGAAGTCCGCCTCGCAGACATGTCATCCTTCTTCACATCCGGCAGCTTCCGATGGGGCAAGTCGGATTCAGAGTCGCTTCCTCTCCCTGGGAAGAGAGGATGGGTGCTGAGAAAGTGTGCTGGGCTAGCAATAAAGTTCCCAATGGCAAGTATGCAGTATGGGGGACGTGGTTACCTCTGTGGGTTCCGGGGATTACTTCCTTAAATTAGTCACTTAAGAAATCTAAAGTATCAGTCGAAATTAATCCACTCTGGGAAAAGCTCTCCATTCTACTCAGGAAAAAAAAAGTCAAATTAAAAAAAAAAAAAAGAAGAAAGCTTAGCTGTATCTGAGAGTTACAATTAACAACACATTTGCAATAGAACTATACGCCTGCTCAGATTCTGCAACCCTCAAAAGAAGAAACATAAATTTACCAGTGGAGTTTTTACTCAGCACCTGTTGTTGCATGTCTTACACTGCGCTAGATATTCTGACAAATAAGAATTATGAAGGATTTATAATCCTTTGTCTTTGAGGTACCTTTAACCAACTCATGAAACACCTGGAGAATATTAGTTATAATCAAGGAGCACAGACATATAAGAACTATAGGAATTCAGAAAAATGATCAGTATGGATTATACCAAGGGTTTGCCTTCCAGGAAATAGCTTGAGTTATAATAAGTGCATATTCCCCTACCTCGGAGCCCTTCCTGGTACCCATAGCTGGAGGCAATCTTTGCTTCCTATGAACACTATGGCCCGAAGATCTATTCCTCTTCTGATGCATTATGCTTTCTACCTTGTATTTTGAAAATAAGGGCTTTATATCCGTCACAGTACTTACCACAGTGTCTGCGCACAGTGGGTATCCGCAAATGATCAGATGAATCAATGAATTAGTTTGGCTTAAACAGTGTTTTACACAACACAAAGGAATTCAATGTTACCAACATCAGTCTTTTGTTGGTCAATAGCCCCCATAATTATATTGTATCCTTGTTTCCTGAGTCTCATCTCACCAGATTTCTAAGATCCATTAGAGTGAAATTGTCATGAAAACACACATTACTGTGACAGGCAGCCGCCATTTGAATGCTGGTTGAAAACTCTTAATCACTGAGAGCATTATGAAAAGGTTCTTCAACTCCACTGATAGCAAAGAGAAACTGACCTCTTTACCCCTGTGAAAAGAACCTTATACTAAGAGTCCAGCAATGTGGCAGCCTAGCAGAGTGGGTAGTGCAGGGGGTTAAGTCAGATCCACTTCATTTTGAGCTCTGGCATTCGTTAGTTTTGTTACTTTGTCATTTGTCACTTCACCACTCCAAGCCTCAGTTTCCCAATCTATAAAGTGAGGATGATGATATCACCTACTTCATAGCGCTGCTGGGAGGATCAGATACACGTAAAACTCTTGGGTACAGTACTTGGCCCCGAGTAAGTGCTTAACAAACACTGACTACTCTTTATGCCATAATAGTTCCGGATCTGCCACTGATGACCTGTGGGCTCCTAGGCTTGCCTCTAACACACTTGCCTGTCCTTTTTCTGTAAAAATAGGAATGAAATGACTTGCCCCGGAGATAAAATGATTTAATGGCTTTTTAAAAATGGTGAAAGTTAAAGCATTAACTATAAACAAGTTGTTCATTGCTGCAGATGAAATATTCAGTTTATGAATTATTCATGCCACTTGCTTTCAGCCTCCCTTCTGAAGTTTTGACCATTTCATTACTTGTTGGTTTTTGATTCATAACTTAGCTCCCTTCTCACCCTGTCTTTTATCAAGTCTATCTGTCTCAGTGTCATAATAAAATATTTAGAGCCCCCTGCGAATGCTTTATAACAAACACTAATACTACCTTAACTTGCTAAGCACTTGGATTTGTTTCCCTATTTGATATTATTCCCATTTTACAGTGGTGGAAACAGAGGCCCAGAGAGACCCAAAGAGCCCTTTCTCCATGGCTGGTAAGTAACAGCTCGAGACTCCAGTTTCTGTTCTCCAGATTCCAGCCCAAGAAAGACCCCTAGCTGCTGGAAGGGAGAGAAGCATAGCCCTGGGGAAAGGAAGGATCAGACTTTGAGAAAAGGATGTCGTCATCATGATGTGCACTGTTGCAGTTTCCTAACTTTGGGCACAAGTAGAGAATAAATAGTTCCCTCCTCCGCAACACACTTCTCTTGGAAAAATGTCCTTTGCTTAAAGCATCCTGACTAGGGGAAGAACTGTATTTTGCTGAATAAATGAATGAAAGAAAATGATTCTTCAATCAACTATGAAGGCTTAGCATCGATTAGAACTGTCTCGTTTCCCTCCGTTCTAAAATCCTGTAATCTATGAAACTTATTTTGGTATGGTACAATATCTAAAAACATATTATCCATAATATACTGAGAGAGAGTCTCAAAATAGGTTGTTTAACACATAAACAGATAACCTTTTTTTTTTTCCCAATTACTCTTTGATGAATGTCTTCAACAGGCACTTCAAGAAAAGTTAATTTGGGCTTCCCTGGTGGCGCAGTGGTTGAGAATCTGCCTGCCAATGCAGGGGACACGGGTTCGAGTCCTGGTCTGGGAAGATCCCACATGCCACGGAGCAACTAAGCCCGTGAGCCACAACTACTGAGCCTGCGCGTCTGGAGCCTGTGCTCCACAACAAGAGAGGCCGCGATAGTGAGAGGCCCGTGCACCGCGATGAAGAGTGGCCCCCGCTTACCACAACTAGAGAAAGCCCTCGCACAGAAACGAAGACCCAACACAGCCAAAAATAAATTAATTAATTAATTAATTTTTTAAAAAAAGAAAGAAAAGTACCAAACATTTATTTAAAAAAAAAAAAGAAAAGTTAATTTGCAAATGCCCTGAGGCAGAGTGGCTCAGTTGAAAGAAGCATAACCTTCTGGACCTAGAGACCAGGGTCTAATTTCAGCTCCATCATCTACTAGCTGTGTGACTGGGAAATTTAAGCCCTCTGTACCTCAGGGTCCTCACTGGAAATAAGAAGGTGATAATACAACTCTCGTAGGTTGTCATGAGGATTACAAGAGATGTAAAGCACCCAGATAGTGGCTGGTGAGGTATACTTTCCGTAAGTGTTAGAACTCCTCTTATCTCAGGCCAAGACTTCAAAAGATTTTGACTTGACTTCATCCTGAAAACATGAAAATGTACTAGGGTGGCATCTCCATCTATGCCCAACATTGCACGTGATGATGATGACATCCTTTTATCAAAGTCTGATCCTTCCTTTACACCGGGGCTACATTTCTCTCCCTTCCAGCAACTAGGGGTCTATCTTTTTTTATGTATCTTTACCATACACACCGCCAACCCATTGCTTTTTCATCTCCTCTAACACTCTAATTTCTCTCATTCCTTATTTCTCTCCCTTAACTCATCTTCTCTATAAAAGATAAGAATATCTATTTCACAATATGCATTATGTTTATAAAATATGTTCTTAATTTTAAAAGCACCCGAGTGGAAGGTTGTGTATTTCCTGTTCAGGGAAACTTATTAGTGGCCTCAGAAGGCATGCCAGTGAGGGTGAGGGAGGAGCTGGGCACCTATTTAGCAAGACAGATTGGCTGAACTGACCCTGGAGAGCCATAGCCTCCTTACCAGGTGGCTCTCGTGTCCAACCCGTGGAATCATGGCACCTCTTACGAGTGTGGCTCTTGATCATCCCTACTGAACGGGGTCAGTGGACCTCAGTAATAATAAAATGAAAACTCTCTCTATTGACCCAATATGGAGTTGGAGAATTTCATGGCAAGACTTTCCCTAATTGACTGTGAGTCCTAGGAAATAAGTTTTCAAGAATTAAAATGTTCTTCTAAATTTGGAAGTGTTTATTAGGACTAGCAAACTTCTTGATTATCATCACTTAAAAAATATACCATAGGGCTTCCCTGGTGGCGCAGTGGTTGAGAATCTGCCTGCCAATGCAGGGGACACGGGTTCGAGCCCTGGTCTGGGAGGATCCCACATGCCGCAGAGCAACTAGGCCCGTGAGCCACAACTACTGAGCCTGCGCGTCTGGAGCCTGTGTTCCGCAACAAGAGAGGCCGCGATGGTGAGAGGCCCGCGCGCCGCGATGAAGAGTGGCCCCCGCTTGCCGCAACTAGAGAAAGCCCTCGCACAGAAACGAAGACCCAACACAGCCAAGGATAAATAATTTTTTTAAAAAAATGAGTTCTTAAAAAAATATATATATATACCATAAACTCTAATGAAATACAACATCTATTTGGATAAAATTATACCACATTTTTTTAAGGCAGATAAAAAAGTGTTGTTTTTCTTTAAAACCTCATTAGGTCTTGATTAGTTTACAAGAACATAAGCCTGAAGGTATCAGGCTGATTGGTGAAATCTGTGTGTTAAGATGCTCTTTCATGGATAGTGTTTTGTGAAGCTCAATTTCATGTTTTTCTTTACATGGGAAAAACTTTTATGAAAAGACTCTGGCTTATCAATCTTAACTGCTGCAAACGAAATTGTGCCTCAGCACATATTAGTACAATATTAGTAATTACCATCTCAAATCCCTTCAAGATGTGGCTCATTATAAACTGAACCCCTCGAAGCTGGTGACAGAATAAATAAAGGATCTGCATTACCAGTTATTAAAAACTAAGATGAGACAATAATAAATTTTTAAAACAATCAAAATAATATGGATGAAGTAGTTTGGTTAAAATATGTTTCATAAAAGTAAATCTCCCTTTCAGTTATGTTAAAGCTCAATTAGATCATGCAGTTGGTATTGTAACTTCTAATACTGTGGGTGAGACTTAAGATGTCATGTAAATTTTTAGAAATGTTTTTCAAGCAGTTCACAATGCACCATGGAATTCTTTAGGAGTCACATACGATGTGGCCCTGAGGCTAATCTATTTGTTGGAAAGTTTAAGTACTAAACAAAAGCATTAGTTCAGTCATGCTAGAATTTGAAAAATCTATTAGGCAAACAGAAAGAAGTGTGGGTAAATTAAGCTTTAGGGTATAAGTTTTGGACTCACGCTTCTTGAGGCTAACATCGTTACACTACTTACAGCGATTTAGGGCACTTAAAAACAATGTTAGGGGACTTCCCTGGTAGAGCAGTGGTTAAGAATCCGCCTGCCAATGCAGGGGACACAGGTTCGAGCCCTGGCCCGGGCAGATCCCACATGCTGTGGAGCAACTAAGCCCATGTGCCACAACTACTGAGCCCGTGTGACACAACAAGAGAAGCCACAGCAATGAGAGGCCCACTCGCCGCAACTAGAAAAAGCCTGCGCACAGCAACGAAGACCCAACGCAGCCTAAATAAATAAATAAATAAAAATTACTTAAAAACAAAAACAACAATGTTAGGATGATTACTTAACCTCTCTAAGATTCGTCTGTAAAATATGACTAAGGAATGTTTCACAGCCCTGTGAGAGGGCTAAGTCAGATACTGAGTATCTTGTAATACGTGCTGAGGGGTAAATGAGATACCAGGGGTCGAGTAATGAACTCAGGACCTGGGCATGTTAAATACCCAAGTATTTTGGTAACATAGAATTTTATAGCTGAAAGGGATCTTTTAGCTATAAAAGATAATTTTCATCTCAGACAAAAGACTTTAAGTCTCTAGACACATTAGCTTCAGTCAAGCAATACATGAAAAAGAAATAGACACAAATAAAAAAATTCCCCACCAGCCTTAGTGTCTTTCTGCAAGTTTATACGTGCAGAGCCAATCTATCTTCCCTTCCTAAAAGCACAAAGGTGCAAGTTAAGTAAGGTAAACAGCTCTTGGAAAATATGTGTTAAATTTACATCAGGTTGCATGACCATACATTTTTGTAAAGAAAAATGATCATTCCTTTCAGGTGACATAAAATGCATGGGATTTAAATCAAACCCAGCCTCAGAAGAAACAGGCAGTCTGGGTTGTGTTCTATACATTAATGGCCACCTGCATTGCTCTAGTCAATGGTCAGGTATCAAAAGCATTGCCCAAACTGTGCCAATTACGGTTTCACAATCCCAAGCTTCAGAGCTTTCATAGGTGTGTGCAGTGTGTTTCCAGTTTGCTGGAAGTTGATCTATTTTCACTTACACGGTGTGGTACTCACTCAAACATTTCCCTTCCTCGTACCTGGAGCATATAAACCTTCGGCACACTTTATGAGCTAATGGTCTGCACAGCGTCTTGATTTACTGAGACCCAGGGAGGAACGATGTAACACATTTTCCAACAGAAGACACGCTCACTGAGGCAGTGTTCAAACCAGCTGCTGGTAAAGCCAACCAAAATTCTAAGGACCACGAAAAACAACATTAAGAGATTTTTTTTCCCTACCAGTTTAGAGTTACCAGATTCCAGCAAGGTGGATACGGAGTCTACCTTCCTAGGGCCAGTCCCTCGGCCGGTGACAAGGCGGCCCTTGTTAATGTTTGATTCTAAGATGTGCAGTTTATTAAGGCTCCAACCTACCATCACTGCTTCCCCTGAGGACTACATCTGGCGAAGGTGTCTGCCGGGAACGGGAGCCGAAGGAATCCAGGCTATCGAAGGAATCATCTCTGCCGTGTCGAGGGGGAGAGAGAGAGTCGCTGCGCTCAGAATCCCAGCAGTCGATGTAACCACTGTCTCGAATACTACGTTTAGGGCTCTCAACGTCATCAGTCTCCTGTTCAAGAAGAAAACGAAAGGATTACAGACATCACAGCAACAGACACAGAGGCTACGAATATCAGGAAAATCAGTCTCCAGTGGTCTCCATAAAAATCCTGCATATAGAATCGATCTGGAAAGGCTACGGCAACCAGTTATCAAATTGATTATCATCTACACAACACTTCATTCTTTAACCCCTCCCTGCTGCAACTTTTTCAATCAGAAAATCACACATATTAAAAAAAAAAAAAAATTCCCAAGCATCTCGTACTCCGCAATGTTGGGAAAAAAAAGTCCAAGGAACTGAGAATAAAAGATCATCAAGTTTGGACTCACAAGAATATAATAACAGATAAAAAACAAAAATGAGAAACTAAAACCTTAACCTTGACCCATCTTTCAGGATCCATAACGGCATGTCTGTTCTGGGACCCAGCCCCTAGTTTAGCTGCACAACTGCTTCTGTTTATGCTGTCTGGCTAATGCACACAGCATTTGTTTTTGCAGCAGAATCAGTTCCGTAGAATCCTGGAGCAGCATGCTTCCATCTTCTGCTACCTTGAAGGGAAATTCCTGCTCTGAAAGGGAGCTGTCTTTCAGGGGCAAAAAATTTAAAAAAAAAAAAAAAAAAGCAGTGAAAAATATGCAAAATGATTTTCCTGATGCCTCGGAAGAATCCAGGCATGCTCTCGCGCTCGGCCAGCTCTTGGCACTGGGGGAGCTGAAAGCACTTGTGGCTGACCCACATGTTCAGAGCAGTGAGAACAATGGCTGTCTTTGACAGCCTGTGATTATAAATTCTTTCCAGCGCAAGCAGCACATACTAAAACACTGAAACTCCAGCAGAAGAAAGGTCAGTCAAAGCCATCCTCACCCTCGAATTATAATAAAAGCCTTGTTCCCGCCAGTGTCTTAGCATTAATTACAAGAGTCCAAGCTGACGAAAACAGAAATAACTCCGGTCACTCAAAGATAAACCTCAATTTAATCTCTCCCAGACTGTTGCTTAAAATCAGGGCTGTGAATGACATCCACAAAGACTGGAAGGTCCCACTGCAGATTTCCTGGGATGCTCAGGCAGGTCCCCTCCCCATTCCCCATAGAAAAGAAAAAATAAATAAATATTCTCCGTGGTAGCAATTTTGGAAACTGTCTACACTGACTAACATGCTCGTCGGAGTCAAAGCCTTTTAGGAAGTGCCTTTGCCAGCTGCTTCTATCAATTATAACCAGATCCTCTGACACACTCCCCAGCAGGGGGCCCTTTGGGGGGACAGAGCGGCTGTAATTCACAAGGCACACACAGTGGTCTTGCATCAGGAGAAGGAGTGGGAAAAAGGGGAAGGGCAGGGTTGAGGGGGGTACCCTGCTGCAACCACACCGAGGACCTGATTAGTGCCCCTGAAGAACAGGTTGTCAAACAGCCTGGGTGAGTACAGATGACATGACCCTCCCGAGGAAGGCAGAAATTCCAGTTATGGAAATTAAGGTATTTTAGTTTACTCGTAGGTCAAAATTAACCAGGACTTGTACAAAAGCCAGGCCTGACTAGCAGGAAAAAGAATTCATGACTAACTGAAAAGTATACATCTAAATTGGATATGGTTTTGTATTTAACTTCTTTGGAAATGCAAGTAATTATCTTGGATTATTTATCCACTGAGCATAGGCTAAATGGCTAATGTTACTGAACACTTACTATGTGTCTGGGGCTATGCTTGGTGCTTTCTCTATGCTCTATTCTTTAATCCTCACAACCTGCTCCCCAATGATGGGGTTATTTAGCATTGCCCCTATTTTATAGAGGAGAAAAGAATCAGAGAGGTTGAGTAAATTGACTCAGGTCACACAGTAATCAGCAAAGCTGTGATTCTAACACAGAACTCTGTCTTCAACTACCAAATGGTAAAACCTGACATTGAATGAACTTTGGTATAGTTACAGCTGTCAACATCAGCATCACCTCTCCCAGCGGCTGGACACTTACTGCCTGCTTACTCTGTCGATGACACTAACCTGGATAATGTCCCTTCGCTAAACACTGTTTATGCCTAGATCACCAACCTATACATGCTGCAAAAGAGAGAGAGTTTAGAGTAGGTTAAAAGCATGGTCTTGGAAGCTCAGCTGACAGTTTAAATCCTGGCTCCACCCTCTGTCAGCTGTCTGACCTTGGGCCAGTTATTTTACCTTGCCCAATTTCAGTTTTCTCATCTGTAAAATGGAGCTAATAATATTTATCTCATAGTATTGCTGGGAAGGTGAAATGTACTACTATACAGAAAGCATTCAGAAAAACGCCTGACGCATAAGTGCTCGAAAAATGTTAGCTGTGTTATAATCACTACTATGTATTCATTTGGCATGTAAATGTCAATATATAAATCGTAGAAAATTTATAAATGCAGTTAAGGACATAATCTTATATACACACTGATACTCTTCTATCTCCTTCTCCATTTATATCCCATAACTAGATGCCTTGGGCCCAATTTCCCATCAGGGAGGGCAGACACTCAGGAAGTTGAGCCACTGGTAACATCTAGAAATGACACAATTTTACAAGCTGCTTGGCACAGAATTACAAAACTGGATTTTCAAGAAAATAATATCAGGCAAGTTTCTCCAAACACCCAAATGTCTCCCCCACCCTACCCTACAAACCACAGGAGAACAGAAAGGAAAAAAGAGAAAGTGGACATGCTTCTTGGAGCTTCAGCTGTTTTCTCACAGCCAGTTATGGGAAAGAAAAACAAAAAGGTCGTTCTGTTCATGACTTTGTAGAAAGCCAAGAATTAAACCTTGGGTCAAGTGAGAGCTGGAAGCTGAATGGCAGGGTCAGTTTGACAAGTGAAAACCAGGCCACCTGTGGCCATCCTTGGCCAAGCTGGTCCCTTAGAAACCTCAGGGTGAAGCAAGAGGCTGGCTCTTTAGCCAGAAATAAAGATTTGGACATCCGCGGGATGAACAATTTTATTGGAGCCCATCAAGTCACCCAAAGGTAAGCTTTGGGAGAGGGGTTAGAAGATATAAACCAACACAAAGGCTAGCACAGTCTAAATGCTCTGTACTCGGGGTCTATTACGTCGTCTACGCTTTCCATCTAGATGCCCAGTAGTGGCATTCTGTCTTCTACAGAGAGCACTCCAGGGAAAGGGGATAAGACTCAAATCTGTCCATTGTGCTAATTGCTGGTTGTTCTAGTAAAAGTGTGTTAATGAATGGGGTGTGAATTACTAGCTTCCACAATATTTTTGGATTATTTTACTCATCTGTCCTCTTCTTATCCTCCTTTGTCAGAGATAATGAGAACCAGCTACAGTTGGTGACTGACTTATGGTATCTGAGAAACTCCAGATGCCTCTGTTTTACCACTCACTATTTTCTGCTTCCTTTGTGATTTATAAGGTGGCTAAATCCTATTCTGCAGTGTGTTAGGTTCTACTTTTCCAGCCTGATGAGCCATTTCCACCCACCACACTCGGGTTGGTGAAGCAATTCATTCCACAGATACTGACTGAACATCGTCTATGTGCCAAGCACTGTCTCAGTGCTGGGGACACAATGTTATGCAAATTCGATAAATTCCCTCTCCTCATGGGCCTTATGCTCTAGCAGGGAAGGCAAAAAACAAGCAGAAAAACCCATAAATTGAATACAAAGTTGAATGGTAAGTATCATGAAAAAATAAAGCAGGTTAAGGGAAGAGAAGTTGATGATGGCTGCTGCTCTAGGCCAAGGTCTTGTACTTGTTTGCCCATCAAGCTCCCCACTCTTTATCCCCTTGTTCTGATAGCACCCCTCACCTTCTGAGACAGTAGTGGCTTAGGCCAATCATGGTATCCCCTGTCCCTGGTCGCACTGACTGGTTCAGGGATAGGACCCACACTGGACCAGAGTACACCCTAGGAATTTTAAAGCTGGGGCCAGGGAGAAGAATACCTTGCCTTCTGGGCAAGGAGCTAGGAGCAGATAATCCCGAGGATGCTGTTGGCCATGGTCTCTGCTATGAGAGAGTGTTTGCCTACTGGAGGAGAGGATGAATTCAAGAAGAGACCGGAAGAGAAGAGTGAAAGAAAGAGAGAGGAAGAACCTAGAATGCTGACTTTCTAGTTGCAGGCCCTGAGATCTCTAGGGCCACCCTCGTCCCTACAGTATTCCCTTTAATCTCACTATTCTCGTAGTAATTCCCCTTGGTTCAGCTTAAGTGTCCCTTCCTTTGGGAGACTTTCTCTGACGTATCCAGGCCCAGTGAAAGGCCATTGTCATGATGCTTTCAGAGATCTTTTTTGTCTATAGCAATAGCAACCTACTACGAACATCTACTATGTGTCCGATGCTTATGTTAAGGGTTCTACATGTGTTCCTTGCACTACAGAACTTAACAAGTTGTACCACAGTTAATCATTTTTATGCACATTTCTCCCACTAGAAAAAAATGAATACAAAAAAATTTCGGGCTAGCCTCCTTTGTGAAAGAAAAGCTTTTAATTTCATATTTATTTCAGCCTGTATATGTGCAGAAGAGATTCCAGTTGTCTCTCAATACCTGTTTTCTATTTCGTCTCCAGTGAAAATACACACAGTTTTTAAATGAAATAAAATCTACTTTCCCAAGTCTTTCCTTGCAGATAGGTATGGAAACGTGACCAAGTTCAAGTCAATAGGGTGTGAGCAGAAGTATAGTGTATGACTTCCCAGAAGTGTGTTTAAAGGAAGGCATAGGTCTTTCTTCTCCTCAGCCCTCCTTTCTCCTGGCTCAAAGGTGGACGTGAAGGCTAAAGCTTGTGCAGCCATCTTGGACCAGGAGGTGAGTGGCCATGAGTTGAGGACAGTAGAGTAAAAAGACAGAAGGAGCCTGAGCCCTTGATGGTCACAGGGCCCTCACACTAGCCCTGGACTGCCCATGTCCAGACCTTATATGAGTTTGATATAAAACTCTATCTTATTTAAGCCACTGGCAGAGTTGTCTGCATTTCCCAGTTAAACTCAATCTTAATTGATAAAATGAGATCGTATACACTTTAGATAAATCTAATATTTCCAGGCATTGGATAGACCTGTGAAATTCAGGTCAATTACTCTCTTTATATAGAGACATGGGAGCACCACAGCTGGCCATTTTTGGTTAAGTCAGGCTTTGGCCAGTGATACTAACTACTCCCTCATGTCCTGTGATGTCATCTATATTCATTAAAAAAAGTAACAGCTGTTCACAACAACAGGTCATTTCAAGGCAGTTGTTAGTAACCAACTGTCTCACTACAAAGGGAACTTGGGAGAGCTGCAGAGACCAATAGCTGCTCAGATTATAGAGAAGCTGGACTAGTGATAAGAAACATCAATAATGAGAAGAAATCAGATTCCAAGAGAAATCAGCAGGGAAACTATGAGGCAGAGCTTTTAAATAGTTTAAAACAGATAATCCATCTATCATTATCCAAGTCCAAATTTAACATAAGACCAACAAACATTTAGATTCCACAAATCCAGACTGAAACTTACCTTTGTATTTTCCCTAAGTATCTTTTATTGAGAGAGATGAAAGATTAAAGGACAAATAAGAGTTAAGACTAAGAAACAATGTGTTGGGTTTGATTGAGTGGTGTGTTTATTTTATTTTTCAAGGAATTTAGCTTCAAGGACTTTGTTTATATGTGTTATGACCAATATGAAAGCTTTGTCCATTTATACATATATGAGCCGGCCTGGTTCTAGCCAAATGCAAAGAATTATTAGAACTATTAGCTTTAAGGAAAGAAGAATAAATCATTAGAAAGTTGGAGCAAATTCTTGCTTTCAGTATTAAAAGAAAATCTGTAAAGTACAGAATGTCTCTCAACGAGGTCTCATTGGTGCATTTAATTTGCATGTTAGAGAAAAGAGGAAGAAGGCCTTAATTATATATGCTGCACTATGGGCCTTATTCAAAACCCATGGGGCTTCCCTGGTGGCGCAGTGGTTGAGAATCTGCCTGCCAATGCAGGGGACGCGGGTTCAAGCCCTGGTCTGGGAAGATCCCACATGCCACGGAGCAACTGGGTCCGTGAGCCACAACTACTGAGCCTGCGCGTCTGGAGCCTGTGCTCCGCAACAAGAGAGGCTGCGATAGTGAGAGGCCCGCGCAACGCGATGAAGAGTGGCCCCCACTCGCCGCAACTGGAGAAAGCCCTCGCACAGAGACGAAGACCCAACACAGCCAAAAATAAATAAATAAATTAATTAATTAATAATAAAAAAAAAAACCCATGGATGCTACTGATTACCAATGAGCCTTACCTATTCACTAAGGCCTGCTGGGTGAGGCCGCTCCCGGGGAGCACTGTATGCTAGTGCTTTGGGTGAGCTAATGTACACCTGCTGAACCCTAAAAAGGAACACACAGGCAACCACACACAAAACACTGCACTGTTTCTTGGACAAATTCCTACCTTAGGTCAGTCTTTCCCATAATTAAATACACAAATAAAGCTCTGACTATTACAAAACATGTTTTCCAAATTTCCAGGTCATTCAAATGCAATGGTCATAAAATATGCATCTCTGAAGAGAATGCTTCTAGTTTTTCAGAGACCATCCAGAGTGGATACCCAGGCAAGAACTTGGCTGATGTTACCTCACCCACACCAAGGCCCTGATGGGTAAGCAAAATAACCTTTAGGATGAAAGTGCAGAGCAAGTCTTCATTTTTGTATAATGCTGTATTGTTTAATTCAGGCATTATTCCCCCAAGAAAATAAGCACCAAGCTCTTTGGTATCTAAAGTCATATACTGACGGATTGAACTTTCTCTTTTGGAATTAAAATTAGATAAAGCTCAGATCTCCCAGTCTCAGAAGGGAATAAAAGTTCAGGTAGGCGTGGGTGTATGAGGCAAAGATGTCATTGGTAAGGCAAGCGGTCATTTCCTTGAGTGCATGACATCTTTGGCCTGTGCAATTTTACCACGTGAAACTGTAAAGATCTTAAAAACAAGCAAATGTGTTGCTTTCCCACCTTGTCTGAACATCATGGGATGAAGAAGAAAAGTCAAGTTACCTTTCTCATCTGAGCCAGCAAGCCTTCGAACTCCTTCAGGTTTAGTGTTGTCCCACTGTAAGATGCACAGCTATTTGCTGCTTTGCCCAGCCAGTAAATGGTCACTAGTACCTGGGAAAGAGAACCACGTGCAAAGAATTACTTTTAAACTAAGGAATCAATAATGCTCCCCTAACAGGAAAGCAGGAGGAGAGAATGTGCAACATTAATTTACAAAAACCACCATCCATGAGGTATCCATCCTAGGTAAAATCATTTTAATAAGAACCCAATGTTGCATCGGTCAACACAAACACGATTCAGTAGTTAAAATAAGACTCCAGTTTTAGGAAGAATTTGGTTGTGAGAATGTGATCTATAAGACAGCAAGAAGGAAAAATAAATTCTCCAAAATTATTTTCATGTCATGAAGGTTTCAAAACCAGGAAGCAAAATTTTTCAGAAACTCTGGAGTCTTTCCCCAGACCAGCAATGAAACAAGTTGTCAATCCCTTTTGAGAGAGGTGCTTTTAAAGGCCCATAATTTCTACTTGTGGGCACAGAGGTTCTGCTAAGACCACTGGCAAAAATTTTTCAAAGGAGTGATAAAGGTTAATTAGTGGTTTCCAGCACAAGATCAACAAAATATATCTAATTAAAGTCAGAAGACAGCAATGTAATGAAGAATGCAATCTGCAGAGACCTAGCTCTGGGGTACGGTTAGATTCCTATTAATCTGAGATGGGAAATTTTTAACCTGGACAAGACTACTGCCAATTAACAACCTTGGATGTTTAAGAATGTCTATGAATATTCACTGGTCTGAAGCTACAGTCCTAAGTTAATTTTGTTCTGTCTTTCCAAAGAAACTGTCTGCAAAAGCAAAGGCTCTTTATATTGACTTTCCCATAGAACCCAGCAGGGGTCAGCTGAAGATGAGCTCCTTAAAATTGAATTATTGGGATCTGAAGCCTGTGGAAAAGCTAAGACTATTATTTTGTTTTCACATTTGGTCTTATTGCTTCAACTAGGCTGGGAAGTATTTATTGTACCTCCCTCTACTTGCTAGGCCAGAAAATGCTTTGGACAATGTGATATGTATACATGCGTCCGGATGGCAACAGGCCCAAGATATGGTTATGTGCATCAATGCTAGGATGTGATTTGGTTTTCTACCTCTGTGGGAAAATGTTACTTTACAAATACTTCAAAACTTCCAGAAATTCTTTTTTAACTGATTGCTTACAAATAACTTTCCAGAGAACAGACAATTGCAAATGTCAGGACATGAACTAGAGCCATAAAATAACTGTGTGCTAAGAGTATGAGGCTCTCTTAAAAAGTGTAATAGGAAAACGGAAGATAGAACTGTGTTGTGTTTTAGATTATGGGGTTTCTGTTTAAAATTGTATGATGAAAAATGTCAAATATCCCTGGTTTTATAGAGGAAGAAAAAGAAGATAAGAATGAGAATGTCAATCAAATAAAATAGCACCCTGAAAATTTCTTTAAAAGGGGAGGGTCACAGCCAATTTTAAAATTTTATATACAGAAGGTCATTTCTTACATTCTTCAATTTAAACTTAAAATAAAAGAGCACTAACATACTTGCCTTGGAAAATAAGATCTAACTCTAAAAAGTTGATTTTGGAAGGTACTAATAAAAACTCAAAAGATTAATAGGAAAAAAACCACAAAAGGTACAGGCCCACAACAGTCAACACTATTTATATTATGCTAATCTTTTCCCCAAAACAACTTGCCCAACTGCTTAATTTAATAATCCCATCTGTGCCTACCAATGGCAAGGAAGTAACGTTAGTTCTAAAACAGATCATTCTGTGTTTAAGAAACCAAATTACAAATGGAGTGCAAGCTTTCATTTATTTATTTCTGGACTGAGCCCTTATCTAATTAAAGAGACCACCCCTCTCCGCAAAATCTACCATTTTTATTTCTATCAGAGTCATTAATTATTCTATCAGAGGCACATATAATTGTTTTCTAAGAAAGATTCTTTCTAGCAAGGCATTCAAGAGGCATTGAACTTATGAGCTAAATTTTATACTTGAACCATCAAAGTGAGAAGGAAAAAAGTTTGGAAAGTGAAATTAAAACACTTACATTTTTCAGCTTCCTGCTATAATCAAGGCTCCTAGTTTGGAAAAAGGAAAAGAAAATATGATCAGTTTCTTCACTGTGATCTTCCCTTCGATACCTTTAAGATGTATTTGAAAGCTAACATATATAATGAAATCAGCAGAATATATTATTTTTAAGGTCTATGAATAGTGATTTCAGGTACTAAATAAAATTACTTAGAAAACAAAATGCAGAAGGATAAGGTGGGATTAAAGTTCCATAGTGCACCATGGAAAGATGAATGCTTTGTAACATCTGGAAAATGAAGAATTCCATTTAAAACTACAACTGTTTATGTTTGTATAATCAAAGTTTAACTGTAAAAGTAAAATTTTGCCTTGGTTATATATCACTGTCAAATTGAAATCTGATTGCACTTCCAAAATCTTCTTTATACAAGTACTTTTAAAGAAGTTCTAAAGCCTTACTTAATTAAAGAGACCTGAAAATATATGTAAAAGAGGCAATGCTATTCAAATACTTGTTCTTTCCTGCTATGGACATAAATCAGTGCTGGGGAATTAGCCATAACCAGGAAAATATGCATGCTATGTTCAAATATACACACATGCATTCTTAAATATACATAAATGTTTATTCTCAAACTATAAACAAAAAAAGCTACTTGGTGGTACTTTCTACATATTCATACAGTGAAATATAAAAATTTCTCCCAAATTATTTCAAAGTTTCTTTAACATGTCAACAAATAAATACTAGGAAAATAAATGCTACATTTCTTTTTTCCACAGAACTTCAGTGGGGGGGAGTTGGGGAGGGAGAATGTAATTCTATTATATAAACTAGTCAAGAATTCCTCCAGATATTTAGATCCCAGTTACCTTATTGCTGCATACTCTGACCCAAAGTACATATTAATGAATAGATGCACAATTTTAAGTCAATTGAGACTTGAGGGACTAGAAAACAATGTACTCTATAGTGTATACTAATCTAGTCTATACTAAGGAGATAAACCATCAACAGAGACTTAGACTGTAAGAAGCAGTGGTCCAATTTGGATTTGATTAAGAGCATGTTTTCATATTCCCCCCTATTAACAGAAAGAAAGATATGTCATTATCTGCTTAGATATTTGCTAGGATTTAAAAAAATTTAACAACAACAGTAACAACAGCAAAACCAGATGAAAACAAACAAAAATCTATAGAAGATTTGAAATTTTTGTGAAAAACAACTGAAGAACAGGGAACATAAGACTTCTTCTGCACTGACAATGACTGTTTTTTGACTAAAATTGTGATCCAGTTCTAAAAATAATCACACTTGGCACACAGTAGGAGCTCACAAAATATTTGTTTGAATGACTTCCACGTAACAACCAATTATGTGAAAATGCTCCCACATTTTTCAGAGACATCCTCGGGAGCAATCCAAAGGCTTTCCTCATTTTCATCCAATTGCTGGATGATACTTGCTGCATGCCCTTCTGGATTATGTTTTCATGTCCCATCAAGGTCGTCTGGCACCCATTACCGTAGAGTTCACGAAATTACACACAGAGTAATCATGTGCAGTTTTCCCTCTTCCTTTCTTTATAGTCTACTCAAGTTACTTCTCAAAAAAAAATAAGAAGAAAAATTACCCACAATGAAAGCTAGTCTAAAGAGTATTTTTCAAAAGACAATTTCAAAAAGCATCAAAATTTCCTCTTTGGGATCTACCCCTCTACCTATTGCTTCCACTGTTAATTGGTGTCAGTAGGGGGTTCTCCATCTCTGCTAATGTTTGGCTCAACTTTCAGAGGGGAAAGCAGAAAAATATAGCAGTTCTACTTTCATCTTCCGTAGCTATGAAATCTACATATGTTACAAATGTCCCCTGGACAGTGCCAAGTTAAACAAGCATCACTTACAGAAAAGTTGTGAAGCAGATAGCTCATTCCATGCCCCAATCTTCCCTAATACTAGAAAAGATTTTCTAAGTACCAGAAATGAATTTATGGCATAATTTTTAATATAAAGTTCTTTATGTGCTTCTAAATATTCATACAGCGAAATAAAAATGTTTTCTCCATAATTATGCCAAATTCAACAACCTACAACACTTGTGGACCACCCCTCCCACCACGCTCGTCCTTGCTCATTACCCTTCTACCACACTGGCTGGCCACTCTTCTTTCTCTTTCTAGACATCACGTTTGTTTCTCTTCCCAGCCTTTGTACCTGATTCCTCTGCCCTGAATACCCTATAGATTTTAGCATGTCTGGCTCTTGCTTCCCATTCATGTCTCAGCCCTCAGCTGAAATGCCATGTCTTTAGAGAAACCATTCTTGACCACCTTTCTTTTTTATTTCCCCCCTGTTTGACTGAGATATAATTGATATAAAACGTTATATAAGTTTAAGGTATGCAACACAGTGATTTGATATATGTATATATTGCCATGGTCACTATTTTTTACATCATTATTTTATTATTATTTTATTTTCTTCTCAGCACTTATCACTCCCTGCAATTTTTTAAAATTTACTTATTTACTTCCCATTTCTTGACACAGGGTATAAATTCCCTGTGAACAGGGGGCCTGTTCTCTAGTGACTGGAAAGTATCAGACACATAGTAGCTGCTCAGTAAATCTTTGTTGAATTAATGAAAAATGATAGTCATAGGGGAAGGCGATGGGCAAGTACTGCTTAATGAAAATAATAATCTCAAGTGAAGGAAAAACTTAAAAGGGAAGAAAATGAGGAGAAGAAATGCAAAAATGGGAGATAGATGGAAAGTTATGATAAAGAAGGGAAGAGAAGCGTAAGGAAGAGAAGGAGACAGAGAAAAGAAGCAGAGAGAAAGAGAAAAAGAACAGAGAAAAGAAGAGGAGAAGGGGAAGATTGTCCAGTAATTGAGAAGTGACTGTCTGCGTGCCACTGGTCTAAGTGACTTTTTTTCCTTTAGGTTGCTTTCTGTGCCTTTGAACTAAAGTCGCTTTCTTTAGAAGTTGGTTGAACCATCTTCCCAGATCTGCACTGAGAAAGCTTTAGCTAGAATCATACCTGAAAGAACATTCTGTCCAACATCAAACATGCTAACGTTCTCATTATAGGGGTCTGGGAAGGAGAAGAGAGAGAGAAAGGAGCACCTAAATACATAATGTAAATATTTACTGAAATAAAAGGAGAAACTGACAGTAATACAATAGTAGTACGGGACTTTAATACCTACTTAAATCAATGGACAGATCATCCAGACAGAAAATCAATAACAAAATATTAGTTTCAAATGACATATAAGATGGACTTATTAGATATATACAGAACATTACAACCAAAAGCAGCAGAATACACATTCTTTTCAAGTGCACATGGAACATTCTTCAGGATGAATACCACGCAAAAAAAAAAAAAAAAAAAGAACATTCTGTCCAATTCCATTTTATAGATGAAGACACAGAGCCCTACTGAAGCAAGGGAGCTTGCCTAGGATTATAGACCTGGGGCTAGCAGATGTAGAGGTAGACCCGAGATTTCCTGATGCCCACGGTTTTGTAGAAAAGCAATAAAGTGATACGAGTTCTGAATTTCTAAAACCAATCAGTCTCAGAAGCCTCCTGGTTTAGTAACATATTGATTTAAAGTGACTCTTTAAAAAAAAATGAATGCAGCTGCCAACAGTGTCAAAGTGAACTTTCCTTCACACTCTAAGCAATGTGTGTGTAACAAATGATTACCTACCATGTCACACAGTTACTATTGTTTCTGGTCACTTGCCACCCAGGTGAAACTATGAATGTGAGATGAGGCAGAACCTGAAACAATTTCCTAAAATGAATAATGATTTATAGAGGCTGGATTTAGGTACAGAAATAAATGGAGCATGTGAGGACTAAAATGAGGTTTATGGTGGTTTACATATTCAAATATCATAATTTTTATTCTGTTCTTTTTATCCTTAAGTAAAAATTTTCCATGAGAAATATTAAAGAGAGGTCAAAAGGTACAAACTTCCAGTTATAAAATAAATAAGTCAGGGGGATGTAATGTACAGCATGACAACTATAGTTAATAACACTGTATTGCATATTTGAAAGTTGCTAAGAAATTGCTAAGAGAGTAGATCTTAAAAGTTCTCATCACAAGAAAAATAAACTTTATATGGTGACAGATGTTAACTAGACTTATTGTGGTAAACATTTTGCAATATATACAAATATTGAATCATTATGTTGTACACCTGAAACTAATATAATAGTGTATGTTAATTGTACTTCAAAAAAGAAAAGGCACATTGACAACAGAGAAGTGATTTTTACATAATCAATCATGGCTTACTCTCCCTTATTCCCAGTCATAAATCATAAAATCCAATATGAACTCCAACTTGATTTCATTTAGTAGTTTCAATTATTTTTCCCCATCATTAAGAAAAAGCCAGTATCAGCAAATAGCAAAAAATTAACAGCTCTGAATTTTGGTTTCTTTCTCTTTTCTGTCCTTCTATGATAAAATGACCCAAAAGTAATCAAAAGGAGAAGTATAGCCAGTCCAAAGACACTATCTATATAATTAAGCTTATTATTAAAGCATGTTAATGCCAAATACTGTTTGACTAATTTCAAAAATGTTTTATCTGAATTTGGTAGAGTCTAAAGAACTTTTAAACTACAGGAAAATTACCTCTACCATCTCAAAAGGACTTTTCATCTCATTACTCTGCTCACGAGCTATTTCTTCACAGAGAAGCACATTGCCTTTTCTTTTACTATAACATTCTTTCCCAAGAATTCTTTGGCCCCAAACATGGCTCACTGAGTAGATACAGTCAACAATAGCCAAATGGCCAATGATCCATCTTCAAAGAACATGATCACTGACACATATGAGAAAACAGTTACAAATGTAAATGAGGAAGAGATTTTTCCATAATCTATTGACTTCTTTGCATAATAAACAGAGTTCAAATCTGTTTACGGAGTTTGCAGTCTTCCAAGAGAGTATTCATATGCCCGACTGGATGCAAGAGGGAAGAGAAATGGGAACATATTGTATATGTATAACTGATTCACTTTGTTATAAAGCAGAAGCTAACACACTATTGTAAGGCAATTATACTTCAATAAAGATGCTTAAAAAAAAAAAAAAAAAAAAGCTTTTTGTATAACCCAAACAGATTTGTGCATACTTCTCCCTTGCCTCTCCCTCTGTTAAGTTTCACCTAACATTTTCTTCCCTTTCTCTAAAATTCTAACTCTATATACATGATTTTTGCATTTCAAAAAATTATGCTTGATCAGAATGAAAGCTATACACAAGGGAAGGCCAATGTGGTTTATTTTGAAAGCTAGGTTTTTACCTTCACATTTTAATTTTATTAGGCATGTCCAATTCTCTGCCTCTTAGACCTTACATCATCATCACAAAACTGAAAATCAAACCATAAATGGGTTTCCCTTGAACATAAATCATGCATTACTTACTTGACTGTTACTCTGTTGGACGTATCCTGTAGGTCACTCGGGTCAAAAAGTTGAGATTCTTTAAGGCCGAGCTCTTTACAACCTCTCAAGAATAATATGATATTGTCCTGGAAGGAAGAAAAGAAATCCAAGTCTATATTATTTTATATTATTTTATGAACCAGCCTTTCTTCTTTAATAGTCCAAATTACTGGAGGGATGTCAGTCATTAATGCAGCAAGAGTCAGGTGTGAGTCATGGCCTGTTGGATAATAAAATCATACCTCGTTAGGAAATGCTGGAATAAATAGACACTTCAAACTTCTAAACCCGCAGCTATGTCAAATTCATTTTTTTCCCTTTATCTTTTCACATTTGTATAAAACTCTAAGTTAAATGCCATTGGAAAGTGGAAATTAGCAATTTGGGGGAAATAGTACTCAAAACCCATGAATTCCCTATTGCTTCAAAGTTTTGTCCATGTCTTATTGCCTAGAATCTGGTTCAAAATGGATATATATATTTTTTTAAATAGGTTTTACTACCCAAGTGTCATCTTCAACAAGTTTTTCTTTTTAATTGATCTTCAAAAATATATCCTTATCTAAAAAAAGGGTACAAATGAACTTATCTACAAAACAGAAATACAGTTACAGATGTAGAAAACAAACTTATAGTTACCAGGGGTAAGGGCGGGGGAGGGATACATTGGGAGATTGGGATTGACATATACACACAACTATATATAAAATAAAATAGATAACTAATAAGGACCTACTGTATAGCACAGGGAACTCTACTCAATACTCTGTAATGGCCTATATGGGAAAAGAATCTAAAAAAGAATAGATATATGTATGTGTATAACTGATTCACTTTGCTGTACACCTGAAACTAATACAACATTGTAAATCAACATACTCCAATAAAAATTTTTTAAAATACATCCTTTATCAATGGGTTTTGACCAATAATACCTCTTTGTGGACTTATAAACTGAATTAAATGGGGTGGGGAAATCTAGACTTAATTGGAAAGGGAAAAATGAGGGGGCAAGGAAATCTTTTGAATATAATGTCAAAGACCCTCCTCATGGTGACAAATTTCTCTAGCAGGTACAAGTTTACTTTGACCTGGCAGAGTAGGAGACACAATCAACAGCTGAGGAGGGTTCTGATCGTCATCTGTTGGGAGTCATTAAGAATAAATAAATGGCTCTGGAAGGAATTGCAAATCGTGAGTCATACTTTTGGAACTCTAGGATGTTAGCAGCAGGTTCATCAGTTATAAGTCTCCAATTATCCTCTTCCTAAAAGACTTCTGATGAGCTAACTGGTCCCATCAGGTAGTTCAAGCTACAGGAAAGAAATGATGAAGGCTGGTTCCAGGAGGCATATCAATGTGAATCCATCTAAATGCTCTAAGAAAGATGCTACAAAAATCTGAAATAATGGTGGTGGTAAATAAATCATATATTCACCCAAGTGCAATTTAACAAAGCGAACAAAAATCATAGTATTTCCCAATGACCAGTGTGTAGGTAGGATTCCAAGATGGTCCCCAAGAATCTCACCCACTGATGGGCACACCCTGTATAATCACCTCCCCTTGAGTGCCAGTGGAACCTGTGCATGAGATGGGTTATCACTCTGTGATTAGGTCATTAACCAGTGGCTTTGAGTTGATCAAAAAAAGATGACCTGATTGCACCTGACCTAATCAGGGGAGCTTTTCAAAGAAGGTGAAGTCAGAGTTCCTGCCAGCCATGAGTTCTATAGCTGCAAGGAGATGCCTTCTGTCAACAACAACATGAGCTTGGAAGAGGCTTGGAAGAAGTTCAGCTTGGACTTCAGCCCCTGCCAACACCTCGATTTCAGCACTGTGAACAAAGTATTCAGTCACGCCATGTCCATACTTCTGATTACAGAAACTAAGATAATCAGTGGGTGTTGATTGAAGATGCTAAGTTTACAGTAATTTTTTATGCAGCAATAAAAAAAAATACATCCAGGTTCAAAATAAGAGCAATAGCAATAAATTGCTAACGTTTATATAGCCCTCATTATATGCCAAGCATTCTTCCAAGAATTTTACATATATTAGCTCACTTAATCCCTGCACAACCTTATGAGGTAGGTACTATTATCATCCTCATTTTACAGGTGAGCAGTATGAGGCACAGAACAATTAAGCATCATTAAGCCCACACAGCCAGCAAAGGATGGAGGTGCAAAACAACATGGCGTACATGAGGAATTCAAGCATCAAATCTGAGGCTGGTATCAAAGGAAGATGAGGTTATGGAGTCAGGGTCTGATCATGGGGTCCTTGAAGGCCATGGAAGGCAGGCTATGGAAGTCACAGAGGGGTGGTGATCTGAGAAGTAAATGCCCAGGTCTGCAGCAGATGTAGATTGCTGGGGGTAGGCCTGGGGGGAGGTAGAGGGTGTGAAGGAAGGACTTAAGAGGAACAAGACAGGAGACAGGGAGACCAATGAGGAGATACTCGAATCTCACTTCCCCCCATGGAGGGTGGCCCAACCCCAGAATGTTTTCTTTCCTGTGCCCCTGGATTTTTCAGTAGGTAAGAAGTACCATCATTCACAATATCTGTGTCCTTCACAACACCTCTTGTAGACTGACAATGAGCTGGTAAGAGTCTGAAGTCATCCATACCCTTCACAGTCTCTCCTGCAATTACTTTGCATGTTTTAAAATTATCCAGTTCTCCTTGGAGTTTTTCTATTTTCCCTCCCATCTCCAGAGGTTTGTAGAGGTTCAGGTGAGTCTTTTCTAGGCGTGCAACTCTCTTTCTGGTTGGCCTAGGAGCTCTGAGGGCTTCTTACCCAGAGGAAAGCAAAGGATGGGTCCCGGAATTCTCTAGGAATCATTTGGGACCCCATTAAAAGGACCAGACTTGTGACCACCATGCGGTCCCATCAGAGGCGCAAGACCGCGGCACGTCAGATTCTCAAGAAAGGCAAGAAGGTGCTCTTCCCACGTGCATTCCCGGATGTGCCCCAAGTGCCACGCTATCTTCAGCACACAAACTGCAAACACAGAAGCGTTGCATCGCCAGCAAGGCTGAACATTTTGGGCTGGGAGATTTAAATAACGGCAGGTCTCCTTCCAGCTCCGTGCTGCAATCTAATGATGCTGGAAGGGAGCCAGACCCCAGTCAGGAGAAAAGCACCCCCTCCACCAGCCAAGAGCTAACAGGGGCAGCGACCACAGCTGGCGGGGAGGCTGTGCCTTTAATTACCTAAAATGCATCCTGCAAATTCCCATCTGCCTTACTCTTCACACTGAGTTTTTTCCACATTTACAACTCCAAGCAAAACTAACATCTTAGTGTCTTAGCTTCAGAAGCCAAGCAACACAACTGGTTCTCAAATCTGGCAAAGAAGAAGTGAAGACACCGATTTACCACAATGACTATTCGATTTAGCTCTTACTAGCGTAGTATTGCAAACTCATTAAGACTTAGGCTTCAAAAGAAGTATTTAAAGGACTCTTCAAAAAGTCAATGTCATGCTAAAACAAAAATTAGAGGCTAAAGAGACATGATGACCGAATGTAATGTATGACCTTTGATTGGATCCTAGATCCAAAAAAGGAGAAGTAAATAAGGCTATGAAAGTCCAGTTTAAATGTGGACTGTTGTTGGATAATATTATTGGATGAATGTTAATTTTCTTAGGCATGATGATGATGGTATTGTGGTTATATGAGAGGATGCCTTTATTTTTAGGCAAATATATGAATTATTTAGGGACAAGTTATCATGTCTATAACACAATTTCAAATGGTTCAAGAAAAAAAATGTGTGTGTGTGCATGCACAGGAGAGAGAGAGAGAGGATGACATCTGCTTGTTTTGGAGAAAGAAATAAAGCAAATATGGCAAAATATTAACAATTGGTGAATCTATATCTCAAAGGCTGGCAATTTTTTCCTGTAAAGTGCCAGAGAGTAAATATGGCTTTGTGGGCCTGTGGCAGTCTCTGTCAAAATGACTTAACTCTTTCATTGTAGCCAGAGAAATACACAAATGAAAGGAAGTTGTCAGCATCCCTATACACTTCATTTACACAAGGAGGCATCGGGCTGGAATGGGCCCACAGGCTGTAGTCCACTGGCCCTGTTCTAGGTGAACAGTATTCGGGTATTCATCATGCCATCTGTACATCTGAAAACTTTCCAAAAAAAGTTTGGAGAAAAGGTTTTTAAATTTGTAAACATGTATTCAATTCCATAGGATTGTGAGTTCACTCGCAAAACCAGTTTCACAAAATTCAAGGAAAAAATAATGGTCACCTCAGAGACAACTACTGCAAAGTTCCTAAGGTAAATGCTCAAGGGCTACTGATGGAAAGTTACTATTTCTGGCTAATGGGAAAGTGCTGTAACATGAGCCTCAATTCAACACAGATGGGGAACATAAAGTTCCTAAAAGAGTTCATTTCGTGCTCGACTAATAGTAGTATATGGATTTATACCCCTGTTTACCTAACTACTATGCATTCACTCCTCCTTGTTCTTGGCTCAGTGGTTTCCCATTTCACTAATTTGTGGGCCCCCCCTGTTTATGAGAACATCCCCTGGGGGCCCAGGGTTGAGGCCTGAGCTTTCCGCCCTCCCCCAGGCCTCTTCTCTGAAGAAGTCCTGGTACTTCTCTGCCCTTCTCGCTCCAAAGGCAAGATGAAGGAAGGCCCAGGATGGTCTCTACCCCCAGAGTTTTACCGGCATATAGTAGGTGCTCAGTAAATATTTAAAACAAATTAAGCACTACATTCTAGGTACTTAGAAGAATGAAAAAAAAAAACCCCACAAAATTCTAGTAAATGAAATAATAAGGACTTCAGGATTAATTTTCATGATCCGTCAAATAGCTGGATTTGTTCAAGATACACATAAACAGAGGTTTGTTTATGAAAAATTGTCTAATTAGACAATGGAAATGAGAGAAGAACAAATGTATCATGGAATACATAACGTAACATAACAGCTTTGGAGTCAGGAGGACTCCAGTTAGAACCCCAGCCTCATCCTTGTACTAGTTATGTGGCCTTGGGCATTGTTCCTAACCTTCTCGATCCTTGAATTTCTAATCTGTGAGGTGGGGAGGGGGTGACATCAACCTTACAGGGATGTCAGAATTACAGAAACTATATATAAAGAACACGCCCAGTGTCTGGGAACTTCCAGGTACTCATTCTATGTAAGTTATGTATTATCATGGCATTATTGTCAACTCAGGTCAAGAAGGGACCATAAAAGGTGAGATGAAGAACAGTTTATCCATCTACAAAAAACCAGACACGGTGTGTATTTATAGCCCTTGCCAGTTACATGGGAGATTTCTTTTTTAAAGGGTAGTTGCAATTATTGTTGTTTAGTTACTGTTATAAATTGCCAACTTGACACTTTTATACAGGCAGCCTCAAACTTAGGTGCAAGCTATGTACCAAAAGTCCATTTGTAAGATGGCGGCTTGTAGGTCATCATTTGTAATTATCTCACAGAAATAGTCTTTGTATGGTGGTTCCCAGTTCAGGCCAGAAAGGCCGACTTAGTCCAAAATGTACCTGAAGGGGAGTCCTAATTACACTATGGGACCTAATGGCTTTGCAGAACAACATTTCAGTAGGAAAGCGTATTCAGAAATGCCTGCCCGACATATATACAATGGAATATTAGTCAGCCAGAAAAAGACACTAAATTGAGTTATTTGTCGTGAGGTGGATGGACCTAGAGTCTGTCATACAGAGTGAAGTAAGTCAGAAAGAGAAAAACAAATACCGTATGCTAACATATATATATGTGGAATCTAAAAAAAAGAAAAAAATGGTTCTGAAGAACCTAGGGGCAGGAAAGGAATAAAGACGCAGATGTAGAGAATGGACTTGAGGACACAGGGAGGGGGAAGGGTAAGCTGGGACGAAGTGAGAGAGTGGCATGGACTTATATATACTACCAAATGTAAAATAGATAGCTAGTGGGAAGCAGCTGCATAGCACAGGGAGATCAGCTCGGTGCTTTGTGACCACCTAGAGGGGTGGGATAGGGAGGATGGGAAAGAGGGAGGAGATATGGGGATATATGTATATGGATAGCTGATTCACTTTGTTATAAAGCAGAAACTAACACACCACTGTAAAGCAATTATACTCCAATAAAGATGTTAAAAAAAAAAAAAAGAAATGCCCAACCGTGCTCTAGGCTGTAGTCGGGTGGAGGATTCCAGAGGCCATAGAAAAGGCTTCCTTAGCCCAAGGCAGCACCTCAGGAGGGAAAGGCAGGGGTGAGGGGGAGAAAGGTGGGCCAGCAATTCATTCCAGTGCAGCCCCCTGAGACACATCACCGTCTCATCTAGGTTCTCCCTCCTGTCTTCAGAAGGCGAGCAAGGACCTGCTACTACCTTTCCCTTTCTCTGCTGTCATTTCCCACTGGCAAGGGGTTTCTCCCTTTCCTTGATCCACTGTGGAGCAGCGTGCAGCTTTCTGGCTCTGAGGAAGGCACCAGCACTTAGTGGTTCTCTAGGGAAACCAGACAGGTAGTGGGCGGGGCCTCTACCCAATCTCCTTGGCTTTATTTCCTTTACAGCCAACAGCGAAAGGGCAACACGATGATGGATTTGGAGTTCACAGAAAATGAACATAGTGCTCATTTGGGTTTCAAATGAACCCAGACACCTATATTGCCAGGTATTTAAAATGCAATATATATATAAAGCAACGTATAATTTTCAGTTTCTATAAATGAAAAGACCAGGCGGAGGTAGCAAAATGTAAACTGAGATTACATCTGGTGAATTTATTATCTTAATACATTTTCTATAATAAATACTTGCTTCAAAAACCTTAAGGATTAGGATATCTCAGAAAGATTTGCAAGCATATCAGAGAAGATCCAGACTTTCTGGAAAATCGATAACTAACACCAACATTACATTTCTGTTCTATATATAAGGCTTTAAAAAAAAAAAAGAAAAAAAACCATGGTTTTTGTTAGGTTTCCTGCATTTGAAGCGAACAAATTCCCTTTAACAGAAGTGCAATTATGAACTTCAGAACTTAAGGAATACATTACCAAAACATCTCTAGGAAATTACCCTACAATTAATAGAATTTGGGGATTTCCTGTGCCTGCTGTGTGTTCACGGTTGCTCTCCTAACCTGTACGAGTTCCAACCTGGCTCCGTTAACTGGCCGATGTCCAGCCACAATCACCACTCGCCAGACTTTCAATGCGTTCGAGTTTGCCAGGAGCACTTAATGAGGATACCAGGCCTTCCACTGAGAGGCGAGACCTGCTCGTTCTGCCTGGGGGAATTCTGGGGAAGCCTGACCCAGAAGGTGGCAGCTGGGTGGTTGCTTGAAGGCGAAGAAACCACTTTATGGATAGGAGAGGAGCAGAAGCACAGCGGGGGCCAGGGAGAGAATGTAAGGTTGGAGAGGGGAAGAAAGCTCTAAGAGGTAAGCTTGAGAGAGTTGTGAGAGCCTTGTGAAGGATTTGGACTGTTCTCTAGACAGTGGGGAATCAAGGCCAGTTGATGAGGACAGAAAGAGTCCTGGGAGCCGACCTTTATTTTAGGAGAATATGTCTGGTGGCAGCCGGAGAGATCCACTGGGTGGAGGAGAGGGTCCGTTTAAGAGATAATTACAAGAGCTCAGGGAGAGATGTGGAAAGCCTGAACTCATCCAGAAGCAGTAAGGGCAGTAAAGGGGGAGGATGAAAGCACCCCTTGTTGGCTTGGTGGTTGAGTGGATTTAGGAGCAGAGGGTGAGAAGGAAAGGGGTTTGGTTGATGATGAGTATTTTAGTCATTGGGACCATCTTAAAGAATAGAGGAAGGGGAGATCTGTGAGAAACAGAAATAATAAATTAAGCTTGGAACATTCCATATTCCAATAGCCACAGCTCATTGGGAGCTTATATCTGGGTCAGCTAGTTAGTGGCTGAATGACCTTGGGCAAGTTGCTTACATGGTCTCTGCCTCAGCTTTCTCTTCGAAAGCCTAAGTTCTTACAAAGGCCTACAAGGCCCTACAGGAGTCACTGTACACAACCTCTCGGACCCCACCCCTGCTCGCCCCCTGCAGCCAGGCACAGCTCCTTCCTTCCTGGTCCTCAACCAAACCAAGCAGATCCCTGCCAGGGCTCTTTTTCTTACCTAGATATGACCTAGAATGATCTCTTGTATATAGTAAGTAAACATTCAAGAAATATGCACAGAATGAATGAATGAATGACCATAAAAACGGGGATACTCACAATGTCATAGGGCTGTCCTGGAGCTAAATAAGAAAATATATGTCAAGTGCTTAGAATAGAACAGTGTTTGGCACAATAAATGTTTTCCATTGTGATACTTATTTCTATTATTAGGATAAAACTGTTAAGTCATCAATGAATGGAATTTCTGATTAGAAGGACATTATTGACTTTGGGGACAACTTCAGTGCAATTATAGGGTGAAAACCTATCATTTCAGGAACTTAAGAAATCAGTGTAGAATAAAAACAATAGGGAAAACACAAAGAGACACTTTTGGGAAGTTTAGCAGAGAAGAGATTATGAGAAAAGGTACGGTGAGTCCAAGGAAGGTTGGCTGCTTGTTTCTTTTAGGAAAGCCGCAGGTAAGGAGAAACACAGCTCCCTGCTTGTCCTAGAGCTTCCTTGCCAGCCCAGACCACCGACATTATCATCCTCATGAGGAATCCTCACCACGTGTGAGGTTTGAGCCATCAGTTTTCACCATGATCACCTTCCATCCTGCTCACTACTTCTGTCACAGTCGTGGAGGACATTGACACCAGGCTTACCACTGACTACAGTCATCATTCTAGGTGCCTTTACACTCTACACAGCAACCTGTTTGACGGCCTGGCTTTACAGTTCTTTGACGTCCTCAATTCCAAGAGTTTTTACTTGTACACTCCATTTCACGATCATAATCATCACCCACACCTGCCCTGCGGAATCACCATTTCCAACATCCTACTCCTTGGCCCGAGTCCCTCTCCTCCCAGGTTGCTCACTCCTTCTCGCCCACACACCTGCTCTGTCATCTCCAGACTCTCTGCCTTTTCCTCTCAGTCCATTTCCCTCTCCTCTCATTGCCTTCTTTCTTTCCTGATTCAGTAGAGACCAGTCTATTCAACTGCTCCACTGCTTGCACCTTCAACAGCCCCAGTTCTCCGCCTTTCCATTAGGGAACAATGACCAGGAAAAGGAAACAGCAGAGGTGGAACAGTTAGCCTTAGACATGAGCCTTGGTGGCTAAGCACCACCTCTTGTCTCTACCTGAGATGGGATCAGTCATGCCCGCTCCTCATGTTTCTCCCTGGAGCAACAACACTCCTGGCCCCTCACTCTTCCTCCCCTAGGTTGGTTTGGGAGAAGGAACGGGGCATGATCAGCTCAGCCAGTTTGGGATTTCCTCTCTGTGGAAGATGGCCTGTCTGTAGGACACATGCGTCCTGTCTGTCTCTGCCATGTGGGAAGGGGCCTCTCTCTGGGGTGGGAGAGGCCTGTGGTTGTCCAGCTGTGCTGGGAATGGGTGGATGAATTTGTTTAATTCAGGAGCAAGGATTAGCAAACCCACTTGGCTGCAGCTCTAAACCCACACTCTCTGATTTGTCTCATGAGAAGTAAAGCTGACGTTCTGACCTCTGATTCCCGTGTTTATGTCTCAGCTGGGAGGGGAAGAGAGGAGTGCTATTTACTGATCACCCTAATGCCTAACGCTCTGCTCCTAGCGCTACTGGAAATGATGCTGCTTTATTGGGTCTGGAGCTGCTAGGCATTTACAAGCTCCCGCCTCAGTGGGCCCCTTGGATCCACTTGGTCATCCTTCTGGCGTCCCTGGCCAGCCCTTCTCCCCATCCTTACAGAGGGTTTTACAAGCCTCCTCTGCTTTCTAAAATCTCTCTGCCATGTCCTCACCTTCTTCATCAACAGACAGATGTCATTAACCCCTAAGAGTTTTAAATCCCTTCACGTCAACCATCCCAAGTTCTGTATCTAAACACTTTTTTAAAAAGAATATAAAGCTGTATATTTCAAAGCATCTGCAGCCAATCTGTTAACATGTTTTCGTCAATGGGGGTCTGTGTCAGAGTGCAGAGCAAACAGCCAGCAATTAGGCTCTATTATCTTTAGTTTAATTTTTCTATTTATTCAAGCATATTAATTGAATACTTAGGG
Organism: Balaenoptera acutorostrata; assembly: GCF_949987535.1. Taxonomy (NCBI): domain Eukaryota; kingdom Metazoa; phylum Chordata; class Mammalia; order Artiodactyla; family Balaenopteridae; genus Balaenoptera; species Balaenoptera acutorostrata. The sequence goes on from NC_080068.1 coordinate 77,244,488, forward strand.
TATGAAAGGCAATGTGCTAAGTGTTTTGGGCAGGAAGGCGTGATGATAAGAGTTGGCACTCTTATTTGCAAGTGAGGGAGGCCCAGATGGACCTAGGCTCATATTGGATTACAAAGCCCAGTGCATCACTGCCACAAGGGGGTAGAGGGGCAGCTGACCCTTTGAAGCAACTACAAACCAGGCCTTTGTGTATTTGGAACCTGGAATTGCTTCATCTCCTATCCACTCTCTCTGCATGTTGGCTTACTTGCTTTCACTGCACCCAGGTTTCCTCCACATGGATCCCCTAGTTTCCAATCTCATACATGAAGGTTGTCAGCCCCCGAGAGGACTAACTCTCTCTTTCACTTGCAGTTTGAAAACATCCCAGGAAAAGGAAGAGACCCTTATTGGCCTGCCTAGGGTCAGGTCCCCTCCCCCAGTGACTAATGGGATGGGGTGACGAGACCATGAATCATTTTAATCAACAGTGGGGAGGAATAGGGGCTGGAAGAGTTTCCAAAAGAGGGAGAATGTGATTCCCTAGGAAGGGGGCCCAGGGCAGATAAAACTAGCAACACTGGCTACCTTCACAAAACTGGACCAGATTTGGATTTTCCTCTCAAAGTCTTTACAGAGTAGAATACAGAATTACCACTGCCATCTTTCACATTCTAAATATAACTGATCAAATTTAGTTTTCCTTTAAAGATGTTCTTTTGAAAGGGTCTCGGCACTAAGCTGCAACGCTGCCTCAGTTTCCCAAAGGTAACAGGCTTGATGCCAAAGAGGACCAACCACAGAATGAAGCAAGCCCAAGTTACTTAACTAACTCTGTTGGAAGAGCCTTCTCAAGCACAGTTACTCGCCAATACAGCGGTTGGAGCCTAGCTCTTCTTCCCTCAGAACATTTACAGAAACAGAGTGCCCAGACCCAAAAGCTCCAGCACCTTGATTTTATCTCTCTCTTTCTGGATTCCATACTCATGATTGTCTACAAGGCAGTTGCTTCTCTTTTCAAGGACTTGACATTCAAGCCTACTTGAGGGTCAATGGCACCGTGCTCTATCAGGAGAACTCGAGGCCAGCCTATTCAGAGAAACTGTCTAGATTCCAAAAAATGACCAAACTATCCCCCCACCCAAAATAACATTACTATGTTATATTGCCAGGTTGTTTTTCAGCATAATTTACAAGCTGTATTTAGGAATTGAATGAAAAATAGCTTTCAGTTATGTTAAAATAAAACTGCTTAAGTCATCTATCATACCTCATTAAATAATACTCATATATTTGACGTGTAATATAACTTCAGCATTTCTCACAGCAGTGATAGACAAACTGTGATCTGTGGACTGCTGTGGGTTTGGTACTAGTTCATAAAGAGATAAATGCAGAATTGGAAAAGAGTCTTTAGAAACTTTTTTTAAAAATTTATTTATTTTATTTATTTATTTTTGGCTGCTTTGGTTCTTTGTTGCTGTGTGCAGCTCTCTCTAGTTGTGGCGAGCGGGGCTACTCTTTGTTGCAGTGCGCGGGCTTCTCATTGCGGTGGCTTCTCTTGTTGCAGAGCACGGGCTTCAGTAGTTGTGGCACACAGGCTCAGTAGTTGTGGCTCACAGGCCCTAGAGCACAGGCTCAGTAGCTGTGGCGCATGGGCTTAGTTGCTCTGCAGCATGTGGGATCTTCCTGGACCAGGGCTCGAACCCACATCCCCTGCATTGGCAGGTGGATTCTCAACCACTGCACCACCAGGGAAGCCCTAGAAACTTTTATAACAACTTGGCATTCTAACCACATCCAAGGGTGTGATCACTGGACACATCTCACTGAACAGGGTACACATCATTTTGGATGTTGTCCTAGCTGCATATTGTGTGCACTGTGTAGTTAGTTAATGGCACTAGGATCACATATCAGCCCAAACTGGATCAGAAATTAAACAAACAAACAACAACAAAAGGCAAATTTAAACCATAATGAAACACCACTTTACACCAAGTAGAATGGCTATTAAAAAAAAAACCCACAGAAAATAACAAGTGTTAGCAAGGATGTGGAGAAACTGGAATCCTTGTGCATTGTTGGTGGGAATGTAAAATAGTGTAGCTTCTGTGGAAAACAGTTTAGCAGTTGCTCAAAAAGTCAAACACAGAATTACAATGTGAACCAGCAATTCCACTTCTAGGTAAATACTCGAAAGAACTGCAAGCAGGGACTCAAGCAGATACTTGTACATCAATGTTCATTTCACAATAGACAAAAGGTAGAAACAAACCAAACCATCTGTTCATAAACAAATGAATGGATAAACAAAATGTGGAATACACATATAATGGAACATTATCCAGCCTTAAAAAGGAAGGAAATTCTGACATACGGTGCAACATGGATGAGTCCCAAAGACATTATGCTAAGTGAAATAAGCCAGACATCAAAAAACAAATACTATATGATTCCACTTTTATGAGGTACCTAGAATGGGAAAATTCAAAGAGACAGAAAGTATAATGGAGGTTCCTAGGGGCTGGGTGTTCTGGGGAGTGAAGAGTTGTTGTTTAACAAGGACAGAGTTACAGTTTGGGATGATGAAAAAGTTCTGAAAATGGTTAGTGGTGATGTTTGCAAAAGCAGTGTTATTACACTTAATGCCACTGGATTGTACACCTAAAAATGGTTAAAATGATCAATCTTATGTATATTTTACCATAACAAAAAATGCAACTGCCTCCCCCAACAGCAATAAACCTTGTTCTTTATCACAATAGTATGAGAATCCTTTCCCTAGAGTGTATGTCCTAGGGGGTTCTGGATCAAATAAAACTTGGAAAATGCTACATAAATAGCCCCACGTGGAGTTCATAAAGCTTAGACTAACAGTTCTGAGAAATTCCTTACTAAGAAACTCATAATTTTAACTCAGCATTTCCTAAACACATGGACTTCAGAACCTTTTTGTTACTGTACAACTAATATCTCACAAAACATAGTTTAAGAAATGCTGAGCCAGAAATACTGAAACATGGTTTATACTTTCACATCACACACAAGTAAGAGTGAAATAGTCATCACACTTAGGTTGTAGCCCACAGTCTAAAACTGTCAACCTGTGGTTAGACCCTCCCGTTAGTTCCTGCGCTGGCAATGCCAACCCCCAAGGCATGCCAGGTTAGCAGGAGTCAAAAACCCAGGGTCTGCTTCATCCCTGCGTCCTTTAAAGCTTCACAGCAAGGATACATTTCACATTTGTCTTTATAGGGCTGCAAGTTAAGACAACGATTTACTAGTTAGAGGTGACCCCAGGAACAAAGTACTTCACAGTCTAGGTCAGACATGTGGATGACATTAGAAAAAGAAACAGGCTTTTAGAGTGCAAATGAGTGTGTAAAAGCAGGAGCCATATTGATAGATCCAAATACCATTCCCCCTATCATATTTAAAGGTCACAACCTCTCTGCTGAGAAGGCGAAAAAGTCAGCGAGAAAGGAAATACCAAAAGGTAAAAAACCAAAAGCAACTTTTGCACTCATCAAAATATACCATAGCCTGAAGGAGTTTTAGTATTTTTAATTTTTTGGCTGGAGAAAAGTTCACTTAAAACGTTCTGCTGATATTAAAACATATGCGAAAAGGAAGAAGAGGTATGCAGAGTAGGAATTTGAAGAAAAAAAGAAAAATCTGGTGAAAACATCACTGCCACTCCTTTTATTCTTTTAAGTATATTGGGTTCTTAACCCAAGTTGGGGCCGCCTTTACTCTTCCAGTTTTTTTCTCTGTAATTCAAAAAAGGTGTGGAGAAAAGATTGTCTTCAAATAACTCTAGATTCTCGACTTTGTAATCATGCACAAGTGGAAACCACATTTCATCTTCAAGGAACATTTTTAAAAAAGGATATTCAAAATAATAAATTTTCCATGGATACTGGTTTCCTCTTTCCAAGTTAGTGTTTGGCCTAATTTATACAATAAATCTAATGGGCAAGTTATCTCTCGCAAATAGCACCTAGCACATTCTTGGCATCTGAAAAGAGTTAACATGTTGCATATGCTCTTCATGTTCACAAAACAAGATATGTGAGAAAAAATATCACCGGGTGGGAGGGTGAGCATAGAAATGCAGAGGCCACCAATCATCTGCAAAGGACCCTCTCCTACACACTCAGGGTTTTGAAAGTGTATCCATGGGGCTGGAACCAAAGGACAAAAAGTACCGAGGCCCTCTAAGGTGTCTGGGACTTTGCAATTTATAACAAATTTAATTTGAGCAACCTAGCTCTAAGTATGTCTACCTTAACAGGTGTGGGGAAAGATGATGCTTAAAATCAGTTCAGTTTTTTTAAGGGGTGCAGAGTTTCAGTTTGGGATATCAAAGTTCTGGAGACGAATGGTGGTGATGATTGCACAATAATGTGAATGTATTTAATACTACCGAATTGTATGCTTAAAAATGGTTAAGGTGGTTGGGCTTCCCTGGTGGCGCGGTGGTTGAGAGTCTGCCTGCCAATGCAGGGGACACGGGTTCGAGCCCTGGTCTGGGAAGGTCCCACATGCCGCGGAGCAACTGGGCCCGTGAGCCACAACTACTGAGCCTGCGCGTCTGGAGCCTGTGCTCCACAACAAGAGAGGCCATGACAGTGAGGCCCATGCACCGCGATGAAGAGTGGCCCCCACTCGCCGCAACTAGAGAAAGCCCTGGCACAGAAAACGAAGACCCATCACAGCCAAAAATAAATTAATTAATTAAAAAAAAATGGTTAAGGTGGTAGATTTTGTGTTATATATATTTTACCACAAGAAAAAAAGATAAGTTTAGTAGTTTCCCAAGGTTACAGAGTGTGTCCATGACAAAGCTAAGAGGTATGGCAGTCTGACTCAAAGACCATTGTCTTTCCTTATATCTCTCAAAAATAATGATATATCAATAGATGAGGTGGTAATTATAAATTAGTTATAAATGTCACCATCCCCATTCTCATTCCCATTTTCACTTTTATCATTGGCTTGATGACTGCTTATTTTGTGCCAGACACTATTCTAAGCAACTTACATGTATTTATATGCTTAGTCCTCACAACAACCCTGCAAGGTAGATACAATTATTATTCCTATTTTCCAAATGAGAGAGTGAAGTACAGAGAGGTAATATAGCATCCTCAAGGGCACACAGCTAATCATATCCAGGCAGTCTGATCCCAGATCCCCTGTTCTTTACCACTTACTGCATTGCCTCCTGGTATGTAAATTTATGTACACAGCATATGAAGACATAAACCTCATTAGTCTCAAGATGATTAACAAACCAAAAACGTCAATAGGTTATAAATAACGTTTAGACAAAATTCTAGTTCACGAGATGTGAGCTAGTCTAGTTCACACCTAGTTTCTGAAGACATCTATTTTAAAGATAGCTTAGATACCATCATCCATTAAATCCTCCCCGTGACTCTGGGCCGTGTTCCCTCGGCACTGCCTGAACCATGATGGTGGTAACATGCACACTCCCCTCTGTATTGTGTTTAGAGTCTACGACTTACTTCCCCACTATGTAGGCCATGAGTTCTCAGGCATGAATTAATTCCCCATGTGTGTAACCCACTATTTTAGGATTAGCACCATGACTAGTACTCTGCATGTCTTCAGTAAATTTTTCTTAATTCACTTGAAATAGTTTAAATATTGTTACTATCTGTTTTTTAAGGGTCAGCTCTGTAACCATCATGTTCTGGAGTCCTTATCAATGGTAAATCTTTAATTATCTTTCTAGTCCCTTCATGGTAATCCAGTATCTTCAGGGTTTCTGCTGTTCCTGGGGTCAATTTTGATCGTTTGCATTTTGCTAAGAAATCTTCCTTTTCCACTGGTTTTCACACCTCCTACTAAAGGGTTATTTATACACATCTCAGCATGATTTTAATTTTTCTTGTATCTATTGTTTTGTCATTTCTTTTATTTTTATTTGTTTTGTATTCTTTTGCTACCATGTTTTTTCCTTAATTGGGCTTCCCAGGGGTTTATCTATTTTATTGGTCTTTCTAAAGAACCAGCTTTTGGATTTATTTATCCATTATTCTATCCCTTTAATTTCAGCTTTCATCTATTAATCCCCTCTTACTAATTTTTTAGAGTTTTTTGTTCCTCTTTATTTTGTAAGTAGTAAGTTGAACTACTGATGTTTTTCCATTATTCTTTACTAAAGAATAAAACATTTCCTCTGAGTACAGCTTTTACTATCCTTAGAAGTTTTGATAAAGAAATGTTCTTTTTTTTTCATTTCTTTTCCAGTAACTTTAGCTTCTTCACTGATTTCCTTCTGATCCCAGAGTTATCAATGAGTGTGTTTTATAATTTGCAAGTGGATAAGGATTTTTAAATTGCCTTCTTGCTTATTCTTTCTATTCTCATTATACCATAATCAGGGAGTATGCCCTTATAAATCTCTCTCCACTCTTTGAGTTTTTGAAGGCTTTCTTTGTGGTCAAGTATGTGATTCAGGGGAAGGAGATGGCATTAAATGATTTAGGGACATTTACCTGTCTATTTATATCTATTTGACTATGGTCTTTGAAAACTGACATGAAATTTGGTCACTTAACAATTGTTCTACAGGACACCTAGTATGATATGATGAGAAAAAACATGAGACTTGGAATTTAAAACTCCTGTCTCCTCCCTTCATAGGCCTGGGTCTCAGTTACCTGATCTATAAAATGTAAATCACACTTACCTGCTTTACTATGTTACCAGTGAGAAAATTAAATAAGCCTGGTGTGCTCTTCCTTCCTACACAATGTCTTCCTAAAAATCCCAGCTAGTAATCAAATACTGCCCTTAAGAAGCGGCTCTCTGTAGCCCTGCTAGGCGACAGAAAAGCCTCCAAGTGGGGTCATGCCCCTTGGACCACACAGTGTAAAGAAATGGACACACAGGGAGTTCCCTGGAGGTCCAGTGGTTAGAACTCGGCGCTTTCACCGCCATGGCCCGGGCTCAGTCCCTGGTCGGGGAACTAGTATCCCGCAAGCCACGAGAAACGGCCAAAAAAAAAAAAAAAAGAAATGGACACACTGCTGCATGTACATTACACAGGGCCTTGTATGTTGCACGGAGCGGATCCTAGAGAAAGGCAGCCGTCCCCGCCTGTGTCTTTTGAAGCAGTTAAGTGTTTTAATTCCCTTAAAACACTGTGAGCGTGTGCGGTGGGGGGAGGAGGAGGACTTAAAGCAATTTTGCTGCTCTGCTCAGCACTGTAGAGAATTTTTTTGAAACTAAAGACTGATTGAGAAGGACATCAAAAGAGTTTGATTTGTTTGATGTTTGGACATATATACATGATGCAGATAACTGCTGGATTAATGGTGACCGTCTGTACGCCAGATGGACCTTGTGACTGTGTCGAGACATCTGACTCAGCGCCATTTGAAAAGCAGATTAAGGTTAAACCATCCTAACACAAAGGATTCTCCCACCCCATGTTTCAGGGCACAACGTTCTATGGTTACTTTAAAAAATTCAGCAAATTACAATTAACTTTTAAGACATCTCCTGCCTGTGTCAATGCCGCCGTGTAAGAATCAGAAGTGAGATTGTTTATGCCTGTCACTTTCTGTGACTGGGCAAGACTCTTACAGGACAGGCAGCAGGACGTGGTGAACTGCCCTGACACTGAGAGGTCCATCGTTGGCTATAACACAGCAGCTGCCTGTAGACTTACACAATCGTTTTAGGTTGGATATTTCTAAAAGCAGCTTTAAATCTGAGTAGCTGGATAAGCAAAAAGGAGAAAAAAAATAAAAAATCCCATCCTCCCAGAGCATTCTTTTAAGGGCTTTGTGCCACTAAAAAATTGTTTATTTTTCTTTTGTGAGCTTTTATTTATAAGAAATACAAACGGCCAATATGTGGGAGAAATTTTAACCTACTAAAAAGTGTTAATGCAAGTTAAAACAGCATAGAAAGCAGTTTTACCATTGGATTGGCCAAGAGGAATACAAACAATAAGATCCGGTGTTGGGTAAGGTATGAAGAAGTTGGCAGTCTTAAATCCAGCTAGCATGAGTGTGAATTGGTTCTCCACTACCTTTCAGAAGGGCGATTTAGAAATAAGAGCCAAAAGCCTTAGGATTTTGCATTTCTTGGATTCAGCAATTCACCTTTCAAGAATATGTTCTAAAGACGTAAACATGAATCATTCACAAAGATTTTTGTAAAAGAAAGCCCACTGGAACATTGAAATGAAAAACTGGAAACAACATAAGTGTTCAACAACAGGGGGTTCCTTAAATAGAACTGTGGTATGTACTCATGTTGGAAACTATTGTGGTATATGCCTATGTTAATCATGTAGATGATTTGAAGAATCTAGGCAGTATAATCCTGAAATCCAAATAATACAGATTTTTAAAAGACGACTAAAAAAATGATTTGCAGTGAAACTACTCAGAATAAGCATTGTTAGCATTAGGATGTATAGTTTTAAATCAATTTTCCTATGTAGATACATAATTTTTCCTCCCTTCTAAAATTCTTCTGAGTGTTTTGAGTAGATGCTTTATTCACATGGTTAAAAAATACACAAAAGAGTATACTGTGAAGTTTCCTTCTTATTTCTGTCCTCCAGCCACCCAGGTTCCCACTCCCAAGACAACTAATATTTCCAGTTTCTTATATATTTTTCCAGAAGTATTTTGTGTGTATACAAATCTATGTACATATATTCTACATCCTCTCCTACCTTTTTTTAACACAAAGTAGGTAAACCTTGCTTTTTTTTTTTTTAACATCTTTATGGGAGTATAATTGCTTTACAATGTTGTGTTAGTTTCCGCTGTATAACAAAGTGAATCAGCTATATGTATAATATAAAAATTATTAATCAATAGATAAAGAGTGTCACCATTCCTTTTTTTATGACTAAGTGGTATTCCATGGCACAAGCAGACCAAAATTAGGATAAACATATAATTTATTGCCCAAATTAAGACACTTTTGAAAGGGATGCTGTGACTAATTACTGTGGAACAACAGACAAAAACCAGGACTGTCTCAGACAAACCTGGAAGTAGGGTCGTCCTAACCATAAATGACCACAACTTATTAACCAGTCTCCTTTAGATGGAACTAAGGTTATTTCTAATCATTTCCTGGAGCAAAACATGCTGCAATGAAAAACTTTATACATGTGTCATTTCACACAAGTGGGAGTGCATCTGTAGGATACAATACTTAGAGTGAAATTGCTTAGTCAATGGATATCTGCATTGTTTTTATTTGGTAGATATTTCCAGACTGTCGTCCAGAAAGGTTGTAATTATTTTCACTTTTTTTCTGAAATAAGCAGGTATTGCTTTACAGAAAGATGGAACAATAAGTTGCTTTTAAAATTAAAAGTGATGTGAAAAAATGTAGATTTAGCAAGTTTAAAGTATTCTTAATCATAAAAACATATAGAAACATGAGACTGGAAATAAAGTTAAGTGTATTTAGATTATATGGAAGTTTCAAAAACAAACATAAACCCTACCGGAAATGTTGCACAAGAATAGATTATGCAGTCAGAGGGTAAACTAAAAAGCACTTTGTAAATACAATGCTTATTAAAGTCAACAGTGCACCTCCTACCCTCCTTTGATTTTGTATCTTACACATTCTTCTTTTTGTCCAACTAGGCAAGTTAGTTTTCATTTGAAGACAGTAAGTGACAACAAATGGCTGAAAGAAGTCTGTCTTTTTTTTTTTTTCTTTCTTTCCTCAGAGAACAAAAAGTTCCAGAAAGGCGGTCCTACTACTTAGGGGCAGCTATTGTAGTATCAGCAGTATCTGTTTCAGCTGCTGGACCTGAAATCCAAAAGTGGTAGGGAAATGTCCTGTGAGGGCCAATGGTTTGGGAGTATCTGCTAAAACTGTGGCATCTCAACACCGCAAGAAGCAAATATCCACTACCTCCAGGATAGACTCATTCTTGCTTCATGTATATAGGCTCTGAGAGAAAAGCCACAGATTCTTTCACTTATGAAATGAAATCCACACTCGCCAAAATGTGTTTTCATAATCTCATATATTCAGGCCTTAATCCTAAACATCTTCCTGCTACTCACAAGACATCCCCAATATGAGCTTTATATTTATCATATAAATTTGTATGCCAAGAAATTACAAGACCAAGTACAGAGTGTTCTCAAATGTATAAGGGAGGATTTCATATCCACATGATGAAACAGTATTTGAAAATTATTTCCAAAAGACTACATGCCAAAATGAATACACTTTTAAAAGTTTGAACCTCTAATGAGTATGTGAAACCATAGCATCACGCTGGCATATAAAAACTACTTCCTGAATGACTGCATTTGGAGTGAGACAGATATTTACCTAGTAAATCCACACCTTATACCCTAATTCTGAGCTAACAGGCAAAACTTCACTTTTTCAATCACGATGCCTTTAACAATCAGAGATGTTAAAGAAATGCTAATTTTGTCAGAGTCTTCATACTTAAAGCAGTAACGACAACTACTGGTCACGGAATAATTAGTCTTCTATTGATGGACATTTAGGCCGTTTCCAATCTTTTGCTACTTCAAAATATGCTGCAATAAATAATGTGTGTGTGTGTGATTTCACACAAGTGGGAGTGCATCTGTAAGATTAAAAAATTTAGAAGCAAAATTGTGCTAAGTATTTCAAAGACATTATTCTCTTCATTCTCACCCTACAAGGTGGCTCAGTTGCTCCTAATTTACAGATGAGGAAATTAAAAGTAAGGCCCAGAGCAGTGGAATGATTTCCCCACAGTCATACAGCCACAGTGGTAGAGCTGGAATTCAAACCTAATCTCAAATGCCCATTACCCTCCCTTACACAGTCTCATAGATGTTTTTCCATAAAGCCCCAGACAAATAGCATAAGAGAAATCTCAAGCAACACTTGAAGTCTTGATAATTTAAATTTAATAAATTAAAACAATGACAGTAGTTATGGATAAATAAATAGGTTTGTGGCCTGTACTAGTCTCCCAGTCATAGGTCTGGATCCTGCAATATGAAGATAGACCCTCATGGGTACTACTGAAATCCAGGAAGGACCCCACACACACCCTAAACACATTTTACCTTTTTAAAATTTTCACTCAATGGCCCCTGCCAGATCCCACCTGCGATTGTACTTAAGACCTGCCTGGAATAAAGCTAGGCCAATGAGGGACTTCCCTGGTGGCGCAGTGGTTAAGAATCCGCCTGCCGATGCAGGGAACACGGGTTCGAGCCCTGGTCTGGGAAGATCCCACATGCCGCGGAGCAACTAAGCCCGTGCACCACAACTACTGAGCTTGCGCTCTAGAGCCCACAAGCCACAACTACTGAGCCCGCATGCCACAACTACTGAAGCCCACGTGCCTAGCGCCCGTGCTCCGCGACAGGAGAAGCCACCACAATGAGAAGCCTGTGCACCGCAATGAAGACCCAAAGCAGCCAAAAATAGATAAATAAATATATTTTTAAAAAATAAAATAAAATAAATAAAGCTAGTCCAATGAAACCCATGGTAATTCCTGGGTTTGCTTTCTAAAAACAGGCATGTTTGTTTAATTTGACACAAATCCCCTCACAGATGGCATATAAGAGAGATTTGTCTTCTTAATTATATTATGTATGGGAGCTTATAGCAAAGGTCCAGGGCTCAAAAATTTTTAAATAGTTCTTAGAGCTAAGGACCGAATAGCCATCAGCCTTTATCAATCTTTTTGAGGGGGACTTGACAATATGTCTCAAAAACCTTAAAATGTGGGTTTTCTTTGATCTAACAATTTTACTATGGGAATTTGTCCTTTAAAAAGGTCAGGAAAAAAGACTTATGTACACTATTATTCATCACGAGTTTATTTATAATAACTTAAAAATGGAAATAAACCAAATGCCCAACAAAGAGAGTACACTTAAATAATTTATTGTATGTCCATATGGGGAAAAAATATACAGCCATCAAAATGGTGTTTTCAAAGAATGCTTAACAACATAGAAATACTCATGATCAAGGACAAAGGAAAACAAAGGATAGAAAATGCATGTGCAGTAATAACCTCAACCATGTCATCTGTATACATACTCATTCACAGAGAAAAAACCAGAAGACTGTAACCCAGAATGCTAACAGTCTCTGAGTGGACTGTTATGCATAATTTCATCTTCCCTTCCATATATTTTTTTAATTTGTATGTTCATATAGTGACTATATATTATTGTTAAATCCAGAAAAAGATGAAAAATAGTACTTTTTAAAAAAGCTTCTTTGAATTGATTGTTGATGCTGTTGACTTTCTCAGCCATGGGGCTTCTCCAGTTACAGCCAAGCCAATTCGGTGTGGGCTATTTCTCTCTTGCCTCCTGCAATCTGACCAATTCACTGCTTACTGGTATCACCACTGGTGTAGAAAGAGGGAATGCGATAGTGAAACTCAAAGCCATCTTTTTGTAGGAGAGACTGACTGCCATATATTTGTTTGGAGAAGATTTGAAAGCCCAACACGGGCTAAAGTTACTTAGAGATTTCCTTTATCTGTATAACCCCTGATGTAGAAATTGTTCCATTACTGTAGACAACTCTATCTTGGTCTGAGGGAGAAAGAACCTCTCAACTAAGAATTTCCATGATGTCACTGAATGGCGACAGCCCCTGTGAAGCACTTGAATCCTACTATGTGAACACCCGTCTGCCTCTTCCGTCAAGTTCCACACTCCTGATGCCTCATGACTGCAAAGTCCTTAACCAACCAAAGATTCAGGAACTAGGTCCTTCCCCAGTTCTAAGCCAAAGTATTATCCAACTGTCAAGATACTGAAATCGAAACAAGAAATCTGTGTGGCAATATTCTGGTTATACACTGTCACAAACTCTAATTCCAGTTCATTTCAGTCTGACCTTGAATTATTCGTCTGTTTTCTCTTCCTTGCTTATAAAAGAATCTGTTCCATGTTATTTTTCTTAACTGTGCTCATTTAAAATCTGCTATTAAGAGCCTTGCTTTCTTTTGCCAGAATGTTTTATCTCACAGACCCTCTTTTATTTATTTCCCTGCCAAATTCTATATCACTCAAACTCTACTCTTAATTTTGCTCCAGGAATTAAGATGTCTCATGTTTTCTTTCCTTAAGTAAAAAACTAAGGCTGTAAAAAGTTGTGGAATTTTCAAGCTGGGGCATTGAGATGTAGTATTAATATAAGACCAACTCCAGTGGTAACCTACTTAATTCCAATGCATTGCTGATTGTCAAATCTTTATTTCTTTGTGATTCTAAAACTGCATGTATCTCTATACAATTTATAATAATTTTAATGGGGCACTTGCAAGACCATATTCCTGCACCTGTGAAGATACTGTTAATTATGTTACATTTACAGATGGATCTGTGCTTGGAAAAGGAAAAGTCCGAGGAAGTTGAATTCAGTTCAGCAGCTGAATTTTCTCTCTTTCTCTCATTGTCAGAGCTCACATTCATTCTCTCCACTTGCTCCTACCCATATCAGCAAGCCAACCAATAAATATTTCTGAGAACTGTCCTATTCATCTTTCATTCATGCTTCGGTATAAATCATTATAGATTAAAATATCACTAGCCTCATTCTATTTCTGTTTTACTATAAAGGCAGGTATAAAGCATCCTTATAGATGTTCAGGCTCCTATAAATACCTACTTGGGGTAGAGGTGAATTTTTGAGGTGACTTGGCTTTTCAGCTTCCTTGACATCAAACCACACAGGAGTCACCCACTTCACCTTCCTATAAGGCCAGGCTCCAGTCTGGAGATCCACTGTGAACCTTGTCATCACCTGTGGTGATATCTTGGAAAAACCAGTACCATATTCCATGGTCAAAGACATCATCCGTCAAACTCTATCTCACTTTCAAAATGCACTAGTTCTTGGACCTCATAACCAACTTCTAACCCCTTGATCACTCAATGGAACATGTTGGCTCCATTATAAATTCATGGTTTCCAAACTCTACGGAGTCCTCACTGAGACCAGTCCTTTTCCATCTCTTTCAGCAAATGATCCAACCTCCCATTTCTCTCTGTGTGCTTTGTATGCAACACTCCTCTCACTTGTTTTTAGATGTCTTTGCCTGCTGCTGCACAAAAATGATACTGGTACACTCCATTCCTCATTTACATACCCACATTCACCTCCTTTCCCCTGGTCTGGGGACACAAGAAGTCTCCCCCTCCTTGTCAAGGTCATCCCTTTCTATCTTCCAAGACTTCATCCTACCTATTTTACCCTCTCTCCTATCCCTTCTTTTTCTCACCAATCTTCTTCTCTATGTCCTATAAGTAAAACAAAAAAAATGTTCCTACCCTACAGATAAGTCCCGCAAGGACCGCGTGTCTCCCTCAAGTTAACACCCATTCTCTGCCCTTCCTTCTCAGCTCTCACGAGAGTTGTCCCCAGTCGCAGTCTTTATTCTCTCTTCCTGTTTGATCCTCTACACAATTGACTTCAGTTCTCACCATCCGGTCCAAATGTTCTTTGCACAGTCATCCTGTACTTTTTAATTCAAGAGAGACTTTCCAGTTCTTATAGCGGGCTAATTCTCTTCTTGCGTTTGACACAGTTCATTACCTTTTCTTCCTTGAGACATTTTCCTTCCCATTGACGCTATAATGTTCACTTTCTAATATTTCTCTGCCCTCTTTTCTCAATCTTCTTCCTGAGTTCCTCTTTCTCTACCATTTATTAAATGACAGTTTCCTCAAGTCACACTCCACGACTGATTAGTCTTCTCAGTCCATTCTTGGGCAATGCCATTCATCATTTTGGTTTTAACCTTTGCCTAAACGTTTATGATTCTTGAATCCTCCCGAACTACCTACAGGACATCTTTATGCCAGAAAATGCCCAGAGAATGGACACTGTTATGGATGGTGCTAAGCGACAATTTCCTCCTTTCCGTGGTGCTTAGATCCAAAATCATGACTCATTCTGTCTCCAAAACTATTGCCTCTACCTAAATGTATGCATGCAAACAGAAATTAATATGGGTTTCTATCTGCTCCACCGCAACACTAATGCACACATCACCTAGGAAAAAGTGGGCTGAATAGAACAAAAGCAAGGCTTAAACTTCAGATTCAACAGCTCCTGTTGAAACCACAGAATCTCTGCAGCGATTAAGCAGAGGTGGGGCCGCATGTTTTGAGATCATTTACTTAAACCCCTTGGGAGACAAAGTTCTGTTAGAGTTATATCCAGAATGCCTCAGGTTGGAGCTTCGCTTTAGGACTACTGTTTAAAGCACGGAATGGCCACAGAATCGTGAGCGCCAGCCAGGCTTACCATTTTCCAAAGTTCAAAGTGATGCAGGGACCTGACATCACACCACCATTCTGCAAACATATGGCTAATGCTATGCTCTCGGCCATGTGGTATGATGGCTGCCTTTTAGTTTTCTCTTTTCCTCCTTCAGGAGAAATTCAGGCACAATAGCGAGAGAAATGCTAGATAGATTAAATAGTGTAGGGACTTTTCTGCATAAACCCTTTACTGATGAGGAGGAGGAAGAAGACTTTGCTCTAATCAACAGATCCTTTCTCAGTGGTGAATTTGATGCACAGGCAGAATTGGCATTCCGCTTTTCAGTAGCATTTTTGGAGTCCTTCTTATGTAGCATTATCTCTGAAACCATCCCCAGTACTGAATGTGGCTCTGGACTTTATTACCTTGACAAGTCATCTCTAGTAATCTGGGTATGTAGGATACATTAATCATACTACTTGGTAAGCACGATGTACTGGAGTTAATGTGTTCAGCCAGGGTTGGAAAAAAAAGTCCTAGATTTCAGCTGCATCTTATTTTAGAGTTTATCACTGAGGGCTGACCTTTTATTTTTATGCTCCATGTTTCCAGGTAGGGGAAGCTCCATTAGAGTAACACTCCTGGGCATTTACTGCCACCCTGCTTGTGAGTTATCTGAGTGCTGAGTACGGGAGAAGAGACAGCATTTTCAGCCAGCTCCCTACAGCTGCTGGCAAGAAGCATGCTTTCTCACCTACTCCAGACTGTACGTCTTACAGGCACAGCTCCTACAGGGGAGATCTGCATTGTGAGTTCTCCCTGGGGCTGCCTGGGTGAGCCTAGCGTAGTCAGGGCTGAAGCACACTTGCCGGCCCAAAGTCACAGTCTTCAACCCAGCTCTAATCAGTTAGAAAGTGAGCATTGTGATCTTTCTCTGTCTCACTCCTGCATCTCTCAAGCAAATTAAGAGGTGATACTAATATGACTCATTATTAGTCATGAGAAACAAAACCAGTTATTAAACAGTATCTATGCTGGTTTGGGTTCAGACATTTATATAGTCAATTCTTATTTCTTTCCCTTGGTGGATAATTCTTTTTTAGTACAATGCTAAGAAGCACAATTTTTTTTTTTTTTTTAGCTACTTAGCACATTTCTCTATGATATTCAGTTTGTATTTTCATTACACCCTTATCTGGAAGGTCAACAGGATGAAAAACTGGAAATACAAACACAAATAGAGAAAAGAGAAGAAAAAGTTAGTGAGACTGCCAGTGAGCAAAAACAAGCAGGGTAACCTAAATAGGGAAGTAAATGACATGTCTCCAAGACCTAGAATTTGGGAAAACACTTTTAAATGTTTATCCTTGCAATCCATTTCAAAGTCAAGCGTCTTCTTTCAACAGTTCCTTATTCTTTACAGGAAATGCCAACACCTAGACTTGTAACCTCGCTCTAGTTTATGACAAAGAAGACAATTTACATTCAATCATGTATCCTACAACATCCATAGACATTTCATCAACGTTTTGGCCCATTTTAGCAGCATTATATTTTTCTTACTCAGTCTTTCTGAAGGAAAGCCAGAAGAAATAATCCATTTTAGGGTATTTTTCTAGCATTGGTGTTTGAAGAATTTAGATCTAAAAATAAGTAGAACATTATGTCACCAGAGTTTTGAATACACAAACTCAGTGTCCATATGGGTCGAATTCCATGACACCCCATTCCAAGGGACTGTGAAATTCTTCTTGTGCTGCAACTATTCTGATGAGTACTTTGGGGCACTTACAAGAGCATTGCTGGTTGGCATCAAAGAATTGTAGGACTGACAATGGCTGAATCCTCACCAGGGAGCTGTCCAGCCTCAGCCTGAAAGGCTTCAGTGATAAGGAAGTGACTGATTTCTGATGGATTTCAGCCCATTCTGGGGGTAACTCTGAACGTGAGAGAAAACTCTTATGTTGTGCCCACATGGTGTTCCCAACCATTTCTCCTCATTGGTTCTAATTCTACCTCCATGAAACTGCCTACATCACGCTCAGGCTGTCTTCTACCCCACAGTCCTGCAGCATTTTGGTATTTCCTCACGTCTCTCCTCAGGCTTCCCTTCACCACAAAGCCTCACAACTGCTTCCATCCATAGGACATGACCCTTAGTGTCCTCTCCACCAGGGATCCCCATTTTAGTGGGTAAGTGTTCAAGGATGGGGTGAGACAGACATTGGTTTACACCCTGGTTCTGTCTTACTAATTCTGTAGCCTTAGACAAGTTTCCTTATCTGTGAAATAGGAGTAAGAATAGCTACATATATTCCTGTGAGAATTAAGTAAGAAATTCCCAAGACCATAGTGTTGTGCCTGATACACAGTATATGTCCCCAAATGGAGTTGCTCGTAGCTGTTGTCGTCATCATCTTGGATGTGGGGACAGTGTAGGGACACAAATGGGAACGTGACACCTACTCTGGTGCAGAGTCAGGACAGCACAGGCAGTGCTGGAAAGACGCCGATTCCTAAGCTCCCCCGCACACATCACAATTCCTCTCCCAATAATGAGAGCCAAAACGCCTGCTTCTCCCTTTCTCAATATTGCTTCTCTGAGATTTGGAGATTTAACTGTTTACCACTTCAGCTATACCAGTGGTAACAGATAGGTGGACCTTATAAAACATCGTGGAATTCTTTTTAGTGAAAGGTATAAAAGCTAAGTGGCAATTTTTACTATGAGACAAGGGAAATTCTGAGAACCGTAAGACTGTTTGGCACAATGAAAACAGACACAAGACAAATACCAGCTTGAAAAAAAAAAATTACCAAAATAGCTAAATCCCTCTTGGGAGTTGTTACTTCCAACCTTCTTTCCTGAGATGTCAGCCCTTAGGATGGAGAGCAATCAAACCACTAGGCATAAACCAAGGAAATCTTGGCTTAGATGGCTGATCCTCACTTAGAACAGAACGGTGACAACTTGAAAACAAAATCATTGTAAACTCACACGAGCTTTTAGGCACAGTCCAGTCACTTTTGCCATTGTCCCAAGATCTAATTTGGGGACATTCTTTATTTATATATTATTCTCTTATTTGTCTTTAATGGAAAGAATTTACCCTTCAAGTAATTCAGACTTCCTAAGGACTCACTGGCTTATAGTGAAAACTGACATCAGTCATGCTAACTCTATTCAAGTCACTGCCAAGTTTCAGGAATACAATACATTAATGTCTTTGAGGACAAAGCAGGGATCATCTCTCTCTGTGGTATTCCCCCACAGAACCTAGCACAGACCTTTAACCATATTATGCACTCAATAAGTATTTTCTGAATAAGTGTTCCTGAATTGCAAAAAAGCAGGCCTTTATTTTTCATTATATTGACCTCGAGCAACAAGGCTTTCATAGGAACCAGGAGTCCTCTCTATAGAAAGCTGGAAATAGCCTCTATCTGAGTTCTATCCCCAGTTCTGCCAGCAGAACAAATGAGTGAGGGAGGCCCCTGGAGTCAGCTGCCTGAGTTCTAATTTGAGGTCTACCACCTTGGAGAAGTTACCTCACCTCTCTGTGCTGCTTTTCCCATCTATGAAATGGAGATAATAATATTATCTGTAATATTATTGGGGATAATAGGCTTTTCACGAGAAGTAAGTATAATATATAAAGTACTTAAGGAGAGCTTTTGACCTGTGAATGGTCACTCAGTATAATGTGAGCTATTGTATTATTTGCTAGTTGAAGGGCCTGGGGTAAGTCACTTAGCCACCCAGCTCCACCGTTGCCTCACGTGTAAAGCAAAGAGTACGATCACAGTTGGAAAGGGCCTCCTGCTCTAGGATGGAGTGAAGGGGATTGATCAGGGGTCCAGCACTCCTGACCTAGAGGGAATCGGCAGGAGGACCTTGATGGAAAAGTTTCTGATTATTGGTACGAGAATGAGGAAGTAGGCAAAATGTAATGGTCTTCTGTCTCCATCTCTAACATAGATATCTTGTGACTTAAGAAATAAAATCTGATGATAGCTGGCTAGTGTGAGGAAAGCTGTTATGTATTAAACCTGACTTGGAGGTGGGCGGTTTCTAGGGAGGGAAGTTGGAGCACAGCTGCGCACAACATTCGCAAGCAGCGTTCATGCATTTCTGCAGGATGGGAGAGAGGGAGACTCTGTTCTCCAAAGCATAGCTGCTTTGTAAGCCACTGGCTTATTGAATTTCCCAGAATGTCCCCTGAATTTCTCATATTGATTCAGGACAATGGAGAAGAGAAATTTGCTCTGCTTCTTGGTATCTATCACTCTGAATAATTTAATTCTGCCCCTTTGTATAGGAAAAAATACTAAAATCCATCTGAAAACATCTGGGCTGGTGACTTGCATTTGGAAGATACTCCCTTCACTTCACAAGCTATTTGTGGGGCTGTGATTGTCTGTGCTCTAGGTATATCTCTGGAGGAGAATTACATACATGGAGTATGGATACCAGGATACCGAGGGCTTACTGTGTGCCCACATAGTGCCGGCCACTTTATGTGTGTCACCTTTTATGATACAAGAACCTCTGGAATGTATTACCACTAAGTTTCACAGATCAAAGACTCCGAGTGTTTAGCGAGGTATGTGATTTGCACATTGTCACAGGTGATAGCACTGGATTTGATCCAAGGTCTCTACTGTCCACAGTTCATGCTATAGACCTTCAACTTCTAAAGGTAGAAGATAAACCTTCCCAATTTAAATACACCAAAGTTTACAAGACAATTCTCCCCAGTTTTTCATTCGGAGAGGAAAAAAGATCCATCCTCATTAGAATTGGTGCTGCTCAATTCAATCTAGCTAAGAATGCTACAGTTGGGGGATTAAACCCTTTCATAATATTCTGCCAGTGTTCATCACCACCCATGTCATTTTGAACATCTTTTCTATAAAATGGCTCTCAGTTCTAGTAAAAGGGACAGCAAGAAAACCCCCCAGTGGCCCAGTGAGAGCAATATATTCTCCCTGGTACAGGTATTCAAACATCTATCTAATAAGAAGGTAATTTGGTCAAACCCTTAGCCCCACAGAAGAGATCAACACTTATTTCCAGACTCTAGTCTGAACTTTCCCATTTTAAATGTTTCCACACCAATAATCATGGCCGCAGTGAAATATCCCTAGTCTAGATACTAGGGTAATAATCTTAAATTTTGCTGGAGATTTTGCTATCTGATTGCACAATTTATTTGACAGCTAAATTTATTTCTTTTAGGACAGAATGACTGAACCCATACTAATTTTCATGATAGGTCAAAAAATACTTCCTTTTTATTTAAGCATTTCACCAGAACTGTTATCCTACTACCATACTTACTGACATTTTCTCTTTTCCTTTCACTTCTGGGTAGAAACTTTGTTAACTGACATTCTCTCTGACTTTATTGAATAAGGACAAAGGAGAGCTAAGATAACAACTCCGAAAGGCTGATTGCCCTCAGCACATTGAAGAGGAGCAAAACTCCCTGTACATGCTGACCACTCAACCCATGGGAAGACAAGAACATTTTTAAAGGGAAGCAAAGAGTTTGCAGAAAGTTCTGACTAAAAAGTGA
Organism: Balaenoptera acutorostrata; assembly: GCF_949987535.1. Lineage (NCBI taxonomy): Eukaryota > Metazoa > Chordata > Mammalia > Artiodactyla > Balaenopteridae > Balaenoptera > Balaenoptera acutorostrata. The sequence goes on from NC_080068.1 coordinate 77,265,328, forward strand.
GGAGTGGTTTATTAATCACTGTGCCAAGTGGAGGGGAGGTCTGAGGGCGTCTTTTTCAAAAGAAGTGAGACTGGACTTCTGCCTCATCCCCAGGCCCAGGCCTGGTGTTGGCAGCATCTGGAAAAGGCAAGGTTGCTCTGGCGACTTTTCAAGCAGCTCAGAAGCTCCCAACAGAAGCAAAAGTGAAGTAAAACCCCAAACCCACAGCAGTCATGACACTGACTGTAAAAGCGGGTGAGACGTGCAGAAAATGTTTTATAATCAGAATTTTTCTCTAGACAGAAGGCTTTTTAGAGGCCTTTGGGGAGATTTCTGAGGATTCTTAAATACCATTTCAAGCAAATGTTTATTGAAGTGCATGCTCTTGTGACATCCTCCTGTTTCTTCACTGTATAATTAGGAGGCATAAAGGATAGAATTGTTGGGTATTTTTCCCATCCTGCTATGGCTTTCATCTCTTGTTGATCCAATTTCTGGTAGGAGTTTAGTTAGTCAGTGTCAGTGGAATTTTTGAAGAATATCCTTTTTTTTTTTTTCTCATGATGCTTGTTCATTATTTTAATGCCCAAGAATATGAATTTAAGATTAAGAGAGATTTAGAAAATGTTATAGACTAGTTTGGCACACAGGATAAAGCCCACAAACGCCCCCTTGAAAACCATAAACAAGACTTGAAAGCCCCGTATTTATTTACAGGCTTCTTCTCAAAACCACACATACAAGTGCAGTGCCTATACATCCCAATTAGTTTATCTGTATTCTGCTCACGCATTGCCAAGCTCAAAGAACTTTAAAATTTTCATCATCATTTACCAAGCAGCCCTGACTCACCAAGATTTACAAAGCAATCAGTGGCAAAGTTAATTGGAATCTAGACTTTCTAACACCTACAGAAAAACCCATGCAGTTCTGAAAAAAAGAAAATACAGCCAAGGAAGCAAGATTTCAGTATGGCATTTCTAAACGAGAGAGAGAGAGAGACAGGAAGAAAGAGTAATTTACAAAGGATTTAAATCCATACTAAGACAGTATTGTTTCTTTTCCTTTTGCCTTTAGGTTGGCTGGATTAAGCAATTCAGGGTCTGAAGAGCCTGACAATTTCTACAGATCCAGCTCACCACTTGGGTCTTCTCATGGATCTGAAATATCCTGGAGGGGAAACGAGTCAGAATAGATTCGTGCCCAAACCCAGGAAAGACAGTAAAGAGGGGAGTAATAAGGATGAAGCTTGGGGAGGGGGCAACTAGATTTGAGGGAGGGGAGGACCGAGGTCTTTGTTCATGTCTACATGCCTCAGAAGCCTAGACTTTTATCATTAACAGGGTGTTTCCTTCACTTGTGCCCTTATAATTATACAAGGTAAATTATAGTCAGACTCGTGGGGTCTTGAAAGCCTTGTAAAAGAATTTCAGGAATTTGAAGTCTTTCAACATTGCTCTGAAGGGGCAAGAGAGTAACATAATCCCCACTGTGTGACAGGAGCTTTGACAAAGGCCAGAAGGAACAGAAACGAAGAGATGATGGATGTGAGAGAGAGGACTTGGGTGGAATGTACAGGACTTTGGAACGACTGGGTGTAGGGGTGAGTACTGGGAATGCCTTCGAGCAAAATAGATGAAAAGGGTGTTGCCATGAAGGGAAATTGGTTATTACGGGAAATAAGGTATGCTGATGTGGAGGCCAGTTATGTTTTTGACGGAATGAAATTGAGGAACTATCAGGAACACAGGAAAAAAGGAGACAAAGCCCTGGAGAGAGGTTGGGGCTGCCCATACTCAGGAGCCCCTGGCATAGGGACCTGGGTCCTCAGCATGTAGACAGTGGTTGACACGAAGGGAATAAGCAGGATTGTCAAGGGAAATGAGGTAGTGGGAGGTGCAAAAAGGACCAAGGACAGTCCTGAGGAAATGCCTGCACTGGGCGGGGTCAGGGGCCATATAAAGGATACGAGGGAGAACTAGGAGCTGTAGTGTCACATCGTCAAGAGGAAAGGTAATTTCCAGCAGGGATTGATCAATGGTATTGATCATGTGGAAGGTAGCTGGTGACTGCTGGTGACTCCGAGAGTAGGTTTAACCCAGGTTAGAGGTGGAAGTCAGTAAAGGGTTAAGTTGGGAGGAAATGCCGATGACATGGATGATGTGAATGCAGAATAGCCTGAAGAAAGGATGGAGAGAATGGAAGTTGGAAGATGCAGCCAGGTTCAGGAAAGAGGGCGTTAAGAGCAAGAAGGGGCTGAGTAGGTTTGTAGACTGAAGGGAAGGAGGTGGTGGTGAGGTGAGGGATGGAAAATGTAAGAGGGAAGGGCTACAATACTGGGGCCTGGCCCAGGAAGATTCTGGAAGAAAGTAGGATCAATCAGGATTGCGGGAAGAAGGACAGGACACAGGCTCTAAGGAACACTTGAGACAGAGAGGAAGGAAATTGAAGGTGCTTCTATAAGATGACCTGAAGTTGGACTTGCGATTTATTTTCATTATGTTTTAGTGGCAACGACAGCAAGAGTATCTCATTTTAAAACCTACTATTCTCAGAGTACTGTATTTAAGACAAATTTTTAAAACCCTGCTTTCCAGCACATTCCATCATAACCACACCCCTGCCCTGCAGAACTAACCTGCTAAACTAGACAAAAGATTTATCTTTCTTCAACTACAAAAATGATGTTTTGGGGGGTAATCCAAAATAAGCCAACCAACCAAAAAATCTACATGCATTTGACAAACTTAAATTTCTGCATCAGTAAATCAATGTTTATCATAATTCTAGACGGTGAAGACATGTTTGTTGAAATGAGTGTTAACACTGAAAAATCCAGTAATTTTAATTAAAAAGTGTGCTTGCATCGAGATTATATATAGGAAGCTGCCTCTTTACAGCATTTATAACATTAATTCAATCATTCATTAGTTAGAATTACGCCACACTCTGAAGGGATTGATAGCAAATGGTCCCTAAACTCTATAGAATTTACCGTCTCAAGGAGGAGAAATACAAACACAACTTTCCTAAATAAAACGTACTTGACATCCTTGTAGAGAATTGTGAAAGGGCTGTGGGCACCCAGTCGGAAGCGCCTAGCAGGGGCTTCAGAGGAGTGATGTGAGCTGGATCTCCAACGAGGGATTCACACCTGCCTCTTCTCTGAAAAAAGAGGGGCGCTGGATGGTGGGGAGGAACGAGGGGGCAGGAAATGGGGATGGGAAGAGACTGTGGGAAAGAATATGGATTATATCTTGCTGGGGATGAAACCAATACAAGAATTTGAACTGGGAAGGAGCATAATCAGAAATCACTGCCTAGGGCTTCCCTGGTGGCGCAGTGGTTGAGAATCCGCCTGCCAATGCAGATGACACGGGTTCGAGCCCTGGTCCGGGAAGATCCCACATGCCGCGGAGCAACTAGGCCCGTGAGCCACAGCTACTGAGCCTGCGCGTCTGGAGCCTGTGCTCCGCAACAAGAGAGGCCACGATAGTGAGAGGCCCGCGCACCGCGATGAAGAGTGGCCCCCGCTTGCCGCAACTAGAGAAAGCCCTCGCACAGAAACGAAGACCCAACACAGCCATAAATAAATAAATAAATAAATAAATAAATGGGAAAAGATGGTTCAATTAAAAAAAAGAAATCACTGCCTAATTTGTTTCAAGCCATTTACTTAGCCAAAGGCTCAGCCCCTCCTCATCCTTTCTTTAGGGAATTCCCACAAGATTGAAGGCAGGACAATGCTGTCTCATTCCTGCCTTTACAACTCTTGAGAGGTGAGTTTTGGAGCTCTTTTATTTTTTTAAATGTTGGTATTCATTTTTTTATGACTCTTCAGAGAAAAGTGAAAAGGTGTAAGAGTTGTCACCAAAGTGTCAAAGAGTGCCCTTCATGCACAAATCGTTTCTGGGTGGCTTTTTATTTGGTTCCCACGTATGTAGCAGCTATTCTTAAAGCTTTAAATAAACTTGAAGGCTTTGAGTTGTCCTTAAGGAACTCAAACCACCAGGCTGGCACGTGTGGACACCACAGTCAGGTTAAGTTAGAATCTGCAACCTTAAAACCTATCTGTTGAATCTCAATTTTTAGGGGAGGTTGACTTCAGCATGGGGAGGGTTAGAAAAAGGGAAGGTGTTGGTTCCAAGTTCAGCTCTTCAGTATTTCTATTCAGATCTGAAGCTCACAACTGAAGCCCCATAAAAGCCTCACACCGATGGACTCACCTTCATTGGAGTGGAGTTTAGAACCTCCCTTGGGGCTTCAATTTGCCCGCCACCTTCACCCAATGGGGCATATCCAAGGATCCCTTCCAAGCACGCAGGGCCTGGAGAGAATTCCACTAAATCAAGTTTTCCTCAACATTTTGAATTTCCAGTGATGTTTTAGCACCTTGGTGACTAAAACTGTACTGGTTCTGCCCAGCTGGTCACACCTTATTAAGGATTCAGACCATCATTTTATTTATATACACATACACACACACACAGCAGCTATAATTTTTTTAAGATATATGCTTTAATGCCTTTGTTTGATTTAAGGCTACTTATTGAAAGAAAAAGCATCAGTTTAAACTTCCTTGGATATCTTTTTATTTTATTTTTTAATTAAAAAAAATTTTTTTAAACATCTTTATTGGAGCATAATTGCTTTACAATGGTGTGTTAGTTTCTGCTTTATAACAAAGTGAATCAGCTATACATATACATATATCTCCTCCCTCTTGCGTCTCCCTCCCATCCTCCCTATCCCACCCCTCTAGGTGGTCACAAAGCACCAAGCTGATCTCCCTGTGCTATGTGGCTGCTTCCCACTAGCTATCTATTTTACATTTGGTAGTGTATATATGTCAGTGGTACTCTCTCACTTCGTCCCAGCTTACCCCTCCCCCTCTCCGTGTCCTCAAGTCCATTCTCTACGTCTGCGTCTTTATTCCCGCCCTGCCCCTAGGTTCTTCAGAACTTTTTTTTTTTTTAGATTCCACATATATGTGTTAACATACGGTATTTGTTTTTCTCTTTCTGACTTATGTCACTCTGTATGACAGACTCTAGGTCCATCCACCTCACTACAAATAACTCAATTTCGTTCCTTTTTATGGCTGAGTAATATTCCATTGTATATATGTGCCACATCTTCTTTATCCATTCATCTGTCGATGGACACTTAGGTTGCGTCCATGTCCTGGCTATTGTAAATAGAGCTGCAATGAACATTGTGGTATATGACCCTTTTTGAATTATGGTTTTCTCAGGGTATATGCCCAGTAGCGGGATTGCTGGGTCATATGGTAGTTCTATTTCTAGTTTTTTAAGGAACCTCCATACTGTTCTCCATAGTGGCTGTATCAATTTACATTCCCACCAACAGTGTAGGAGGGTTCCCTTTTCTCCACACCCTCTCCAGCATTTACTGTTTGCAGATTTTTTGATGATGGCCATTCTGACTGGTGTGAGGTGATAACTCATTGTAGTTTTGATTTGCATTTCTCTAATGATTAGTGATGTTGAGCATCCTTTCATGTGTTTGTTGGCAATCTGCACATCTTCTTTGGAGAAATGTCTATTTAGGTCTTCTACCCATTTTTGGATTGAGTTGTTTGTTTTTGTGATATTGAGCTGCATGAGCTGCTTGTAAATTTGGATATCTTTTTAAAAAGAGACCTGAGTTTTCCAAATCATCTCTCCTAGACTCTTGTAAATTCTAAATGTTATGAGTGGAGCTGTATTTTTTTTTTTTTTTTAATGTGCTACAAGTACACTGAATAGTACATGGGACTCCCAGGTATAACCCTTTTTATAGGCTTGGAACATAATTTTACATTTATTTTTGCTTTTATGACATTGTTGGTCATGGTGACTACTCGATGCCTAGTCCTTATAAACACAGGCAACTCCTCTATCCTCATATTGTTGCTATGGAAAAAATGAGAACCACTTTATAACAGCCCACATGATGATATACTTTGCAATATTAGAGCACGAGGAAGTTCTGTGTTTATCATGTGTCAAGGTTGTCAAGCCATCACTAACCAGAGATATATGCCAAAAACAGTCACTAATGATAGTAAAGATAAACAGAATTCCATGCAGGAGGTCTGCCTTCATAGTAAATAGGTTATTCAAAGAGCTCTGTTAACCTAGCTGGACAATCAGACCAAACACTTTGCCTTGTTCAGGGGAGGTTTCCTGGAAAAAGTGGCTCCTAAGGCAGATTTTGCACAGTGTATGAGTGATGTAATTTTCTCTCTTAGAAACCGGATCTCTTAGTTCCAAGGCCACTCCCCAGATTGCCTGACCCAAAGGGTAATTCCCTAGTCTGTTCCCACCAAGGTCACATACATGAGGGAAACCACAAGGCAAGGGGGAAAACGCTCAGGCTTTGGGAGTTAGAGTTCAAAGTCATATGGATTCAAATCCCATTTCAGCTGATACTTAAGATATGGGACTTGGACTTTGCTTAATTGATCTGAGTCTCAGTTTCCTCAACTATAAATGGGGATTGATAATACAACCTACCTCCTAGGCAGATTCCCAACAATATACGTAAAGTATCCAATGCCTGGGTAGATCATGGGCGCTCAAAAAGTGCTAGCGAACTTCATTGGCTAGCTGGCAGCAGAGTTAATGAAAACAAAAAGTAGACCCAGGGATTTCGATACTGGCTGTTATCTCTGCATGTTATGATATTTTCCCAATAGCTGCATGACTAACTTCTTATTTATTTCAGATCTTTGCTCAAATATTACCTTCTCAAGAAGGCCTACACTGACCATCCACTCTCTCTATTTCACAGGACAACCTACAGCCATATCTCCCAATATTTTATGGTCACTTAACATATACTATAATTTTATTATTTATTAGTTTGATTAGTAGTAGTGCTTGTTTTCCCATTAGGATACAAGCTCGTCAAGGGTAGGAGTTTTGTCTGTTTTGCCTATTGATGCATTCCCAGCACTTAGCAGAGTCTTGATAGTTGTTGAATTAATGAAAGAAGAGCTGTGGTTAGGTTTGTTTTATATTTGAATATTGGGTCAATTGAAGAAGGGTAATGCTTCTTCATAGTCCTTACAGATCAGCTTTAGAGTCAGGGCAAGACTGAGGGCACCGCTAACTGGGAGCCCAGAACCAAAGGAAGGCGTCTAACTGGCTCTGGCGCAAGCACACCCGGCGTGTGAGTGACAGAGGCTCTTCTGAGATAGCCTTAAGGATTCACAACATGCTCCCTTGCCTAAAATTCTTCACACATTATGCCCATCAAGCGGCACAAGGGAAAGATGTTTGAGCTTTCCATGAAAACAGTAGGAAACTCTTGCTAAATCAACATCACCATGAGTGTGATGTCGATCAAGTTCACAGTGTCCAACAGAAACCTGCTTTTTGAGATTTGTGAACAGCTCCACATCCGCTAACTATTCATGCCTTGTTCAAACAGATGTGTCAACATCTCACCAAAATATCAATCAAACGGCAATGACTGGAATTTTAATCAACCACAGGAGCTCCCAAATAGAATGGAGATGCTTCCATAGCAAAAAGATGCTACAAAGTCGATAAAGTCTTTTAATCCTGACTGCTAAATCTTCAGCCTCCACCCTACCCTGCTGCAATTACAGCATAAGTTACACAGGAGCAAGGACCATGGCAATGTTTTGCTCCCTGCACAGTGCCTGGCACCTCATAGGCACATGAGAAATATGAACTGAATGAATGAATCAACTTAGTTAATTCAATCCATATTTCAAAGACCCTTTACAAAACCCAAATGACACAGTTCAAGGACTAAAGATTTTGCTCAACAGGATGCATGAGACTTGGCCACAGTATATATGGAAAAGATCTGAGAGGTTTTGCTTTTCTCAAGCCTGACATGAGATGAGGGCCAACTGTGCAATTCATCTGCTAAATAAGCTCATTTCATCTGAGCCCAACTTAACAATTAACAGAGGCAATGTGTCTGATGGATAAGAAATAATGATTCCTCTGCACTTCCAACTGGTCAAGCCACATCTAGAAGAGAGTTGTCCAGGTGTGGGTGCACATTTTAAGAAAAATTCTGACATAATGGTGGTAGTCCAGGAACTAAGTCTCAGAGGTAATAGAAGGAATTGGGTAGCATGAGAACATGCTTAGGATAGCTAACAGGAGCAAGGAAGACAAGTGGAGCAGCACTGGGTTACCCCCATCACCTTGGCTGACAGCCAGGCCACCCCTCTCACATACAAGAGGGTCCCACCAACCTCAGCAGCCCACCAAGCTGAACATCCTGGTTTTGTGAGCAACAAACACTTGTTTTATACCCCTGAGGTTTTGTGCTTGTTTGTTACATGGCTTAATTGCAACAATAGCTAACTGATACAAAGAGAAATAGTGGAAGGTCTATCTTAGATAAGAGGAAGCAAAATAGTTCTATTTCCTTAGAAGATGAGAATAGAAGAGATAATTTAAATGCTTAGTGTCTCTCAAGAAGAAAACTTTTGGCTCTTAGAAACTTAGAGCTTTCTAAGGATTGGAGCCATCCATCAAATGAGTGGGCTTTGCTGAATTTGAGCTTGGAAACCAGCAAAGCCAACGATGCCATCACAGTTTCACCAGGCTCAGGCTGCTGCATTGGGCCTGCCCTGGTTTAATATTAAAGAGCTTGAGAACTCACTTAGATCAGGGACCTTATCTGTTTTGTTTTTTCATCCTTACACATTCAGATAATGGTACAGGATCTAGCACATAGTAGGTTTTCAATAAATATTTGTTAAACCAAAAATGAATGGAAGATGGCAAGGCTGGTCCCCAGTCCCTGAATCCAAGAGGGTAAATTGTTGAAACTGGGTGGAAAAAGCCACACATATCTAACCAAATATTTAGAAAATATTTAGAGAAATATTTAGCAAAGCTATTTTCCAAGCTGCTGAGAAAAGGAACAGGTGTAATAAAGAACAGGCTGAGAAGTAGAAGTAGGGTAATTTGAATATTTTATGGCACAAAACTTTAAAATATTCATTTTTATAATTTTTACGAATTAGTGAGAAGCAGCCTAGGGGAATGAGATGCAAGGAACAGGGAAAAGACGCTGATTCCAAGAGAACAAAAGCTGGTAAAGGCTTCAAGGGCAAGCTGATGGTATTTATAAATATATTGGGCCTTAAGCTCATGAGTCCAGTCTTCTGGAACATTCTTCCTCTCAGGTGGATCCTGACGCAGGCTTAACAGATGCCATGTTTTAAAGGTCAGTGCATGAGGATATAAGGGATGAGCCACACAGAGGCCCCTGGCCCTTAGAGGGGACAGCTCTTCTTTTCCCAGACTCTTCACACAGCTCATGAACACATGGAAAGTACTCTCTCCACCATAACAGGAGTCGGCAAATTTTTTTATTAAAGGTGCATATTTTAGGCTTTATGGGCCATATGTAGTCATAGATATTATGTAAATGAATGAGCATGACTGTATTCCAGTATAACTTTACTTACAGATACTGAAATAAGAATTTCACTTAATTTTCATGTGTTACAAAATGTTATTATCCTTTAAATTTCTTTCAACCATTGTAAAGACACAAAAAACCATTCTGAGGTTGCAGGACATGATAAAAAGGCAGCAGGCTGGTTTTGGCCAACAGGCCATAGTGTGCCGACCCCTGCTCCATATTTGCCCTCTACTTTTATCTCATATTTGTGTCCTTCTACTGCCCAGTGCTAGCAAACAGACTGTCCCTGGAAGATTCTCAGTAGTGATCATTTTGATTCGATAAGAGTAACTTTTAATTTTATGATACAGTAGTGGCTGCACCAATTTACATTCTCACCAACAGTGTAGGAGGGTTCCCTTTTCTCCACACCCACGCCAGCATTCACTGTTTGTAGACTTTTTGATGATGGCCATTCTGACCAGTGTGTGGTGATACCTCATTGTAGTTTTGATTAGCATTTCTCTGATAATTAGTGATGTTGAGCAGCTTTTCATGTGCTTTTTGGCCATCTGTATGTCTTCTTTGGAGGACTTATTTACAAAATAGAAACAGACTTACAGATATCGAAAACAAACTTATGGTTATCAAAGGGGAAATGTTGGGGGGGGTGCATAAATCAGGAGCTTGGGATGACCATACACACACTACTATATATAAGATAGATAACCAACAAGGACCTATTGTATAGCACAGTAAACTCTACTCAATATTCTGTGATAACCTATACCAGAAAAAAAATCTAAAAAAAGAATGAATATATGTATATGTATAACTGAATCACTTTGCTGTACCCCTGAAACTAACACAACATTGTAAATCAACTCCAACAAAATTAAAATATTTTTTAAAAAAAGAAAAAGAAAAGTAGATCTTACTAGGATTACTTTGTCCCAAGTGACTCCTTTTGGAAATTTCAAGGATCAAGCACTGTTTTGCATGGTCTCTAATGAGCTTGACAATGTATGGTAGAGCTATTATAGATATTCATGATTCAAAGTTCAACTAAACTCATGAACCCTATTGACAGTGCTGAAGAGATAAAAGACACACATTTTCTCCCACAGGCCATCTGTATTCTTATCTAATTGTACAACTAACCCAACAATGACTTCAAAAATTTGTTTCTCATCTTGAATGTTGTCAATTTCCTTTCACGTAGGTAGAAAGATAGAAGAAACATGCTGAGTATTTGGAATCAAAGAGTTAGTCTCCTACAGAAAGACTTATAAAAGGAATTTTATCTTCTAAACCTAGATGTTAAGAATAGACTGTTTCCTCAAAATAAATTAATATGATTGTGTTTCATGGAAGTGAAAACCTTAATAATTAATCATGTTTTCCTTTTTACTGTGGCTGCCAGGAAACTCAGAATCAAGTTTGTGCCCCAAATATAGAAATTAAATAAGATATTTATTCTTTAGTTATATTGATATTTCCATGATCAAAGCTTTTATTTTCCCCTCCAATGACATCTTTGTTTTTCCTCACAACAGAATAAACCATGTTAGCAATACATTCATACCAAGATAAACCAAATGAAGCAATACACTCATATCAAGATAAGCCAAATGAAGCATTTCTTTCAAATATCCTCTTTTTTAACATAGTCTTCCACTTTTCCATATGTTTCCGTTCTTCATCTGGCTGTTAGTTTTTTGTTGCCATGGCACTTAATATTTATATAAACAATAAAAAGCAAAGTAACAATTCCTGCCCACTTCCTGTCAACTCCTAGTTAGAATTTCAGATCAAGTGGTGCGTGGTTGATTCCAGCCCAATGCACCCAGAGATGGTGAGATGAAAATGCCTTGAGCCATTCACTCCAGGTCATTTAGAAAGTTAAAGACTCATTTTTTTTTTAACGGCTAGGAGAGTAAAATAAGATAAGGGTATCAAATTATTTTTCCGTATTAAGTCAGTCAATAGGCATTAATTGAGCTCCTACTACATGTCAGACATACAAGAAAAATTAACCAATTAGATTCTATATAAAATTTTGGGTCTCACCTTCCTATAAACAGGAAATAGATGTTTAAGCAGCAGAGTGAAGAACTGAGGACATAAGTAATCAGAGCTGCACTGAGGATGCTGGGGTTGAAGTCTGCCATCTTTAGCAATTCGGGTACATGGTGAGGTTTTATTAAATCAGATAGCATTATTTGGAATAAAGACAAATCAGACAGGAACCAGATTAAACTGTAAAATCTTACTAAATAAAAAGACTCTATTTGCAAATAAATAACGTGTTGATTACAAAGTGATTCATACCTTATTCTTCAAGCAAATCTGATCTCTTAGTGCTTAAAAGCCTCTATCTTATGTGTTAAAAAAAAAAAAGTATCCTTCTTTTTAAAATGTACCATAACTTAGCTTTTCACTAATCACAAAGGTACCTGTGGGAATAGTGAGAAATCCACTCAGGCCATGGGGTGTGGTGATTAAGAGCCAGGCTTGGATTTGAATCCCAGCTCTGTCTAGCTAGCTAACTAGCAGGGATACTTTGTCTAACCAGCTGGGTTACTGTGGCCAAATGTTTAACCTCTCTGTGGTTAGTTTCTTCATTTGTAAAACAAGGATATTATTCTATCCTTCCCTGTGTTGTAGGAAGGAAAAGGGAAAAAAATTAAGTGCTTAGGAATGTTGTATAATAAAATGACTAAGGGCAAGCGTATGGCATCAGACTCTGGGTTCAAATTCAAGCTTGATCCCTCATTCACATGATCCCTCATTCACCTTGAGCACATACTTACCATCCCTGTGTCTCAGTTTCCTCATCTATAAAAGGAGGATACTAGTTGCATCTACCTTGTTGGGTTACTATGGGGAGATGTAAGTTTATAGATGTTATTTATAGATGTAAAGTGCTTAGCATACAATGAGCACTCAATTAATGTTAAGTTATCAGAGTAATGTCTGACATATTGTAGGTACTAAATAAGTGGTAGTTAATATTAACAGTATGAAAATTATGCTTGACATCACTAATCATCAGGAAAATGCACATCAAAACCACAATGAGGGCTTCCCTGGTGGCGCAGTGGTTGAGAATCTGCCTGCTAATGCAGGGGACACGGGTTCGAGCCCTGGTCCGGGAAGATCCCACATGCCGCGGAGCAACTAGGCCCGTGAGCCACAACTACTGAGCCTGCACGTCTGGAGCCTGTGCTCCGCAACAAGAGAGGCCGCGATAGTGAGAGGCCTGCGTACCGCGATGAAGAGTGGCCCCCACTTGCCGCAACTAGAGAAAGCCCTCACACAGAAACGAAGACCCAACACAGCCAAAAATAAATAAATAAATAAATTTTAAAAATTTTAAAAAAATATTAAAAACCACAATGAGCTATCACCTCACACCTCTCAAAAGGGCTATCATCAAAAAGACAACAAATAACAAGTGTTGGCAAGGATGTGGAGAAAAGGAAACCCTCGTGCACTGCTGGTGGAATTGTAAATTGGTGTAGTCACCATGGAAAATAGTATGGTGGTTGCTCAAAAAAATGAAAATAGAACTACCATGTGACCTAGCAATTCCATTTCTGGGTACTTAGCCAAAGAAAATGAAACACTAACTTGAAAAGATATATGCACCCCCATGTTCACTGCAGCATGATTTATAAAAGCCAAAATGTGAAAACAACCTAAGTGTTCATCAGCAGAAGAATGGATAAAGCAAATGTGGTATACGTATACGATAGAATATTACTCAGCCATAAAAAAGAATGCCATTTGTGAAAACATGGATGGACCTCAAGGACTTTAGGCTAAGTGAAATAAGTCAGATAGAGAAAGACAAATACCATTTGATCTCACTTATATGTGGAATTTTTTTTAAAAAAGCTCACAGATACAGCGAACAGATTGATGGATGCAAAGGCAGGGGGTGGGGCAAAATGGGTGAAGGGGGTCAAAAGGTTCAAACTTCCAGTTTTAAAATAAGTAAGTAAGTCATGGGGATGTCATGTAGAACATGGTGACTATAGTTAATAATACTGTATGGCATATTTGAAAGTTGCTAAAAGAGTAGATCTTAAAAGTTCTCATCACAAGAAAAAAAATTATATAAGTATATGTGGTGACAGATGTTAACCAGACTTACTGAGGTGATCATGTTGCAATATATACAAAATCAAATCACTATGTTGTACACCTGAAACTAATATAATGTTGTATGTCAATTATACCTCAACAACAAAAAATAAAAATAAGCCAAAAAAAAAAAACAAACAAACCAGTATGGGACCAAATGGGAAGGGATAGGGACCATAAAGCTTCACTGGAAGAAAAATCTTAGGAATCATTCTATCTTTTTTTTTTTTTAACACCTTTATTGGAGTATAATTGCTTTACATTGCTGTGTTAGTTTCTGCTGTATAACAAAGTGAATCAGCTATATGTATACATATATCCCCATATCCCCTCCCTCTTGTATCTCCCTCCTACCCTCCCTATCCCACCCCTCTAGGTGGTCACAAAGCACCGAGCTGATCTCCCTGTGCTATGCGGCTGCTTCCCACTAGCTATCTATTTTACATTTGGTAGTGTATATATGTCCATGCCACTCTCTCACTTCGTCCCAGCTTCTCCTCCACCCCCCGGCCTCCGTGTCCTCAAGTCCATTCTGTTCTATCTTTCATCTGACAGATGGGAACACTAAGGACCAAAGCAACAGTAAGCACACTGTCCAAAGTCCCTCTGCTTTGGGTGCAGAGCCTGGACTGCAACGCAGGTCTTCGGGCTTGCAGTCCAAAGTTCTTAGCCTGAAAACACATGGCATACTTAGTCTTCCTGCCTCAGGGGTGATGAGATTGTAATGGAAACCAGTTTTTCATGTCTACTCTCCAAATGGAAAAAACTGGATGAGGATTTTGGGGGTAGAGCAAAGGGAGAGCAGCCACTGGCAAAGAGACAAGATTGAATCCTATTCCTCAATATGAGGTATATCTGCAAGGCATCAGGATTTAATTTTTTGTGAAACTGGCCAAGGGTTTATAGACTAAAAATATAAGCATGAGAAATAAGAATGGCTTTGGAGAATTATAGACTGATCAGTTACTCTTTTGGATGGGGCCACTTGATGAAGTCATTAATCATATAAACAAAACAGCCTGGGTTTTTAAATAAGGGAAAACTGGGCTTCCCTGGTGGCACAGTGGTTGAGAGTCTGCCTGCCAATGCAGGCGACACGGGTTCGAGCCCTGGTTTGGGAAGATCCCACATGCCGCGGAGCAACTAGGCCCGTGAGCCACAACTACTGAGCCTGCGCGTCTGGAGCCTGTGCTCCGCAACAAGAGAGGCCGCGACAGTGAGAGGCCCACGCACCGCGATGAAGAGTGGCCCCCGCTTCCCGCAACTAGAGAAAGCCCTCGCACAGAAACGAAGATCCAACACAGCCATAAATAAATAAATAAATAAGGGAAAATTTACTAGGGGATTAAAGCGATTAATTTAGTAAGGTCTTTGGTGGTAGAAGGCAAAGAAGTTCTTTCAGATGAGTTTCTCATTAACAGGTATTTTTCAAAATTGAGTTGAGTGATGGAGGGATCATTGTTAAAATACTTTAAAGGAAGAAACTATTCAGAGCGTTTAGTTCAACACTGTCATTTTAAGATGAGGAATTAGAAACAGAGCAAGTGGGCTTGCTCATAAGGACTTGGTTAGTTTAGTTTCAGGTCCTCGTGGATGGGTTTATGGCTTAAAGTATATGCCTTAAACAAAGAGTAAACAGGAGAAGTATAATGAATCCACATAATTGCAGAACTCTCCTCCTCCACTCACTGAGAGCTTATAGGATGCCAGAAAAGACACTGAGTTGATCCATGTACCTTTATTCCTCACAAGTCAATGGGTAAGGTACTATTATTATGCCACTTTACAGATGAGAAAGTAGAGGTTTCCAGAAGGCTGTGAGTGACATTAGCACTTGCATCAGAACCATTACCAACGCTACATTTTCCTGAGCATGTACCATGCTCCAGGTAAACATTCTAATTTACCTGCATAAGTTCATTTAATCCTTATGACAGTCTTATGAGGTCAGTACTGTAGTTAATTCTTATTTTACAGATGAGAAAGCTGAAGCTTAGAAAAGGTTAAATAACTGGCCCAAGGTCACCTAGCTGGAAAGTGGCCAAACCAGGAGATAAATCTGGGCCTCTATGACATCTTTAAGAATAATAGCATCGGTGGTTGCCAGAGGCAGGGGATGGTGGGGGGGAGGGGTGGGCAAAATGAATGAAGGGGTCAGAAGGCACAAATTTCCAGCTCTAAGATAAATAAGTCATAGAGGTGTATATACAACATGGTGACTGTAGTTAACAATACTGTACGGCATATTCGAAAGTTGCTGAGAGAGTAGATCTTAAAAGTTCTCATCACGAGAAAAAAAAATTCTGTAACTGTGTGGTGATGAATGTTAACTCAACTTATTGTGGTGATCATTTTGCAATGTATACAAATATTGAATCATTTTGTCATGTACCTGAAACTAACATAATGTTATATGTCAATTACCTCAAAAAATTTAAAAAGAAGAATAGAAAGGAGAAAGTGCAAAAAAAAAAAAAAATCCATTTGCAAATCTTTGACTCTTCCAGTGTTAAATGCCCAAGCTGACAAGGAGATATAAATACTATAGTGAAGACCTTAAGGAATTCCTATAGATAGGGGGAGGGGAAGCCCTTGGCATTTCTGTGGCTAACAGAACACACTGTTGAGTGGAGGAAGAATGGGGCTGACCCAGGAGAGCAATTTTTGCTCCGATTATACTAAAGCTCACTACTATTTCAGTGCCATCATCTCTCACAGTGGAAGCAATCCATCCATTGCCTGGAATGCCATGTAGTGGAACAGTAAATCAGGCAAGGAAAGAGTGTGCTGAAAGTACCTGAAAGATTCAGGAGTAAGGAAACTGAGCGAGGAGGGTTAGGGGAAGAAGCACAAAGAAAGTTGAGAAATAACAGTCAACATGTTGATTTCATCCATGGACAGACAAGTGTGACAGAACAACACAAACAATGTCTCCCAGGGATTTGTTATTTAAAAAAATAGAAAGGAGTGAGGGCGTCTTTCTACTCTACATAGCAGGCAGTCTTCTATGCATTGATAACAACGTATCACCATACAACTGCATAGAAATCTATTGACGAAGTCTGGGAAATCTAAGTGAATGAATAAAAAGGTAAGCCAAGTAGGAATAATTCCTTATTTTTTGTAAAGCTTTCAGTCCATTGTTAATACTTCATGTCGGCAAATTTAACCAACATTAACAGTGGGGCCGTTTAAACTGTGGCCAAAAACTTAAAATACCAAATAAGTATGAAATGAAATAGATATTCTTGATTGAATGCATTATTTTGTCTTCCAACTGCTTACGTACATAAGCTCTGTGTTTACTTAACTTTTTGAAGAGTCAAACCTGTGACTTTTTTTTTTTTAAAGATCAAATTTATAGAGAGAATATTTTGCTTATCTCTTTTAAATTTTATTTATTTATTTATTTATGGCTGTGTTGGGTCTTAGTTCCTGTGCGAGGGCTTTCTCCAGTTGTGGCAAGTGGGGCCACTCTTCATCGCAGTGCACGGGCCTCTCACTATCGCGGCCTCTCTTGTTGCGGAGCACAGGCTCCAGACACGCAGGCTCAGTAATTGTGGCTCACGGGCCCAGCTGCTCCGCGGCATGTGGGATCTTCCGGGACCAGGGCTCGAACCCATGTCCCCTGCATTGGCATGCAGATTCTTAACCACTGCGCCACCAGGGAAGCCCCAAACCTGTGACTTTTTAAATTAAGATTTTCTGATCAACCATAAGAAATTATCAGTCACTCATTTATTGATTAAATAATCATTTAATAAAACACACTGTAGCTCCAATACCCTTCAACTCAATTTGCAACAGTTTCTTTTCAGGGATATAGACGAGTAAAGGAGCCTTTGAACTAACCTGGGTAGGGAAAGTTAAAGCCATCGGTCAAAGTCAATGTTAAATTTAGAGCCAGATGACATGGTAGCTCCCCAATCCCTCTTGCTACAATTTTCTTAGCAAAGCTCTTTGTTTTCCATTCCTGAGGATGACTGCCCCTCACTTTCCACAGTAACTCTCCCCTCATACTAACAAACAGGAAAAAACCACTCAAGTTCTTTCTTACATAATGGTTTGGGTTTTTTTTGTTTTTGTTTTTCTGGTTTTTTGGTGGGAGACCCAGAACTCAAAGAGCCTTGATGCTTTTTATCAATTCCACTAGTCATCAAGGGCAGGAAATAAAAATATTTTTCTCTTCCGACTCAAAAACAATACCCCTTTGTGAAGTTGCTAAGAAGCTAGAAATAGCAAATCTGGGAAAAATTTCAGGTGAGAGATATGCATCAAAATATTTCATTTTGCTAAAAATATCTCTAAGTTGATCTCAGCATTACAACTCACATCATACTGCAGTTCAGGATGATGAACAAAATCTGTTTCCCCCTTATATTGGCAGTAACTCTGAGGTTATACAAAGGAGTAAAGTAACCTGTCCTATGACGTCAAAGTTCCCGTAGGCATTTGCCAGTTCAGAGAAGTTGTTTTCAGAATGGAAACAAGAAAGACAGGAGAGGGAAGAGAGACCAATTCAAATTGCTGCATCTTTACTACCCGGCAATTGGAGTTTAGATCAAGGACCCAAGAGGTAACTTAGGCAAGTTGGGGAGTCCCACAAAGCTGAATCCATGACAGCAAAGAGTGCGGGGTCCTAATCAGCTGCCCCAGCACAGATAAACGAGCCCCCCTAGGAAGCATCGCCATCTTAAAGGCAGTAGGGCTCATCCAGTGTCAGAGATGAACGTGGTGACAATAGGAGATGTGTGTGGTCCAGGGTAAGCTCCAATGTTGCAGCCCCACAGCAGTGGAGGCATATGAGAAAATATAAAAAGAAAAGAAAGACTTGGTCTTGGGGAGCAGGGTGAATGCAGTGGAATAACGATATAAACCCTCGGCACCCAGCAGCTCCTGGGCTCCTCTCTCCTCCGTGGGCTTCTCCCTGCCACCCCAGAGTCTCCCAGTCCCAACTTCTCCCCTCAACAGGAGCAGAAAGTAGATGACAGCTAAGTTTTTTTCAAGCCCTGCCAAGAAAAACACTGCATGGTTAAGAACACAAAAGGCTTCGAATATCTTGCTACTCAGGTTCTTTTTTTAAATAAGTTTCGGTATATACACACACAGAGAAGAAAATTCACTTTCAGTCAAAGGGTTCAAGAATGTTGACAATCTTTTCAAGGAGCCACTATGTTCTTAAACTCTTTCAACAGCTCTATTTGTCCTAAAAAGGGTCATAGATTTATTTAATAGCTGTTTATCTTTCAGCTGGCCCACTGCAAACCAAAGCATAACAGAAAGCATCCAGCATAATCACAGGCTTGGAGCTGAGGAGGCTGGAGGGGCAAGGATGGGGAGTCAGAAGTACAGTAATAAGAGTTCATTGTGCTGTTTGTTGCGGGAAAGCGTGCCCATAGGTGAAAAGACTGAATTTCAGATAAAAATGCAGAAGCAAACATCTGGAGAAGGAATATTTCCATGGCAGTCTTGTCAACATGTCTCCTAAATCTGTCACCCATGCAAAAGAAAAACAGCCACTAGGATCTGTGAAATGATGGCGTGAGCATTCACTTAAGGTACAGTAACATCTTTCTACCAAGTGATAAAAACCTATCACAAAATAGGTGAAACGCCTTTGTTTTTTAAGAGAAACCTGGCAAAGATGTCAGGACCCTGGAGTAGAACACTGCTCTGGGGCTCAGAGGCCTGTCAGGGGAGCTGAGATCTGGAGAGAAAAAGAAAATTGTGACGTTTCCTTTATATGCCATCCAATTAATCGTGCTCATAATGCAGACAGGGTGACCACAAAAATACATTTCAGTCTACTGGATAGCATGCCAGCCTTGATCCTAGGCTCAAGGAAAAAGAAGAAAGCTCCAATTTGGGACAAAATAAACCTAGGGTTTAATTGTCATATATTTTAAACCTGGCCTGTTGTCTTGCCTGGGTAAATTTCATGAAAAATCCAAGTTTCTTAAATACTAGTTCTTTTAGGGATGAAACACTACCTATGCAGTACTTCAAAGATGTCCCTAATACCACACTCAAATGTATTTCATATGTTTTACGTTTTTATATTTAAATCTATAAGCACAGTTTAACATATTTCTATTAAAATACATAATATGTATATATATAGTAAAAACTAAATACTTTTAGCTGAGTTAGACATTCTGTGCCTTGAAAGATAACACTTGTCTTAGGGGCAAATACTCCTCACTGGGGAAGGAAGTGCTGGATCCACCAATAGAATTAACCCCTGAAACTCTTCTCTCCCTCACAAATCACAAACTCTCTGCAATTAGCTTTCTTTGAACCAACGTGTTATTTACCAATAAAGATAAGCCAGTTAATTATTTCTTGAAAGTCAACTGATCCCTTGACCATTATATTTAGTGAAGAAATAGCAGTGAGGTGCTAGAAAAAATAGTGCTAGAAATAGCAGTCGCTCAGTGAGGGAATAAAAATGAGGAGTTGGCTGAATAAAGGTGATAAAAATAGATTTTCCAACTCCATCATCAAAACAGATTAATTCTTTAACAATAACGTGAGGAATATTTTATAATTTATTTAGTCCTTATTTTCAATGTGTTGAAGTTAATTCATATAAACACACTATAGTAAGTTTCTCTCTTAACTGTTAATACCTGCACTGATGGAAGACTCTCCTCTGACATAAGAAAATATCTATATCAGTTTTGCTCACAGTATAATAGAATGTATTAGATGGGATGGACTTCTGGATACAACTGAAATAACAATGTGGCAATAAACTGTATAAATACTTGTTTTACGGCAATAGAAGAAGCAAGAAACAGGGAAAATAGGTCAACTTCAGGAAATAGGTAGCAAATGCTATTTAAGAGCAAAAAAAGAAGAAAAAGAAAAAAAAAAAAGGAGAGTCAGGAAACAAAGGGATGCTCAGTTGCCAGACAATCAGATCTTTCTTTCTTTCTTCCTTCCTTTCTTTCTTCCTTCCTTCCTTTCTTTCTTTCTTTTTTGTTTTTAACAAATCTATTTAAATCTATTTTTCTCTTAGGACTTTCTTTTTTGTATGAGTTTTTACTGCTTAATTCACATATTTTAATCTTCAATTACCTTGGTTGAATAGTTTGAGAGCAAAAACCTCTTACCATTAGAATCTTCTCAGGAAAAAAAATATATATACACACATATTTATATCTATAGAATATATATATCCATATCCATTTATATCTAGGAATTTACTAAGCTTGTGCATATTCCTAAAAGCAAAATGCAGCAGCGGCAGCCTGGATAAAATCAATAAATTGAGAACTTCAAGGCTGGTTATTCTGGGAGTGAAAACTTGAAATAGAAATGACAAAGATGAAATGAGATTCTATCAAAATGACTTCAGCAGATTCAGGGCTAGAGTGAAAATCCCAGGATGTGTAATAAGAGGAGAGGAAACTCGATGCAGTCAGAACTCCATCACAGGGCAGACAAGAAGAAGCCAGCAAGCAGACCAATTCCCGACCACTGCTCACACCACAGTATGGCTGGGGCAGCTCTAGGAAGGGCAGGGAAACCTCAGAGACTTTTCAAGTTGTATCCTTTATGGTATTTGCAGAGACCCAGCCAACAACAGCCAGGGGGCTATTTACCAAAATCATTCCCTGGTACCACCACCATTTGTGGAAATCACTGCCAAAGCTTACATGGGAATCAAACAGAAGGAACTAAATACAGCCATGTGAAACATGTCCCAGTCATGTCATAAGTTCGGTTTCTTCATAGATGGCTGTTGTGGAAGAAATGACTGCTTCCAGAAAACAGAGACCCCAGGAATTCATCCAGCAATACAGATGAAGGCAGAATGAAAAATTACTAATTATCCCATTCCACAATTTACACTGGTGACTTACTGCCTCTGGGCTATAAGGTACCTAAGGTTAAAACTGCTCCTCAAAAACAGATATGACAAAAGTGAGTGAATGGTGTAAGGGGGAGGTCTCAGATCACTGTTGTTCCCCAAAGTAAAAAAAAATAAAATAAAAGAGATTCACCAAATTAAAATATCAGAACATTTCACAGACCGGCAAAACCAGATGGAGATCAGCAGTTCACACACATCCTTGTATTTCCAAGAGATGTGAAGCTCCAGGTTCTGAAAAAGACCAAACAGAAGCCCACCTGCCATGGCAGTACCAGGAGCTAAAAAGAGAAGATGACCTCGAAGAAATCCAGCCTTTTTCACTCTACACTCTCAAAGTTGGGCGTAGGGACTCAGGATCTTATGACTCTTACCTCCCGTCTTTATAACTGCTTTGGTTTTCTCATTCTTTTACTCCTTACCTGTGCTCCTTTATGTGTCAGAGGTTGATTATACACATCACTACTTTGGATGTCCCTCCAGTTTCATGGGTCAATCCAATGCCCATGCTACTTATCTTTCACTACCTTTATATTACCGTAGAGTTGGGCTCTGTACGCCACTCCATACACACACTACCCTCCCTCTACTTCCTCACCCCTCGCTCACTGCTGGAAGCTAAGTTTGAAAGTATCATCCTTTTACGTCTACTCAACATAGAGAAAAAGAAACACAGCAGCTGTGTTCACAGAATCAATAAATTCATGGTGTTTAACAGAGTCTCGACTGTAGCCTCCACTAAGGCAAGAACTACGACTGTTAGTTTCAACACTCAATATCCAATGTTTAGTTTGGTACCTGGCACGCAGTAGGAGTTCAGTAACTGTTTGTTGAGAGATTGGAAGTAATTTTTTCTCTAAATTTCATTTTATTCTTTTATTCTCAAATTATTTTCTCTATTGAACAAAGGAAGATTTGTAAATCACTGGAATCATGGTTTAAGGGAATGAATGAACCAAAAAGACAGGTTCAAAATCTCAAAAGTTCCCAAATTCATTCCAATAACCAGTCCTCCTCCACCGCCTCCTCCTGCTTTTTTTCCTCTTCATATCTTGAACTTTCTTACAGGAAAAATTCTAGGCTCTTTACCTATATTAACTAATTTACTCTTCATGAAAACCATATAGGATAGTTACTATATTATTCCCATTTTACGGACTAGAAAACAAAGGCCTCAAATGACTGAGTAACCTGCCAAAGAGCACACAGCTAAAAAGTTGCAAATCCAGAATTTAGGCCATCTGACTCCAGAATGCCAGCTCCTAATGACCCCCCTGCACTGCCTCCTGAAGGACAGCTGTTAAGAAGGCTAACTGATGCCATTCATTCAGTAAAATATTTATTGAGTGCCTACTACATGCCAGATGCCAAAGATACCCGCCACAGCCATGAACATTGTCTGTATATAGTCAACATTCCTTCTTCTTTCCTAGTCGCCCTTTGCCGTATCTCCCAAACAGTAAGCATGCAGAATCTGTTGGACAAGGAAATTTAGTAAGAATTGGTTCTTTTTCTTTATCTCAGTCTTTTAAACTTTCTTACTGAAAACAATCACCAATCCTCTCAGCATTACATGGGACTCTAGCAAGAGCCAGTGGGAATATGCAGCAGCCTGGAATGGCATAGGTAGAGACCTAAACGGAAACAGGGAAATGAATAAAATAGGGTTTCTGCTCTATTATTAGACCAAATGTATTGGCAACCTTTTCACGCCTTGCTTAACAGTCAAAAGGCAAGCCACACGGAGGGTACTGGATTCTTGCCCCTTCTTCCCACACTTGGAAAGGTCTTCTAGGCAAGAAGAATTATGGTCACCCAATCACCCTCTACACACCTGACACAAAAGGCAGGAGAGTGGAAGTGGCACGTACCCCTGGCAGAATTCCTGAGTGAAAGTGTGCAGCCTCTGTGTGATCTGACCTTCACTTTGCTCTGCACCCACCCATGCCATGCAGAACAATCCCCTTCTCCCCGAGGCTGCTGAATCAGCCCTGCTGGGAACAGCCCAAAGAGAAACTCAGACTCCTGAGATGTTTGGTCTATTCAGCACCATGAAGGAAATAGCAGTCGTTCAGTGAGGGAATAAAAATGAGGAGTTGGCTGAATAAAGGTGATAAAAATAGATTTTCCAACTCCATGAAGATGAATCATTTTGCCATGGGGATTTGCCAGGCTCTGTTTCAGCTTCGTTTTCAACCCAGCCTCATAAATTTGACTAAGGAAGATTTCCTTCCTCTAGATAACCAGCGTTAGCATTAGGACAGTTCTAACGGGACTTTATTAGAGAATTGTCCAGAAATAACCTCCATTCCTTCCCTAGCCTGCAGTAAATATTGGCTTTGAAGGACAAGAGTGGGCTAGGCTGGGATGTGCAGCCCATGACCCCAGACTCACTGCCCCCCTCCATCCCCCCTCAATTTTCTCCTCAGTTCTTTCCCTCCTCATTTTAAGAAATGGAGATTTTTAGAAAGTAACAGGGGTGGTGGAAAGGCGCAGAATGTGAGGGGGGCTCAGGTAGAACAGCACCTAAAGGTATGCCGTTGCATTTTCCCCAGGACACCATGTGCTGCTGAGGAATACATCTTTAAATGCAGCAGAGTTGCTTCTAACTCACAAAATTATCAAAAATCCTCTTTATTTTGACTAATGTGTCTATGTGCCTTCCATGACATACCTCAAAAGAAAAAACAACGGCTTTCCTTAGAGAATAAAAAAGGCTTAATTAAAACCAACAGGTGGGGGGCTTCCCTGGTGGCGCAGTGGTTGAGAATCTGCCTGCCAATGCAGGGGACACGGGTTCGAGCCCTGGTCTGGGAAGATCCCACATGCCACGGAGCAACTGGGCCCGTGAGCCACAATTACTGAGCCTGCGTGTCTGGAGCCTGTGCTCCGCAACAAGAGAGGCCGCGATGGTGAGAGGCCTGCGCACCGCGATGAAGAGTGGTCCCCACTTGCCACAACTAGAGAAAGCCCTCGCACAGAAACGAAGACCCAACACAGTCATAAATAAATAAATAAATAAATAAAAGAACGTGAATTTCTAAAAAAAAAAAACCAACAGGTGGTTAAAAATATCAAGGAACAAGGTAAACTCCATAGAAAAGTAATTTTGGTGTATTTTAGCCATACCATAAGTGTATAAAAAGGACCTTTAAAAATAAAAACAAGTGATGAAATCTAAATAGCTTCCTTCCTTCACTCATGGACACCCATCATCGTGCATTTTTTTCATAATGGATTTTACTTACCCCTACACGGCCTCATATTCCACATAAAACTCCAGCATACCCACACTTGGGAGGTGGGTGGGGCATCTGTCCTGGGTGCTCCAACAGTCAGCCCGTACACAGCAGCCGAAGCGCCCTTACATCCTCTTTCCCACAACAGTCCTCAGCACAGCAAACCCAGCTCTGCCCCAAGCAGGCTGCAGCAGCTGAAATGCTGATGCAGTGAAAGAGAACTAACTGGAAGAGAGCGTGATTGCCACACCTATTGGGGAGGGAAGCGGGGAGTTCTGCTCCCACTGAGGAAGGGGGACAGAATCCCCAAGACATAGAGACGCCCAGTGTGATTCTGCAGGAGAGCTTTGTGACAGCTGCTGCTGCATAGTTGGCACCCAATACCATCAGTAAACCTGCATTTGGAACAGGACCCAGCAGGACCTGAGGGAGGAGAGTTCAAGTCCCAACTCTGGAAGAAAGTAGCCTTGTGACCCCAGGCAAGTCATTGCCCTCTGAGTCTCAGTTTCCTCATTTGTAACAATATTCTGTGATAACCTATATGAGAAAAGAATCTGAAAAAGAATGAATATATGTATATGTATAACTGAGTCACTTTGCTCTACACCTGAAACTAACACAACACTGTACTCCAACTCTACTCCAATAAAATTAAAATATAAAAATATAAAAATTTTAAAAATTTAAAAAATAAATAGCCTCTAGTTCTGAAATTTTAAGGCCATCAGAATAATCATGAATATAATAAATAATAAGCACAGCTACAATTTCTTGAAAACAGACGATGTACCATCCACCATATTAGGCATTTTACACATATTATCTCATTTAATCCCACGATCCTGAGATAAGATTTATCAACCCCATTTTATAGATGAGGACACTGATGAACTCACTCCATGATTCCCCATGAAAATAAAGGATCATCATATCCATTCAGGGTTTTGAATTTAAATGGAAGCATTTAATCTTTGTACCTGAAATTGAAACGACACCTGAGGATGGAATTTCTCCACTGTTGGGTGATTAATGTGTTTACAATCCTCTGCTGGGATAATTCTGAGGTACTAGTATTTATGGTTACGGCCATTCATGCTACTGCAAAACCCATTTCCCACCTGTTGTCTTTTATTAAACCTCCCTAAAGGACATGAAATATTTCTTTGTGCAGATTCTAAAAACAGGGATCGTGAAATATGTGAGCAGAAACCTCATGTATGGATTTACTGTTTGGAATTTTCAAATGCTATAAAACACAGTGTTTATAGCCAATTCATCATTTATAAGAGTTTATTAGACTGATATGCCCACTGACTCACTGGTATCCTGCCATTTATGGATACTAATACTTCAAATGGTGGGCTGACATTTAATATTTATTATTAACGTCTGTGTTTCCTTGCCTATTTTATAGTATCTTTGCATTATGTTCTATTTTATGTTTATCATCAATCATTCTAGTTTTCAAGTAAACTTTTTATCTTAAAATAGTTTTTAGATTTACAGAAAATTGCAAAGATAGTCCAGAGAGTTCCAGTATAACTTGTATTCTGTATTTTATATTACTAACCAGTGGTTAGTACCATTTATCACAACTAATGAACACACACTGGTACACTACCACTAACTAAACTTCAGGTTTTATTTGGGTTTCATTAGTTTTCCACTAATGTACTTTTTCTGTTCCAAGATCCATCCAGGATACCATATTACAGTCGTTTCTCTTAAGCTTCTTCTGGACTTTCCTCATCTCTCCGACTTTCCTTGACAGTTTTGAGAAGTACTGGTCAGGTATTCTGTATCCCCATTTGGGTTTGTCTGATATTTTTCTCATGGTTAGACTGGGGTTATGGGTTTTGGGGAGGAAGACCACTGAGATGAATACAATTCCCATATCACCTTATCAATCATCCTTTTATTACCTATAGGGAAAATATGTCAAAACTTTAAACTGAATAAAGTTAATTTTAGAAAAGATAAATTAAATACCAAACTATTTACTCAGAAATACAGTATTTTATCTTGTGGAGAAAATGACAGAGAGGGAAACTAATCTTTGCGTCTATTATGAGATAAGGGTAGACCTAAGATTCTAGCAGGAAGCCAGCTAATTACAAAAGAAGTGTCTAGCAAGTTCTTTTGAAGTGTTTGCCAAGGCAAACTTTCTACAAAACAATCTCGGATGATGGGACATTTTAAGAGAAGTTGTTTCAACCAAGCGTGATCTCACTCTTTCATACAATATTTTTAGATATTTGGTGAAGTTTTTTTCCTGTTGTCAAACCACAGAATCCCTATGAACCTGGGTTTGGAGTGCTAAAAAAAAATTAGTTGCACAGAAATTCCTTCTTTAGGTAAGCTATGACTATGAAAAAAAGAAGACTTAGGCTGAAATATGTATTTCCTGCTATTATATATTTTTTCCTCACAGTTCCTAATTGGAGGTCTGTTCCTCAGGGGAAAAAAAGTAAGGAACTGATGTAATGTCACAAACTTCTGCTAAATGCTGTTCAATGAAAGATAAGGGAGAACAAGTAGTTTCTTTCTTTAAAGAATGGCATTTTTTTTTTCAGGGACAGGAAGGGGGGAAAAACAGAAAAAAAAAAAAAGTTTTACAGCACTGCTATATATATAACCTTCCACCTCTGCAGAAGCATAAAATAATTAAGGAAACAAGCTTGAAAAATAGTTTGTGGTGGATAAAGAGGATACTAGACTTCAGTTAGCACGTCTAGGCATTCACAACACATGCGAATAAGAATTTCAGTCCTTGGCTGGCTTACCCACCGTTATGGGCTGAATTGTGTCCCTCCTTAAATTCATATGTTGAAGTCAAAACCCCCAGTAACTCAGAACTGTGACTGTATTTGGAGGTAGGGTCTTTAAAGAAGTGACTATGTTAAATGGGGTCATTTAGAGCAGGCCCTAATCTAATATGTTTGGTGTCCTTATAAGAAGAGGAGATTAGGATACAAACACACATGCAGAGGGAAGACCATGTGAAGACCCAGGGAGAAGGTGGCCTTCTGCAAGCCAAGGAGAGAGACCTCAGAAGACACCAACCCTGCCCACTCCTTGATTTCAGACTTCTAGCCTCCAGAATTGTAAGAAAATAAATTTCTGTCCTTTAAGGCACCCAATCTGTGATACTTTATGACAGCAAATTAACATGCTTACCTAGCACTAAGAGTGAAGAATCAGGGGTATAAGAGAAGCTAGAGAGTATGAGATTGGTTGGATATTATATCTCAATAAATTGTCGATAATATGAAGATCTTTCTAAGTCACTCTCTCTCATGATTTTCATACCTAAGTGTAATTGCTAATGACTCCTCCTGTGTTCCCAAATTCCTTTCATCACCCTTCTCCCCCCACTCCAGTCTCTGCCAGTGAAAGTCAAACACTCCAAAGATCAGACTATAATTTGAGGGGAAAAAAGCTTCAAAGTTTGCGTTTATAGAAAAACAAATAATTTGTCTTCATATATACTTAAGCATAAGGATTTAACTTTAAAATCAGCCATTCATTAACCTAGTCCAATTTTTTATAACTTTTTCCATGAGTTCTAAACCAACATTTTCCAATTGTCTGCCAGACATCTGCACATGAATATCTCTTAAAGGTAGCCAACTCAGTACGTCCAAAAGAGAATTCATCTTTTCTCTTGGAACCCATTTCTCCTCCCTTGCTCCCATGATTCCTATTAATGGCATCACTATTCGCCAAGTTGCTCAAATCCAAAATGGAGATGTCATCTTCCTAAGATTATTTATCATATTTCATCAATTCCAAGTTGTACATTTTTTACCTCTAAAATAATGATGCATCTTTCCATTACTGGTATATTAACATTGTGTCATAACTTAATTGATGGCTTTTAAAAAATTAGTTATACTTTTTAAAAATGGTGTGTCTTATAATTGATGGCATATTACTTTCAGTGAAAAACACAGAACCATAAATCCTGTGTCCCCATCTCCACTCTCACTGTTTCTACTAAGGTTAAGTAGTAGACATTATCTCTCATTTGGATTACTTGTCTCCTAATTGACTTTTGTTGCTGGTCTTTTCCCATAATCTACTTTCCACATGGCCACCAGAGTTATCTGCAACACGAGATTCCTTTGTTTGCAGTGGCTCTTACTGCATGTAAAATGAGTCCAAACACCTCTAGATGGCATTTCTGGTCTCTACCTACTATTCTTGGTCCACTTTCCACTGTATTGATGTCTTTCAGGGATTCTGGGCTCCAGCTGCAGCCACATACAAATAATAGCCACTCCCAGCCAAGACCCAGGTTCCTGTGGTTCAAAGCCTTTCTTATTCCATCCTCTGAGGCTAGACTGTCCTCCCCCAACCCCAATGGTCTTCACTGATTGTAAATGCATGTTCAGATCCCACGCCTTCCAAAGTTCTTACTCTCAAATAGAAATTTCTTCCTTGTTCTTCCTTGCATATTTCATTAACATTTCACAGTCCTCCTTTATTAGACCTTATTTGTACATTTTCCTCCTAGAAGGGGATCCCTTGAAAGCAGGAATTATGTCTTGAGTCATAGTGGATTTTCACTTGGAAGACAACAGAGAACATACCATCTCTTTTTAGTGTATATGTGCAGAAGAAAACTGGGAAACAGACCTTAGATGTCATGCAAGGGAGGTGGTCCAAGGAAAATTGTATTACCGCTAAAGTACTGTAACTATAAAGGACACATTTTCAGGAGAATAAGAAATTCATGCCCTGCTTTCTCAGCAGATTAAGACAATCATTTCATTCACTGTGGAAGCACCTTTTAAATAGCTTCCAGTGATCCCTTCCTCCTGTACACAGGTCCTTGTGTAATCTCCTCCCCCCCGAGTGTGGGCTAGACCTAGTGACTTGCTTTTGATTAACAGAATATGGCAGAGGTGAGGAAACGTCACTTCTGAGATTAGGTTATAAATGATTGTGATGTCCATCTTGTTTGTTCTCTCTCCCTCTCTCTCTCCTTCTGGTTCTTCTTGCTTGCTCACTCTCATGAAGCAAGTTGCCACACTGTGAGGTGTTCTATGTAAATAGGCTCATGTGGCAAAGAACTGAGGATGGTTTTGGCCAACATCCTGCAACAATCCAAATCTTGTTGACATCCACCTGAGTGAGCTTAGAACCCGATCCTTCCCTAGTCATGTCTTAAAATGACACCAGCCAACACCTGATGGCAGCCTTGTGAGACATCCTGAAACTCTAACCAAACTAAGCCAAGCCCAGATTCTTGACCCACGGGAACTCTGGGATAGTAAATGTTTTAGGCCACTAAATTTGGGGGTAATTTGTTACACAGCAATGGATAACTAATACACTCACCTAATAAGAAAATCAGAAAACAGATAATAAACATAGGATGAGTAGAAAGGACAAAAAAACTCTCATTGAGTCTTGCCATGTACTCAAAAAAGATGGACAAGGGGACTAACTTATTGGTCTGATCCAAGCACTCAGTAGATAACCAAAAGCCAGCCTGTTCCAGTGGCCATCAACATTCCCCTTTACCCTGGTCCAGCTCACTGTGGAGAATGGCTCTCACCAACTGACATACTTTTATTTTTGTATTCACTATGTGCCAAGTCTGTTGGTTTAGGTCATAAATTAACTGTAGTCCTGTTTCTTAAGAGTAATAATATGTAGTGGGAGATACACCTAGAACATTCCTTTAGCTCAGGAAAGGCCTTAAACGCCTTTCTGAGCTGTTTGGATTTTATTCTTATATGCAGTGGGCAGCTATGTAAGGTGATCTGATAAGGACCTGAGATAATCTGTACTTTTAGAAGGTACCTGTGGAAGCTGTTACACCTGGCAGCATACAAACCATACTCACTTGGGAGGCACTGAACAAAGTAACCACCTCCACCCCCCTGGCAGGTTCATAGTCCACCATTCAACTAAATGCAGGATCAAATGTACCAAAGACCATATGGGTTTTGCTGTTGTTTTTCCCTCCAGTTTGTGCTCTTTTATGTCTAAACCTACTAAAAGGCTAACCACCATCCCTGCTTGGGCTCGGTTTTGGCACCGAACTCGAGAGTAGCAAATTGAGCATTCCTTCTGTGTGTGGTGTGGAAACACAACTGAGGTTTCTCTCCCCGTGCCAGGGATGAGGATAAAGGAACATGTGTCATTAAATTTAATTTTGGCTGAGATTCTTCACAAGGTCTATTCATTTCCCTCAGTGAAATGTACCTCCTTTGCACAGAACATCTCTCAAACACCATTTTCCATTTGGCCCCCAAAGAAGAGCAAGACCACCTCCAGAGGCCCCCCTCCCCCGATTGCACCATGCAACTGCAGAAGAGCAGAGTGTGGCAGGAAAAACACACTGGGTGGGTGTGTTACAAGTCTCTCCTCCCCACCTGCCTATGAAGGAGAATTGTGTCTGCCTCTTCCTGAGCCTTTGTTGTCCAGAATCAGAATCGTGATTCTGGGGGGGGAATTGAAAGGAGCTAAGTCTAGCTGGATTGATTTGCACCTGAAAAGGCTGGGGGTTAGTAGCGGCAGAGAAAGGGGTAAGAAGCAAGAGAGACAAGAGCTAGTATAGTGTGAGTCTGAATGATTATAGGTAGTTGGGGCAGAGAGAGATTTGCAGGGGAGCTGGCAAGTATAAGGTGTGTGTGTGTGTGTGTGTGTGTGTGCGCGTGCCGTGTGTCAAGACAGAAAGACAGAGAGGTGAGAGAGAGGAGGGCATTTCAGGAAGTTTTACTGCATGTTACAAATGGAATAAGTCTATGACATTTTTTGGAAAGACTTCAGTAAAGATGTCTAATGTTCCCCTATTAGTATCTGTTGTTGAACTGGTGCTTCATTGACTGGGATGCTTGAGATGCGGCCACATGGAGATTGCTTTTATATGGGTGACAGTAGAAATGTTACATCTGCAGTGCCTTTTAAAATAGGCCACTGCCTCAATCTGGTGAAATTAATAGATCTTAAATGAGAAGGATGAGAGGTTGTCTTCTAAAAACATATGAGATCTCCTTAGAGGTTGATGCCTCCGAACAAATGTTCGGGAGTGTTGAGGTTCAAAGATCTATTATAAGACCTGATGGAGATAGTGTAACACAGTACAAAAGACACAGAGCATGGAGTTGGGCAAATCGGGGTGCAAATCTCCATACTGCCTCTCATTTTTTGGAAAGCTGGTAACTTACTTCTTTGCACACTTGTTTCCTGAGATTAGTAAAAATACAGCAATAACTACATCGTAGGGCAATCGTAAAGATTAAGAAGGATAATCAAGCACTGCACCTGATACTTAGGGAGGTATTAATATACAATGGTTGTCATTATGGTGCCTTACACCTCTGGCCTCCCTCTTTGCCTGCTCTGCCTCCCTCCTGGCCTAAAACAACCAGGAAGAGAAACAGAGGCAGAGAACAGAAGCCTGACCAGCTTTTTCTGGGGGAACCTATATGATAAACTGTTGAAGGGAAGGTAAATGCTCTAGAATGTCTAAATGAAGTTGTAAAATATAAACCTAAAATATAAGACATTGATAAGGATGAGCTGAGACAGACAAGAGCTAATCTCCAGTTAGGAAACCACTTCTTGGCAGGTAGACACCCAAAACACCTGGGACTCAAATTTACTGCGTTGTCATCTTCCTAAAATTATGAAGTTTGTGTAAAGGCTTTTCACTCACACTACTCAGTTTTCAACAGCTTCATATGTCTACCTTTGTCCAAAACAATATTTTTAATCTTCACATAATGTGGAAATCTCCACTGCCTTTTCATCCTTTCTCATTCTCTGACCTCCCTCAAACAATGAAACATCAACTGTTCTGGTATCAGTTTCATAAAATAAAACAGATACCTTTTGAAAGCTTTCTAAACTCCACAGAGTTTATGGGAAGTTACATTTTTATCCATTTCAGAAAGCTCAGCTCTGAGCATATCTGAAATCTTATCTTTTGGTTAAGGAAAAATACATCTTTTTTCTAAAGAATAAGTTTTTGAGTGGGTTAGAGTAACTAAAATGGTAGGATAATTCTACCAGGTACATTCCTGCTATAGCCTACTGAACTTCAGTTAGTGCAAATTTCCAGCATGCATCAGGTGAAGTGAGCCCTTTCACAGAGCTTGGAAAGATATTTTGAAGGTATTGGCCAAAAGGAAGAAAAGAAAGAGATCAACTGAAAAAGTGAGTCTTTGCTTTTCCCTTTTTCTCACAAGAGGTAAAATAATTGTCATTTACATGTACTCCATTTTCAACTGGGAACACTTGTGAGTGATACAACCAAGGAGAAGGGTGGCCTGTGCTTTGGATTCATCTCAGCTTTTACTGTTTGCGTGATCTTCCCCTCTATGGACCCACATGTCCTCATCTGTAAAACAAGTATATCTAAGATGTCCTTCCTGCTGTAAAATTCTTTTTTTCTCAGATTGCTTTCATCCTCATGGATTCATATGCAAGATCAACCAAATATTTCATGACAGCCCTAGGAAGGTTCAGCACCCAAGGACAGAATCCCCAAATATCTATTTCCAATTATACTTCACACGTGAGTGCACACACACACACACACACACGCAGTGGCTGTTACAATTAAAATCCGGGTGAGAAAAGACTTAATCCCCAAATTCCTATTGTAAGCAAGGATTTCATACATTTGTGTCTCTTGCACAGAGTCTGATGTTTCTGGGATGAAATGGAATTTAGCAAGATCTCTAATGGCCATTAAATTGAGTTTCAGGACATGGCTTGATTATGCAATACTGTCAAACTGGCCAAATAAAGGGCAGCATTTTTAAAAGTCGTTGGTATGCCAAGACCTAAATTTGAGGTCTTTCTCTCTGGCAAAATCTAACAGTATCACTAACACCTAAAAAAGAATGCAAGCATCTGCAGGCAGTCACCACACGGCTGCATATGTCAGCAATCGTTACAGAAGAAACACAGACCTGGATCCAGGGTCTTTGCATTCTTGCCAGGAAATGATTTTCAACTACTTTGTTTTAACACCTTCACCCCTGAATTCTTTGTAACCACAGCTCAACTCAGGGGCTAAAATACACCTATTCATGCCTTTGTAAATCTACACGTGTTTATAATTTGGGGTTGCTATGTGAAAACACACTTTTCTATTTATCTTCAAGTCAAGCAGCTGGGCCATCTTAATGGATTCTTCTCAACACCAGGCCATTAAGACACACAGGCATGGGTTCCAGGCATGGAAAACCCTCTGGCCATACTTCTTAGATCTCCATGGCCTCTGCTACTGAGGGCTGCTTGATCAATAGAGGGTCAGTGACCTGTCAACCCCCTGACAAAGTACAAATCAACCTAGAAGTCTGTAGATGCACTTGAGGAATGCTGTTGTTCTTTCCTGAGTGTCACAAATATGGATGGAAGAAATGTCATGTGAAGAATACACTCACACAAAAGGCTGCATCTCTACACATCTTCAAATCTACTGCTTACCATTAAAAGGATTACACACCATGATCAAGTGGGGTTTATCCCAGGAATGCAAGGATTCTTCAATATACATAAATCAATCAATGTGATACACCATATTAACAAATTGAAGGAGAAAAACCATAAGATCATCTCAATAGATACAGAAATAGCTTTCAACAAAATTCAACACCCATTTATGATAAAAACCCTCCAGAAAGTAGGCACAGAAGGAACTTACCTCAGCATAATAAAGGCCATATATGACAAACCCACAGCCAACATCATTCTCAATGTTGAAAAACTGAAACCATTTCCTCTAACATCAGGAACAAGACAAGGTTGTCCACTCTCACCATTACTATTCAACATAGTTTTGGAAGTTTTAGCCATGGCAATCAGAGAAGAAAAAGAAATAAAAGGAATACAGATTGGAAAAGAAGAAGTAAAACTGTCACTGTTTGCAGATGACATGATACTATACATAGAGAATCCTAAAGATGCCAACAGAAAACTACTAGAGCTAATCAATGAATTTGGTAGAGTAGCAGGATACAAAATTAATGGACAGAAATCTCTTGCATTCCTATACACTAACGGTGAAAAGTCTGAAAGAGAAATTAAGGAAACACTCCCATTTACCATTGCAACAAAAACAATAAAATACCTAGGAATAAACCTACCTAAGGAGACAAAAGACCTGTATGCAGAAAACTATAAGACACTAATGAAAGAAATTAAAGATGTTACAAACAGATGGAGAGATATACCATGTTCTTGGATTGGAAAAATCAACATTGTGAAAATGACTATACTACCCAAAGCAGTCTACAGATTCAATGCAATCCCTATCAAATTACCAATGGCATTTTTCATAGAACTAGAACAGAAAATTTACCACTATTTGTATGGAAACACAAAAGACCCCGAATAGCCAAAGCAATCTTGAGAAAGAAAAACGGAGCTGGAGGAAGCAGGCTCCCTGACTTCAGACTATACTACAAAGCTACAGTAATCAAGACAGTATGGTACTGGCACAAAAACAGAAATATAGATCAATGGTACAGGATAGAAAGCCCAGAGATAAACCCACACACATATGGTCACCTAATTTATGACAAAGGCAGCAAGAATATACAGTGGAGAAAAGACAGCCTCTTCAATAAATGGTGCTGGGAAAACTGGACAGCTACATGTAAAAGAATGAAATTAGAACACTCCATAACACCATACACAAAAACTCAAAATGGATTAAAGACCTAAATGTGAGGCCAGACACTATAAAACTCTTAGAGGAAAACATAGGCAGAGCACCCTATGACATAAATCACAGCAAGATCCTTTTTGACCCGCCTCCTAGAGAAATGGAAATATAAACAAAAATAAACAAATGGGACCTAATGAAACTTAAAAGCTTTTGCACAGCAAAGGAAAACATAAAAAAGACGAAAAGACAACCCTCAGAATGGGAGAAAATATTTGCAAATGAAGCAACTGACAAAGGATTAATCTCCAAAATTTACAAGCAGCTCATGCACTCAATATCAAAAAAACAAACAACCCAATCCAAAAATGGGCAGAAGACCTAAATAGACATGTCTTCAAAGAAGATATACAGATTGCCAAAAAACACATGAAAGGATGCTCAACATCACTAATCATTAGAGAAATGCAAATCAAAACTACAATGAGGTATCACCTCACACTGGTCAGAATGGCCATCATCAAAAAATCTACAAACAATAAATGCTGGAGAGGGTGTGGAGAAAAGGGAACCCTCTTGCACTGTTGGTGGGAATGTAAATTGATACAGTCACTATGGAGAATAGTATGGAGGTTCCTTAAAAAACTAAAAATAGAACTACCATATGACCCAGCAATCCCACTACTGGGAATACACCCTGAGAAAACCATAATTCAAAAAGAGTCAGGTATCAGAATGTTCATTGCAGCACTATGTACATTAGCCAGGACATGGAAGCAACCTAAGTGTCCATCATCAGATGAATGGATAAAGAAGATGTGGCACATATATACAATGGAATATTACTCAGCCATAAAAAGGAACGAAATTGAGTTATTTGTAGTGAGGTGGATGGACCTAGAGTCTGTCATTCAGAGTGAAGTAAGTCAGAAAGAGAAAAACAAATACCGTATGCTAACATATATATGGATCTAAAAAAAGAAAAAATAGTTCTGATGAACCTAGGGGCAGGACAGGAATAAAGATGCAGACGTACAGAATGGACTTGAGGACACGGGGAGAGGGAAGGGTAAGCTGGGATGAAGTGAGAGAGTGGCATGGACATATATACACTACCAAATGTAAAATAGATAGCTAGTGGGAAGCAGCCACATAGCACAGGGAGATCAGCTCGGTGCTTTGTGACCACCTAGAGGGGTGGGATAGGGAGGATGGGAGGGAGACACAAGAGGGAGGAGATATGGGGATATATGTATATGTATAGCTGATTCACTTTGTTATAAAGCAGAAACTAACACACCACTGTAAAGCAATTATACTCCAATTAAGATGTTAAAAAAAATCTACTGCTTATTTGAGGTCCCCACTCCCCCCTCCAAAAAGATAAGAGAATTAATATTTTAATCCCTAATATTTTGTATGGTAAATTTTCAAGCCTACCAAAAAGTTGCAAGAATAGTACCATGACAACTGTATACCCCTTATCTAGATCCAAAATTTTGCCATATTTCCCTCCCTCCCTCTCCCCCTTCCTTTTCTTCCTTCCTTCCTCCCTCTATCTATATGTATGTGTATATAGAATTATACGTTATATGCTCAAACTTCTTTTTGCTGAACATTTTGAGGATTAGTTGTACATGTTGTGACACTTCATGTCTAAAGACTCCGGCTTATGTACATCTAACATCAAGAATATTCCCCTATTACCACAACTATCTTAGACAAAATAGTTATCATGTAAAAGAAATTCAACACGGAGAAAACACTATTATCTAATATTCAATCCACACTCAAATTTCCCCAACCATCCCAATAATGTCTATTATAGTTATTCTTTCTCAATCAAGGATCACACATGGCATTTGGCTGTCACATCTCCTTAGCCACCTTTCATCTGCAACAGTTGTAGGGGATGGGGATGTGTCTTTAATGACACTGACAGAATTAGGGAATGCAAGCCAGATGTTTTATGGGAATGTCCGTCAATTTGGACTTGTCTGATTGTTTCTTCAGAATTGGATTAGGCTAATTATTTTGGCAGACACTCCATCAAGGTGATGCTGTGACTTCCTAGTACATCACTAAGACACCTGCTATCACTACACCCATTATAGGCATTGGTAAGTGTGAGCATGGACTTTTACTATTTGTGTGATCTTAAAGCTACAATGCTTGAATGTGAATACTAAATCATTTACACACCTGAATTTCCAACTGTTAACAATAGTTATTCAAAAATCTTACTCCCCAAATCATATTTCAGTGCAGCTGTCTTTTATGTCTCTAATATAGTAACTCATTTTCTCATAAACCAGGAGATGCTAACTGCATTCTATAATAAAAGATCACATGGACCATAAACACTAAAGGCTTCACAAAGGAGGTGATTTTGCATTGGGTCTTGGTACATAAATAGGATTTAGTCAAGAAAAGCAGAGAGAGAGTACCATATTCATAAGAAGTGTCATGAGAAAAGGCTTCATACATGACAGTGAATAACATTTGAGGACCTATGAGTTGACTGTAATAATCCAGGCAAGAGATGAGGAAGACCAGCTCTACGCCTTACCTAGTGGCCAAGGAAATGCAGACAAGTAGACAGAATGAAGAAAGTTGCCATATTCTCTGACAGCTCAACTAGGACAAGTGCATGTTTGTGATGCCTTTACTGACATTGGTGCGCGGGAGTGGTCATTTAAGTCTAATTTGAATATGTTCAGTTCAAGGTGCTGGTAGGACATCCAGATGGAACTGTCCAATACACAGAACAAGAGGCCTGGAGTTCAGGAGAAAAAACTTGGTGAGAAGTGATGACTTGGGTCAATCCTGTAAAGAGTTGAGGTCATGAAAACAGACAAGAACGTGAGCGTAGAAAGGAAGCAGACAATAGATTTGAAGAGCGAACTCTGGAAGAACATTAACAGGATGGGGGAAGGGCACAGAAGGGTGGCAGTTCTGTTTCTTGTTGGGACCCCAACTAGTGCACTGGATTTTGGAAATGCTGATCTGAAGGTAATTGGAGGAGAGGAAAAAAGAATTTGACCAGATCTGTAGATTCAGGAATCATGAGTGAATGGGCAGCAATTAACTATACATAGATAAGTATTTTTTTGGTCTAAAGATAACTCCGTTGTGTGTTTTTTTTCAACATCACCAAGAAATTAACTCAATTCTGACACTATTTACCTGGGGACAGTGTCAGAGGGCCCAGGTCAAGGGCTCAGTCCCATTAAGACTGCCCCCACTTCAGATGTCAGTCTCAAGTCCAGATTGGTAGCTGTGCTTCTGACCAACTAGCTATAAATCAGAGGTTCCCAAGATCCCCTCCTTGGATTTGATTAATTTGCTAGAGTGGTTCACAGAACACAGAGAAACATTTACTTATGCTTATCAGTTTTTTATAAAGAATATTATAAAGGATCCAGATGAACAGCCAGATGAAGAGGTATATAGGGCAGGGTATGTGGGAAGGGGCACAGAGCTTCCATGCTCTCTGGGTGTGCCACTCTCCTGGAATCTCCATGTGTTCACCAACCTGAAAACTCTCCAAACCATGTCCTTTTGGGTTTTTTATGGAGGCTTCATTACATAGGCATGATTGATTACATAGGCATGATTGACCATGGGCGATTGATTCAACTTCCAGCCCCTCTCCCTTCCCCAGAGGTCAGTGGGGTGGGACTGAAAGTTCCAACTCTCTAATCACGAGGCTGGTACCCCTGGCAACCAGCTCCCATCCTTGGGGCTTTCCAAAAGTTGCCTCATTCAGGTGGGGCTGAAAGGAGCTTGTTATAAAGAACAAGATACTCCTTCACCTTTATAGAACTGGAGCTATTTCAGGAACTGATGACAAAAGACCAAATATTATAACAAAAGATGCTCCCGTTGTTCTTATCACTTAGGAAATTCCAAGGGTTTTAGGTGCTCTCTGCCAGAAACAGACAAAGTCCAAATATATATTGCTTATTATAAATCACAATATCACAATAACAAACGAGTAAAGAAAATATAAGTGATATAGGAGGGGGTAAGTGAGGAACTATTAGTTGGAAAAGAGCAAGAAAAAGGAGGAATGATGGAAAGGACAAAATGGAAAGGAAATTCAAATGAAAAAGGAAAGAGAAGAAAGAAAAGTCAAGGATATACATGGGAGTAAAGCAACAGAAATCCGCTGGTTTTCTTGAATCACATTGCCTGCCTGTCCCAAAGTAGAGGCAATAGGTAAAGAACAACACTTGATCTGCT
This sequence comes from Balaenoptera acutorostrata, assembly GCF_949987535.1. Taxonomy (NCBI): domain Eukaryota; kingdom Metazoa; phylum Chordata; class Mammalia; order Artiodactyla; family Balaenopteridae; genus Balaenoptera; species Balaenoptera acutorostrata. Next base: position 77,304,854 of record NC_080068.1, read on the forward strand.
GTAAGAATCCAACATAAAGTTAATGCACGTGTCTCAAACCCTTAATTTTGCTAAAATCATTTATGATTCACACTTTAAATTAATGTTTCAAAAACCCTTTTCTCCTTAACTTCTGGACTGAGAGCTGCTTGTCTCTGCTCATGTGGATTTCACTGGAGCCTTCCTGACTTCATGCTGCAGGTTTTGCTCCTATAACAATAAATCCCAGACCTCCAAGGTCTGGAGATGCCACAGGCTTGGGGCCAAAGAGCTATTTGTCAGCATCATTAAAGCCGTGGCCTTAACATTTGGAAGAGATGGTTTTAATAAAACGTTTTAAAATAACTAATATATGTACACATTCACAAATATATAATATACATATATAGATTTTTAAATAAAATTATTCAAATCCATTCCTTCCAAATTTAACTATCTATCTATGTATTATTTACTTGGTTACATGATTCTGACAAACGAAATTAGAAAGACTTTTAATGACTAATCACCAATGCACTACCAACCAGCATGGTAACTAAAATGCATCCGCAGAAATAGCAATTCTTACAATTTAAAAAAATCCATTTTATTCAACTCACTGAAACCATGTACCTAATTACGTCACCCCCCACAGTTCTCAAACGTAATTTTTTTGTTCGTGGTGCATCAAATTTCAATTAGTCATCATGATATGACTACGAAACTGTTTAACAAATCATCAAAGGTCTAAGGATGAACCTGCTTAAATTCCTGACATTTTTCTAATTGTTTTCTGGAAGACCACATGCACAGAAGGCAGTCACGATGGAAAGAGTGCGTTGTTACTAGGTTACATACGCCCTCAGCTTTCTGTGCACACGTGTCTGTACACGTGCTCGTGTGTGTGGAGGCTCGTGTGTGAGCTCATGTGCATGCACCTTGTTCCTTCCGGAACTAAGATTTGTTTGTCTTTTGATCTTCCACCTTTTTCTTCTTACTACCAAAAGTTAACGATAATTAAGCAATTAAAATTAGTGCCAGGAATTATGAAACATATCAAGGCATGAAAAAAATCCTGCATCTGACTACATGTGAACATTTGAGTTTTACTGGGTTTGGATGGGTAGGTTCAGAAGACCCAGGGATTCGCTCAAACAATTCTCCAGACGACATTAGAATCACCTGTGTCCATTACGTCTTTAGAAAGTTGGTCTACAAATGTGGTACTTAAATGCAGGTAGATTTTTAAGACTGAAAACAGCAATTTTTCATGAAAGTCCTGCTCATTCAACATGAAATTTCTTTCTCTCTACCTCTTCTCCCCTTCATTCCAAAGGAATGCAGAGAAGAACTGAAATGAGAAAACCGTAATTACAATTGCCTTCCTCCCCTGGGGTCAGCCAAATTACCAGCCTCTCACCCCAAAACAAATTTACCTCTTTAAGAATGAATGTCATCCTTATCACTCATGGGAAAAATACAAACAAAGATTAAGATGCCATTTAGGCATAACTGCAATCTTTCATTTTTAAGCGACCTCTCAGTTTAATGGCTTCAATGCGTTCTCATTCACGTGGAATATATACTGCAGGAGAAAACTGTAATAAACGGCACTGTCATGACCCTTAGGTTAGAGCAAAGGAATATTGGAAGATAAATCTCAATTCTGGATACTCACCAATCCTGCAATGGGGGTAGGCAATCTGTTGATCTTTTTAACAAGTCCTGGCTTTATAGCATTCAGCAACCTGTCATGAAAAAGGCAGAATGTCAAGTGAGACATAAAGCAAGATGGATCACACAAATCACCTTTATCCGAGGCTACAACTAAATTGCTGAATAGGAAAAGCAGCGAATTTAAAGCATGTAGTAAATCTCAGTAATCTATGAGCCTTCATGCAACCAAGTGAAGAGTTTTGCCAACATCAAGTTTGTCTGTGGCAGGTGAAGTTTTAGAATTTGGAAATGTTGGGAGAAAAGAAAGGATGGAGACTGAGAGGAGCTTCAGAAGAAAGGACAAAAATGTGAGCTGGATTGAGGCTGGGAGAGAAGTGTCTAGTTTTGAAGCCAGGTATTACTACACAGCAAGGCTCGCTCCCAATTCTCCTGGCTAAGGCAGGGGTCTCTCCAGGGATGCACTAAGTTCAGAGACCAACATCTATTTTTGCAAATGATTTGCCAAGACTAATTCTACTTCCAGACCCTCTTGCTCTTTGAGGAGAGTGGCTTGTTAAATGTGGTGAGCTTCACTTAAGAAAGGAAAGAATATGTTTAGCAGGAGGTTAACCAGTCATATCCTGAAGATTTTAAACAAGGCTGACCGCAATTCCCTAGGTATAAAAGATATGTGAGCAAAACATTTTCGGGGTAAAGGTTGAAATCACGTAAAAATGGTAATACAGGCAAAGGAATGCAAGAAAAACAACCATAACTGTTTGTCTTCAGGAAATATCAGTTCAGAGTGAAAAGAAATAAGGACGGCAACTTGTAAAACGAAAATAGGGTTGGCATCAGGGTGATGTGGTAGAATTGTAGCATTTGCCAACTAGGTTATTCATAAAGGAATTATTGAAGGTACAGGGTCGTCGAATGGAAGCATTTATTCTTATATTAGGGAATTAGAGGAGAGAAGATCAGGTAATTTATCTCAGGACACATGGCAAGAGAAACTTAGGCAGGGGTTTAGTATAATTCAGGGGTCAGCAAACTATGAGCCATGGACCAAATTTGGCCCAATGCCTGTTTCTGTAAACAAGTTTTACTGGAACACAGCCCTGCCCATTCATTTACATACTGTTTACTGCTGCTTTTGTGCTATGACAGCAGAGCTGAATCGTTACAACAGAGAACCTACAGCCCAAAAAGCAAACAATTTTTACTATTTGGCCCTTCACCAAAAAGTTTGCCAAACTCTGTTACCATTCATGCAATCTAAGGTTATAGTAAATTCTGAAGAACCTATGCTTGATAGATTTCTTCAAACCAGTAACAAAAGATTCTTTGAAATAGGTCAATAATTAGTCTTGAGTTCAGCCTGTATTTTACTTTGACACCTCTATGTATTGATATATTGAGAAATGTCACTACAACGGTTACAACAGACAGGATATTTCTGGTTTTGCACTAAGAATTGCCTGTCCTTGGTCACTTTCACTGCAATTCCAAATGCTGCCGCCAAGAGGTAACACCCAGTGTAGACACAAAAAAGTAGTGCCTTCTGGCCCATTGAGAGCCAAGATGGTGCTCCTTTCATAAATGCACTTAATTTTAACCATGAATTTATAATCTTCTCAAAAAGTGCTTTTTTATAGCTTATTTTGGAATTATTGGTTTTTCAAGTTAGAAAGCAACTTGTTCACTCTTCTCATTTTGCAGTTTAGAAAACTGAAGCCTGACGATGATGAGCTGATTAGTGGTACAGTCAGGCCCAGCTCCCAAGATCCCTGAATCAACACATTCTCTGGCAGCGTTAACATCCCATAGCATGTGATTCAAAATAAACAGATAGATACGATGTCTCCAAAGCAGATTTTAAATGTACAAAATTCTTAACATACATTACTTTTCTTGTTAGTTCTTAACAGTGTCGTTTTAAATAGTATTTGTGCACAATTGTTGAAAAAGGTCCTTGCGTGGATATGACTGCCGCTTAACCCAAGCTGGCCCCAGGCAGTCGGAGGCCCTTCACCCTCTCCCCTGACGTAGGAATGTACGTTCTGCCCACTATTCCCACAGTGGGAGCCATCGTCAAGCATTCAGCCTTGAGACAGTAGTGTTTACTTGAGACCATCTGGACTGAATATCTACTGAACCCAGTTAAAGCATCTATATAAACTTTTAAGATTCTGGCAAGATTCTCCTCATCTTTCAGCCACCCAAGACAAGCATCATATGTAAGTTCTCTTGCTTATTAACCCTGCCACCTACAAATCTGGAGCTATCTGCCTCTTTCTTCGGGCTCTCCTTGCCTTCCGTGTCTGGGGATCAGATCTGAATTTCACGCTGGGAAATCCTGAGGTTGCCAACCAACAACAGTGTTGACAATTCAAAAGGAACCAAAAGGATATCCAGTAAAACTTAAGTTTCACTGTCACCAGGATACCACGGAGCCCTAGACAATTCCCTGAAGGTAACCTTAAAGACTTCCAAAGAAAATGTATAAAGATATTTGTAATTTTTTTAAAAAAGACATGTGTAGCATAATATGCACTGTCCTATACCTTATTTTTCCACTTAGCAATGCATAATGGAGATTAAATAATTTACACTGGAGAGCATGCCTTATCAATACGTGTGGACCTATGTCCTTCTTAATACCTGTGGACAAACTGATGAGGAGCTGGGAGAGGGGAGTGACAGCATTGGCTCTGAAGTCTAACTGACTGAATCCAAAGTCCAGCTTGGTCACTCATTGGGGAGTTACTTTGGGCAAGTCCATTAACACCAGTTTCCTCAACTGTCATAGAGAAACAATGGTAGCAATTGCATAGGTGTCAGTGAGGCTTAAATGTGACAAAATATGTGAGACGCTAGCACAGAGCCTGGTGTATAATAAGTTCTCTATAAATGGTTCTCTACATTTTATACTAATTCAATTCACTGCATTCTAGATCAACTACTTTCTCTAATACTTTTAGATTTTTCTAATGAAATAAAATACCATTATATCAGGTCCCTGAACTTTGTTTCTAATTATCCAAAGTAAAACAAAAATAACAAATACCCTACAAAAAAATTCATAAATAAAGAATCTTTTTTAAAAGAGGTACACATTTTGTCTTCTATATCTAAGAATTGTATTATTTTTAGTAACAATGGATCCATCAACTCCTCTTTTATACACGTTTAAATTTTTAAACAGTTTTAAATGCTTCATTATATTCATCCTTTGTAGAATTATAGTTATATGGCAGAAATCTTTCCTGTCACGTGAAGTAGTAAAAAAAAATTATAATGATAGACCTTAATCAAAAGAGCAACCAAAAAAAATTACTATGATGTCTATCCAAATGTTTAACAACAAATTAAAAGATAAAAAGCCACAGTGCTCTTAAATATTTGGGATATTTTCAAGATCAAGGCAGCTGTATTTTTTCATGTAAACATTGCCCTGGTTCCGTACACAGTTTACAGTACACGACAATAAAAGATAACATTGAATTCACATTGTAGAAATGCCCACCACCTGCTTATCTTGTATTCTGCATTAAACTGAGAACATTTTTTGTATATATTAGAATCAGATAAGAAGTTCAACAAAACAGCTATGAGCATGAGTCAAGGATATTTTATTCACTTGAAATTTTATTAAAAACCACTGTTGCCCTCCTATCTATTAAAATATAAATATTTCCAATAAATATTTATTGATGACATGCTTTAAAGTAATGGTGATGATATTAATATTTTATTATTCATGAACCTTCTGAAATGCATTGTTCCCCCACTGTCCTGTCCTGCAGAGACAGGTCATGTATTCACTCCACCATTTTTATAGAAGAAAAGCTTGAGCCCCAAACAGGTGTGAAGCCTTCCCCAGAGACATGCACAGCTAGTTTGCAGCCCAGCTTGGAAAGCCTACTGCAGCTTGGTGCTTTAGAAAGTCCAGCTTCAGTATGTATCATCAAAGCACAAAACAATAACAACAACAAACAAACCACAGAAAACAAACAAAAACCAAAACCCCAATAAAAAACTATCTAAATACAATGCGAGAATATTAACACTAGGTGGGAATAAAAGGAAAATGGAAACGGGTGTCTGCTGGGAAATGGTCACGTTTCATCTATGGATGACATACAACATCCTCAGGAGGAATTCCAGAGAAAAGGAGGCGGTCACTCACTTGTGGCAACTCCCCACTTAGCAGAACCCCACACCGGTTTCCCACCTGTGAGCCCCAAAACCTATAGCTAGAAGGAGAACAGTCTGCCCTCCCTGTCTGGTAACAGATTAAATTTGTACTCATCTAAAGACATTTCTGGGACATAGGCATAATTTTAGATAACAAAAAAACATTGGTGTCATTCCATGTCTCCTGCATAAATTTACCCACGAAATAAAGATAATTTAAAAACTGGAGATATGAAAGCTAATTAGGATGAACTAATATCCAGATATTTATTTATCCAGCAATTATTTATCAAGTGCCTGCCGTGTGTTGCACACTGCTCTAGACCCAGGGAAGGCAGTAGTGGAGAAGACAAGTGAAGGACCTGCCCTTTAGAACTTATCTTCTTAGAACAAATGAGTATGTGGGGCAGTGGGAGGAACAGAAAATAAACAAGTAAATAAATGAGAGGAAAATTTCAGATTGCATAAGCACTGGGAAGACAAGCACAGTAACCCAGGCGGGTGGTACTTGAATCAGGTGATGAGAAGGCTGCCCTGGGGAGGTAACATTTGGGGAAAAAATGGGAAGAGACAAAAGTATTAGCCAAAGAGAGACTGGACACAAGAGTTCCAGGCAGACTGAACAGTAAGTAGAAAGGCCTGGAGACAGGAGCGGGCTTAGTATATTCAAGGGCCAATGTGGCCAAGCAGAGTGAGTGGAAGGAGGAAACACATGACATGAGAGCCAAGGTGTAAACAACATCCAGGCTCAGGTAAGGTGTCTAGATTTTTTTCTAAGTACAATGTACTTAGAATTAGAAGTACATCAGATTTTTAAGATGAAGACTGAAATGATCTGATTTATAGTTTTAAAACAGCATCATAGGGGCTTCCCTGGTGGCGCAGCGGTTGAGAATCCGCCTGCCAATGCAGGGGACACGGGTTCGAGCCCTGGTCTGGGAAGATCCCACATGCCGCGGAGCAACTAGGCCCGTGAGCCACAACTGCTGAGCCTGCGCGTCTGGAGCCTGTGCTCCGCAACAAGAGAGGCCACGATAGTGACAGGCCCGCGCACCGCGATGAAGAGTGGCCCCCGCTTGCCGCGACTAGAGAAAGCCCTCGCACAGAAACGAAGACCCAACATAGCAATCAATCAATCAATCAATCAATCAATAAATCTTAAAAAAAAAGTGACTGCATATCAGCATCAATAGTAACTAAAATACGATCCCAATATTAAAAAAAAAAACAGCATCATAGGCAAGTAGTATTAAAACAAATTTATAACTATATATGGAAAATTTGTGTTTATTAAAAAATCATGGGTATCAGATAGATGAATAAAACATCATAAATAACTTATAACGCTCAGCAGTGTTATCATGAAGAGAGTGTAATGAATTTGGAGGAAGTTGTCTAGGTTTTAATGGGTAAAACACACATTAGCTACGAGCTACTGGGAAGTCACTGGATCAAAGTCTCAGTTTTCCCCTTAATAAAAATGGGGATTTTGAAAACCTGACCTTCCATCCAGAACTGTGGTGAGGAGCCAGCGGGACAATGTGTGCTGCTAAATGGAAATGTTGGTAAATGGAAACTTGCATATTCACACTCATTTGGTATACTGAGCATGTCCCTTTTTGCTAAGTAAGTGCATTTTAGTTTCAACTTTTCCATTAGTCAGCTGCCAAAGACTAAAATAGGTTTCACTTATTTTCTGGCCACCTTTGGATAAAAAACCTCACATAAATGAATTAAGTCAACAGATGTGTATAGCTTGCTATATATATATATATATATATATATATATATACACATATATATATATGGTAATAAGCGACTAAAAACAGAAAGAAAAGTTTTAATCTTGCATAATCCTCAATTACAAAAAGTTAATGACACTGAAGGTAAGCAAAAATGCATGTGTTTCTGATATGATAGAAATGAATTGGTGTCTACTAAACTCATATTCCAAATCTAAAACATACTGTGACCTATTTCAAGTAAGGCTGTCCATGTGTTCCTTTATGTACTCAACAAATATTTATTGGGCGTGCATGATGTCGTGGCCCGGAGCCGGGCACGGGGGACACAAAGGAGGACAGGGGAGACCCCAGGTCTATCCCTCATGGGGCGTGCTCACTAAGAGATTTAAAACCTACAGGAAGACCAAAACTGGGCACATGTGTAGTTCACTGTCACACTACCTAATGCATGGCCATCTTGAGTTTTTGAGAAGGTGAATTAAAGACATACTCTGCACACATTCTGTGGAATCCAATTCTTAAAAGATTAAAGATTAGATTCCTTAAAGAAACAATTGTTGAGACATCCAGGAATGAAGTTGATGTTCTGATTCAACCACAGGCTATATTTTGTAATTCTTTTTAACACTTAATATCCAGTTTATGGTAGCCTCTCAATGACTGTTTAATGGTTATAAAATACAAACTGAAGAAATCTGTGTCTATCTGCAATTTTTAAAAAAACCTCAAATCCCTACTGTGGGACAGAGAGGTTCTGTTTCATACCGACTCTTCCAACAGCTGATATAATAGCTCTTCAAGGGGCACGACACTGTGAATACTGCTACAAAAGATACAAGACCATCCAAATGTTAGGAAATATACCAATGGGCAGCTTATTTTTTTACTGGACTGTAATAAACATTAAAGGTAAAATTTGTAAAGGGTTGCAAAATCCAGCTTACTCTATACATCATTCAATTCAGAAATTCAAGTCTAATAATTATCCTAGAGTTTGGGGGACAGCAGAGACACCATCTAGACCTTGAACCCAGGGTTGGGAAGTTCATGCTTAATCTCATGGGAAATCACTTTATTCTTTGCAACAAGAGATTACATCATCATCTCATTTAGCTTGGTTTGCACAGCTGCAATAGGCAACTATGATCACAAAATTACCTACTTTGCGTCCCTTTTAATTTGGCTCAAGAGTGTTTTCCTATGCAGTTTCCTTGATCACTTTCTGGTTTGACTATGTACCCTGGACAAAGGTGTGCGCACTTTCATTTAATCTAACATGGCAACTGTTTTTGAACCTAAGCATGAGATCAATTTAACCTTGACTATAAACCTGTTACAGATGTCATTTTTAGAGATTTCTTTTTAGAGTTGCCTTGGCAAAAGCAGGCAAGTTAATAAACCTTTTCTGAGGTCAAGAAAAAATTGACTAAAACGTGGGGGAAAGTGAAACCTGAACCAAAGGGGAGTTTCATTTGAACAAAATAGTGATGGAATGCAAATTGCCGTCATTAATATCTACCAAATGTTTGTGGGGTGCTATGCATTGTCAAGACCGTGTGAAGTATTTTGAGCCACTTGCCTTTAACATACCTAAAGAAGAGATCATAAGGACTTTAGAAGGTCTTTGTAGACTTGAAATTCCAAGAAATTGGGCCTAACTGTGAATTCTAGGGCTCAACAGTGCTGTTACTCTTCTAATACACCTCCCAAGGCAGCAGCTGCTCCTCAAACTCATCTCCTTTCTCCCCTAGACACACAGCTAGGCTACATCTCTCAGCCTCTTTTGAAGTTTTCTATAGTAATATAACAGAGTTCTGGCCAATGGAGTGTAGGCAGAGTAACGTATGTCATACCTACGCCTGTCCCTAAAACCTCTCCCAAGCGATTCTCCATTCCCTCTCTTGCCTCCCCCCATTCACTAGTTAGATGTCAGCACCAGGGAAGACTTTAGAAGTCACATGTTGAGGATGGAGTCTCTGTTAGCTGGGGTCCCTGAACAACGACCGGGAGCAGTCATCTCCACCCTTTCCTGCTGCCAAAACTGAGCTACACGAGAGTGGGAAGTACATTTTCATTGCATTAAACCACTGAGAGTTAGGAGTTTATTAGTTACAGCAGCCAGCATTACCTTAACTATTAAAGCTCTCCATGAGGTCTTTTCTCAATAAAAAGGAGCCTTACTTTGCCAAACCGTACCCAAGAAAATCCTGTCCTAAAACGCAAAATTAAACACCTGGGCACATCCTTTCCCCTGGGTCTTGTTGGGAGGCAGCAGGATGCAGAAGAGCTAAAATTTGGGCCATTGTAAGCAAATGGACCCATTTTTATTTTCCTACATTTGCTAGGGGTAAAAAGTCTTCTTGCCTATCACTTCTGCTCTTAATACTAAAACAAACAAACAAACCCAAAAAGCAAACAAAAAAACCCAACAGTAATGAAATAATCTATAAACATGAAAGGGAAACTCCAGCAATTATCTGAATATCTTGGAGTCCTTTTGATTCATTTTCAATGTCTCTCACAGTCTAACCTTTGCATACCATCCTTGCTGTTTAGAAATTACAGAATTTTTGGATTAGAAAAGGCCTAAAAATCAATTAAAAATCTAGGAAAGGAAACTGTCACCAGGCACATATCTGAGATCAGAGATCCTAAGGGGTAGAGATAGGATTACAAAGTCAGGTTCCTACACTGAGAAGAGTGCTTTACTTCTTGCATTTCAATAACTAATCTCCAGCCACCAGTCTCTGCCATCTTAATCGATCTGCCCAATGCACCCAAACCGACCCCATCTCAACCTTGGCTTTCGCCGTGTTGCTTCCTTCCTCCAATGACTCCCAGGCTCCTGAGTGCCCACAGGATGCCCTCCAAATGCCTTCACCTGGTAATCAAGCCCCTTCACGCCCAAGCTGCCTTTCCCACCGTGCCTCCCACTCAAGGTCCTCCCTGCTTTTATAAGCTCTAAGTTTAAGATGGCACATGTGATCAATGAACCGTGAAAGCTGGCAATACGTGAAGAGACTTCAGTGTAACCAAATAAAATGGAGACTGAAGTTACACTGACACAGGCAATGATACGTGTAATCATCATCGTGCTATGTACTAATTATGTATAAATGATTGTAGTTAGTATTTCTTTTGCACAGCTAAAACCTGGTACTGCTGGGTTTACTGTCAGGAGGGTGGGAGAAAACTTGGAATGTGAAATTGCTGGGATGCAGCTCAGAAAGGCAGCCAGTTCCTTGCTCTCCATACTTCTTCAGCAAGAAGTGCTCCGAACCAAGAGTTCCAGGATTGAGACCCATGAAATTCCAACAGAAATAGGAACCTCCAGAGACAGAAAGACCTGAGGTGCAAATCCCAACTCTGCAACTCACTAGGCAAGTTATTTAACTATTCAACATTGAGTCTCAGTTTCCTCCTCTGAAAAATGGGCACAATAATACCTATTGGTCATGGCATGAGAGTGTGAAATAATGCGTGTAATACATTTGGCACAGGCCTGGTGTACAGTGTGCACTTCATAAATGGAAGTTATTAACATCTCTTCCCTGCTGCCCTGCCATCCTCTCCCCCTGGCTCCCAAGCAGGTTTGGACCCCAGCCGTGCCCACAAGTGGAAATCTGATGTGTTAACTATTGGCTCACTTCTGCTCCCAAGCACCCTGTCTGTGGCTAAAGCTAGCTTGGGAGTTGGGAGAGATGAAAGCACAGAAGTGAGGGAATGAGATAATGTTAGTCCTTTTGGAGGGCAGGCTTGCAAGGGCATGGTCGTTAACACCGGGGATGGGGAGGAAGCAACAAAGCAAAGGCAGTAAGAGGTCCAAGGACAATCTCGGCGGCACTACAGCCGTGTCCACAGCTGCCTCTGGCCCTGCTTCACCGCCAAAGCCTAGCTATCCTTTAACTCTTGCCAAGGCTCCTGTCCCCCCATCTCACTTGCTGTCCTGAGGGTGATGGGGAAAAGCCAAGTGCTGAAGAGGCCCTTTGCTATCCTGGAAAGGGGAGGTCAGCTCCTAATGTGGCTAGTTATAATTCTGAATCAATTTTCTATTCATTCCACATGTTGTTATCAAACACCCCACACCAGGTGCCAAGCTAAGCCCAAACCCCGCCAGGAGACTGGGTTCTACAGTGGGCCTGACACTAACACAGATGTGATATGGGTTACGTAAGACGTTCCCCCCATAGAACACTAGTCTATGGGGAAATAGTTTCCAAGTTCTAAATGAGTGACTTGGAAAAGAACTTTGGAAACATAGAATGTACATAGTAGGGTGGTAAATTAAGGATAGACATAGCAAGACAAGTGTAGGAAGCATTTCTGCTTCTCCTCGGGAAGCATGACATTTTTTTCAAATATTCGTGTTTGGTGCACAGCAGAAAGTAATCAAAAGTCTCCACTGCCAACAATGTACTTTCCTAAAAAACAACCTAATCTCATTGAATCTCCTCTGAATAGAGACCATGCTGGCTGTCTACTGCCCACTGGATGCTGTTTAAACTCCTTAACATGCTATTCCAGGTCTTGTGCAAATGGACCTGATACCTACCTTTCCTCTCCTGATATCTACCTTTCCTCTCTGGCCTGCCCCATTTCATCCTAGGCTCTGGCCACAGTTCCTTCCTTGAGCATGCAAAACTACCTCACATTGCTGAGCACTTTCACAAGCTTGCTGCTCCCTTTGTCTGACTTGCCTTTCCCACAGGCATCCCCTCTTCCTTTTTCCCCTTAATATGAAGAGGGAAGTCTATTTCTGCATGATTAACTTTAGACAGGAATCATTTATAATCTGGGTCCTGGGTGGGCTACTTAAGAAAAGGTCCTCTCCTGTGGGTAATCGAAGGGAAACATTTAGAATGGCATGCTTGAGGCAAGAATTTTGCACACTTCACTGTGGGAGGCCAGCGCACCCAGCCTGATAGCCCAGTAGAGACAATCAAAAAATGGATTATTAAGGAAATACAATTAGGGAACTACTAAATCCTCTCAAATACAAGCAAAGCCTAATCCAGCAGGTAAGCCCACAGGCAGCCAGTGGGATAGGCCAGTTTCTCCTCTGCCACACAAGCAGCCCATATTTACACCTGTTGTTATATATATATTTTTTAAGTCAATTGATCATTCCAGTAAATGTGTAATAAATTTGTTCAGGAGGAAAGAGATTAAGCCTGTGATTTCCATGAGCAGAAGTTTAATATTTATCAAGGCACAGATTGATAGGGTGAAGGAAATCACATTTTGAGGGAAGTGGTTCCTGAACGATAAATATGCTAAAATAAGTTTCAAACACAGTTTTGAAAGCGTGAAAACAAAACATACTTGCCATATATATTAAGAGAAAAGAAGTTGTGACAAGGATTATATACTTTTAAACGGAAAAAATATTTGCAAAGGTAGATGAGCTTGAGAACGTTTCCGATGCACACAAAAGTCCCCCCTCCCACGAGTAGATTCTTGTAATTGATGCTAGCGCACAGTTTGAATGGGAACAGTTGAATCCCCCCTACACACTGTGCTGAGTCCCTCTTTTAAATAGAAACCGAGGGCTGTTTATTTGGTGAGGATTCAAAGAAAAAAAAAAAGGCAATACTGGAAGTCCATTTTGCTCATCATGAATCCTACAAATTCTCCTTCCATATCCTTCATCCGTTTTCATCTTTCCTAACAGAAGACTGTCAGGGATACTCAGTTCTTGCCTAAGTCCCTACCTAAGCCATGCCAATCTTCAAACAAAAAGCAGCTTTTCACTGGAGATCTTTACTAAAAGAGTGGGTTGAAATGTCCTTACTTGAACCTAAAAGCTTAATGAGTCTTGGTGCCAAAGAGCTGGGGACAGGCCAAGTCAGCGAGGCCAGTTGTGATTTGGCAGAAAGACAGGGGAGAACCCTACATAGGAGGCCTATCAAATTCTTAACCAGTCCACTAAGGCCAAAATCAGTAAGGGCAAAAGGACCCACGTTTGCTGAGATTTAAGTGAGCATCTGGGTTAGAGAAAGAGCTCTAGATGAAAAGCTGGAAGACACTGTGCTCTACAACCTGGGGTCTCCATCTCATCATCAACAAGGGGGTGGTGGGACGATCTGATCCAGGTTGTTCACCTACTGTAGTTACAGAGAGGATAAAATAAGGGAAGGGTTTGTGAATACTGAACAAGGTAATGGTGACTGGAAGACACCAGTCTGGAATCGCCAACCACTGGGGTGACCATGCACACACACACACCCCCATACACATGTGCATACATACAGACAGACGTACCTATGTACATACAGTTAGCTGAGGACAGTCCCAGGTTTCATTTGTTGTTCCAGCATCTCAGCTGACTACCACCTTCTTTCACTCTCAAAAGCGTTTTGTTTGATATATGGTTCACTTCACTACTAAGCCATTGGGTCTAACTAATCTCATCTCCTTATCAATAGTTGAGGAAAGGGCTTCCCTGGTGGCGCAGTGGTTAAGAATCTGCCTGCCGGGCTTCCCTGGTGGCGCAGTGGTTGAGAATCTGCCTGCTAATGCAGGGGACACGGGTTCGAGCCCTGGTCTGGGAAGATCCCACATGCCGCGGAGCAACTGGGCCCGTGAGCCACAACTGCTGAGCCTGCGCGTCTGGAGCCTGTGCCCCGCAACGGGAGGGGCCGCAATAGTGAGAGGCCTGCGCACCGCGATGAAGAGTGGTCCCTGCACCACGATGAGGAGTGGCCCCCGCTTGCCGCAACTAGAGAAAGCCCTCGCACGAAACGAAGACCCAACACAGCTAAAATAAATAAATAAATAAATAAATAAATAATGTAGCTATTAAAAAAAAAAATTATAAAAAAAAAAAAAAAAAAAAAGAATCTGCCTGCCAATGCAGGGGACACGGGTTCGAGCCCTGGTCTGGGAAGATCCCACATGCCGCGGAGCAACTAAGCCCGTGAGCCACAACTACTGAGCCTGCGCGTCTGGAGCCTGTGCTCCACAGCGGGAGAGGCCGCGACAGTGAGAGGCCCGCGCACGGCGATGAAGAGTAGCCCCCGCTCGCCACAGCTGGAGAAAGCCCTCGCACAGAAACAGGGACCCAACACAGACAAAAATAAATAAATAAATAGATAGTTGAGGAAAATACTCCATGTATAGTTTATATTAGATAAGGTCTCTAACAATAGCCTATTGAAATGATGCAAAAGCATGAGCCAGAGCTCAGACCATTAAGTCGAATCATGATCCGTTGATTGGCAGTTCCCAGAGATGGCTATTAACTGACAAAGGTCTCCAGTGCCTCCCTCTACCAGTGAGACAGGACTTTTCGGAGCTGACCTCTGCCAGGGCCATGCAATACAAGTGACCTCCAGCTCCTTAGAAGTCTTCTTAGCTCCCTCGGTTTCCATGACACCACGCTCCCTGGGTTTCCTCTCGTCTCTCTGATAGCCTCTTTGTGAGCTTCTCTTTCTCTCATCTCTGACCAGGGAGAAGAATTCCTCAAACTGGGACCTTGCTCTGCTGCTCTTTCTTGATGTGGTCTTCCCCTTAGAGAGACTGTCATATATCACAGCTTCACCCTGATGTCCACCAATGGCTGGCAAGTCCAATTCGAATAAGTTAAATCCATCATCTCACCCCTAAGTTCTGCCTTTGTCCCCAGTAGCCTACAGGACTCTCTGCCTGAGTGGACTGTCCCTACCCTAAACTCAGTCTGCCCAAACTGAAATCATGACCTCTCCCACCAAATAAAGGACCCCTTCCAACTGGCACCAAGGGCCCACCCTGCTTGTCATTAACAACTGAAATGCTGAAGTGATTTTTTTAGTCTTTTCTGTCATTCATCTATCCCTATACCCTACCAAGTCCTGTTGATCTCTTTTAAATTCCTCTTGTTTTCATTGCTCTGGAGATCACACCCAGAACTCCTTTTGTGGTTTCAAGGCCCTGTGCAATCTTGATCCTGCCTACTTCTCTTCTTCATCCATCCTCATCTCATATCATTGTCCTCCCTGTTTTCTACATTTTCACCAAGTAAGTCTTCTTGCAACTCCTCTAGTACGTGGAGCTTCTGTCTTAAGAATCTCAAACATGTTATTCTCTCAGCTAGAACATGTTTTCCTCCCTCCTTTCACCTCTCTTCCCTCTTTCTGGGCCAATTTCTGCTCTTCATTCAGGTCTCTACCTACATGTCACTTCCTCAAGGAACTCTGAGGTTAACATCCCACATGGGGTCAGGATTTAGATTCCAGATCTGATCAGGGTGCCCCTGTTACACGATGTTATGGCATAGTTTACTAGTGTCTACAGTAACTTGCCACACCTGTAAGCAGGTTCTTAAAAAGGTTAATTGGATGAAGAAAGAGACACCTCCTGCCCCGACCCCCTGCCAGGCAGATCTCCCCTATGTTTGCCAAACACATCGTCCTCATTCCTGTCCCCAAACCTTTCCCCTGTCCTTGTTCCTGTGTAGTCTGCCCTCTCTTTCCCTCAGCCTATTCTCACCTTGAGTAAAGACGTAACATCTCTCCAATAACTGTCTCCCAAACTACAACAATCTCCCCTTGTTTAACTTCTATTAAATTTGGGGATTAAATCTTAGTCACTTTTGCATTTACTCATACGCTGGTTTACACAGTAACAACTGCTTTGTGTGTGCGTCAACGCCCAAGCCCATTATAAAACTCCTGAAGATCAAGGATCAAGCCTTACATTCCCTTTTTATGCCCCTCGGTGCCTAGCGTGGGGCTGTGCAGAACAGAGTCGGTATCCAGTAAGTCCTCCATGTGACAAAATGTCTCCACGGAAAGCTACGCCATCAACTCCCAACCTGTCCTAGAAGGTGAGTGCATATCCACAGCACACCACATCTCATGTTGAAATCAGGACAAGAATCTCCTTCTTAGACTAAGCAGCTCATTCATCAGCAATGATATAGACAAGTATTTGCCAACAGATTTCTTATCTTCAGAAAATTATTTCAGCAACATAAGAACTGAGACAAAAATCCACTGAGACGTTCTTTATTGGTCACTTATTTGTAGACCAACATACTCAGACTTTGCATTCCATCAAAACGTGTCTGCAGAACAAACCCCAGAAGTTCACTTCTATGACTCCTAAGAAGATAGAGCTATAATGGAGAATCTTATAGGTAAAGAAAGCAGATACTTCCATCTGTTGAACTCCCAGTCTTCAGGGATGGGTCCATTCTTTATGTAAAATTGTGTGTGTGTGTGTGTGTGTGTCTGTGTGTGTGTGTGTGTGTGTGTGTGTGAAGGAGAGGGAGGGGTAGAGTGTGGAGGGAAGGAGAGGAGAGGAGAAAGGAGAGAAACAGGATAATACTGATGATGACAGCCAAAAATTGGGAGAAAGTTAATGATCTAATGAGGATTAAATTGCCTAGGTAGATCTCTTACTACTGGATTCAATTTGTCCAACAGCTGTTTGTAACAGATGTATTGTGTGCCAGACCAGTGTCCAAGGGGGGAAATCCAAAGATAAATAGAAGAGGTCTTCAGGAAGCTTTCAATCTGGTACAGGAAGGAGACGTGGGATAAAGAGGTCGAGCGCTGTGATAACAGCTAGTGCGGAGGCTGTACAGGTACTTAGACGCCAGGGAGGAACCCACTAACTCTGCCCAGAGGATTCTGGAACAGCTTCCCAGAGAAAGAAATCACAACATACTGGAGGGAGCAGGAGGAAATGACATCACCACAGAGGTCAAGGCCACTGTTTTCAAAACAATCACTCTCAGCCTTGAGCTCTGCCAGCCAAAGTTCATTATTCACAGATGATCAAGTTTGTAAGGGACCCAAATGTTCTTGCCCAGCTTTTGATCACAGGCTAGGCAAAAGGAGCTAGGAAGTAAGCCTCCAGTTGCTTCATCCTGTGGCTTGTGGGCAGCCCAGTGAGAGAGCTGATGGGTGCCAGTGACACAGAGTTGCATTGACTCTGTCATATTTATAATTGACTTTAGGCCTATTTCCAACAATAATAATGGAAATGGCGAGTGATCCAGGGTGCCAGCCCAGCGCCAGACACCACTGAGCGGTTCACACATTCTCTCACTGGAATCTCTCAAGTATCTTATGAGGTATGAATTTCCCCCATTTCGTGGACAAAAGGAGAAAAGCTAACATTTAAGTGCCTGCTATGCTGCAAGCACTAAAGAGTTTATACACATTATCAATTCATTTACTCCTCTGAACAGCCCAATGAATTAGGTATAATTATATCTGGTTTTATAGATGAGGAAACTGGGGTTCAGGGAGGTGAGGTAACTTGCCTAAGGACACACAGGAGGCAAATCTAGGATCTGGACCGGCCACTAGGTTGAAGCATATGAAATCACATTATCTGACTGGTTTTGTTTTACCAATACAACAATTTCATTGGATTCAACCTAGGAGTTCCCAAATCCATTCACTTTCCACTACGCTTTCCATAAACAGATTTGAACTGGCTTTTGTTAAATATATATTCTTGGATAGTAACCAAAAAGAATGAAAAGGGTGAGGCAAGGATGCGAAACCAAACCACAGAGATCAAAGGAGAGCGTATACAGTGCAACTAGATGCAATTATTATTATTATCATTTTCCTATACTAACTTTATCTTTCTGTCTATGCCTCTTTTTTCCTGAAGCATTTGCATATAGTTGTAGAGTATATGGATTATCATTACATTATTCTTGTCACTTCTCTATAAGTTTAAAATTTTTCAAAATAAAAAGTTGGTGGGGGTGGGGTGGACTTGTAAAGAGACTCGTGAGAAAACCTTTCTTGAAGAGGTATTTGATTTCCCCAAATAGCACTTTGCACTGCCCAAACTACTTAACTTTATGAGGGTAAACAATTCACATCCAAAATTAAGTCCGTAGTCCTCATGGGCTGGCAAACTTTTTCTGTAAAGGACCAGGTAGTAAACATTTTTAGGCTCTGTGAGCCCCATACAAACTCTTGCTTTGTTTCGATTTGTTTTGTTTTTTGTTTACAACTCTTTTAAAATGTAAAAACCGTTCTTAGCAAGAAGGAAGGCCTGCACAAGAACAGGACATGGGCCAGAATTTGCCAACTCCTGATATAGATGGAATTCCATAGCGTTCTATCTATATAATAGAGTCTTAGGAAAACAAGTCAGAAACTTTCCTTTTTGGAATATTTCACAACAGCCTCTCTGATCTGGGTGCAGGGAACTAGATGACAGTCATCACTGGCCCCATACTGGGAGTAGCTTCCTTAGGGAATAGTCTTTGTAGCCTTTCTTTTAAACTCTGAAGTCCCCAAGTACACAATGCAGTATTCATTTAACATTTCTAAAAGCATGACACTTGTCACACATTTGCAGCTTTGTCAGACTTTGACCCTAGACCATTTATTTAATGCTCAGCAGAGAGCTCACATCGTTTGAGCATTTAACCTCCAAACTTCAACTACACACACTTGGCAAAAACAACAGAGGAAGAGAGAGACGGTTAGAGCAAAAATACATCTACTATAATTCTATCTGGCACATGCGCTCTACTTTATTCTTGCTATTAGTTATACATTTATGCATAAGTATTACTGTTTTCGGGGGTACATGTGCGAGGGCAAGCGTACTGCATTTCACAGGCGAAGTAAAAGAGCTCCCAGGGCGATTCTGAGGCTACTCAATTTCCATCTTATATGCTGCCTGGAGGTGCCAGTCTTTTCTCTCTCCTATCTCTGTAGTCTTTAGTACAGGTCCACCAACCTCATTTGTCACCATCAAGTTTTGACAGCTCTTACCTAAGAATACTGAAACCCCTACACTGTCCGCCGACCATAGCCTCCTACCCCCTCAGCTCTCTCACGCCCTCCCTCTCACTGGACTTGCCTTCTTGTCTTAAGACGGTCCACCAGGCCCTTGATGCTTATATTTTTCCAAGACCACCAACCCCACATAGTCCTCCTTCTTCCTCTGTCCAGCTGAGATGCCGTGGTTACCCTCTGTACTGCATTTCTCCTCAAACTCTAGGTTTTCTGGCACCAACTCCATCCCACCGCCACCACCCAACCTCTTGCTTTTCTCTCCCATTAAAATCCCAACTCTGGACACAGGACAATGATTAAGAGCAGAAGCAAAGGAATCAGACTTCTGAATTTAAATCTTTCTCATCTGGTACAACCTTAGCCTAGTTATCTAATCCTCTGTACCTCAGTTACTTGCTCTGAAAAATGGGTATCATAATAGTCCTTGTAGGCCACAGGTAAGTTTAGAATCAGGCTGGTAAGAGGAAAACCAGACCCCAGGCCCAGAAGATGCCCTTCTGTTTGAGAAGAACTGTGAGGTTTTTTTCAGACTCATAAACAACCAGGATATTTTTTTTTTAACATCTTTATTGGGGTATAATTGCTTTACAGTGGTGTGTTAGTTTCTGCTTTGTAACAAAGTGAATCAGCTATACATATACCTATATCCCCATATCCCCTCCCTCTTGCATCTCCCTCCCACCCTCCCTATCCCACCCCTCTAGGTGATCACAAAGCACTGAGCTGATCTCCCTGTGCTATGCGGCTGCTTCCCACTAGCTATCTATTTTACATGTGGTAGTGTATATATGTCCATGCCACTCTCTCACTTTGTCCCAGCTTACCTTTCCCCCTCCCCGTGTTCTCAAGTCCATTCTCTACGAACCAGGACATTTTCAGTGAACAAAGAGCATGGTGTTTCTCCACGATTGCAACCAACATTTAGAGCCAATCCAACTCAGAAGAGGTGAACTGCCAGTTTTCAAAATTTGAAAATATAGAGAGTTCTTATATTTTCAAGTATTGCTACATGGGTGGTGGTTGAGAGTTAGAACTTCTTAATCACCAGCATCCACAAAACTCTCTCTGGTTCTAGAGAGTGGCACAGCCTTAGGTATTCTCATCTACTCTCCAAAGAGAACCCTCACTTTCCTGAGACTCTCCAAACTGGGTTTCCTGCCTTTCAGGACCTACCATCAGCCCAACCCATGCCTGGAACAGTGCAAGTCCCTCTCCTTGTCAGATTAGTCTCTGGATACAAGTCCTGGCAAAATACACTTGCTAATCTCAGTCTGCAGCAGCCCAATATGCTTCGGTTCAGATCACAGTTAGCCATGCCCCCATCCCTGACAAAAAGGAAAGGGAGGTCTTCTTCCTCCATTGTCCCGACCTTCAGTGCATTCAGCTCCTGAGTCATACTTCTGTCTCTCATTGTGCTGTGGGCCCTGCACTTAGAACTTTGTCTGCATCTTGTTTGTCTGGCTGCTGTCCCAGCCTTCTCTCCAAGGCTCAGCTGGGACTCATGCTGCTGGCTTTCAGGCCACCAGTACAGTTCATTCCACCTTCACAAACTCTGCACCAGGACTGCCAGATGGAGTCCCACAGGGAAGCCAGGACTTGACCCTGGTCCTCAGACTCCTTCAAATATGCCAGGGGGTCTAATCCTCTGTGGTTAGAGGAGTTAAACAATAACTCACTTGTCCTGGGTTTTATCCTACCTACTCAGACAGTAACATTTGTCCACATCCTCTGTGTTGGCCATTTCCCTCAGCTCACCCGCAGGCTGTCAGCAGTCAAAACCCTTTATTTATTTAAAGAGGCTCCTGGTTATAATCTGTGCCTCCATGCTGTCTAACCATACTATTTCCTAACCATGGCCTGGACCTAAACCCCACCTCTCCACCTCTAAACAACCCAAACATTCATTAACGTGTTTGTAAAAGGCCAACAGTTCGTGCCACTCCACACGAGAGACTCCATCCTCCAACTCAGCATCAACTAGGTAAGAAACAAAGTCCGTGTGTGCAGATGTCTCTGGATCCAAAGCCTTGTCTTCAGACAAGCCTACCTAATCCAAAGGCAGGCAAGCGATATTACCCTATAACAGATTTACTCATGTGATGGAGAGGTGGATGCGTATAAGAATCTTTGGAGCTAATGTTGGGAAAACACAAGTTGGTACCAAAGACCCACTTCAAGAGACTTAAGAGAGCATGATGCACATAAATTACATCAGAGTCTGGCTCATCTGTTAACATCAGGAGAGGGCTAAGCCCAGAATCATCGGAGGAGCAGGTGCTAGAACACAAGAGAAATATTTAGAGCCTGTCTGAGTTTGTATCCGTGAGATGCTAAACTAATTATGGTTTACCTAAGAGATGAGCTCTGATTTAGATTTAATAAAGGGAAAAGAGGTGGTGAGGAAAGTAAAGTATGAGAAGAGGGGAGAGACTCCACAGGAAAGAAGGTATGGAAACAGAAATCAGGGGATGTACAGGCTTCCCTGGTGGCGCAGTGGTTAAGAATCTACCTGCCAATGCAGGGGGATCTTCTGGGAAGATCCCACATGCCGCAAAGCAACTAAGCCCGTGTGCCACAACTAGTGAGCCTGCTCTCTAGAACCTGTGAGCCACAACTACTGAGCCCGCGTACCACAACTACTGAAGCCCGTGCACCTAGAGCCCGTGCTCCGCAACAAGAGAAGCCACCACAATGAGAAACCCACGCACCACAACGAAGAGTAGCCTCCGCTCGCTGCAACTAGAGAAAGCCCACATGCAGCAACAAAGACCTAACACAGACAAAAATAAATAAATAAATAAATTTATTAAAAAAAAAAAAAGAAAGAAAGAAATCAGGGGACGTAAATTTCTCTTTGAAGAAAGAAAGGCAGTGGAGAGCAGAAAAAATAAACACTGACATGAACTATGTTGAAAATTGCTGCATAATAATCAACATTTGTACAGCAAATGTAATTTTTTAAAGCACCTTATCCACATTATCCTCTTGAAATTCACAAAAAGCTTATGAAATAGGCAGGAGTTGTAAACTTTTTACTACCCTTTTAAAGAGAAACAAATGAGACTCAAGGAGGTTATATGATTTAAGGGGTGAAGAAAGGATTTGAGTCTCTAAAGCTCAGGCTCCAAAACCCCTGCTCTTTCAACTACATCGGTGGGTCTCAAACAATATTCTGCAAGTCACCAAGATAAGAGTGCATTCTATGTGATTCCATTTACATAAAGTTCAAGATAAGGCAAAATAGATGCTATGGTGATAGAAATCAGAACAGTGCTTTTCTATAGGTTGTTGACATTGACTGGGAAGGGACATGAGAGAGCTTTGTGTTCTTGCTCAGGGTGTAGGTTACATGAATGTACACAGTTTACAAAATCCATTGGGTTGTATATCTAGGAGTTGTGCATTTCATGCATGTACATTTCAACTCAATAAAACAAAAATCAGTATCCAAATGACAGAACCTATCAAATGAATTCAAAACACAAAATCTTGATTTGAAGTTTATGTCTATCCCTCTATAAGTATTAAGGCTCTAGCTTATTTTGTGTCTGGAAACACTTCACAGAAAGCTCTTGAATCCATCATCACAGGAGCACTCTATGACAAAGCCCAGGTTCAAAACATAAAAATTGAACACTGCAGTTATTTTGTCAACAGCACAAATTAAATATATTCAAAATACCTCAGGGAACTAGGCCTAGTGAGGAAGATTGCCTGGCATGTTTCAAGATGTTGTCAGTAAATAGAGGCCCTGCTTTTACTTGGCACAAGCTGTTTTTGTTTAGAGGGAATAAGGGGAGAAAAGCTGCTTTTTTTACCACAACTTGGTCCACAACCTTCCAATTACTTGGGCCCAAACTCCTACATTGTAAAAGTTGGTTGGAACTGAGTAGCAGCTACCAGATATTCCTTCTTTAACTAATTTGAAATTGCCAAGGTCCCCACCACTCCCTACTGCCCCAAGACTACTTATCTTTACCGCCTAACCCACCTAAGTGATTTGTTTTTGAATTTCAGATTCAAACTGTGAATAAATTCAAAACAAACACTAGAAGTTTTGCAGACAAACTGAATAGCATTAATGATTTTTCTTGAATAAAACCAACTGAATATAGGCTATACTTACTCGCAGAGAAGGATTCCATTTTCTAACCCTGTCCGAAAATCTTTATCACCAAAACTTCTGCCAGTTACTTGCTGGAAAAGAAAAAAAGAAAAACAGAGCATAAATTTTTCTTTTTTAATCAGGAAGCTCAGTGATTTTTTTCCAAGATATTTCAAGAGACTTGAAATAACTGGTGGCACTCCAAGAATGGGAAAAATCTGTTAGGTCTGAATTTCCTTTCCATGTGTAGCTTTGCTTAGATCAGCTAATCTTAAATTTAGACCATTTCTTTGAAGTTTTTTTCCTATCCAATACCTTAAAAAATATCTGTTCTTCCTGATAAGGATATTACTTTTGGGGATTGGCCATGATAAGTCAAGGCCACAACCTCTTTCATCCTGAGGGTCTAACCCACACTTTCAAAAAAGCTTGCAGAAAGCACCACCTAAGGGTAAAGTATCAGACCTCCAAACCTTGAGAGACTAACATCAAGACTGGATGGAAAAAAGCCAATATCCATACTAACATGGTGTGAAAAAGGAAAATAAAAGCTGGCAAAGAATGAACTGTGCTGTGTCTGATAAAAACACAGTACTGATGGCCTTTCCTGATGCCTCTGGCTCTCAGCAGCCCTTTGGTCTGGGCACCAGGGCATTCATTTTTTCATTCAGTAAATATTTATTGAGCATCTACAATATGCCAGGTAAATATGCATGCTATAAATCCTAAAGCAACCTCTAAAATAGCAAAATTTTAAAAT
Organism: Balaenoptera acutorostrata; assembly: GCF_949987535.1. Classification (NCBI taxonomy): domain Eukaryota; kingdom Metazoa; phylum Chordata; class Mammalia; order Artiodactyla; family Balaenopteridae; genus Balaenoptera; species Balaenoptera acutorostrata. Next base: position 77,329,031 of record NC_080068.1, read on the forward strand.
ATAGCTAATAAGCCAAGAAAGGAGATTAAATGGAATTATAAAAAAGATACTCTAACCATAAAAAAGAAAAATGTAAAAGGGAATATGGAATAGATGGAATAAATAGAAAGCAAACAGCAATATTATAGACTTAAACCTAACCATGTCAATCAGAGCATTAAACATAAATGGTGTAAACATCCCCAATTAAACTAAAGAGATCATCAGATTGGATTAAAAAAGCAAGACCCAACTATATGATGCCTACAAGCAATGCACTTTAAATACAAACATACGGGGCTTCCCTGGTAGCGCAGTGGTTGAGAGTCTGCCTGCCAATGCAGGGGACGCGGGTTCGAGCCCTGGTCTGGGAAGATCCCACATGCCGCGGAGCGACTAAGCCCGTGAGCCACAATTACTGAGCCTGCGCGTCTGGAGCCTGTGCTCCGCAACAAGAGAGGCCGCGACAGTGAGAGGCCCGCGCACCGCGATGAAGAGTGGCCCCTGCTTGCCACAACTGGAGAAAGCCCTCGCACAGAAACGAAGACCTAACACAGCCATAAATAAATAAATAAATAAAATTAAAAAAAAAAAAAAATACAAACATACGAATAGGTAAAAATAGAATAGAATAAGATATACCGTGCTAACACTAATCAAAAGAAAGCTAAAGTGGTTGTATTAACTTCTACAATAAAGAATAATACCAGGGACAGAGAAATTCATCTTAAAACAAAGGGTTTAGGTTATCAGGAAAATAATTCTAGACACTTTTACACCTAATTTGTTTTTTGTTTTTTGTTTTTTTTTAAAAAAGCTTCAGGATACATAAGCCAAATCAGATAGATCTGCAAGGAGAAATAGACAAATTCACAACTAGAGTCAGAGATTTAATATCTCTCTTTGATAACTGACAGAATAAGCAGATAGAAAATCAATAAGGATAAAGAAGGCTTGAACAACACTATCAACCAAATTGACTTAATTGACATTTCTAGAATATTCCACTCTACAACAGCAGAATGAACATTATTCTTCTTAAGTTCACAATGAACATTTATTGAAATTAGACCAGTTTCTGGTTCAGAAAACTAGTCCCCGCAAGCTTAAAAGAATTTAGTACATACAAAGAATGTTATCTGACCACAACAGAATTAAATTAGAAATTAACAACAGAAATGTCTATGAAAAAAATCCCTAACCCCAAGTAATACAATTCTAGACAACCCATTGATCAAAGAAGAAATTAAAAGAAATTAGAATGTATTTCGTAGTGAAAGAATATGGCAATATAAAAATGTATGGAAAGATGCTAAAACAGTATATTGGGAAAATACATGGCACAAAACACCTATATATTAGAAAAAAGATCTCATATCAATAATTTCTGCTCCCGCCTTAAGAAAAGTAAGCCTAAATTAATCAGAAAAAAAGGAGAAATTATGAGTTGAAATCAATCAAGTAGAAAACCAAAGAGTGACAGAGAAAAAAAAATCAATGAAATCAAAAGCTATTTAGGACCGGAAACTGCTGCAGTTCTCAGCCGTGGTTAATAGTTGTTGTCAAGAGGATCCCAGGGCTCTTTGCTGTAGGGATGAGGAGCTGATGGGGACCCAGGAGGGTTTCTTGGAGTCTCTGTGGAGCCCCTGGGCCAGCTCCCCTAGTGAAGGCTGTAGGCTCTTCCTTCCAGCCCCAGCAGCTCTGGTTGAGTCCACAGGTGCCCACCTGGCCTCTGGTTCCTGGGAAGAGTGGAGTTGTCAGCAAGAGAGCCTGGGTGCTGAGGCCCAGGGGGAAGATGCCAGCCAACTGGAGTGCTCCTGGGCCATCCCTGGCTCTGACTACAGGGGGATGTGAAAACTCCTGTGAGCCGTGTGGCTGACAGGGTCTTGGTGCTCTAGCCTGGTGTCAGGCCTGAGCCGCTGAGGTGGGAGAGCCGAGTTCAGGACATTGGACCACCAGAGACCTCATGGTCTCACATAATATCAATCAGCGAGAGCTCTCTCAGAGATCTCCGTCTCAACACTAAGACCCAGCTCCACCCAACAGCCAGCAAGCTCCAGTGCTGGACACCCCACACCAAAAAACTAGCAAGAACACAACCCCACCCGTTAGCAGAGAGGCTGCCTAAAATCATACTAAGTTCACAGACACCCCAAAACACACCACTAGACGTGGTCCTGTCCATCAGAAAGACCAGATCCAGCCCCACCTACCAGAACACAGGCACCAGTCCCCTACACCAGGAAGCCCTCACAAGCCACTGAACCAACCTCACCCACTGGCGGCAGACACCAAAAACAACAGGAACTACGAACCTGCAGCCTGCAAAAAGGAGACGCCACACACAGTAAGTTAAACAAAATGAGAAGACAGAGAAATGCAGCAGATGAAGGAGCAAGGTAAAAATCCACCAGACCAAACAAATGAAAAGGAAATAGGCAGTCTACCTGAAAAAGAATTCAGAGTAATTATAGTGGAGATGATCCAAAATCTTGGAAATAGAATGGAGAAAATACAAGAAACGTTTAACAAGGACCTAGAAGAACAAAACAGCAAACAAACAATGATGAACAACACAATAAATGAAATTAAAAATTCTCTAGAAGGAATCAATAGCAGAATAACTGAGGCAAAAGAACAGATAAGTGACCTGGAAGATAAAATAGTGGAAATAACTACCACAGAGCAGAATAAAGAAAAAAGAATGAAAAGACTTGAGGACAGTCTCAGAGACCTCTGGGACAACATTAAATGCACCAACATTCGAATTATAGGGGTCCCAGAAGAAGAAGTGAAAAAAAAAAAAGGGACTGAGAAAATATTTGAAGAGATTATAGGTGAAAACTTCCCTAACATGGGAAAGGAAATAGTCAATCAAGTCCAGGAAGCACAGAGAGTCCCATACAGGATAAATCCAAGGAGAAACACGCCAAGACAAATATTAATCAAACTATCAAAAATTAAATACAAAGAAAAAATATTAAAAGCAGCAAGGGAAAAGCAACAAATAACATACAAAGGAATCCCCATGAGGTTAACAGCTGATCTTTCAGCAGAAACTGCAAACCAGAAGGGAGTGGCAGGACATATTTAAAGCGATGAAATGGAAAATCCTACAACCAAGACTACTCTACCCAGCAAGGATCTCATTCAGATTCGACAGAGAAATTAAAACCTTTACAGACAAGCAAAAGCTAAGAAAATTCAGCACCACCAAACCAGCTTTACAACAAATGCTAAAGGAACTTCTCTAGGCAGGAAACGCAAGAGAAGGAAAAGACCTACAATACCAAACCCAAAACAATTAAGAAAATGGTAATAGGAACATACATATTGATAACTAACTTAAATGTAAACGGATTAAATGCTCCAATCAAAAGACATAGACTGGCTGAATGGATACAAAAACAAGACCCATATATATGCTGTCTACAAGAGACCCACTTCAGACCTAGGGACACATACAGACTGAAAGTGAGGGGACGGAAAAAGATATTCCATGCAAATGGAAATCAAAAGAAAGCTGGAGTAGCAATTCTCATATCACACAAAATAGACTTTAAAATAAAGACTATTTCAAGAGACAAAGAAGGACACTACATAATGATCAAGGGATCAATCCAAGAAGAAGATATAATAATTGTAAATATTTATGCACCCAACATAGGAGCACCTCAATACATAAGGCAAATGCTAACAGCCATTAAAGGGGAAATTGACAGTAACACAATCATAGTAGGGGACTTTAACACCCCACTTTCACCTATGGACAGATCATCCAAAATGAAAATAAATAAGGAAACACAAGCTTTAAAAGACACATTAAACAGGATGGACTTAATTGATATTTATAGGACATTCCATCCAAAAACAACAGAATACACTTTCTTCTGAAGTGCTCATGGAACATTTTCCAGGATAGATCATATCTTGGGTCACAAATCCAGCCTTGGTAAATTTAAGAAAATTGAAATCTTATCAAGTATCTTTTCCGACCACAACGCTATGAGACTAGACATCAATTACAGGAAAAAAATACTGTAAAAAATACAAACACATGGAGGCTAAACAATACACTACTTAATAACCAAGAGATCACTGAAGTAATCAAAGAGGGAATCAAAAAATACCTAGAGACAAATGACAATGAAAACATGATGATCCAAAACCTATGGGATGCAGTAAAAGCAGTTCTAAAAGGGAAGTTTACAGCAATACAATCCTACCTCAAGAAACAAGAAAAATCTCAAATAAACAACCTAAACTTACACCTAAAGCAATTAGAGAAAGAAGAACAAAAAAACCCGGAAGTTAGCAGAAGGAAAGAAATCATAAAGATCAGATCAGAAATAAATGAAAAAGAAATGAAGGAAACAATAGCAAAGATCAATAAAACTAAAAGCTGGTTCTTTGAGAAGATAAACAAAATTGATAAACCATTAGCCAGACTTATCAAGAAAAAAAGGGAGAAGACTCAAATCAACAGAATTAGAAATGAAGAAGAAGTAAAAACGGATACTGAATAAATACAAAGGATCATGAGAGACTACTACAAGCAACTATATGCCAATAAAATGGACAACCTGGAAGAAATGGACAAATTCTTAGAAAAGCACAACCTTCCAAGACAGAACCATGAAGAAATAGAAAATATGAACAGACCAATCACAAGCACTGAAATTGAAACTGTGATTTAAAATCTTCCAACAAACAAAAGCCCAGGACTAGATGGCTTCACAGGTGAATTCTATCAAACATTTAGAGAACAGCTAACACCTATCCTTCTCAAACGCTTCCAAAATACAGCAGAGGGAGGAACACTCCTAAACCCATTCTATGAGGCCACCATATACCAAAACCAGACAAAGATGTCACAAAAAAAGAAAACTACAGGCCAATATCACTGATGAACAGAGATCCAAAAATCTTCAACAAAATACTAGCAAACAGAATCCAACTGTACATGAAAAGGATCACACACCATGATCAACTGGGGTTTTTCCAGAAATGCAAGGATTCTTCACTATACGCATATCAATCAATGTGATAAGCCATATTAACAAACTGAAGGAGAAAAACCATACGATCATCTCAATAGATGCAGAAAAAGCATTTGACAAAATTCAACACCCATTTATGATAAAAACTCTACAGAAAGTAGGCAGAGAGGGAACTTACCTCAACATAATAAAGGCCATATATGACAAACCCACAGCCAACATCATTCTCAGTGGTGAAAAACTGAAACCATTTCCACTAAGATCAGGAACAAGAGAAGGTTGCCCACTGTCACCACTATTATTCAACATAGTTTTGGAAGTTTTAGCCATGGCAATCAGAGAAAAAAAAGAAATAAAAGGAATCCAAATTGGAAAAGAAGAAGTAAAACTGTCACTGTTTGCAGATGGCATGATACTATACACAGAGAATCCTAAAGATGCTACCAGAAAACTACCAGAGCTAATCAATGAATTTGGTAAAGTAGCAGGATACAAAATTAATGAACAGAAACCTCTTGCATTCCTATACACTAATGATGAAAAATCTGAAAGAGAAATTAAGGAAACACTCCCATTTATCACTGCAACAAAAAGAATAAAATACCTAGGAATAAGCCTACCTAAGGAGACAAAAGACCTGTATGCAGAAAACTATAAGACACTGATGAAAGAAATTAAAGATGATACAAATAGATGGAGAGATATACCATGTTCTTGGATTGGAAGAATCAACATTGTGAAAATGACTATACAACCCAAAGCAATCTACAGATTCAATGTAATCCCTATCAAACTACCACTGGCATTTTTCACAGAACTAGAACAAAAAATTGTACAATTTGTATGGAAACACAAAAGACCCCGAATAGCCAAAGCAATCTTGAGAAAGAAAAATGGAGCTGGAGGAATCAGGCTCCCTGACTTCAGACTATACTACAAAGCTACAGTAATCAAGACAGTATGGTACTGACACAAAAACAGAAATATAGATCAATGGAACAGGATAGAAAGCCCAGAGATAAACCCATTCACATATGGTCACCTTATCTTTCATAAAGGAGGCAGGAATATACAATGGAGAAAAGACAGTCTCTTCAATAAGTGGTGCTGGGAAAACTGGACAGCTATGTGTGAAAGTATGAAATTAGAACACTTCCTAACCCCATACACAAAAATAAACTCAAAATGGATAAAAGACCTAAATGTAAGGCCAGACACTATAAAACTCTTAGAGGAAAACATAGGCAGAACACTCTATGACATAAATCACAGCAAGATCCTTTTTGACCCATCTCCTAGAGAAATAGAAAGTAAAACACAAATAAACAAATGGGACCTAATGAAACTTAAAAGCTTTTGCACAGCAAAGGAAAACATAAACAAGACGAAAAGACAACCCTCAGAATGGGAGAAAATATTTGCAAATGAAGCAACTGACAAAGGATTAATCTCCAAGATGTATAAGCAGCTCATGCAGCTCAATATCACAAAAACAAAAACCCCATCCAAAAATGGGCAGAAGACATAAATAGACATTTCTCCAGAGAAGATACACAGATTGCTGACAAATACATGAAAGGATGCTCAACATCAGTAAGTAGTAGGGAAATGCAAACCAAAAGTACAATGAGGTATCACCTCACACCAGTCAGAACGGCCATCATCAAAAAATCTACCAACAATAAATGCTGGAGAGGGTGTGGAGAAAAGGGAACCCTCTTGCACTGTTAGTGGGAATGTAAATTGATACAGCCACTATGGAGAACAGTATGGAGGTTCCTTAAAAAACTAAAAATAGAACTACCATATGACCCAGAAATCCCACTACTGGGCATATACCCTGAGAAAACCATAATTCGAAAAGAGTCATGTACCACAATGTTCACTGCAGCACTATTTACAATAGCCAGGACATGGAAGCAACCTAAGTGTCCATCTACTGATAAATGGATAAAGAAGATGTGGCACATGTATACATGGAATATTACTCAGCCATAAAAAGAAACAAAATTGAGTTATTTGTTGTGAGGTGGATGGACCTAGAGTCTGTCAGACAGAGTGAAGTAAGTCAGAAAGAGTAAGACAAATACCATATGCTAACACATATATATACGGACCTAAAAAAAAAAAAATTGTTCTGATGAACCTAGGGGCAGGACAGGAATAAAGACGCAGATGTAGAGAATGGACTTGAGGACACTGGGAGGGCGAAGCATAAGCTGAGACAAAATGAGAGGGTAGCATTGACATATATACACTACCAAATGTAAAATAGATAGCTAGTGGGAAGCAGCTACATAGCACAGGGAGATCAGCTCGGTGCTTTGTGACCACTTAGAGGGGTGGGAAATGGAGGGTGGGAGGGAGACACAAGAGGGAGGGGATATGGGGATATATATATACATATAGCTGATTCACTTTGTTATACAGCAGAAACTAACACAACATTGTAAAGCATTTATACTCCAATAAAGATGTTTAAAAAACTCTTTAGAGATCAACAAAATTGATAAACCTTTAGCTAATAAATTTGATAACCTTTGGTTTTTAGCCAAAAAGAAAGACTCAAATTACCAACATAAGGAATGACATGATATCATTACAGATTCTACAGACATTAAAAGGATAACAAAGAAATATAAATAAATCTGTGACAATAAGTTCACCAACTTAGATGAATTGAATAAAATTTTTGACACAAGCATCCATAGTTCACTCAACAAAGAAATAGATAACCTTCCCAAAAGAAAACGCCAGACCCAGAAGGCTTACCTGGTGAATTACCGCAAATATTTAAGAAAGAAGTAATGCAATTCTACACAAACTCTTCCAGACAATTGAAGAGGAAAGAATACTTCCCAGTTCATTTTATTAGGGCAGCATTACTGTGATTCCAAAACGAAAGACATTATAAAACAGATAACACACATATACACACACACAGAGGAAATATGCAAACACCTTATCTCTTAATGGTGGGAATCAGATGTGATCTTTATTTTCTTCTTTTAAAGTTTCGCTCTTTTCCTAAAACTTTCTCCAGTTAATACATATTACTTTAATCATCAGAAAAACCAAACAAGGTTTTTTCTTTTTCTTTTTTTTTAAAGAGCAGCCCAAGGAAACTAAGCAGTCCCAACTCTTCCTTGTAAATCAGAGTTCAAGTTCTATTATAAGACATCCTCATTACCACTCCTACAAGAAAGGCAATCCACAAGCCAATATAATATACCACCTCAAAAAAATTCCTTTGTTAATATCCTCTCATTCTTATCTGAGAAAGGTGAGAAAATAGATAAAACGTAGTTCCTTACAGTTTGCAAATATCTAGCTTTTTCCGCAAAATAAAAAATTAAGAAAGGAATTAAAGAGTCTTTATAAAGCTAAAGTTTTAACCACAGACTTAGAACAGCATAGCATTTTCTTTCGTGAATTTATTAGTCCTGATTTATATTCTCAAAACGTTACTAATATTCTCTATAAAACTAACCTCCATTCAGTGAGAAGTGATTAGAAAGTTTTAAAAACATTTTTTTCAGATCTTTACATTTTTGTTAAAAGTATTATATTCTAGTGCAGATAGTGCTAACATTGAGAACCCAAGCTCGTTTAGCTACATTTATTACAGAATTTCTGACTAAGTTAAGCCAGGTCCCTCTCCATTTACTGGGCGAAGATGATAAGCAGGGTTGAGATAGAAACACAAATGAGACATGGCCACTTCATGCAGAAAGCTCACAGATGGGAGGAAAGCAGATATCTAAGCTCCTACCATAAATAGCAGGTAACAGAACTATTAAGATTTTAAGAAAATATTGGTGGCCCATGAACCACCTAAAATTCCCATGTACTATTTAAAATTATCTTGCATGTGATGCATGGCCACTAAAAAATTTCAAGTAGAGTCGATTTAATAGTCCAAAGTCAGCCTGCTAATCAAGATGTGGTCTGATTAAATTCAGTTTCCTAGACTCCTAATTGTGGAGGTGGGAGCAGGCACCACGCATTTGGAGGAAGGTGCTCATTTCCACCTCTGTTCCTCCTCATCTGCCTCCTTCCCCACTCTTCTGTGTCCATCAGGTCCCAGCATAGCTTTCACATGGCTCTCCACTGATCCAAGTGCCACCCGTTCTTCCAAGCCCAGGTTACTTAGTGTAGAGGCACTTGGGCCTTTGTTAGGAGGGTCAACCGCTGAATAGACTCCAGAAATTCAACAAGGACTGAGCCACTGAACAGTCTGGTCCTTAGACCAGCACCAGCTGCAGCTGCAGCAGCACCTTCACCTGGAATTAACGTTAGATATACAGACTCAGTCCTCCCACCTTCTCCAAGACCTACTTAATCAGAACAAGCGTTTAAAAAAGATCCCATGTGATTCATATGCAAAGTAAATTTTACAAAGCCCTGACCTTGCATACTAAACTAAGCCAGCAGTTCAGTCTCAGAAAGGTTGGACCCTCCGTTAGAATCAGGATTTTGGATGACTTGTCTCAATGACCCCTCTCAGCAACATCTTTATGATGTATTTACGGTGTCACACGTTGTATATTTTAACTATAAAGACTGCTAATTACTGTTCCCTTCCTAATAGCATAAGCCATTACTATAAAAACAAAAAACAAACAAAAAAACCAGCTGCCAAGAATCAACCACCATTACCAACAGACCATGAGCAGGGGAAATGAAAAGTGACTGCCAAACTCTTCACTAACCTTCCCACCTGGGCCCCAACTGATGCAGGACTCAGTAACCTTCCAGACAAGGCACTGACCAAGCCATTAGCTCGTGATCACTCTCCAAGGACACAGAATAGGATGGGAAGATTAATAGAGCCTTAAAGAGGATCTGTGATGGAGATCTGGGATGTGGGGTGGGTGGGGAGAGAGCCCCGGTTCAGAAGCATTCAGGGGCTAACAGGGGAAGAGCAGCATGAAATGTCAAGAGCAATTTATCATTCCCCCAAATCCTGCTCTGCATACCTTGCTGGTCCTCACCCATCCGATCAATCAGTCCTAGCAACTCTACCCTTGCAGCTGTTCAGCTTAGTTATACTTGACCCCACTCTTTCATACCCAATCATATCCACCAACAAATCCTGTTGATTCACCCTTCAGAATTTAGCCAGAATCCAACCACTTCTTGTGGCCTCCACTCTACCACCTTACTCCGAGCCATCATCATCTTACACCTAGATAAGAGTCTCCTAACTGGCTCACTGCTTCCACCCTTGCCTCCTTCCATCTATTCTCAACCCAGCAGCCAGGGTAATCCTGTCAAGTACTCCACTCAAACCCACCCCAATACTTCCCCATCTCACTCACAGTAAAAGCCAAAGTTTTTACAGTCCTCTGAAGGTATTCAACATAAAAACAAACAAGGAAAAAAACCCTACTAGAGGAGTATGGACAAAACTATTGGACACCACCATGATTTTAAGGGTAGACATAACAAACTTGCATACCTCTCCGCCATTCATGGTGATCCTCAGAAGTACTTACTGTGGCAATTATGTCACCAACTATGCCCTATATGCCTTTCAGAAGAGTCCAATGTCAGATTTTGTTTCCTACTTTATGGTTTAGGATTAATTCACTTTCATTACTAACCAAAATATTTGTTGCAGGAAAATCCTGTGTAAGATTAAAATAGTCTATAAATAGGTAATTTACCAAAACCTCGATGGTTTAAAAGGAAAAGCTTCCTTCTACCTTAGCAATCAAACCAAAAGCAGAAGCAAGAGGACATCATGATGTATCATCACACTATTTTATGCAAGTAATTACTGAGTAATAAACTCATCTGGACTCGATTTCCTTCCCATAGAACTAAAAGGTAATTATGTCTCTGAGTTTGTCCATGTCAATGGCACTGCTCTAGAACATTCAGATAACTGAAATATGGAGAACTTTTTAAAAAACCAGTCTAATAAAGAAAACCACATAATTTTATGGTAACATTTTTACAATGTGTTTATAACGTAACACATTGACACTGTATGTCTTAATGCCTCATTCTGTTAATTACTTTATTACCATCATTACTAAATAGTTGCCATGAACAAAGACTGCCAAGAATCAGTCTTTCAGCCTGATCATTACCATTTATACAAATTGTATTTCAGAAATATTTTCATTTATCTTCAGTTGTTTCTTGAAAACAATCTGGTGGACAAACTGCAGTCCACTAATAAACTGCAGGTCCGAAGGGACTTTAAATAAATGTTGGAGGAACTTCCCTGGTGGTCCAGTGGGTAGGACTCTGTGCTCCCAATGCAGGGGGCTTGGGTTCAATCCCTGGTTGGGGAATTAGATCACACATGCATGCCGCAACTAGGAAGTCTGCATGCCACAACTAAAGATCCCACATGCCACAACGAAGATCCTGCATGCCACAACTAAGACCCGGCACAGCCAAAATAAATAAATAAATAAATATATATATATATATTTTTTAAGTTACAATTCAAAAAAATTAAAAAATAAATGTTGGAAATCCTATTATAATGATCTTAAGAAGTGATTCTATTGGCTGGCAAAATAATGGTCCCTGCATTCAAGAAACAGAAAAAATACAAAATTTACTATATTTTGACTTACTCTTTGAAAGACATGGACATTTTCCCTAAATTGTTGTACAAAAACAGGTACACTTTTTAGAAGGTTTGATTTCCTCCTACCAACAGTCAATGAAAATCACACCTCTTTAATTCACCAGAGAAAATTATTTGTAGTTCATTATGCTCACTTCTCTTCTGATAATATTTGACTTATTTAACAAAAGGAGTATTTCTTTTTAAACCTAAATTGTAAAACAAAGCAGAAGAGAATTGCTCTTATTTTTCACATTTATTGAGAAATAAATCCACTGCTATTTCTGTCTCCTTAATAGGGCTGCTAGAAAAATCAAATCAAAATTCTATGGAGAAGAACACAGCAAGGGGGCAGCTGTCTGCAAGCTAGGAAGGGTGCTCTCGCTAGAGACCAATCAGCTGGCATCTTCATCTTGGACTTCCCAGCATTCAGAACTTCCCAACTGGCCCAGAAAGCTGTTTTCTCAGTTTTCCGCCAGCTCATTAGCCACAGGATCCAATCCATTGCCAGCACAGGCTGTTACAACTCCAACCTGGGTCCAGAGATGGGCTTTGGACTGTGCAGACATAAAGGATAATAGTTTAAAAAAACTAATACACCAGAGGGCAGACAGCAGAAGCAAGAAGAACTACAATCCTGCAGCCTGTGGGACAAAAACCACATTCACAGAAAGATAGACAAGATGAAAAGGCAGAGGGCTAGGTACCAGATGAAGGAACAAGATAAAACCCCAGTAAAACAACTAAATGAAGTGGAGATAGGCAACCTTCCAGAAAAAGAATTCAGAATAATGATAGTGAAGATGATCCAGGACCTAGGAAAAAGAATGGAGGCAAAGATCGAGAAGATGCAAGAAATGCTTAACAAAGACCTAGAAGAATTAAAGAACAAACAAACAGAGATGACCAATACACTAACTGAAATGAAAACTACACTAGAAGGAATCAATAGCAGAATAACTGAGGCAGAAGAACGGATAAGTGACCTGGAAGACAGAATGGTGGAATTCACTGCTATGGAACAGAATAAAGAAAAAAGAATGAAAAGAAATGAAGACAGCCTAAGAGACCTCTGGGACAACATTAAATGCAACAATATTCGCATTATAGGGGTCCCAGAAGGAGAAGAGAGAGAGAAAGGACCCGAGAAAATCTTTGAAGAGATTATAGTCGAAAACTTCCCTAACATGGGAAAGGAAATAGCCACCCAAATCCAGGAAGTGCAGAGAGTCCCATACAGGATACACCCAAGGAGAAACACGCCAAGACACATAGTAATCAAACTGGCAAAAATTAAAGACAAAGAAAAATTACTGAAAGCAGCAAAGGAAAAATGACAAATAACATACAAGGGAACTCCCATAAAGTTAACAGCTGATTTCTCAGCAGAAACTCTACAAGCCGGAAGGGAGTGGCATGATATATTTAAAGTGATGAAAGGGAAGAATCTACAACCAAGGTTACTCTACCTGGCAAGGATCTCATTCAGATTTGATGGAAATCAAAAACTTTACAGACAAGCAAAAGCTAAGAGAATTCAGCACCACCAAACCAGCTCTACAACAAATGCTAAAGGAACTTCTCTAAGTGGGAAACACAAGAGAAGAAAAGGACCTACAAAAACAAACACAAAACAATTAAGAAAATGGTCATAGGAACATACCTATCGATAATTACCTTAAATGTGAATGGATTAAATGCTCCAACCAAAAGACACAGGCTTGCTGAATGGATACAAAAACAAGACCCATATATATGCTGTCTACAAGAGACCCACTTCAGACCTAGGGACACATACAGACTGAAAGTGAGGGGATGGAAAAAGATATTCCATGCAAATGGAAATCAAAAGAAAGCTGGAGTAGCAATACTCATATCAGATAAAATAGACTTTAAAATAAAGAATGTTACAAGAGACAAGGAAGGACACTACACAATGATCAACAGATCAATCCAAGAAGAAGATATAACAATTGTAAATATATATGCACCCAACATAGGAGCACCTCAATACATAAGGCAACTGCTAACAGCTATAAAAGAGGAAATCGACAGTAACACAATAATAGTGGGGGACTTTAACACCTCACTTACACCAATGGAGAGATCATCCAAAATGAAAATAAATAAGGAAACAGAAGCTTTAAATGACACAATAGACCAGATAGATTGAATTGATATTTATAGGACATTCCATCCAGAAACAGCAGATTACACTTTCTTCTCAAGGGCACATGGAACATTCTCCAGGATAGATCACATCTTGGGTCACAAATCAAGCCTCAGTAAATTTAAGAAAATTGAAATCATATCAAGCATCTTTTCTGACCAAAACGCTATGAAATTAGAAATGAATTACAGGGAAAAAAACACAAAAAACACAAACACATGGAGGCTAAACAATATGTTACTAAATAACCAAGAGATCACTGAAGAAATCAAAGAGGAAATCAAAAAATACCTAGAGACAAATGACAATGAAAACACGATGATCCAAAACCTATGGGATGCAGCAAAACCAGTTCTAAGAGGGAAGTTTATAGCTATACAAGCCTACCTCAAGAAACAAGAAAAATCTCAAATAAACAATCTAACCTTACACCTAAAGGAACTAGAGAAAGAAGAACAAACAAAACCTAAAGTTAGCAGAAGGAAAGAAATCATACAGATCGGAGTGGAAATAAATGAAATAGAAACAAAGAAAACAATAGCAAAGATCAATAAAACTAAAAGCTGGTTCTTTGAGAAGATAAACAAAATTGATAAGCCATTAGCCAGAGTCATCAAGAAAAAGAGGGAGATGACTCAAACCAATAAAATTAGAAATGAAAAAGGAGAAGTTACAACAGACACAGCAGAAATACAAAGCATCCTAATAGACTACTATAAGCAACTCTATGCCAATAAAATGGACAACCTGGGAGAAATGGACAAATTCTTGGAAAGGTATAAGCTTCCAAGACTGAACCTGGAAGAAATAGAAAAGAAACTATGAACAGACCAATCACAAGTAATGAAATTGAAACTGTGATTAAAAATCTTCCAACAAACAAAAGTCCAGGACCAGATGGCTTCACAGGTGAATTCTATCAAACATTTAGAGAAGAGCTAACACCCATCTTTCTCAAACTCTTCCAAAAAATTGCAGAGGAAGGAACACTCCCAAACTCATTCTGTGAGGCCACCATCACCCTGATACGAAAACCAGACAAAGATACTACAAAAAAAGAAAATTACAGACCAATATCACTGATGAATGTAGATGCAAAAATTCTCAACAAAATACTAGCAAACAGAATCCAACAACACATTAAAAGGATCATACACCATGATCAAGTAGAATTTATCCCAGGGATGCAAGGATTCTTCAGTATACATAAATCAATCAATGTGATCCACCATATTAACAAATTGAAGAATAAAAACCATATGATCATCTCAATAGATGCAGAAAAAGCTTTTGACAAAATTCAACACCCATTTATGATAAAAACTCTCCAGAAAGTGGGCATAGAGGGAACCTACCTCAACATAATAAAGGCCATATATGACAAACCCACAGCAAATGTCATTCTCAATGGTGAAAAACTGAAAGCATTTCCTCTAAGATCAGGAACAAGACAAGAGTGTCCACTCTCACCACTATTATTCAACATAGTTTTGGAAGTCCTAGCCATGGCAGTTGAAGAAGAAAAAGAAATAAAAGGAATACAAATTGGAAAAGAAGAATTAAAACTGTCACTGTTTGCAGATGACATGATACTATACATAGAGAATCCTAAAGATGCCACCAGAAAACTACTAGAGCTAATCAATGAATTTGGTAAAGTAGCAGGATACAAAATTAATTCACAGAAATCTCTTGCATTCCTATACACTAACGATGAAAAATCTGAAAGAGAAATTAAGGAAACACTCCACTGATACAAAAAGAATAAAATACCTAGGAATAAACCAACCTAGGGAGACAAAACACCTGTATGCAGAAAACTATAAGACACTGATGAAAGAAATTAAAGATGATACCAACAGATGGAGAGATATACCGTGCTCTTGGATTGGAAGAATCAATATTGTGAAAATGACTACACTACCCAAAGCAATCTACAGATTCAATGCAATCCCTATCAAATCACCAATGGCATTTTTTATAGAACTGGAACAAAAAATCTTAAAATTTGTATGGAGACACAAAAGACCCCAAATAGCCAAAGCAGTCTTGAGGGAAAAAAACAGAGCTGGAGGAATCAGACTCCCTGACTTCAGACTATACTACAAATCTACAGTAATCAAGACAATATGGTACTGGCACATAAACAGAAACATAGATCAATGGAACAAGATAGAAAGCCCAGAGATAAACCCACGCACCTATGGTCAACTAATCTATGACAAAGGACGCCAGGATATACAATGGAGAAAAGACAGTCTCTTCAATAAGTGGTGCTGGGAAAACTGGACAGCTACATGTAAAAGAATGAAATTAGAACACTCCTTAACACCATACACAAAAATAAACTCAAAATGGATTAGAGACCTAAATGTAAGACCGGACACTATAAAACTCTTAGATGAAAACATAGGAAGAACACTCTTTGACATAAATCACAGCAAGATCTTTTTTGACCCACCTCCTAGAGTAATGGAAATAAAAACAAAAATAAACAAATGGGACCTAATGAAACTTAAAAGCTTTTGCACAGCAGAGGAAACCATAAACAAGACGAAAAGACAACCCTCATAAGGGGAGAAAATATTTGCCAACGAATCAACAGACAAAGGATTAATCTCCAAAATATATAAACAGCTCATGCAGCTCAATATTAAAAAAAACAAACAACCCAATCCAAAAATGGGCAGAAGACGTAAATAGACATTTCTCCAAAGAAGACATACAGATGGCCAAGAAGCACATGACAAGCTGCTCAACATCACTAATTATTAGAGAAACGCAAATCAAAACTACAATGAGGTATCACCTCACACCAGTTAGAATGGGCATCATCAGAAAATCTGCAAACAATAAATGCTGGAGAGGGTGTGGAGTAAAGGGAGCCCTCTTGCACTGTTGGTGGGAATGCAAATTGATACAGCCACTATGGAGAACAGTATGGAGGTTCCTTAAAAAACTAAAAATAGAATTACCATATGATCCAGCAATCCCACTACTGGGCATATACCCTGAGAAAACCATAATTCAAAAAGGGTCATATACCACAATGTTCATTGCAGCACTATTTACAATAGCCAGGTCATGGAAGCAACCTAAATGCCCACTGACAGACGAATGGATAAAGAAGAGGTGGTACATATATACAACGGAATATTACTCAGCCATAAAAAGGAACGAAATTGGGTCATTTGTTGAGACGTGGATGGATCTAGAGACTGTCATACAGAGTGAAGTAAGTCAGAAAGAGAAAAATAAATATTGTATATTAACGCATATATGTGGAACCTAGAAAAATAGTACAGATGAACCGGTTTGCAGAGCAGAAATTGAGACACAGATGTAGAGAACAAATGTATGGACACCAAGGGGGGAAAGCGGCAGGGTGGGGGTGGTGGTGTGATGAACTGGGAGATTGGGATTGACATGTATACACTGATGTGTATAAAATGGATGACTAATAAGGACCTGCTGTATAAAAAAATAAATTTAATTTAATTTAAAATTTTTTAAAAAAATTCTATGGAAACTCTTTGCAAACCATCTCAAGTCATACTCATCTAAGTCAGAATTAGCAATCAACCAATAATCGTCTACCGTCTACCAAATACCTACTTCTGGCCAGGCAGTATAAGAGGTGTGAGTGAGATCAAAATAACAAGATCTGGACCCTACCCAGTAAGGACCCACGAGCCAGGGGGAAAGATAAAACATTACAAAACAGTAGTTGGTGTTGGAAGAGAATTATGGGCAAGAGCACAGAGCAAGCAATCAACACAAACTGCACAACTAAAGAGACAGCTGAATAGTTCACATTCATATAGCAATTTCCTTATGCTTTCTCTGTTCTAAATGTTTGCCACATATGAATTTATTTAATCCTCATAACAGCCCTATGAGGTGGGTCTGATTATTATTATTTCCATTTTAAAGTCAAAGAAACCTAGACGCAGAGAGGTTAAGTAACTTGCCCAAGGACACAAAACTAGTTAATAGCAGAGCCAAGATTTAACCTCAGGTAGACTGCAGAGTTCACAATCCTACATACACATGATTCTATGCAGCAGAATCATGCAGCATCTGAGCAAAGAAATGAACTCTCTCTGCCTGAGATAGTCAAGGAAAGCCTTTGAGGGGCTGACATTTGAGTTGGTCCTGAAGGAAAAGAAAGGATTCCTCAAAGGAAGGAGATGAAGTAGTACACCCCAGGCAAACACAAAGACTTATACAAAGGTTTATTTGAGCAAAGAGGAAAAGTCCTAAGGGTGAGAACAGGGGGAGGCAGGTGGGGAGGGGAGAGTGGTAGGAGATAAGGCGCCACCATAGGCATAGCCCACATGATAAAGAACCTGTATGTCAGAACTATGGGTTGTACTTGAACCTGAAACAACAGAGACATCCCAGAAGATGGGGCAAGGGAAAGGTTCTTTGGCAATCGTTCTCCCCATTTCCCACTAATTCCCCATTCCTAAAGAGATAGTCCAAGCATGACTTCCTTGTGGACTCTGCCACCAACATTTTATAGCTTTTGGAATCACAGTGAGATCAAGACCATCTGGCCAGACTTTCCTTTAGGACCACTGCCCCTAGCCCCACCCACATCCCTTTACAGACCATGTCTACACATATCTTTTCATCTTTTCCTGTCAGCTCAAAAGAAAGAAATGCACTTTCTCTTTCCTCTATCAAAGCTTGGAATCCCATCCTTTCCCATCCCCAGGTACTACCTTTATCTCAACCTTACCTCTAGGACCATAGCATCCTTCATCTCTCTGCTGATAGCATAATGATTTCCCTCCTTTCCTAAAAATGCTAATTCATTGAATCCAGCTCCTTCAACCACAATCCTGTTTTTCTCCTTCCTTTCACAGTCCAATCCCCATATACGAGTATCGGGTACCCATTACTCTTTATCATCATAGCTCAGCCGCCTGTCCTCTTTTAATTCGCTGAAAATTCTTAAAGGGTTAAAAGTTGAGACCTGCAAATTTGACTCTGAGCCTCACCAGCAGAAGCTAAATCATAAGCAGATTAATGAACTTCTACCAACCTTCAGCTTCCCTACTTACAGAGTGATAAATTGTACCTACTCTAAATGCATCAATAGTAAATGAATTGCATACGAGTAAATTAATTAGTGTATGTCAAACCCTTCCCATAGTGCCTAATCCATAGTAAGAGCTCAATAAACTTCACTGTCAATATTGGCAACAATACTAGAATTGCCATAGATCTCATTCTTAATTTCTCTCTTTCCAATACTCTTTGCAGGTCTTTCCTCCCTGATCTTAAATGATGCCATGCTTTACTGGTTCTCCTCTTAAATTCTAATTTTGCCATACTGTCTGATCCAACAGACATTGTCTCATCTAATCTGAATCAAGGTCTCAGCAGCATGATAGCCAACCACTCCTTCCTTTTTAGATCGCTTGCCCCTCCTAGGCCTCCCCACTACCAGACACTCCTGATTTTCCTTCTACCTCATTCAATAAATACTCCTTTCTCTGTTGCCTTAGGTAATTCTACCTCATTCATTTCCTAGCTATAAAACATGGTTCTTCTTCTCCTTTCTTCACTTCTCCTTTGTTCTCTGTATAGCCACACTCTCCTCTTCCCTGGGTAGTTCCAGGTCTTTAAGTACCTCACACTGATAACTCATTCATTTTTATGAGTTTAAATATCTTGCCTTTAAACATCTTGCATATGATAACTCACACGTTTTTATATGTGGCATTGACCCTTCTCTCCTGAAGTCCGTAATCAAATACCCAATTTCTTACTCAACATCTCCACTTGGGTACCTAATAAATATTTCACACTTAACAAGATCAAAACAAAATTTGTGACGTCTGTCCTCCGATCAACCTGTTCCACCTCTGGCCTCCTCCATATCAATGAACGGCACCACCATCTCCCGTCACCAAGAGCATACAGACACAGTCAAACCATCAAAAAGAGCAATGTTCCTCTCTCCAAAATGTACTTTAGATCTGCCTTTACCCTCTGTCTCTACACTACACACTAGTCCAAGCCTCCGTCGCCTCTCAGCAAAAAAACTACACCAGCCACCTTCATGGTCACCCTGCTTCCTCTCTGGCCCTCTACAAGCATCTCCCACACAGGACCCAGAAATCTTTCTATAGATCAATCCCATGTCCCTTCTCACTACACCAGAATAAGTCCAAGTTTTATCCACAACCTCTTCATTTTACAGATAAGAAAAAATAATGTCCTACAAATTAAGTGACTTGCTCAATGTCATAAGCTAGCTATCAGTAAGGATGAGACTAAAACCAGACCTCCCTTCACCCAGGCCAGGGCTTCATTGCCCCACCCACTGCCCTCTGAAGGCACGTATTCTAATGACAATTACATCGATACACTCTCTTTAATAACAATAGCTCCTTACATCTATTCAGTTTGGGTTGGCAAAGAAACAGCACAGAAGTCCAGGCCTGAGGTTATTTAATCAACATTATCAGACCATGATCCTCTCCAGCACTAGCTCTGAGTGTTTAATGTTGAGGATAATAAAATGCAATCTGCAGAATCCATTTATATTTTCATCATGTCATCAGAAACCCAGAAGGCGCTGTTTATAGCCACAGATTGACAGACTCTGCTAAAAAAAATCTAATTAAGAATACAAGAAATGCTCCAAAGCATGCTGGGAGCATTAAATCCTCTGATCTAGCCATTGCGTGCTCTAGACACAGGAAATGGGTCAGTCCAGGAACATGTGAGTGGGTTTAGCAGTAAGTGTGTTTGCACACTTAGGCTGTTCTTACCTTCTAAAGAGACAGAACAGACACTGCAAAGAAAGACAAACAACTCATGAGCTTTAACACAACATAAAGTATTAGCAATTGATTTGAGAGCAAAGAAAAAGAATGAGTCCCGAAAGAAAATGGGCTAGTAAAGTGCTTCTGGGCTATGTGTGCTGTCTCTACTAGAAGCAGCAGAGATAGGCTTCAGCCACAGTGTGATTTTTACCTGGGTATCATGTTGCTCCTTAAATAAATACTTCAATTCATGGCTAATTTTGACAAATCAGTGTGTGGAACTGTCATCTAGTCCTCAGCACAGGGATATATAAAACCTCCGAATTAGGCAAATCGGGGTCCAAGTTTCAGGTGTGACACTTCGGAGCTATGTGACACTGGACAAATGGCTTCGTTTCTCTGAGGCTGCTCCATCATCTTTAAAAGACGGCTGTGGGCTTCCCTGGTGGCGCAGTGGTTGAGAATCTGCCTGCCAATGCAGGGGACATGGGTTCAAGCCCTGGTCTGGGAAGATCCCACATGCCGCGGAACAGCTAAGCCCGTGAGCCACAACTACTGAGCCTGCGCGTCTGGAGCCTGTGCTCCGCAACAAGAGAGGCCGCGATAGTGAGAGGCCCGCGCACCGCGATGAAGAGTGGCCCTCGCTTGCCGCAACTAGAGAAGGCCCTTGCACAGAAACGAGGACCCAACACAGCCAAAAATAGAATAATAATAAAAAAATAATAATAAAGGAATTCCTTTAAAAAAAAAAAAAAGACGGTTGTAGGAACCTGTTTTACAAGGTTGCTAGAGGTTAGAAATCATAAGTAGAAACCATCTAATAGGACATTTACTACTGATTGGAAGCTCTATTACTTTCTTTCCTCGAGCTTCATATCTAAGGAGAAGAAAAAAATCCATGCTGGAGTGTCTAGATCAGGTGGTTGCAATTTCTGTTCAGAAATACCGCTCAAGAGAAAGTGAGTATGGCTGAGGCAGATCTGCTGCTTCACAGATGGCTCTGGGCTTGTGAGTGCTGGGTACAAAATCACACGATGTGACAGACTCCTATACACATGGTCCGGATTTAGTGAGACCATGAGGAAACAATTGGGCAAATCCAGAAGAATGACACATTTTATAAGAAAATTGACCTTCAAAAAGCCAATGTCGTGAAGAAAAGGGGAGGGTTGTTACCTTAAATAAGAGACTTAAGGGACATGACAACCAATTCAGTGCATGCGTCTTAGTGAAATCCTAGTTTAAAAGCAGATTTACAGGTGATATTTTGGGCACGATTGGGGAAATCTGAACATATACTGGTCATTTGATAATATCAGGGCATTACTTCACTTTGAGTGACAATGGCACGGTGGTTATGTAGAAGAATGTCCTCATAGCTTGGAGATGCGCACTAAAGTATTTAGAGGGAAAGGGGTCTGATGTCTGTAATTTATTTTGAAAAGGTTGAAAAGTTATTAGGAGTATGCGTGCATGTGTTTGTGGTAGAAGTAAATATAGAAAATGTTAACAATTATTGACCCTAGGTGGTGGGTATATGGCCTCTTTGAACCAACCTACCTTCCTTCCTTCCTCTCTCTCTCTCTGTCTCTCTCATGTTTCAAAATATTCATAATAAAATGTTGTCTGGAAAAAAAAAAAAATGTTGTCTGGAGCTACAGCTGCAAGTCATTCAGCAGTCCAGGGAAAGAAATCAAGTCAAAAACCTGTCTGGTGCCTCCTCATTTGTTACTAGGAGTGCTTTTTCGTATTTGTTTTCAATGGTTCACTATCAGTCATTTCATTTATATTCAACCCACTCTCTCACCTGCTCACTACACAGAAATGGCTCTTGCCAGTCATCAAATCAACATGACGTTAGTACTGAGGATGGAAAGGAAAGAGGGGTCAAGCCCCTTGGCTTCCTGATTTGGGGCAAAGAATGGGAACTAGAGGCTCTGCCAAGTACACACAGTCCTGTGACAGTTGTAGAAGTGTCTGAAGAACTGATCAATTTCACCATTTGATATTCTAATAACCTAATAATTTTTAGCTAAGAATCCAAAGTAACCACAAAACTGTTGTGTTTCACCAGTACTTGGTATTTTAAAACACATCAAAGTCAAGTTAGAAAACTACTAGAATTCACCCAAACAAGTTATTAGATTACCAAAGGAAAATAAAACATGGTGAAATGCTCATTATACAGATAGGATGATCACATTTTAAACAGCCTGTCCTTTTAAAAGTCGTAGGTATGACTTGGGCAACACAACTATGAAGAAAAGCCAGGAAGTGATCAACATAAAATGAGAAAGTGACTTTTAGAAGGACGGAAGGAATTATCAATGGGAGGGAGCCCAGGACAAGCTTCCAGGGTGATAAAATTCTACTTCTTGATTTGAATCTACTTCTTGAGACAGTGATTCCAAGACTGTCCACCTTAAATAATTACCTACGCTGTGAATTTATGTGGTTTTCTGTAATTGTGTTATACTTTACAATTTAAAAGATTTTAAAGGGAGGACTGGAGAAATAGAGGTTGACTTCCATAGTGGTTTAACCTCTATTTTTTTTTTCTTTTGTTAGTAACAAAAGCCATTTTCCATTTGGTTTAACTCAGAAAAGCCTTTGTAGTGAGAAAATACTACTTGTAAAAGGTTTTTCATTCAAATGTAATAGAAATACACCTCCAACTAATAATATTCCTCAGGTCTATTAAAATGGAGGCTGGCACTATGGAAAAACAGTATAGAGATTCCTTACAAAAAACTAAAAATAGAGTTACCATATGATCCAGCAATCCTACTCCTGGGCATTTATCCAGAAAAGACAAAATCTCTAATTTGAAAAGATACATCATGCTCCCCAATGTTCACAGAAGCACTATTTACAGTAGCCAAGACATGGAAGCAACCCAAGTGTCCATCAACAGATGAATGATAAAGAAGATGTGATACACACACACACACACACACAATGGAATATCAGCCATAAAAAGAATGAAATATTGCCATTTGTGGCAACATGGATAGACCTAGAGATTATCATACTGAGTGAAGTAAGCCAGATAGACAAAGACAAATATTATATGATAACATTTATATGTGGAAGCTAAAAAATAATACAAATGAACTTATTTACAAAACAGAAACAGACTTACAGACATAGAAAACAAACTTACGTTTACCAAAGGGGAAAGGTGGGGGAGGAATAAATTAGGAGTATGGGATAACAGATACACACCACTATATATAAAACAGATGAACAACAAGGATTTACTGAATAGCACAGGGAACTATATTCAACATCTTGTAATAACCTATAATGGAAAAGAGTCAGAAAAAAATATGTATATATGTAAAACTGAATCACTTTGCTGTATACCGGAAAATAACACAGTATTGCAAATCATCTATACTTCAATTTAAAAAATGGTGACTGGGATCCACACATGCTTACTGCATGATATATATATATATTTTTTTAATTTTATTTTTATTTATTTATTTATTTTTGGTTGCATTGGGTCTTTGTTGTTGTGTGCGGGCTTCTCTTGTTGTGGGGAGCAGGGGCTACTCTTCATTGTGGTGCGCAGACTTCTCATTGGGTGACTTTTCTTGTTGCGGAGCACAGGCTCTAGGTGTGCGGGTTTCAGTAGTTGTGGCACCCAGGCTCAGTAGTTGTGGCTTGTGGGCTCCTAGAGTGCAGGCTCAGTAGTTGTGGTGCACGGGCTTAGTTGCTCCGCAGCATGTGGGATCTGCCCGGACCAGGGCTCGAACCTGTGTCCGCTGCACGGGCAGGCAGATTCTTAACCACTGTGCCACCAGGGAAGCCCTGCATAATATATATATATGTATTTTTTTTAACATCTTTATTGGAGTATAATTGCTTTATAATGGTGTGTTAGTTTCTGCTTTATAACAAAGTGAATCAGCTATACATATACATATATCCCCATATCTCTTCCCTCTTGCGTCTCCCTCCCTCCCACCCTCCCTATCCCACCCCTCTAGGAATAATATATTTTAAAACAAACATCTGAGTATCAAAGGAGCCAATGTACTGCTAGGCTTTGGAAAATAAAGGACACATCATCTTCTGAGATTTTACCATTTGAATGGCTCTAGGCAGACACTTGGGGTCAGGAATGGCCACAGTGCCCCTTCCCCCCATCTTCTATCAATGGTTTGAATCACATGGTTATCTAAAGACACCTAGTCAGGATTGGTAGGAAGCTGAAAGTCCAGACAACTGGGTTCAAGCCACAGTTCTCTAATAACCAAGGGTTTCCAGCAAATCACTCCACTCCTCTAAGATAACTTTGCACAAATCTACAGATTCTCTGAACCCTGTTCCACCTTAGGCTCTCACCTTGAAGTTTTGATGATAATAGTAACAGCATCTTTTATGGAACCTTAATTGACTCACTTACTCCTCAGTTCCCTGGTGCAGTTGTCAGAGCTACCGCAGCTGGTTGCACAGGTTGTGCCCTCAACAGTGGTGCCCAGCTGAGGAGACAAGTTGGGGCTAAAAGCTAGCCTGAGCTCTCTTTGTCAAACTACACAAATTCTTCTGGCGAAAGAGTCCTGTCTTCCTAATTCACATAAAGCCACTGTCTGTACTCAAGCCCAAAGAGTCCACCCCATGATGTCTTTTTGAGTTTATACAAAGGTGCTCAATGGGCTCTCAGGGGCCCTGATAGAAGTGTGATTATTATCTCTGTTTTCCAGATGAAGAAACGAAAGAATAGACCACGAAGTAATTGGCCCAATTTCACACAGTAAGTGGCAGAGCCAGGACTCTAAGCTGGGCAGTCTGGTTCCCGACCCACATCCCTAACCAGAAGGCTACGCTGCCCAAAGACACCTGTGTCAGTTGAGTTGTAAATAAAGATCTGACTTCCCACTGCCTATGCAATCTTCTCTCTTCAATGTGCCTCTTCCTCAAAACGTGGAAAAAGAATATAAGGCCCCAAATCCAGAGAAATGTCAAAATGTCTGCCCATATACTGTCAATTCACTCAACACTGTGGAGGTGAAATCATAACAATCTCTGTGATGTCACTGGATTTTAGCCTCTGTATTTAAAAAATCATCACACATATCCAGAGAATACAACTTGAAAGAATCTTATACACAACTTGATCCGCTATGGAATGAAAAATAAATATCCACTAATGGGGAGTGAAGGGGACCAGAAGGAAAGAAGACAAGATGCCCCACTTGAGACCATTAGGCATTTCAGAACAAAATATTTCCCTACTTATCTCCCTCTGGTTCTTTAGACTTACAAATAATGTATTATGGCAGGAAATCTGTTCTCTTGGCTGTTTTGTGATGAAGACAGCAGGTGGTAATCCCGCTAAAGTGCTGTTCATCACTGGGCCTCACTGACACCACAATGTGGCAGCTGCCCCCACTGAGGAAGCAGCGCCATCATGGTTTCTACTGGAGTGAACATTACTCAGACTCTGTGTTTATCTCTCCTTACACAATGTTTCCTCCATAAACATGGTCCACATCAATAAGGAAGGAGTCCTGTTTTCAGAGTGCTACAAAAAACCATAAGGAAACAGTGTAATGCTACACTACCACAGGTAAATTAAAGAAAAGACAAGAAGGCTATTTGTTATAAACCTAGTAAGTGAGATCCACGTTAATCAAAAACAAAACAAAACCAACAACAGGACCTTCTGCCCACGCATCATCTTGAAAAACCTCATTAACAAAAAGTCTAGAGAGAGGAAGAAGGAAAAAAGGGTATAAAAAGTTAACTGTGTTATTGTTAGAATACAAGATATGTTCTAAGAGGTCCTTGGTTATATATATATATTTTTTTTTAACATTTATTTATTTATTTGGCTGCATCGGGTCTTAGTTGCGACACGCAGGATCTTCGTTGCAGTGTGCGGGTCTTTAGTTGCAGCATGCGAACTCTTAGTTGTGGCATGTGGGTCTTTAGTTGCAGCACGCGAACTCTTAGTTGCGGCATGTGGGTCTTTAGTTGCAGCATGCGAACTCTTAGTTGCGGCATGTGGGATCTAGTTCCCTGACCAGAGATTGAACCCGGGCCCCCTGCATTGGGAGCGCGGAGTCTTAGCCACTGGACCACACAGGAAGTCTCTCCTTGGTTATATTTTTAAAACTCCTTATAATCAAGTCACCCTGAGAGATGGCCTAGAACCAATGGTATTCTGCTAAATGCTTAACAATGGGTTCTCATGAGGTGGGGAGGGGAGAAGAGCCCTGACGTGTAGCATTTGCCAATCTCCATGGTGTAAATATTCCCACTGTGGTTGATTTCAAGCTCAGCCTGATATCACTGAACACACAGTGGGGAGGAAATGCACACAAGCTTCTCTCTTGAGCCATATGAGCTGGCTCCAGAATACTACTGCAAACTCGCAATCTCTACTACATATATATTATGAGGCTAACAGTAAACTTAAATGTGGTGTTTTAAATGTATTACAATATCCATGACATTGGAGAATTATCAAAAAATAATTGAAAACAAACCATATAACCATATGAATGTTTCTAAACTTGCATACACTCTTGTTCATAAACAATCAACATCTTATAGAAAGATGCAACTACTATGATAATATAAACCTACTGTTCTTTCAGAGAGCTGTTTCTGATTCCTGGCTATAGGTAGACGATCAGAATGCAAAAGCAAAAGGTCTCCACTAAATTCCTGAAAATTGGAGCAGTAACAATAATCCAGTGAATAGGCCTTTCCCAAGCATATAAAATCAAATATAAGAAGCTTACTTTTGTCCTAAATATTTCCTAGCTGTGGAGTATACTCAGGTTCTTGAAAGCTTGTATACTCTCTAGTCCTGAATTTGCAAATATATTTCCTTCCCCCCTTATAGGACAGCCAACAATTATAGCAAAGCTAATAATTGTCCCCAATCCATTCCAGTGTACCGTGAAATAATTTTTAATAAGTTTGTGGGCTATTAACTAGATTGTAACAATCTTTTAGAAAACAAAGGGAAAAATACAGCCCACTTCCAACATAAGGGCACAAACTATCCAAACGGGAGTTTTGACTACAGTGCCCGGAAGGTAATAATTAGAACTAGTAAAGCAGAACAGTTGCCATTTTGCTGCTGATTGACACAGAGAGCTGTTGTTTGTAAAAGGAAGAAAGGGAGGACTAATGCTGTTGGCAATAATCAACAGCTCTGTTCTTTCTTTTTTTAATTGCTAGAACACCTGCTGCCTAAGTCTCTTCAGCCTCATCCATTATGCAGCATGTTGATGGTGACGGGACCGGGACACGCCAAGCACACAATGACCGACCTGAGAAAGACAAAGGGACAGACCCAACACTCAAAGGACAGGCATTGATAGCCCACACGCTTCCTCTTCCCACTCTCAGTATTTAAAAAGACAATCCACTTACACCAAAATTTACTGAGTTGTCATTTTATGGCATTGGGAGGAGTTAAAATACAAAGACAATACTTGTTTTCCGCATCATGGGTTTAGGGAGATTAAATTATTATTTCGTGGGGATTGGCCTTCACATTTATTCTTTGGCCTACCTAAGAGAGGAAACACCTAACAGAAGCATTTCCCAAAGTATGTCCCACCGAATCCTAGTTCCGCAGGATGGTGAGATGTGATGTGGAAAAAAGGCTCCATGGTCAAGTACATTTGGGGAATGCTAAGTTGTTTTTTTTTTACAACTCTGAGCTTCTCAGAGCCAATAATATGCTAATGTACACTGAGATCCTCTGGGAGATAAAATACTGTTTCCTAATTTGTTGTACCAAGACCCCTTTTCAAGAAAAGTCTCTGGGGAGTGGGACCAGTGCTCTGTAGAAGGTGTATTAGGAAACTGACTTTCTAGCGAACTGGTAACTCACAGCCTAGGGGGACCATACAGACCCTCACACAAGTTGTTTGTTCTTTACTGTATTGGACTCCTCAGTACTTCAGAAAATTTGAATAAGCTACCAAAATTTAAAAGCAGAAGAGCTAATATTTAAGAAATGACAACAACAAAGGTTTTTTTTTTATTGCTTCTCTTGAAAAGAAAAGAGGGGACTAAGGGGGCACTCCTTGTCCACAGAGTTGCCTTTTTTGTGCAGAATATTTTAAACCATAAAGGAATTTTTAAAAACAAACTACATAATGTACCCAGTTTATAGTGAAGTTAACGAAAGAAAAATTACAAGTGCACTGTATATAGGTGTTCAGAGAAGTGAAACAAAGGCAAGTGAGAATGGGGTATTAAAGAGGGAAGTCTTCCCCAAGAGGTGGAGATGAGCTTAGACAGGTAGGAAGAAAGGAGGGATGTATGCAGAGCTAAAGGGAACGCCAAGGACAAAAGCACAGGCTGGAATCAGTAAGTCATAAAAACAGATCACAGAGTACTTCAAAATATAGATACAAAACACATGTTTGATTTAAATTTGTAATTTAATTGAGGAACACAGTGGTCAAGAATTTTAACAATTAAATAGCTCTGAACCATAGATAGGGTCAAATCAAGCCATTTGGCCATTAAGTCCAATCTCTAAGAGGACAAACACTAGATGTTTCTTAGTTATATGACTAAGTAATTTCCAAAACAATTCCCATCAAATGGCAGGTGCAAAAGCAATTACATCAAATTCCTTGCCAGTTCCATGGACCTGGGATAGCAGGGCCTCTGAGAACCAGTGAACCAGTTCGAAAATAATCCTGGCACCTCAGAGATCCTATTACTAAGAAGCAGAAATAGATTTTCAAGTGCTCACTTTGAAATATTGAGCATGGTTCCACCCAGATCTTTCCACCATCCTAGAACACTTATTAAAAACCAGTTCAAAGTGAGTCATCATCTAAAATAAAGCTTCACCTTGCCTGAAGTCATGATGCATAGTGGTTTAACTTCAACACACTGTGATTAGCACAATCTAAAAAACAAACAAAAAAAATACAAAAATATTTTCTTATTAAGAAGTTAGATCTAACATGTGATGGGAGCTCAAAATGCGTTTCTTAATTTGAGTTAAGGTCTAACTGTTGTTGTTTTACAATTTCTGTTATTTTTTACATCATGACTCTTCCAAGATTTCTACTAACAACTCAAAACCCTGACCCCCAGACTTGACTAGTCTTCAGTCTTTATTTTCAGAACAATGTCTTGTTTTGGAAAGACTAGCAACAGCAGACACAAAAAAAGATCACCCTCCAAAATCTTGGGAGCTACCAGAATCTTCCCTAACCTTGGCACCTTTTTTTCTACCTCTAAACAAAGAGCTGCCTCTCTTTCTTTCTGAGCAAGTCCTTCCACCCAGGCCCTTGTTCCTGCTCCCTACCCTCTGATCTCCTCTCCTCTCTCTTCTTTGCACCGCTCACCAAGCTAAAGGATCCTCAGCAAACCTCTTTGCATGTGGCAGTCTTGATTCAAATATTTTTAAGTGTTTCCTACTGCCTCAAGCTCAAGCAGTAACTTGAATTGGCTACGTGAATCTACTCCTATATGAATTCACCAGACACATCCATGTCTCTTTGCATTTGCTCATGCCATTACCATATCTGGAATGCCTTTGCTCGTTATTTATATCTAATCCCATGTTCAAATCTCAAGACACAAATACTCTAAGGTTTCCCTAAAGCACCCATTAACTCCTATATCCCTGTGTAAACCAAATTTGTCTCCAACTCCCAAAGCACTTACTGTCCTTTATACACGAAATAAGACAGGATTTAAATCAGAATATCTGAGCTTAAATCCCACCTCCACCACTAACTAGCTCTGTGATTTAGGGTGGATACATCTGCACTGTAGCTCTTTCCTTGCCTATAAAATAGGAAAATGATAGCCATAACAGGTAAGGATTAAATGAGATTATGTATATGAGAGCACGTGAAAGCTGTTAATGAAAAAATGTAACTTTCGAAATGTAATTTAACTTCAAGTGTCATTAATATTTGTATGTTTTGTCCCTGTGTCCCTGAGTAGATTCATTCATTGAATAATTATTTACAGAGCACATCTTATGTGCCTGACATTGTTCTAGACACTGGGGATGTGGTCCCTGAATTCATGTCATTGTTTAGTAGACAGACGATAAACAATATAACATGTAATACAACAGCAGGTAATAGTAAGAGCTATGAAGAAAAATAGAGCAAAATAAGGGGATAAAAAGTGGCAAAAAATGTATTGCTACTTGAGATATTTTAAAGCAAAAAGGCTTCTCTGAGAAAATGACACATAATCAGAGACTTGAAAGAAGGAGGTAGTGAGCAGTGCTCATTTCTGTGGGAAAAGCATCCCAGGCAGAGACATGCAAGTTCAGGGCCCACAGGTGGGTGTGAGCATGTAGTGTCTCGTAAAGAAAAAGGCAAGTATGGCTAGAATAGAGGCAATAAGGGTGGCAGAGCAGCAAGATGAGGACAGAGAGGGAGCTAAAAGCCTTATAGGCAACGATAAGGACCTTGGAACTTATTCTCAGTGCTGTTCAAAGCACTCACTGAAAAGAGAGTTCTGACCAGGGAAGTGTTGTGATTTAATTAACATTAAAAAAAATTACTCTGGCCACTGTATGGAGAATTGACATGGGGGGAGCAAGTGGGCAAGACCGGAGACAGGAAAACCATTGAGGACACAACTACGTAGGCTAGGAGAGAAAGGTGGTAACTTGGACTAGGGTAGTAGCTGAGGGAATGAGAAGTGGTCGGATCCCCAGTTTATTTTGAAGGTAGAAGCTAACAGATTTGCTAATGGACTGACCAAATGTGAGATATTAGCAAAGGAGAAGACTTGAGAATCTCTGTACATTTTGACCTTGAACAACAGTATGCTATTAAGATAGGGAAGACTTGAAGAGGAGCAGCTTTGGAAAGAAAAATCAAGAGCTGTATGTTGTTCCCATTAAGGTTGAGATGACTGTGTGATATCCAAGTGAGAAACAGATATACTAGCACTCAAAGGAAAGGACAGAGCTAGTGCTATATATTTGGATGTGGATCATGAGATAAAGTCACCCCTGGAGTGTGCAAGAGGTCCAAGGACTGAAGCCAGGGGTCACTCAGCAATTACACATCAGGAAAAAGAGGACAGTCCAACATAGGACAACAAGAAGGAATTGGCTAATGAGTTAGGAGAACAATTATAAGACGAGGATGTCCTGGAAGCCAAGGGAGAAACAATGTTTAAAGAAGAAAGGAGAGGATAATGGTCCAATGATGCTGAAAGGTTGTATAAGATGAGAACTGGAGATTGTCTGTCGAACTTGGGCAGTGAAGAACACAGGTCACCTTGACCTGAGTAATTTCTATAGAATGGTGAGGATGCGAGGACAATGGAGTAAGAAGGAAAGCGTAGTCAATTCTGAATGAGTAGATATGGAGAAGCAGGCAAAGATGGATGTGTAGTTTAGGAAGGGCACATGCTAAAGGAATGATGCCGTAGAAAAAGAGAAGGCAATGATACAGGAAAGAGACAGATGACAATTGAGGGAGCAAAGAGTAAATCTTTGAATAGGTGAAGGGATGTTGATCACAAGGCCAAGGTCTGGCCTTAGATGTGCAGAGAGAGATCATTCATTGTAAGGGAAGGAAGGCAGAGTAAATGGGTACAGATGCAGTGATAAGTTTGATGGTGAACAGATTAGAAGTTCTCATGAGATTGCTTTTAGGAGCCATTAGTTGAGAGTGAGAAAAGGAGAATGGTGTTAGAAGTTTAGGAAAGAAAAATGTGAAGAGTGGGGTTAGCAAACCGATACATGGGTAGTGAATAAGTGTGGGCTGCCATCCGATGGTCCCTTTCTCTGCCTCGTCCTTCAAGAACCTCTACAGCTTTGCAGTTATTATCCACAAGACATGTGCTTAAAGATGAGCCTGATTTCTTTGAGAAACAGAAGATTTTTGCAAACCAGCAATGATATTATCCTGAAAAAGGATGTTAAAACTAAAAGAAAGTTTTTCTGGACTATGTGTCATCAGCCATGCCTTGGACACTATGAAAAATGCCTAGGACTACACACATGGCCTAAAGCCACGTTCAGTCACCTTCATCTCTCATTTTGACAAGTACGCAGGAGTCACTGATGAGTGGGTCATTCCAGAGAAACAACACTTCAGAGACTTGGGAAATCTAGTACTGAAAGAGGAAGCAGAAAATAAAATAGATCAGTATGGTATGATTTTTGAGTTTCCACCACACTTGTATATTCTGGAGTAATATAAGGGATCCTATTTCCCCCAAAGACAGAGCAAGATAAACAGAGAAGTGTCAGTCACTCAAACGTGGTTGCTTCTTTTCAATTGTGTGTTGGTGGCTGGGGGGAGTGGAGGTTAAAAGCATCAATGTCCAACTACTACGAGGTACAGCTCACTGACTTTCTACTTTCTAAGAGATATTGTGGTCTTCAGCCTCAATGGATTCATAGGATGACCCTGTGGCATCATTATAAATATCATGGTGAAAGCTGCCCATTTGACTATATTTAAGAGAAGCCATGATAACAAATCCTCTGCTGAGTCTTTTGGGAAGAAGGGTTTGAAAATCACTAATATAAACACCTTGCTTGGGTTTCCTAGGGTCATGTGTCAGCTTTGCAGCTTCTTAAAAATAAGAGTTCTTCACAAATGAGTTTCATGCACAATCCCAACAGACGAAAGCACAGAGTCAGAAATCTGAGCTGCTACCTGCAAGCTATGCTGGACATATAACAGACAGTAAGAGTGTATACAAGTAAACGAGACTCGAAAAGGTAGCTGGAGTATCATCACCGACTTTGGTCTTATCTGAATGAGAGAAAACCAGATACCTGGTAATGCAGGGCGACAAGCCTTACTCTTGAAAGTAATTTATAATTTCTTAGATTTTAGAATGATACTATAATGTATATACTGTCTATTATGTAACACCTCCAAGAGGTCTAGGGAAGTACTCTTTAATCAAATACAAAATTTTTGTGGTGAAACATTTGAATGGTCACATTAAGGGGAACAAATAAAAATTTTAAAAAGCCTGAAGTCATTTAAGATCAAGTCAAAGTTTTGTTACTCAATGAATTACAATAGGAAGGAAGGGAGAGAGGGAGGGAGGGAGGAAGGAAGGAAGGAAGGAAATTTTTAAAAATAAATTTTTAAAAATCTAAAATGAAAAAGAAAACTTCCACTTCTCAAACCTTTTTGGGTTTTGCAATTGTGTCCAAATGATTGCGGACCTATAAAAATACAAGGAAATATGCAAGCTTGGGCCTATAAGTTTGCTATATTAGACGACCAGGCTCCCAAAGAGCTGTCACTGTTACCACTTGAAAAGAAGAATAGAAAAAATAGAGATAATAAAATATGAAAAATTACCAGGCAAGCACCATCTTTGGAGTATGATTTGTGACGTATGAATGGTGCACAGCATGTGTCAATGCTTCTGACTGTTCTGTGATGGACACTGCTAAATATTACTTGACCTCTGAGTTCAGGGTTACCTATAAGCATGAGGTTGATATTTTGTTTTCTGGTGGAGCTGCAAGATGTACAATGCTTATTTCTGACCACTGACTTTCCAGGAACATCATCTCCTACCTGTCAGGTCAGGATTCCTCTTAGGATCAGAAATATGAAGCTAAAAAGGAATTTAATAGACTTGAAGAGCTACTTGTATATTCATGTTCACAGCAGCATTATACACAATAGCCAAAAGATAGAAGCAATCCAAATGTCCATCAACAGATGAATAGATAAACAAAACGTGGTGTGTGTGTGTGTGTGTGTGTGTGTGTGTGTGTGTGTATACATATACATATATATATATATATATATACTGGAATATTACTCAGCCTTAAAAAGAAAAGGAAGGAAATTGTGATACATACTACAACATGGAAGAACCTTGAACACATCATGCTAAATGAATAAGCCAGTCACAAAAGGACAAATACTGGATGATTCCATTAATATGAGGTACCTAGAGTAGGCAAGTTCATAGAGACAGACAGGAGAATGTCGGTTACCAGGGGATGGGGAAAAGGGTAATAGGGAGTTATTGTTTAATGGGTACAGTCTTGCAAGATGAAAAGAGTTCCGGAAATGGCTGTGATGGTAACAATATGAATGCATTTAATGCCCCTGAACTGTACACTTAAAATGGTTAAGATGGTAAATTTTGTCTGATGTGTATTTTACAACAACTAAAAATAATAATAAATAAAAGGAATTTAATAGTAAAAGAAGGCATACTCCGAAAAAATATACTGAACAACCTGAAAGATGATACAGGAACTGTACAAGGAGCAAACAAAAGAGTCCAAAATTACAAGGAAAAGAGTATAATGATGAACCAGAAAGCTATGTAGAAGAGTAAAGGAAAAGAAGACTGAACTGTTGGCCTCTGAATAAATCATCTCCTTGGAAATTTGCAGTGACCTTCGCTGTGCAGGTTGGTGGCTTTGAGATGATGTGCAGCGGGGGGTTCGCCCTACTCATTCCATCTCTTAGCTGAGGCAAAGCAACTGAACTGTTTCTAAGCCTCAATAACGATCATAAATTTGGGAGCCCAGTAAGCAGGGGTCATCAAGTAACCAAGGAAGAAGAAAGTAAATTTTTTAGGCTTTATGAGCCATACTGTCTCTGTCACAGCTCCTCAACTCTGCCTTTGTAGTATGAAAACTGCCATAGACAAACATAAATGAATGGATGCAGTTGTGTCCCAATAAAACTTTATTTATAAAACCAGGCAGTGGGCCATAATTTGCTGACCTCTGCTCCTTAAGCGAAAGAAGGCTTCAGATTTTCTAAGTGGATAAAAATTATTACTTGGGCTTCGGAAGGAGAATCTCAAATACAGAGAGGAGGAGGGTCAATATAAAACACTAGTTTTGGAGTTAAAAACAAAAACTGTGGGGAAGAAAATAGAAAGAAGGAAAACATGCTGATCCAGATGGGAACAAAGCAACTTAACAAGCAGGTTGTAATTTTGTGTCCTTCTTTAAAAGAAAGAGAGAACTATAGAGAAAAATGGACACGGAGCACGGGAAGAACAGGAATTATGGCCCAGGCTGCAGAAGAAGTAGTTGAAAGGCACGTCAGTAGGGCGATCATTCTAACTTAAGGCCTGGAGTCCAAAGGTTGAGGAAAGGCAAGCCTTTGAAAAGGATCATTTGGCCAAGGACCTTCTGGACCTCACTGGCATGCCGGCAGCAGGGACTTAGGAATCACCACCAAGGGCACCACTGGTTCAGAGCCCCATGAGCTGTATTTCTCAGATGGGAACAATGTGAGGGCAGGTGGGAACCACTCCCGGGAGCCTGGCTCACAGATCGTAGAGTTCCGAAGAGGAAGCAACAAATGGCAGCACAGGGGTAAGAAAGCCTGGGCACTCTGCCGGGAATGAGAACAGAAATGAGCAGAAGAGAGACTGTGGGAAATGCAATTTGGAGAATTCCTGTCTTTAAATTTAAAGTAGCCTTCTCAATTTAGTTCTGGGCTGCCAGGAGTATATATATTAGTCCAAAAGGAAGGTTTGAAAGTTTGAGGTTTTGAACACACAGAATGTGCACTAAACAATAGATAGGGATCCTGGGAAACACAAAGAGATGACAACCACCGTGATGGTGCAGTGATGTGATGTTGCAGGGATAAACACCACCACCGCAAATTTCTAAGTTCTGCAAGTAGATGGGTATGCTTCTGGCCACAGTGATCCAGGAGTAGATCTACCCTGCAGAATATTCACTGATTCAACAAATATTGGTGTGTATTACTGTGAGAAAGGCACTGTGTTAGATACAAGAAACAGAATGATGAGGTATGTAGAGGGGAGAAGATAGTCATTAAATTACACACATGCAAAATTACAACTGCTGTAAGTTCCAGAAAGGAGAGACATATGGTGCTAGGAGAGGTTAGGATGAGAACACTTGATCTGCTCAAGAAAATGGCTTCTGAGCTGAGAATTAGAAGGAGGTAAGGAAGGAAAGAGAGAGGGAAGAGGAAATGGCATGTGCACAGCCCAGTGGAAGGAGGGAACATGACACATGTGAGGGATGGGAGAAGGATGCGACAGTGAGGAGCTCAGAGAGCAAGGTGAGCAGAGCCCCACACCTGGCTAGAGATGTGGGCGGACAAGCACCAGTGCAAAGTCTTGCAGGGCACTTAAAGAAATGTCACCTGAGCCCAGGAACAATGGAAAGCCATGGGACGAATTTAAGCAGAGTTGGGGAAAGGGTAACAGATCAGGTAAATCTCACTGTAAGAGAGAGGATCCAGAGAAGGGCAAGTGGGGAGTGGATGCAGAACAACACTGGGATGCTTTCGTTATGGACCCCTAACTGGAGGCCAGGCCGCGGTCAACCAGTAATGGTAGATTTCTACCAATTTGAAATGCCCAGGTCCTGGATTCTAGACATTTGTCACAGATTTACTGGCAAAGGTAAAACCATGAAGCCTCTCTCATTTTCTCCTGTTCTGTCTGAGCCTTAAAAACAAATAATAGGGCTTCCCTGGTGGCGCAGTGGTTGAGAATCTGCCTGCTAGTGCAGGGGACACGGGTTAGAGCCCTGGTCTGGGAAGATCCCACATGCCGCGGAGCAACTAGGCCCGTGAGCCACAACTGCTGAGCCTGCGCGTCTGGAGCCTGTGCTCCGCAACAAGAGAGGCCGCGATAGTGAGAGGCCCGCGCACCGCGATGAAGAGTGGCTCCCGCTCGCCGCAACTAGAGAAAGCCCTCGCGCAGAAACGAAGACCCAACAGGGCCAAAAATAATTAATTAATTAATTAATTAATTTTTTAAAAAAACAAATAATATAGCCTCTGCTCTAGGCTATGGCTGATAACATAAATGGGAGTTTATCATAAAAAGAAAAAGTGTCCTTTAGGAAGTCAATCGTGTCTAGATCTTAAACAGTTGATACTTGGGTCGCCCTGTCCAAGCTCTTCAGGGGGCCTTTGGGGTTTTAGAAAAGAATTTCATAGCTAAAAAAAAAAAAAACACATGAAGTTTACTCAACTGGTTCTCTATGTGTATAAGTCCCTTTGAGACCTTCCTGCGAGTAAACGATGATAGCAGCACAGAAGACAATATTTGAGTGATTTAATATTTTGTTCAATATTCAGGTGGTTCGAGATCCTGGATCCTCTCTAAGCAGCCTCATCCCAAGAATTGAGAGTTCTACTATGTTGGTGCTCAAAAGTGCTCTGGCCTTTCACATAATATAAACTATGCATGAGAGATCAATGTGTGCTGTTAAACCTATATTGACTGACTTCATATGAAGATGGAATTCCAATATAAACTCTGAAAAAGTAAAAGGTTTATTTTAAATTTCCAGGCAATTACAAGAGAGGCAAAATGTTGCTTTTTCCAGCTGTATTAGTTTTGGGGGAAAAAAAATACCAAACAGACTTTTCCTCTTTTATGTTTCATATGCAAGCCACAAGCCAGCAAACACTGGTATTTACTCCAACGTTAATAAAAGTAAATGACTTTGTGGTTTGGGGTCACTGGTATAAAACTTGTGCTCCTTTTAGTTTATGTTATGTACAAAAGTTCAAAATTTCAGGATGCATCCAGCACTAACTGATGACTTACTTATGCTTTTCTACAGTGATTCAAAGCACTGTTTCAGTTTATGTTTGAATTACTTCTGCTTTTCTATGCCAAATGCTCTGTGATTCCTGTGGGATGCTTCTTCTCTCTTCTTCTATCTTTTTTTACCTTTATGACGTTAGAACTTTTTTTTCTGCCAGAGCCATCTCCTCGATTATAATCTACTCAAGGAGGAAGTCAAATCCATGAGGAGTTACATTACCAATGAAACTCTCATCTCAAACTGTAAGTTACCAATAAAGATTTTTTTCCAGAGAAATGGAATCTAATCAATCGTTTTTGCAGTTGCCTTTTTATTTCCTAAAGGATACTAGTCAACTGGGACCAGTACAAACAACTTGAAAAGAACACTCTAGGACCTAATATGCAGATGCCAAACATACTGCCTCCCTCCCCAATCCATCAAGTCCACACACCAGATGTGGGGACTGCATACACCCAAAGTTCAGCATGCTTTCAAGTCAGTCTTTCCATCAGCCAGATGCTCAAGCTGACAGTTTCCTTTATAATTATTCATCACATGAAGAGAATTGTGCAGACCTGAAGCAGCAGCTCCCTTGGCAATGTTGGCCGAAATGCTAAAGAGATTGGTCTTCTGCCTGCTGTCCAAAAACATGCTACTGATTTAGACAGTCCTGCAGAACAATCAATCATGGTTTCAGCCCCGATGAAGTGCCATGGGCTGCACACATTCATTTCATTAGGATCGTACTTAGGTCTGAGGACTTCTTTATGTTTTCAAGCTAACGTAATCACTTCCATGCAGAGCAAAGGGACACCATGTGAGGGGGAAAATGCCACCTGGGCTAATGTTTTGCTGATGGCTTTCATAATTTAAGTCCTCAAAAAAAAAAAAAATAATCCAGATTATGTTGAGGGCCTCCCAGCCCTTAAGGAATTGCCAAGCTTTTCAGAACCTAAAAGAAGTCAGACACCAGCCCTAAAAGCAACTCCGGTAAGGTCTGCCTCCCCTTTCTGCTAGTTTTGTGCTAAGTTTGTCATAGACATCCTAGGGGAGTAAATCAATAAGCTAAGACTATATTCTCTCGCTCATGTGATTAGGTACTAATACAATGAAGTGGGACCACAGACCTTCAGATTCTCAAAAACCATCTGTAATTTTCTTTTATGCTTTTTACCTTTTTCCTTTTTTAAAGCAAAAGACAGTGAAAATTGTGCAACTCACAATAGAACTATGCATCAAATGAGGTGAAATCTCTTTGGCCATTTTAAGCAGTCAAAGAAATAAGTCCAAACAAATTGCATCTAGCATTGCTAGGCCCTGAGCGAGAGAAACCCGGCCAAGAACATGGATTCTGAAGCCAGACTGCCAGGGGCTGACACCGTGTTCCTCCACTTCCCACCCATGGGCAAGTTACACTGAAACACTTTCTGCCTCAGTTTCCTCATTTGTAAGTTAAAGATAACAACAAGGTCCAATTCATAATGCCTTTGTGAAAAGTCAATGAATTCGTAAGTGCTTAGGAAGTCCTAGTGTTTAGAAGAGGACCTGGCAGACAGTAACCACCACATAAATGTGCATCATTACTATTTCCACAAAACAATAAACAAACCAGATTATTGCATCTTGATCATCAAACAAATGGAAAGAAATTAGGAACAAGAGAGCCATTCAGAAATGATTTGTTTGTTTGGAAGAAAAACAAAACAAAACCCAGCAATTTCCCAACGGCCAGTGGGCAGCGCCTGCCACATCCAGGTCTGCGGGGAACTCAGAAGAGCAGGAAGTTCATCTGGGCAGGCATTTCCTCACCGCCCTGCAAGGCACTTTGGTGTAAACATCAACCACACAAACTGAAATAAAAGGCTTAACTACAGCAGGAAAAGCCCGAAGGACACAACTTCTCAGCCCCTCATAACAGCACGCAAGTGAACCAAGAGAGGGCTGACGGGCAGAGGAACTTGTGACCGAAGCAGGTCACTCTTTCCAAAGATGGCGTTGAGCTGGAGTGGACGGTGGGCGGTGCTCTGACAAAGTGGGGGCTCCCGGGGCGTGGAAGCTGCAGCCGCCCCAAGAGGAACACAGAGTTTGCTGGGAACAGCTCAAGCTTCACCATAAATCTCAAGTGACGATCTTCTCATGTTCTGAATGCCATGATCAAGTCACCCTAAGTCAGCCCTATAGATTGAAATATTTAACTTTACTAAATATTAGCTCAAAGGTATGGGTAGGAAAATTATTCACAGAATTTTAGGGCTGGTTAGCTCTGCAAACTCCTCCAGAAACAAAAACCTGCCTCTTTGGCCTTCTTCCTGCCTTAACGTGGATCAAGAACCTGCCCCTGTCTCTGTCCTACCTCCTTCTCGGAAGCCTTTGTGGCCAAGACCCAGGTTTGTGACAATCCTCCCCCCAGGACCAGAATCACCTTTGCTCTCTCAGTTCTGCTGTCTCAGCCCACCCTCCATTTCCTCTGTCTTCCAAACACAGAATCTCTCAGACTCTCTAGGGGTGGACCCATCACCAACATTTTAAACAAGATCCACCCCACCCCCAGCCCAAGGAGACTCTTACTCTAGTTTAGACAGTGCATTCCTTGAAGTGGCAGAGCTGTAACTTTCGTTCGCTATGCCCAGTGCCTATCGCAGTGCTGGTCACACAGTAAATGCTCAAAAATATTTATTTAATGAACGAATCCACAGTAATTTCAACTTCAGAAAGGACTTAAGTCTTTGAATCTCTGTTTTTGCAAATGAGAGGCTCCTCCATTCCATGTCTGCCTCACCTCAAACCTCATCTGCGCCCCACCCTCTGCAGCATCTCCTGACAGATATTGAACTCAGAATGTTTCCTAATGGCAGCATCTGCTTCCTTGCTATCCATTTACCCTTGACACTACCTCACACCTACTGGATCAACTTTTCATTTCCATCAAGATCTCCAATCGCCCTATTCTACTATCCCATTGCTTCTGTTTTGGCTTCGATGACCTTTCTTTGCAGCTAGGCTGCATGACTGACAATTTTAGATGGAATCACCGTCTCCTGATTTGCCAAGGCTTGGACCACATGGTCTACTCTGTACCCTTAAACAAATTCACAAATTCTTAGTGGGTGGCTCTCTTCCCAAAAGTTCAACTATCACTTGTATGAGAACAACTTTTACATTTATATTCTCAGCCCAATCTCTAACCAGACCCAAATATGATGGCCAAGATAGCTTCACACATATAGCTTGCTGGATCCTCAAACCTACCATGGTCCAAAACAAGCTTAGTATCTCCCCTCCCAGAGAAGATCCTTCTCGCAGTTTCCCTATCACTACCAAAACTACTACAAGTGCATTTGCCACAAAGACAAATTTCAGTACCTGTCTTCTCTTTATTCCCACCGTCACGCCCCCAGCATTCCACAAGTTTATAAGGTCTGTTCATTTTACCCCTTCACTGCCTCTCAAATCTGAATTTACCTTTCTATTTGTACTTCCTTAATACACCTTCATGACAGCATATAGACCAGCACTGTCCAATAGAACTTTCTGCAATAATGGAGATGTTCTATATTTGCATTGTCCAATATGGTAGCCACTAGCCACATGTGATTGTTGAGCACTTGAAATGCAGCTAGTGCACCTAAGAAACTGAATTTTTAATTTCATTTCATTTAAATCGCCACATGAGATTAGTGGCTACCATATTGGACAGCACAGATATAGCCAATTATAATTCCATCTGTGCCAGTCATTTGTTTGCTCTCAGATCCATTCCCTACTGCCCAAACCCCCTCTCTCCTTTATATTACAGGGGACTTCTAATTCCCTGCCTCGATTGACAACTGGCTTCCAGGTAAGTTGTCAGTGAGAGGCTTTGGTGAGGACTAGGGCAGGAGGAATAGAAAGGTCAGAGAGCTTCTCCCTCCCTAGCTTTGCCTCAGGTGGCATCTCCAGCAGTAGTTATCTCTCCTCCACAGCTCCAGCTCTCATGCGGCAGCCCCTCCCTCCACACTGCCAGCACTCATTGGCAGCCTTCACCACAGTTCTAGTTCCCACTGAGCAGCCTCAGTGTCTGGGCTCAGGTAACACTATCTTCTCCATGTGTCCCTTCAGCCCTAAGAAGAGTAGCAGCCATTCTGCCATTACTAATCTCTGATTGGCTCACTGTCCCGTTGGGTTTCTTAGCCCTTAAACCATCCATGTAACCAACTCCCTCTATTAATTTCCCTCTGTTAAAACACCCAATATGGTTTTTGTTTTCCTTACTGAAGACTGATACTCCATCTTAACTGGAGTTTCCTCTTTAACTTTAATTCATCCGAATAATTGCTGCCATGAAACCAGCCATAATCGTCATCTTCTCCACCAAAATAGTATATGATATAAAAGTACATCAGAAGTCATCACTTATTTGGTGCGTGCATGTCAAGCATTACGTTGGGATTTTTACACATCATAGCTCATTTTTCCTTATAAAACCCTAAAAGGTCAGTATTTCTATCCCCATTTTTATAACTGAGTCTAATGAGGCTTAGAGAGCAACTTACACAGGTTAAATAGCAACTAAGTGAGTGATTCAGCATGCCTCAAGAGTTCATGTCAGGTCATGCAAATTCCTTCCTCTCTAGTGTACTATTCAGACACTGTCAATTACTCCTCATTGTCTCAGGAAAAAGTTCAACTTCCTCAGCCTGCTCTTCAAAAAAGATTCTCAGCATTCCAGCTTTAATCACCTTTCCAGTCATAGCCCTACTTTCTCCTTAGTCATATCCAGATTCACTATATGCTGTTTTCCCCAGATGTGTGATTAGTGTTTTCCCACCCCTGTTTTATCCCTCAGGTACCTCTCAAGACCTATTCAAAATTCGATTTAATTTCAGCATAATAAATATTTATTAATTGCCTACTGTTTCCAAAGCACAGTCATCTCTCCTTTCACTGAAGTTTCCCATTTCATAAGTTCTCATTCATTTATCTATTGTTTGGCTTATATTCTAGTTGTATTCTTGTTTTAATACTTTTATAAAAGTGTAAAGTATTTGGGGATAAGTCATGGTGTTTTAAAGATTTTTTTAACTCTCCCATCAGCATCTAAGAGTGACTTTTACAAACCACTTTTAGATGATCTGCAAACATTTGTTGAACTCATTTACACAACTCTTCACAGATGCAGCATCATGTGATTTCTCAGAAGAAATGGAAGTCAAAGGCCTAGGCTTTGCCCAAATTCTTTACCTCACCATGTTAGGGACATGGATTCTAGAGTCAAACTGCCTATGCTTTAACTCAGCTCCAGCACTTAACACCTGTAGAATTTGGGATGAGCTAATTAACTACCAGGGCTACTGTTTTCTCACCTATAAAATGAAAATAATAAAACTACTTGCCTCATAGTACTATTGGGAGGATTAAATGAGCTATTTATATCAAGTGCTTTACAACAGCGCCTGGAATATACTAAGTGCTCAATAAATGTTAGTTCTTATTAATATGACATCACCTCCCAAACCAGCGGCATGATGGACCTGGTTAAAATACACATAATTTGGGGCTTCCCTGGTGGCGCAGTGGTTGAGAGTCTGCCTGCTAATGCAGGGGGCACGGGTTCGAGCCCTGGCCTGGGAAGATCCCACATGCCGCGGAGCGGCTGGGCCCGTGAGCCACAACTGCTGAGCCTGCGCGTCTGGAGCCTGTGCTCCGCAACGAGAGAGGCCCGCGCATCGCGATGAAGAGTGGCCCCCGCTTGCCACAACTGGAGAGAGCCCTCGCACAGAAACGAAGACCCAACACAGCCAAAATCAATCAATCAATCAATCAATCAAAACATACGCATCTGATTCAAGATCCTCATTAAAAAAAAAAAAAAAAAAATACACATAATTTCCCTAAGTCATGGAGTATACATCTCAGATCCATAATCTCCCTCTAGGTCTTATTCTGGCCTCCAGAAAACAAGTAGTCTATACCTATAAAACAAGGTGATCAAATTTATTTATTTATTTATTTATTTATTTTTTAATAATT
Organism: Balaenoptera acutorostrata; assembly: GCF_949987535.1. Taxonomy (NCBI): domain Eukaryota; kingdom Metazoa; phylum Chordata; class Mammalia; order Artiodactyla; family Balaenopteridae; genus Balaenoptera; species Balaenoptera acutorostrata. Next base: position 77,373,075 of record NC_080068.1, read on the forward strand.
TGGACAGGCCATGAGAATAATTCCTTTTATTTATTTATTTATTTATTTATTTATTTATTTATTTATTTTTGGCTGTGTTGGGTCTTCGGTTCGCGCGAGGGCTTTCTCTAGTTGCGGCAAGCGGGGGCCACTCTTCATCGCGGTGCGGGGACCGCTCTTCATCACGGTGCGCGGGCCTTTCACTATCGCGGCCCCTCCTGTTGCCGGGCACAGGCTCCAGACGCGCAGGCTCAGCAGTTGTGACTCACGGGCCCAGCTGCTCCGTGGCATGTGGGATCCTCCCAGAACAGGGCTCGAACCCGTGTCCCCTGCATTAGCAGGCAGGCTCTCAACCACTGCGCCACCAGGGAAGCCCCAAATTTATTATAAGCAGAATAATGTCAATAAGACTGTGAAAGCAAGATAAAATTAATTGACCACTGAGAAGTTAAAATATTTCAGAAAACTCATCTAAATTGAGAGTTGTGTGTCCAGTAAACCCACTATATTTGTTACATCATGCCTATTGCAGAGAAAGCACAGACATTTTCCCTGTATCTAACCAATATATGAACTCTGGACTTTTAGGTTTGCTGTGCCCAGTTTCCAAGTGGTCCTTTCCCTCTGTGTGCTCTAGCTCTGATGGCCTTAGCATCAATGACAGAGTACTCGTTGGCCTCTCCTTCTTACATAGTAACAGAATATTGTTCTTGTCCTTGAAACCCAGCCCCTGTATTTTGAGGAAGCCCAGGCCACACGGAGAGGCCACATGTAGATACTATGGTGACAGTCCTAGCCAAGGTCTCAGCTGACCTCCAGCATCAACCATGAGACATGTGAGCAAGCAAGCTGCAGATGATTCCAGGCCCCAGCCTTTGAGCTGACCCAGCTGATGTTGAATGCAACAGAGACAAGCTATTCCTGCAGAGCTCTGACCAAATTGCAGGTTTGTGAGTGAAATAACGTCTTTCATTGTTTTCAGCCACTAAGTTTTGGAGTAATTTGTGAAACAGGAACAGTAACTAGAGCAGACAGTATGTTATGTAGCAAAAGCTATCTGATAAAGGCAGTATCTTCTACCTGCTTCTACCTTCGTGTATCTTCCTCAAAACTGCAACATTGGTCAAAGAAGGTGGTCCAGGGCACACAGTATTGTTTTAAATCTAGACCTAATAATTTTTTTATTTGTTTAATTAGTTGCTTAAGACAAGGTACATTACTTACTGCACCAGAGGAATTTGTGGTTGCTCTTTTGGACAAGAAAACATCACCCCTCTCCCCAAAAATCAAATAAATAGAATAATCAGAGTAATACAGATTTCTGAAATCTCCAAGAACAGAGAATCCAGCTGGATCGTTCATTTTCTCTGTTAATAAAATGATATGGTGTGAACCCTAAAACAAATATTAATAATAAACTGTGTGAGAAATATAGATAGCCATGTTTCAAAACAATAGCCGATAAAGCTATGCTGCTATTGAGTCCTAAGTTTTATAAGCTCTGATAGACCAAATATTCTTATTAACAAAATCATTATTGTAATAAAAGATATTGGTCTAGCTGTTCCACCGATATTATAAGAACCCAAACCCCTGCAGGCAAAGAAAAAAAAAAAAAAAAAGAGGCAGATGTCTCAGATCCGGGAACTGAATAAAATCAGAAATAAAGTTATGTTAAAATACGAACTTACTAACTGGATAAGTAATTATATTATATTAGTAGGTCTAAACGAACAAGGAATTTCTAAGTCTTTAGGGTCAAATCAGAAACTATTACCATCGGATATCTTGTCTGAAGCCAAAGAGTCCATGCTTAGGAACAGGTTATTGTAGCCAAAATGATTAACAAAACTCTTGACATTACAGAGTAACCACAGCAGTTAACAATATAGAACTTAAATAATTCACCAAACTCAGAGCATTAAATTTATCTGTGCACTGAATCAAAGCAACCAAATGCAGAGGTCCTCATCAGCACGTCTGCAGGATGGCTGTTTGTTTGTTTGCTATAAATCATTTGGGGCAGTGAATGAAATAAATCTAAAAGAAGACTAAGTAGATGATGTCAAACACCTACTGGAAATAGCTGCAAGTTGCAGCCACATTCTTAGAAGCTGATTTAAAGTAATAACTAAACATCATGTACGGCTGACCTTGCACAAAGCAGTGTCCTCCCCAAACGCCCAGGCTCAGCTGTAAGGACCAATGCAAGCCGCGTCTCTCTTCAAACCACGCAATGCAGCCCCGCCCTCCCCCCCGACCCCCCCACCGCCCCCCGCAAGGACTGCTTCCAGCCTCATCACTCCTGGCGCACCCTCTCCTTTTAGGGTCAAAGGGAACACACCCAGATGCGGTCAACCAGAATTTGCTCACAATATAGCTTGATACATTAAATAACAAGTCATCCTTTTATCTAAAGCCATATGTTTAAACACTATAATTGATAGCTGCCTCCCCTTTCTTCATCTTTCAGAATAGTCAGCTATTGCTTGCCTTCTAATCTGGGAAAACTATATTCTAGAAAAGAAACTACACATAACTATGTACAACAGTCAAGCCCCCAGAGAAATACAGTATATTTTATGTCTGTACCTATAGTATTCATGTCAATAACCCCAGACTAACCAGTTAAAGGAACACGTTTGCATTAAAGTTGACTACACGTGCACTCGTGCACGCGTGTACACGTTCATGCATGTGCACACACACAGCTGTAAAACCCTCAGAAATGCATTTTCTGTGCTATCAAAGCATGTGATGCAGAATCAGAGAAGGTCAGGACTTCGATCTCCCGTTTTCTCACCACTGAGCATGGAATTGCCCTTAAGGCACACCTACCATGTGTGAAAATAGCCTAATAATCAGATCAGATTCACAAGTGCTCCCTAGAAAATAGCCTGCTGTGAATGTTGACGTGCCTTGCATAGCTTATGCCTCGGCTTTATCTTTTAGAAACAGCTGTAAGATGTGCACTGCCACTAGACACACCACCTAGCGTCACTCTCAGAAGGCTGTGCAAATGCCACAGATTTCTCCGGAGCCTACTGGGCAAACACACCGGGAGGGGTGTGGCACCCTCGGCACAGGGTGAATAGCTGGCCGCACCCACTCCCAGATACGCAGCCATTTCGCTTCCAGAGGTGTATTCTCTCTCTCTTGATCATCCACCCATTTGAAAAAGCTCCATTTTTATTCACTTCCATTTAGCAAACATATACATTTTTTTAAGAATGCCAGTGGAAGTCTTTAAACTTCTCTACCAATGGATGAAATAGAAATTAAATTTTAGTTTAATTTTATAAAGGGTGATCAAAGAGAACCACTCGGCTACTAAATTTACTCACTCCCTTATTTACCAAGCAGATTCTGTGCAGCCCTTGAAGGGGTTTACATCGTTGTGGTGGATAAAAACATTAAGCATGCATGTAATTGCAAATAGTGGTCAGGCCATGAAGGGGTCATGAAGGAAAAGGATAATGGGGCGGGGGTGATTTACATGAGTTGGGAGGACAGGATTGGATAGGCTTCTCCTGGTATTTAAACTTAGCTCTGAAGGATGAGAAGGAGTTGACCAGGTTAAGAGGTCAAAGGGGGTGGGGCAAGGAGAAAAGGATGGAAGAAGAAAAGTGAAAACAGGAAGAATGTTCCTTCCAAAAACAGTACGAGTGGAGGTGCTCAGGCAGGAAGTTAATTCTGAGAATCAAGCTATATATAACAAATAAATTGGGGACATGAAAGAGTATTAAAATTGTTAATATAGAAAGAGGTAATACAAACACTAAGACAAATACCCCAAAAGAGAAAAGAACAAAGGACATGAACAGAAATCTTACAAAAGGAAAAATATATATATATCAATACATATATATGCTAATATTCATAAGATGCCCAACTTAACTAATGTTCAAAGTAAATTAAAGCCAAGAGATACCATTTTCTCTCTGTCCTACTAACAAAGAGACTGGTAATCTCAGCACTGGGGCAGGTGTGGGGTAAAAAGTCCTCTTGTTTCTGAAGTCTTTCTAGAACACCACCTGGCCACCAATCAACAGCCTACAATAAGTGCATATCTTTTGTCGGCAACCCCAAACTGAATACAATGAAGTAGGAAGGGTGTGAATGATTTCTCAGAACATACCAGGCACTGAAGTATATACACAAATATTTACCAAGCACCTAAAACGTACAAGGCACAGGTACTGTAGTTGCTGCAAAGATGAGTAAGGTCTTCTCTATCCTGAAGAGCTAGTTTATCTACTGGGGGCAACAGAAAGGTACACATTTAGGTATAAGATGGGTCAGACAGCGGTAAGCATGAAAGAGATGCAAATAAAATGCTTCAGGCTCATCCCCAAAGAAGAAAGAACCATGTGATTTTGAGGGCTCAGGGAAGATATGGCATTTGAAATTGGCCTCGTAGTACAGGAGAGGGATGAAGGAGTTGGATTTAGGTAACTCCTGGGGGTGGAAGGGTGAAGAAACAGGCACTGTCCCTGCCTCTTAGAGTCTACAGTTTGGCAAGGACATTAAACAAGTGTGATAAGAAGACAAAAGTTCAGGGAGCTATGAGAATATCATAAAGGCAAGCATCAAAAAAGACAACAAACTCCAGTGTTAGTGAAAGTATATTTAACTGAAACTCAAATTCAGTACTGATGGGAGAGTAAGTTGGCATAATCAGTTTGAGAAGCAACTAACTGATCAAAATATAGAAAGGCCAAAGAAAACACAGCTCACATGACTCAACAATTATACAAATATACTTAGAGAAACTCGTACAAGGACATGTGCAAAAGTGTTCCATCCATCAAGGTTTGCTACAGTGAAAACTTGACAAGCCCTAAGTGTTTATTAACAGATGACATGAATAAGTAATGGTTTTTTCATATAATAAAACTCAGTAGCAAAAATTATGAATTAGAATTACACGAATAAATCTCAAAGGCAAAGAAAATTAGTTACAGAATGATACAATCAGTGTGTTACTATTTCTATAAAGTTCAAAAACATGCAAAACAATATTATATGTAGTTTATGGACACACATATACAATAAAAATATATAAGTGTGCATGGGAATGATAAAAACCCCAAAATCAGGCTAGTGGTTGCTTCTAAATATGCAAAGAGAGCGGAATTGCAGAGAGGTATAGAATGGGCTTCAAATATATATTATACATACTCCCTTCCCTGGATAGACTGGAAGCTTTTGAAGCCAGGACAACACACATTATCTCTAAGTCCTCAGCATCTACACTATGCCCCGCAAGTTATCCGTCCTCAAAAGTCTGTTGAATGAGTCAACATTCTATATGAGCGTTAGTCGGATGCTTGCTGCCATGGTTTTGCTTGGGCACATCACTCCTCTCTACTGTATTTTCTAGCTGTGCAACAGATGCAAATGTTTGCATACTTCCAAGGGAATCTAAATGATTGGAAAATCCAGTAATAAGCTGACACAACGGCAGCCCTTAGAAAGGCAGTCTCAATAAGAAAGAGCTACTGAAGTAGGAGATGGCCAAAGACGAAATGGGATTCCCCAAAAAGACTGACTTTCCAGACCCTGAAGGTATTTATAGTGGAGTGAGAAATCTACTTGGTGCAAAAGTTATAAAAGGGATTCAGGAACCACATGACCTCAAAGACTTTAGGATTCTTGCTTCAATGACCACGAAAAAGCAGTGACCTCAAATTCCTAATCATGTCACTAGAAGCCATCTGTATGCTCCCCTTCATTGCCCGCACATGATTCTGTGTTTTCCCACGCACGATCTTCTGGACATCTCCATCCATACTAATGGTAGGAATTAAAGCAGTCCCTGAGAGCTGTTTGTAGGTCAACCATTGTTAGGAGGAGTAAAGAATTTTTGCCTTCACAATGGCCCAAAGGGAGCTATCATGTGTTAAGTCCGAACTTTTGAAGATACTACCCTACTTCAGATTTACAGCCAATTCATCATCCAAGACGTATTTTCAAACTGAGAGTGCATAGCAAGCTGACGCACCACCTCACACAGAGGGACTTGTAAGTCTGTCTAGCAACAGCGAAATGCTCTAGAGGCCATAGGCAGGGGAAATAGCCTAGGTTATCTGCAGAAGAAATCCATACACCAAACAGTTATAGTAAAGGTTCTGAAAGGAAACAAGGCAAAGCCTTCAAATGAGGATTGGGAACAGTGAAAGCATTGAGCCCCGCTATTTGATAACTTTATGCAAATTAGCCTTCACAACTAGGAAATATCTTCAAAAAGGAGCTAAGAGGTAGCAAAAAGGAGCTAAGAAGTACCAGGTCGCCATGGTAGCAAAAGCACGCTTTGCCTTTTTGCAGTTCTTTCCGTACTAGAGGGATGGGGGTTCTGTAGACTGGAGCTTGAGCCTATAGGAAGAGCCTGGCAGGGGCTGGGTTGTCTGATGGTGAAAAGAAAATAGTTCACCCAGAAAGCCTGTCCTAGGGCTTATGAGGAAGCAAAGTGGCAAGTGAAGACTCCCTCGAGAAACACGCCCTAAGCTGGCAGAGGCTCCCAAAAGTAAGAGGATGGGGTGGGTGGAGCTTAGCTAAAGAGATGAATATTTGTGCAGCATAAAAAGAAGAAAGAAAAGCAAACAGTGCAATAATTGAATGTGCAGTGCTACCCAAAAGGTAAAAGTTTAAACTGAACACTGTAATAAGGTAGCAAATAGCAAGGCAACTCTTTGAAACCAGGAACTGCAGGTCTGTGAAATGCAAAGGTTTCTCATGCGCTCAAAACTTAAAATATTTCTGCTTTCAGCTACAGGATTTGAGATGAAATATGAAATGTTACGTGTTGACACAACAGGCCAATCCTCAAATATTCCTGAACCAGCACACGACTGGGAAGGGGAGGACCTAGGAGGAGGAAAAACTCCCAGGAGTTGGAAATGGAAGAGGGTATATAGCAGGAGGTGGGCTCTGAGTTTTCTTTTGACCATGAAAATAAATGTTTTAAAAACACTTTTTGAGGGTATTTCTTTTTTTCCATGTAATGTAAATAATTTTTCCATGTAATGTCTGTATTTCTGAAGACTAACATGAGAAGGAAAGGGAGACCCTAGTGGTAATGAGTTTATTTTATGCGAACTCTCTCCTCATAACCGTATTTCAGCTCCTATACTTATTCTGTGATAAGCCATACACATGAAGTAAATTATCCAGCTTAAAACTCAGTCTATTCTGATAAAGGACAATTTTAGACTAATTCAAATATGTAAATACCCCTAGATTATACAGCAACATTTCCTACAACTTTTACATTGCAAAATTAAATTTTCTCCCTTACTATTTTACTCACTGCAGCAAATCTGCTCCAGAGACATTTATGGAGTGCCAACAACCTGCCAGGTACCCCACTCCATTCTCATACCTACCTAATTTTCCTAACACAGGTTCACCCAATATTCCTATTCTGATGTTACTTTCCAAACACTGTAATTTTCTAAGTGCCCCCAATCCAATAAATCTATAAAATTCAATTGATAAAATAGGTTAAATAGGTCTTCAATAAAGAGAAATATATCCTGTTCCTGATTAGAAAAAGTCAATATTATATGTATATTTACCTCCCTAAATAAAACTTAAATTCAATTTTGTATCAATCAATGTATGACTTGAATTGTGTTCCCCTCTCTCTGGTTCAAATGTTTTAGTCCTAACCCCTAGAAGCTCAGAATGTGACCTTGTTTGGAAATTAGGTCATTACAGATGTGATTAGTTAAGCTGAGGTCATACTAGAGTAGGGTAGACCCCGAATCCAATTTGACTGGTGTCCCTATCAAAGGGGAAGTTTTGGACACAGGCACACATACTGGAGAATGCCATGAAGACAGCCAAGGAGAGAGGCTCAGAACAGACCTTTCCCTGGAAGCCCTCAAAAGGAACCAACCAGGCCAACACCCTGATGTTGGCCTTCTTGCCTCCAGAACTGTGAGACAATAATTTCTGTTGTTTAAGCTACCCAACTGATGGCACTTTGTTACAGAAGCCTTAGCAAACTGACATAAGCAACATCCCCATAAACAAGCTTTAATGCTTGGAATCACTTCAATCTGATATTCAAGTCACTCCACAATCTGATCACAATGTATTTTTCTGTATATTTTCTTAAGTATGACAAAAAATGGCATGGACATTCTAGGAGTGTATCCTACGAAGACAAGTGGAAATGTGCAGAGATTCATGTACAAGGGAAAATATTCTTTACAACATTGTTTCTAATAGTTTAAAAAAAAAAAGAAAGTAAGGAATCTACAAGTTTAACCCCTGTCATCTAGCATGGGATACTGACAAATAAATTTATTGTTATAATAAATAGGTATGGACTGTTAAGAGAAGGGAAGGGTAGGAACACCGAACTGTGCTCAGGAGATTAAAGAAGACTAGCAGAGGAGGTATACCTGGGCATATTCTCTAGGAATTAGAAAGAGTCTCTAGGAATTAGAAGGACAAAGATTGAGACAGCGTTCCAGGCACAGGGAACAGCTAAGATACAGTGTTGGCATGGTGGGGAAAAAAACTCGGCATCTAAGAAAACTACCTGGAGTTTGTGAGAAGGGGATTGGAAGCTGCTGGAGGGCAGAAAGAGAGACTAAGAGGTCAGCTGGGCCCTAACCTAAGTGGGCTGAACCAAGGCCATCAAAATAGTGTAGGGCACGTGGAGAGGTGTGTGGGGCAAATATCAGCTTTCCTACTTCATCAGTGTGTGTTTGATAATATAATACTATATTAATAGCGTGACATATATAGTTTATAAATGTATTTCTCTATAAAAAATTGTGTCAGCCTGGATGTGGAAGTTCATCTCTTTCCTCAAGGCTTCTGTTGAGTCAGTACCATCAACCCAAGAGAAGGAGGATTGGGGGACCATGATGGCTAAAGGGTACGGGGTTCCCTTTTGAGATGATGGATGAAAACGTTCAAAAACTGATTGTGGTGATGCTTGCACAACTCTGTGAATATACTAAAAACACGATTTGCATACTTTAAGTGGGTGAATTGTATGGTATGGTATGTGAACTATTTCTCCAAAAAGTTATCAAAAAAAACTACAAAGATAAAAGAACTAAAGAACTGTGCTTCCTTATACATTACAAACACTGTATCTATTATAGTTCCTGGGTCAGTGCAGGCCAAGGGGAAGGCAGGAAACAGCTAGGAGCACTCTGATGAATGAAAGCATTTCTTCCTCAGACAGGTGCCGGCAGCTGAACCTGCAGGTATGCTGTAGCTTCTGAATAAGGGACTGGAATGCTGGGGCTGTCTGCAAGCCCTGTGAGTCAGACAGGGCCCTAGCCTGAACCGGCCAGCCTCACCTCTCCAGTCTGTGGTGGGGTTTTCTGGTCTAGCCAAGCCTAAAGCAGCCTCCAAAGCTGAGGCTCTAGAATACAGGAAAAATAATGTTTTACCTCACTGACCACGTACACCTGTGTGGACACACACGCAGAGCACGGATACAAAGTTTGCAAAACAGTACTGACCTTTTGCTAGAGCCAATGTACTGTGATATTTTCTATTCCATTTCATTTTTTAAGATGCTAGTCACAACGCACTAGCTTGATTTTATTATCCTCAGAAGGGTCACAACCAGCAGTTTAGAAATCACTGCTCTGTGGGTAAGAGGTGAGACAAACGGGCATTTGTCTCGATATGCTCTTCTCCACCGTTCCACATTCCTCGGATCTAGAATTAATCCACTGGACAAGAATTTTCCCTCAGTTTAATAAAAGATGTAGTGATTGACATATGTTCCATATTATAAAAAACAGATTTTTAAGAGCAGATGTGCAAATCGCAACTCCATTACTTTCTTAAAAAGGAACATTTGGGGGCTTCCCTGGTGGCGCAGTGGTTGAGAATCTGCCTGCTAATGCAGGAGACACGGGTTCGAGCCCTGGTCTGGGAAGATCCCACATGCCGCGGAGCGGCTGGGCCCGTGAGCCACGGCTGCTGAGCCTGCGCGTCTGGAGCCTGTGCCCCGCAACGGGAGGGGCCGCGATAGTGAAAGGCCCGCGCACCGCGATGAAGAGCGGTCCCCGCACCGCGATGAAGAGTGGCCCCCACTTGCCGCAACTAGAGAAAGCCCTTGCACGAACCGAAGACCCAGCACAGCCAAAAATAAATAAATAAATAAATAAATAAAATAAATTTAAAAAAAAAAAAAAGGAACATTTGGTTTTCCTTGAAGATTCCATGAATCATAGTCCTCTAGTTTGGATTAACATCACTGCAGTAATAATAAAAACAGCATTTTGCTGCCTAACAATCATATTACTTATTTCCAGACGTAGACGCGAATGGTGATCCTGTTAAAGAAGCAAAAATCAGTATTTAGCTCAACTTACCCCAAGGCCCTGTAGCCTCCTCACACGACACTTGCTCCTCTTGTAATGAAATGAATTAATTTAACCTTCAGATTTGTCTCTGATGCTTCCATTACACTGATCTACATCAGAATCTTCAACTCAGAAACACACACACACAAACATCATTCTTCCTTTTCCTCTCATAGTAATTCAATTTCTGAAGCCACTTCACATTTTAAAGAAACTTTGAAAGATCAAGAAAAACATGTGGGATTTTATCACTTATCTTTAGATAAAGCATTACCAATTAGATTTATATACAGGCGTGTACTAGTTAAATCATAAACACATGGTTTATTCCTTTAAATTCCAGCTAATGGCCTTAGGGCTCACGTTGTCTTCCACCACTTACTCAGCACATCTCTCCATTTGTTCACCATTCCAGAAAGGTTAGAGGATGTGTGGCACATTAACTCGTTAGCTGGTATGAAAATAAAGCAATCAGCATTCAAAACTCACTTTATTCCAGCTATTTCCATGCTGCGCTCTGAATACTGACTTCTAAAAGTTATGGTCCCACTATATGTATTTGTGAATCTCTTAGGATAATCTTCCCTTTCCGATTGATTAGGGATCTAGTTTTTCATCTAGTTTAACATACACTTGTATGAGGCATTCATAGACTCAGAGGTTTCAAAAGTGCAACAGGAATAGGAATGCTAGTTTAAATCCTCTGGACCCTGCTACACACCCCGACGCCACACTGCCCCAATCTTACAGGTCCCCTCTGTTATGACGGCCAGAATGGAGACTTTTCCCCTACTCCGCTGCAACTGAACCTGCAGTTGAGAATTGTGCCCCTCATCTTCAGCTTGGAAATAGACTGGCAGCAACCCTCAAACCCTTTGACAAGAAAGACCTCTTTTAGAACAATCACTAGAGGTAGTGAGGCTTCGAACCATAATCCTTTAGGGAAACTTCATTATACCATATTTGAACTCTTAATTCTTTCCACAATGGCAATTCTCTAGGAATTCATTCATAGAGGGAAATAAAACCCACTCTAAGATGATATATATTTATCTTAGCCACAAAGAACCAAAGTCCTCCAAAGATTGCATTTGTTTTATCAAACCATTCTGGGAAATTGCCCTGGAAGAGAAAGGTACTGCCAAGACCAACAGACAATAAAGCAAGATATCAAGGTCAGTAGCTACCCCGTCTCCAGAATGGACAGAAACTCAGGTCATCATGCAAAATTAATTTCCATTTTTAGGCTAAATAAATTCCATTTGAAAAGTATTGTGAAAAGATACAGGTCAGTGGACAAACAGATAAGGGAAACTTCACATATTTGTATGCTTTCCTTGATTACCTATTGGAGGAACTAATTGTAACAATCTACTTTTACTATTTTTCTTAAAAATACTAAGAGTGCTTCAACTGCAATATTTATTGCCAAAAAATTTAAGGACAAAAAATTCCACAGGTGTCTCTGATCCTTTCCACCTTACGGTTACTTTACAGGGGCTCTCATTTCAGACGACTGCTATCATTTTCCACCTAAACTAGTGCTGGGGAACACAGGACGCGATGAGTCCACCTTTCACGGGCAATCAATGAACTGATCATCAATCAGAGGGTTGAGATCCTAAGATGCTTCCTACAAGTTAATAAAGAATGGAAAAACAGTGAAGATTCTCTTAATTTGTACCTACAAAGACACATATTGGTGATTGAGCAAGACCATCTAGCCAGTAGAAGTTGGCAACATCACCAATAAATCACCCAGCACTTTGACCTCAGTCTAGTGGTCTGGTCATCACAACAGAGACCGTGGATGGGCAGATTTAGGCAAAATATAGTCCACAAGATTTCTTTTATGAGTATTATATCCATAACCACTAGGGAAAGGAAGATTATCCTAAGAGACACTCAAATCCCCAGTGTTGAGCAAGACTGAAAATCCCATTGCTCTGAGGGTCAGCCCAGGGGGCACTGAGGTTTCTAGGGTTGCCCCTCCTTAGGGCAGATGGGACCTCATGTTGTTGTACTTGGCAAGGGTTTGTGGTTGTGTCAGCTCCTCTGTTCCCAGGGTTATGTGGGGAGGGAAGCGCTGCTGTGATATTTTGACTGCCTGAGGAGAGGTAGAGTTTACCAGGCAAAGAGGCCGTTGTGTTGGGCAATGAAGAGTCGCCACGAGCACAAGTTATGAACTGGCCTGACAGCCACCAAATAGTTTTAGGACCAGTGACTTGACCAGTGACTTACCTTGAAGGTCAACCTCATGTATTGGCATGGATTGTCCCCCAAATTCTGTAATTGTATATCATCCTTATCATTCCTCAAAGGAACTACAAAAATAAACTAATGCTACGCCCTGAATAAAACAGAGAGAAAAAATTTACATAGGGCACTGAAAAGTCACCAAGTGGCTGTTTAGGAGTATCAAAAATAGAATGTTGTACAAAGAAAACCTGTCAGATCTTAAACTCAAACCAAATGAGTGTCTAAGTTTTGGGAACTATTCAGACTCATGCAAACTGGAAGAGCTCTTCTGTCTCCAAGTCATCTCCTGCATGCACTTTGGCTCCCTTCAGTCCCATTGACAATAGCTATCCAGATAGAGATATCCGCATTGTCTCTGATTAGCTTTCTCTGAAGGACGCAGCCTTTTCTATCAATCACAGTTTTCATTAGGTCTAGGTCAACTTGCATTTCCTTGAGTCAGTGAGTTTTATGTGGGCACGCTCTTCAAACCAAAGCAAGCAACATAGAAGGAAATTGCTGAGTTGCTTATATTAATAGCTCTCAACCCTTGAGGCCAAGGGTTGAGGCAAATCTCCTCACGTCATTTTCACGCTGGAATTAGAGACCCAGCAGCACCTGCTCTGTGAGTCTCTCTCAGCCAAGCTGCTCCCTTGGTTAAATGAGAACATTCCATTTTATCTGGCAGGAGAGCTTTCCTTCAACAGGTGTATTTCTGATGTTTTCAGAAAAGAGCTTATCCATGGCTTACAAATACCGTATATTAAAAGAACTTCATTTCTCCTAGGAACTGGTGCTTTTGAATCACATGTGAGGTTTTGAAAAATACAGCTGCCCTGGCTTCCTGAAATCTGGAAAGCTTTACAACATGAAAGAATGTTTTCATTGGATAATAATCCATTTGCAATAAGAGCAAGGTCCATATTACTATTAAATGTGTTTATCCACTGATTCATCTGAATTCTCCTTGATTTGCTTTAAATACTATAATCAAATGTTACTTAATTCAACATAGATTCAGGAAAGCAATCTGGAGTCTCACAGGTGGTCTGAACTCACTACATTGCTCACATTTGCTGCACTGCCAGGGCAGAAAGAAAAAGACATCCAATGTAATTTTTTTTCTCTTTACATTGGAGCATGAGACACAAAGCTTTTATGCAGTAACTCATTCCCAAAAGGTGAGACTGTGGCTTGCTAGCTTATGTTTCCATTTAAACAAATCTCTAACTAAGCACACATGAAAACCGATATGACCCTTCCTTTGATAAAAATCTAGCGTCAAACATTGACAGGCAAAATTTAAGTCACTTCCTGAATTGCTGAACAGTTACACAAAAAGAATCACCAAACACAACCCATTCATATTTTTCCCTTCCATTTACTTAGCAATTCCTTTCCTCAAATTAAAAACCGTAGTTTTCCAGCAATTATTGTTTATCCTGGTTAAACTACTGATGTCTAATAATGTAATTACATGTGATAAAATGGAGTGAGGCAGGAAAGGAGACATGTGCCGCTGATATGATTAAAACTCAACCCATTATTATTTCCATATTGCATCACCATAACATGAGTGCTTTTGTGAAAAGCTGTATTTGGACTTCTGAGTGTTAGAAAGTCTCTTCCTTCATCAAGATGGTCAACAAAATGAACACAGAAAGTCTGTTTGGAAAATACAGGTGATTTCAACCCACAGTGGAGACCCACACTAGTGAAGATCTCAACTATCACCAAAATCAGTTATCCTGATTTCACTCATTTGCTTCACAAATATATACTGAGAGCCATCTGTGCCAGGGAACATGCTAAACATGTGTACAACAGTGAGTCTATTTTAGACACGACTCTAAATGGCCAAACTCGTATCTTTTGTAAAATACTTTTTTGGTGGTCTGTTCTGGCCCATCTGTCCTCTTCTATTTTAAAATTAATGTCTAAGAGAAGGAATCACAACCCTTGTTTCCCGTACCGTCTCCAAGTTCCCACTAACCCAAGAGTTTAGGGACAGAGAGAGACAAAGAAGCAAAACTACTCCTGATTCTAATTACTCTCTATTTCCTTAGTAGAGGTCCCACTCCCAAAAGTGTAAAATTAATATATTTTTAGCTTATACTATTATTAGTTTCTACAACCAAATGAGTTTATGTTAGCAAAGTAGACATTTAATATTAATTTTTTTATAAAAGGTCTTTCATTCTGTAGGAAGTCAAAGTAAAACCCAAGGAAAAGAAAAATAGAGATTATTATATACCACTTAGCAACCTAAGCTCCTAAATGAAATAGCACTATTCAGAAATCAGAACTCTTCACCACTGAGAAATGCATTTCTCAAGTATCTGTGAAAGATCCTGCTTCAAATTTGTTTTCCAAATCCCATGCATATTTTAGACAGTGGGGGTGGGGAGGAAGAAATATTCCAAATATTTAATACAAATTCCACTCCCACCTTCATTTTCCCTCATATTAAGACTAAGGCACAATGATGCCTTTACCAGAGAGAAAAAAATAAATCACAGATTTGAGAGACAGCACACCCTGAGTACTTAAGTCTTTCTCTTTAGAACCTCAAAAACAGAGCCAGAGAGAATCGAGCCGAGGAATCTACAACAAATACCAGTATTTTTTAATATATTCATTAGATCTTTACTTAAGATATTACTAATAGATTTTATTTGTAAAGAAGCTATTTGATTTTCATTTTCCATTAAAACTGAACTAAATTTCATTTCTACTGATTTCTATAATAATTTAGACATGCATTTTCATATTCTCTCCAAGTAATTTCAATGCAAGAGATCAGCTGAATCAAGAATCCCCAGCAATCCATGTCATCCTTGACTTTCCAAGGCAAAGAAGTGGTAGAAAGAAGGACTGAAGTCATTACCACCTATACATGCAGCACCAAGTGAAACAGACCTCCAAACCATGAGACGGGAGTGAAATCTAACATGAAGGGAAAGAATCTGTGAACAACGAGAGTCAAAGACTTAAGACCAAACTTCTTATTCTGCCACTTCATATTCAGAGTCACTGTAAAGGCTTTTGAGAGTGTCATGAATTTTTTTTTTTTAATTTTATTTATTTATTTATTTATTTATGGCTGTGTTCGGTCTTCGTTTCTGTGTGAGGGCTTTCTCTAGTTGCGGCAAGTGGGGGCCACTCTTCATCGCGGTGCGCGGGCCTCTCACTATCGTGGCCTCTCCCGTTGCGGAGCACAGGCTCCAGACGCACAGGCTCAGCAATTGTGGCTCACAGGCTTAGTCGCTCCGCGGCATGTGGGATCTTCCCAGACCAGGGCTCGAACCCGTGTCCCCTGCATTGGCAGGCAGATTCTCAACCACTGCGCCACCAGGGAAGCCCCATGAATTTTTTTTATACTTGGTCACCATAGAATTAGGTCTGCTCATATTACCAAAAACAGACAATGGTATTTTTTTCTTCATTTTGTAGACCCTAAAATTCTAGACGATTGTTTATGCCATTTTGGGCCAACAAACCCACATGGTACCATATTGCACCATTTAACCAGTACTGGCTCACATAACAAATAATTCTGCTAAGTACAGGCAGTTTTCACACTCCTGTCTGACAGGCTTTATTCTTTTTTTTTTTTTTTTTAAAGTTTAATTTTTTTTTTAAATTTATTTATGGCTGTGTTGGGTCTTCGTTTCTGTGCGAGGGCTATCTCTAGTTGTGGCAAGTGGGGTCCACTCTTCATCGCGGTGCGCGGGCCTCTCATTATCGCAGCCTCTCTCCAGACGCGCAGCCTTAGTAATTGTGGCTCACGGGCCTAGTTGCTCCGCGGCATGTGGGATCTTCCCAGACCAGGGCTCGAACCCGTGTGCCCTGCACTGGCAGACAGACTCTCAACCACTGCGCCACCAGGGAAGCCCCTGACAGGCTTTATTCTTAAGGAAAGTGTTAAAGTCAAAAAATATTTCAGCAAGACATGATTTTTTCCATAGAAACATTGTTCTAATTAGATGCTAGTTTTCTGATTAATATCCTTAAAAAATAAAATTACTACAAATACCGTGTTTAATCACATATAAAGGATATAATTAAGCATTAAACATTTTCTTGAAATTGTTACTTACAGAGGACCAACTAATAACAAAATTAATACTAAAGTTTATTTAATGATAAGTATCTTCTTCTTACTTCTTCCCTTCCTCTAGTAGCAGTAAACTACAACGTAAAGAAATACTACCTTAATCACAAAACATCTACCAAGGTGCAAGTGTACAGGAGATGCTCAATACATGAGTTGAACGAACTGCCAGGTGATTAATAAGGACTTTGGGAGAAACTACTACAGTGATGAGTGTTTTGTTGCCCTCCCCTTTTTGAATCTCCTTGTCCCTCTCCCCCACATACACATTTTGTTGTAGGTGTTCGAAATCTCTTGGTGTTTCTCCTGCAGAGGAGGTTGCAATGTGTGCCCATCTGACTTGACAGCAATAACCTGGGTAGACTGGATGAGAGCACGACCTGCTGGAATTCAGGATTGTCCTGGAGACAGTAAGGAAAGCCACACCATCTGCCAGCTGAAGGGTCCACCTTCCATGTATTCACTTTTACTCCCAGGGTTTCCTCTTTAGTCAGGCTCTGGCTTTCCCCGGACATACAGTCCCCTCACCCTAACACCAAAGTAGCGCTACTCAAAGTGCCATCTGTGAGTTCATCCTTACAGGTCCATGACATCACCATGGACTTGAATATGAGCGTTGGAAACGTGCACAGCAATTGGCATTGCCACCCCATCCAAGCACGTGATCAGACGACGCGTCTTGCTGAGCAGGATGTCAGTTGGTTTAGGTGTTGGCCTAGTGGCTGGGTGAGTTGCATGTGATACAAGTTGTGTACTAATCACAACATAATACAGTGTGTACAGTATTACAATGGATTGGAAGTTTTAAAAAACAAAACAAAGCAAAATAGTCCTTCACCAACGAAGTTTGAGAAGCGATAAAGAGCACAGGCACCGGCGTCAAACAGACCCAGGAATGAGTTCCCCTGCTCTACTACTTGGTCACATGACCGGAGCAAGTTACTTAACCTCTCTGAACCTCCATCCTCTTATCTGAGCAGATCAGGATACAGGAAGCTGTGTCTCTGTTAAATGAGCCACTTACTCCCTGTGTCGTGTAACGGGCGACAATTTCAATATGTGTTCAATACAAGGGTCAATCACACACTGAATATGTTTCGGATGTGGTTTGTTCCACAGCTGTGTGAACAAACTGATAGCTGTTTTGGGCAACAGCTCGCCTGCAATAATATAGTGAGTCTCCTAGCATCTTCTCATACCCCGCGTGGAAAATATTTTGGCAACAAATTCTGTGCATAATGGGCGGCACAGGACTAGATCCTGTGGTCACTAGATCCTGTGGTTTGGACTTAACCACATGTGACAATTCACTTTGGGCCATTGTGAAAGCAAAAATTTCTCAACTCCATCCAACAACAGCTGAAGACCTAAAAACAACTTTCCAGATGCCTTTGATGACTTAAAGTCATAAACATGGAAAAAGATGTCTGGGAGAGCAAGAGGAAAGAATTTAATTTATGTGGAAAATAGAGGGAAATACACAGAAACCTTCTAACCAGCATACATCAGGCCATTCTGGCCACTCTGTAAATAAAAAACAAAAACAAAGCCCCTTTCTCATTATTGCAAAGCCCATCTGCAACACCCCGAGCACAATATCTGGAAAGATAGCAAATAAATGCTCCCTTTTGATCCTTCTATGCCATTTTTGCCTGTAAAATCGTGCTTTAATGCTTCCTTCCTTTATGTAAGTTAATTACATTACAGAGTTTCCTTTCTATTAGTTATAAATGCCATCTGGGTGGAAACCTAACAACATGTCAGTGACACTACTCACAATGGTTCCGAAGTTTTTCACCCTCAATCTGTAGGACAATCAGCAATAGTCTTTAAGAGGCTCCAAACAGGAAAGCTCCATAATGCCAGGGCTGCTTTATAACATCAGTCATCAAGCTCCTTACACACTTCTGGCTCCTATTACACTAGTTGAGTGAGAGGTCACTTGGGTCACATGGGATCTTACAAGGTTTCTGGGGAGAATAATAGTTTTTCTGTATCCCTTCCTTACGAAAGACAAGTGATCAGCACTACTGTCTAGACATTCAAAGATATTTTTCATGGACACAAACTAGGATTTTTTTTTTTTTTTTTTTTTTTTTTATTATTTTTGTCTGTATTGGGTCTTCGGTTCGTGCGAGGGCTTTCTCCAGTTGCGGCAAGCAGGGGCCACTCTTCATCGCGGTGCGGGGACCGCTCTTCATCGCGGTGCGCGGGCCTTTCTCTATCGCGGCCCCTCCCGTTACGGGGCACAGGCTCCAGACGCGCAGGCTCAGCAATTGTGGCTCACGGGCCCAGCTGCTCCGTGGCATGTGGGATCTTCCCAGACCAGGGCTCGAACCCGTGTCCCCTGCATTAGCAGGCAGATTCTCAACCACTGCGCCACCAAGGAAGCCCTAGGATTTTTGTGTTGTTTTTTTTTTTTAAGTGAAAAACGGATTTACTTTTATTCTAAAGCATGCACCCAGCTACAGTAGCCCTTCTGGAAATCCTTCTTGAGAAGATTTTTGCGTCAGGCTCACGTTTAGAAATAACAAAGCGTAACTAAAGGGATCCGAGCTCCCTGACAGTATTTGACACGTTACCTAGGGGACTCTGGAGATGGATTTCATTTTTAAAGAATTCACCTTTCAGTTGGACATATGGAAGACCAGCTAGAAACCATGTCTTTTTACCCTAATTTTCCACTTTATAACGCGTCTCCTTAGTGGACTTCTTTCTACCACTGCCACACTTCCAGTATAGACCTGGACACTCACCAAATCTATGTTACCCATCCTCTGCAAACAAAGCACTGGAAAACATATTGAAGTTCCTTGGGTGTGACCAAAGAGTATGCACAGAAATTTAGAAATGTCTGAATTCCACCTCCAGTTCTGACAGCATCTCTCACACAGATTTGTCCTGGCACCATTATTTTAATTACTTTACATGCTGCCTCTACAATCCTGATGATAAAATGGAAAAGCTGTTTTGCTGGAACTTGTGCTGCAAATAGCACAATGACAATGTTAGGAAAAATCTCTCATGGTATTAACTGGCTCACAAAGATTATTCTTAACACAAGCTGTCCCCAACATATGGATATTATTTCTGAGTGACCCAGATCGGTGAGCAGGTCCAATGAAGCCTGTGATCCCAATCCTCCAGTGGGGACAACAGCCCACCTTTCCTAGGTCAGAACAGCTCAAGGAGAAGTGACCTGGAGGTGTGCCCACTCACGGTCCAGTGGTACCACAACGATGGGTAAGTGCAAAGAATGAAGAAGGCTGGTGTCCAGAAATCTAGAAGGAGATGAGGAAACACGAGGCTCAAACTACCCCCACCAACGTCACCTCCAACGATGGAACGAGGATTACTGGCATCCTAATTTGGAAATCAGAAGGGTTTTTTTTTATTAGAAAAACAGATTTTCTTGTGGTTCTATGGCTTGCCATCAAAAGAAATTAGAACAAATGAACTTTGTCAAAAACTGTAAATGAACTGAAGACTGCCTACACCATTCAAAGTAGAGTAAATATGGTATACTGGTTATTTCTTAAGGAGTCAAAATCTTCTAAAGTAAGGATGAGTGGATCATTTAGTCATGTAGTGGCAACTGTTTTCCTATTATTTCTAGGAAGCCGGGTCAGTAAATTGTTACAATTTTCTACTTTGATACATTTTGGTACAAGACCATGCTCTTGCATGATGTTCCCAGAGAGCTTCTCTGTGGCTCAGAAAGAACTGAGCTCTAAACCTGGTTTAATCATTAACCATTCAATCTGGACAAAGCTACTGAACTTCACTCCCTACCCTTCAAAGTTCTTATTTATCAAATAGACAGAAATAATATCTTACTAGGAGAAAGAATGTGGAAAGAAACAAAGCTAATTCTAGCTCTGTTCTGTACCCAGATGAACAATGAAATTGTAGCTTCAATGTTTCCAAGTGACTTTATTTAGTTTTCTACTGCTGCTGTAACAAATTACCACATTACTTTTAGTGGATTGAAACAACACAAATTTATCCTCTTACAGTTCTGGAGGTCAGAAGTCTCACATTAAGGTCTTGGCAAGGCTGCTTTTTTTTTCACAGCTTCACAGGAGCTTTCCTTGCCGTTTCCAGCTTCTAGAGGCTACCTGCATTCCTTAGCTCATGGCCCTTTCCTCCATCTTAAAAGTACATCACTCCAACATCTGATTCTGTCACCCTGTCTCACTCTTACAAAGACCCTTGTGATTACATTGCATGTACTCAGATAAGCTAGGATAACTTTTCCATCGCAAGATCCTTAACTTAATCACACCTACAAAGTTTCTTTTGCCATGTAAGATAACATATTCAGAGGTTCTGAGGATTAGGACATGAATATATTTGGTGGCCATTATTCAGACTACCAGAAGAAGGGAGACCTAATTGTAGACAAATCTGGCAAATATTTAGTCCAATGAAATAAAAGTTCCCATTAAGTTCAGTCTTTTTAGGCATCATGATCAATTGCTCAGATTTCTTGCTCTCCTCCTGGAGAGAGGGGGTTATATCTCCATTATTACAGTGACATGAGACATGGGGAACACAAATCAGACGGTGTCCTCTTAATCCTGGGTACCCTCTGCTGCAAAGTGACCAGTCGGGGCTGCTGCCTGGCCTGGGGACCACAGAAGTGAGATTGGCTAGATCTATCACCCTTGATATCCCATGAGCACCTGCTATTGACATCCATAGCTGGTGGTCAGGGCCTTGGGTACCACCAGCCAGCCTCCAGTGGTGCTAGAGCCAGCTCTGGGTCTCAGGCTCCACTCAGGTCCTGCCCTAAGCCCACCATCTTTTTTTTTTTTTTTTTTAAACATCTTTACTGGAGTATAATTGCTTTACAATGGTGTGTTAGTCTCTGCTGTATAACAAAGTGAATCAGCTATACATATACATATATCCCCATATCCCCTCCCTCTGTGTCTCCCTCCCACCCTCCCTATCTCATCCCTCTAGCTGGTCACAAAGCACCGAGCTGATCTCCCTGTGCTATGTGGCTGCTTCCCACTAGCTATCTATTTTACGTTTGGTAATGTATATATGTCCATGCCACTCTCTCACTTCGTCCCAGCTTACCCTTCCCCCTCCCCGTGTGCTCAAGTCCATTCTCTACATCTGCATCTTTATTCCTGTCCTGCCCCTAGGTTCTTCAGAACCATGTTTTTTTTTAGATTCCGTATATATGTGTTAGCATACGGTATTTGTTTTTCTCTTTCTGACTTACTTCACTCTGTATGACAGACTCTAGGTCCATCCACCTCACTACAAATAACACAGTTTCGTTTCTTTCTATGGCTGAGTAATATTCCACTGTATATATGTGCCACATCTTCTTTATCCATTCATCTGTCGATGGACACTTAGGTTGTTTCCATGTCCTAAGCCCACTGTCTTTTAACGCAGCTACTTTCTGAGTCCTCTCTTGAAGAAATTAAGAACTTTTGATGCCACCACACAGGAGCTGAGAGAGGACTGTGAGTGCAGCTGAGACCTCCTTTTACCTGACCTCACCATCATGTCCTCTTATGTTGCTGTTCACCCCTTCCAGGTTGGCACGAGGATACTTCACGTACCAGCCTCCACTCAGAATCCTGAATAGGAAAGTGGGACAAAACTTGCCTCTGCCTTTGGCATTTCCATCAGCCAAGACAAGGCCCTCTGCCCTCAGTACCCCCTCTACCTATCTACTTTTGGCCATCAATCCCTTCCCTCCCTTTAAGCATACTCCTCTCCATCCATCAAGAGGTGGGGTCTATTCCCCTCCCCTTGTACCTGGACTGACTCTAACTTCCTTTGACCAATAGGGTATGGTGAAAGTAATATTCTGGAATTAGCCTTAAGAGGACTGACAGCTTCTGCTTTCTGTCGCTTGGAAGCCAGCTACCTGAGGAAATACAACTGTCCGGAGATCTCCATGTTATGAGAAGCACTGAGGTACAAGACATGGCAGAAAAGACTTCTTGGACCTTTCAGCCCAGACTCTCAACACCAGCTGAAAACAATGACCTGCCAACACCACTTGGAACAGGACTGCCCAGCTGAGCTAGTCAACTCAGAAAATCTTGACAAATAATAAACTGCAGTTATTTTAAGCCCATAAGTTTGGATGGTTTCTTACACAGTTAATATGTAACTAAAACAGTCAGAAAAATAGAAAAATAAGATATAAATATATTAAAGGGTTTCCTAAAATGTAATCACAGTGACACAGTAGTAAAGACACAAAGTGACAAAAATGTGGGAAGCAGCCATTTCAACAGAATGCCCACTCGTTTGGAAGAGTTTTGTTGTGCTTTATTTTTCTAACTAAATGCACTCACACAGTTAATTCATCTGTAGCCAAAGAACCACTTACACTACTTTTTTCCTTCCCCAATTAGCATGCAGGGATTTCCATCCTGATTAAGAGAATGTGATATGCAAAGTCAGTGGACCACTGTCTTGCATAACAAACCAAAATCTTTTGACATCAGTGAGAAAATTCCTCAAGAATGCAGAGGACATAATGCCAATTGTTAAGTGTGAAATTCCAGGGTATTAACCCTTTGAGAGATGCTGTCACGTTCAGTCTTATTTGAGGCTGATCAAAAGGACCATGAAACT
The DNA here is from genome assembly GCF_949987535.1 of Balaenoptera acutorostrata. Lineage (NCBI taxonomy): Eukaryota > Metazoa > Chordata > Mammalia > Artiodactyla > Balaenopteridae > Balaenoptera > Balaenoptera acutorostrata. The sequence continues at coordinate 77,396,367 of NC_080068.1, forward strand.
AGATCGGAAAATTATGCACCAGCCTCCACTGCCTACTTAAAAAAAAAATTATAATAGAAACTTGATCCTTTTAAGAGCTCCCAAGCGTCCTGCATTTTAGCAACCAGGTTTTAAGTCATGAGAGATCACTATCATTTAAGAACGGTGTCCAGCCAAGTAAGCCTCTTAATTCAGAGTAAAAGTCCCAATCAATAGCCATCACCTAGGCCTTAACACTTACTTTAGGAAATGTTTTTAAATGGAAAACTGACCCCAAAGCCATGCCCAAATGATATTATTAAAAACAAGGACATAGGGCCCCTGGATTCACTTACTAGACCGCTTTGCTTAGAAAGTTGTCAGGGGTGAGGGAAATGAGGGAGTCATTTAGACAGGAAGGTATGGGCTGTTTGCTTTCTCCAGTTTCTATCTGTACCTTTCTTCTTCTCATTCCTAACCCTTCCATTATGGATGCAGACCAGGGGCCCCGCGTACACAAAATCTGAAGTTACAAATGGAGCGTCACACCAAGCACAGGATTCCAGGTCTCAAAACTCCCTCTCAGGCATCAAGAGCAGCCCCACACATATTTTAAAGCCACCCAGACAAGCACGTTTAGATTGTACAGAAAGGCCACAATTCACCCTGTTATTTTTAGTTGCCATGATTTATCTACTCAAGCAGTGTTCACACAGCATTCGTCAGCCAGGAACGCAACCTCCTTATTTTGAACTCAAACTTGTCTGTACAGTAGAGCTCAGAGGGGAAAAACAAGCTATTCTGAAATCAAGGGGTCTGGATTCAAATTCCAGGAACAGCACTTGTTAGCATCTACTAAGTATGTTGCCCAGGGCGAATTATTTAACATCCTAGACTGAAATTCTTCATCTATAGCTACATTACAGGGTTGAGGGAACATTAACTAGGATTTTAGATGAGAAAAGAAAACTTTAATTACTAGCTGGGCACAGATTCAATTAGTGTTAGTTATGATCATTAAAAGTATTGCAGTTTTTGTTTTCCTTATCTATAGTATTGGCACCCAGCCCCTTAGCCCTTAATCATTGCTCACTATAGTAATCACTCAGAACTCAAAAGAGCATCAGATAAGATTTATAAGTTAAGAAAAGCAGTTAGAGGGATTCAGTGTATATGGAATCTAACAAGATGATGAGTGAGGAGAAACGTGAACAGAGGAGAAAGCAGACATACGTTATAATTAAATAAGAGCTTTGCTAAGTCAGCTGTGACTGTGACCCCAAGAGAATTCAAAGTCTTTTTTTTTTTTTTTTGGCAAGTTAATGGAAATCCAATTCAGCTATATGCCTTTTACCTCCTTGATTTATTCCCATGAGATAAAATCCGATGAAATCCTTTGAAAACCAGTAAGCATTGTGCCAATAGGGAATATTTATTGGGTGCTTATTACATGGCTGGCATTTTACGTACACCATATACTGAACTCTCACAACAACCCTCTGAAACAGTTTTTATGTTCCTCATTTTATGGAAAAGGAAACTGAGCCTTAAAGAGATTAAGCAACTTGCCCAAGGTTGTCCAGGTAGCAAGAGGCCGGCCAGGATTTCCACTTGTGTCCACAGGACCCAAGCGTCTGTTCTTTCTACCAAGGAGGAGGAGGTGGTATGTCTCAAAGTTTTGAGACCTTCTCTGAATGTTGCAGAGATGAACAGGAAATGGATTACACAATCATTTTTCATTTCATGTCTAGACTCTAGGAAACAACCCATAACCAGCAAGGAAGCAGACAAGAAGCATGGGGCTGTGAACCAGCACTGAAAATTCCTCTGAGGAGGATGGAGAAATAACAATCTGGACATTCAGTTGCAGTTTAGAAGGTCAGCACCAACTTCAGACAGACGTCTGATATTTTAAACGGCAAATTTGCTTGTATATTGTATATTGTGCAGAATTGCTACGCTTTCAGTTATGAAGCCATAATGCTGGTTTATTTCCAATCTCCGCGCTGAAGGACACATAGGAAAAAAATAGAAAACCAATTGGCTTTCAATGGAATTTTGTCTGAGTTTTTAGCCAGCATGTAATAAAGAAGTTATTCTCCTTAGGCACATTCAATTTTTAGACTGCTAAAGCATGGCAAAAACACAAAAACTGTGTGTTTCATAATGATTCAAAGGAGGACCTAAAAGTTATGTGAAATTAAGTAAAGCCAATTTTTCTTAAGCAGATTTAAGTTCTGAAGATTATTTCATAGCTATTTGTGGCTTATGGAAAACAATTATAAAAACTGGAGAAATAGGATGATAAAGGAAACATTCCCAGGCTCTTTTAATAAAGAGATGGTTTGGGGTTTTTTTAATTTATTTATTTATTATTTTTATTTTTGGCTGTGTTGGGTCTTCGTTGCTGCGCGGGCTTTCTCTAGCTGCGGCGAGCGGGGGCTACTCTTCGTTGCAGTACATGGGCTTCTCATTGCAGTGGCTTCTCTTGTTGCAGAGCATGGGCTCTAGGCGCTTGGGCTTCAGTAGTTGTGGCATGCAGGCTCAGTAGTTGTGGCACGCGGGCTCTAGAGCGCAGGCTCAGTAGTTGTGGTGCACGGGCTTAGTTGCTCCACGGCATGTGGGATCTTCCCGCACCAGGACTTGAACCCGGGTCCCCTGCATTGGCAGGCGGATTCTTAACCACTGTGCCACCAGGGAAGTCCCAAGAGATGGTTTTTAAAACAACTCTGCTCCATCATTATATTTTTGAAATTCCTATATGAAACTGTTTCCCCAAAATTTAATTTCTCTAAGACTAGGACACACACTGTTCATTTTTGTGTCCATAGCATTCATTACGGTTATCTGGCTTATATAAAATCTGTGGTAGGCATTTAGGGCTGTTTATCAAATATTTCTGATTCTCCTCCCTCTAAGAATATGATAAGATTATGCTTTTCTGCCCACCTGAAGTTAGGCATGGCCATTTGACTTGCCTTGACTTGCCTTTCATTTACTGGCCAATAAAATGTGAGTGGAAATAATATCACCTCCAGGCCAAATCGCACGCATGATTCACCATGTTTCCTTCCCTTCACCTTGGTAACTGGCAACATTCCAGGTGGGGAAGACTCCATCAGCCTACATGCCACCAGAAGCAAGCCCTCCATTGACGGGTAACATAAACAGTAATGAAAACTCTGTTGTTTTAAGCAGCCGAGATTTGAGTGTCATTTGTTACTACAGCATAATCTATCACAACCTGACTGATAAAAAAATATTCCAAATGAAACTTCAGTGAAGAAAAACCAAGAAAGGAAAACCTGAAGACTATAGGTGGAATGACCATTCCCATTGAACTCATCGTCCTTTTTCCATAATTCTTTCTAGGTTCAAATCCGGGAACGCTGTGCTTGCCACACAGCCTGATACAAACATTACTACAACCAAGGTAAATCTATGTTCAAATCATGCTGCCAAAGGCCACTATGGTCAGCATCACCTCTCAAAGATACTAAAATCCGTAGAGAAGAGTCTGCATATCTTAAGCCAGAATAACAGGTTCGTTCCTCAGAAATGAGTACCCTTCGCTCAGTGGCTAAACACAGTAAATTTATATTCAAATAACCCAGGGTCAAAGCACCAGAAGCAAACAAAAAGAAAAACAAACAAACAAATAAAAAACAAATGCTGCTTTGTAAAATAGGAATATTTAAAGAGCCCAAGGGGAAAATGAGAACAATAAAGCAACTCCCTACCAAAAAAAAACACATACACATAAGAAAATGGTGTGCAGATGGACTGTAATATCAAAAATATGCTGTCAAGTTAGGCAGAAAGAATTCAGCACAGCCACTTAAGCATGTTCCCTGTGCTGGAACTCATCTGGAGTTACTGGCACCTGATCTTTATGCGCTGCTAATGTCTTAAGCTCGCCACCTTCTTCCTTCCCAAGGAGAGAGATTTCAAACAACAAGGCCCTTTCACGTGCAACTTAGAAAGGGAAAAGGTCAAAAAATAAGAAATGGAACCAAATGCTTGAGAGGCAAAGAGGAAGATACACGCAAGAAACGCATGAAAGCCTTAAGGCCGCAGCGAGCCGCTATCTTCATGAAGCAATTCAAACCCACGCCTCTCAGCCTCAGCCTTGCCCCCAGTGATGCTCTTTCCTCATTCACACTCAGGAAATGGCTGAGTTACCAGGTGTGAACACTATCATCCTTCCTTAATCCTAGCTGAACCACAGCCCAGCTTCTGCTCCTAGCACGTCCCTAAAAATGGAAGCTAGGTCCATAGGTTTCTGGAGTTGGAACAAACCTAGAAGAATGTCTAGCGAGCTGAATTTGCCACCTGTGGGGAGGTTAAGTGACTTGCTTAAGGTCGCACATCTGAATAGTTAGAAGCCACTTAAGATCTCCAAATAGTCGCCTTATTGTCTACCCTTTGATCCTCACCTACTTGCTTTCTCCGCCACTTTTATCCCCGCTGATTATCTCTTCTCATTTGAAATCAACCTCCTCCCTTGGAGTTCTTGACACTCTAATCTCTCCTGGCATTTTCCCACCTCTAGTTCTTTTTAATTTATTTCACAAACACTTATATAGCAGTTATTAAGCGTCAGGCTTTGTTCTAAGTACCTTAGAAATATTAAGTTCTTTAATCACTATAACATGGGGTAAGTCCTATTATTATCCCCGTTGTACAGATTAGACCCAGAGAGGTTAAGTGACTTGCCCAAGGTCCACTGCTAGAAAGAGACAGAGCCAGGATTCAAAACCAAGTAGACTGGGACTTCCCTGGCAGTCCAGTGGTTAAGACTCCATGCTTTTACTGCAGGGGGCACAGGTTCTATCCCTGGCCAGGGAACTAAGATCCCACATGCCGGGCACAATGTGGCCAAAAAAAAAAAAAAAAAAATCAAGTAGACTGGCCTCAGAGTTCTGTTCTTTACTACTACTCCATGCTGCTCTCTCCATTGCTGCACCCCCTTGTCTCCTAAAGATTAGAAAGTCAATACTCCCGCTGCCCCATCAAGAAGTCACCTTTGGGCTTCCCTGGTGGCGCAGTGGTTGAGAATCTGCCTGCTAATGCAGGGGACACGGGTTCGAGCCCTGGTCTGGGAAGATCCCACATGCCACGGAGCAACTAGGCCCGTGAGCCACAACTACTGAGCCTGCGCGTCTGGAGCCTGTGCTCCGCAACAAGAGAGGCCGCGATAGTGAGAGGCCCGCGCACCGCGATGAAGAGTGGCCCCCGCTTGCCACAACTAGAGAAAGCCCTCGCACAGAAACGAAGACCCAACACAGCCAAAACTTAATTAATTAATTAATTAATTTTAAAAAAACAATAAGTCACCTTTGAGAATCTCAATTCCAGAGCAATCTAGCCGTTGAGTTGTTAAGACCACCCAAGGAAAACTACTTATTATTCCCCAGAACACATTTTGGAGAAATTTCTTTTCTAATTGCTGAACACATGGAGAGGGGAAAAAAAAGTAAACTACATTTTTTTTTCCCAAATGGACTAACCATTTGGTATGTAAACAAGGTGAGGAAACAGAACGAAGCCCCAAGGACTAGACAATGTGGTATGAGTTAAAGATAAAGCAAAACCTTCACTGAATTCATCAGGAATGATTGATTGAAATTTAACTGGGGAACTCATTTGTTTATAGTCTAGAGAAGGAAGGAGTCCTGTTTTGGTAAGATAACCCTAAGTCTGGCTTCTGTTTTATTTTTGTTATGTATTTTTGTAACTTGGGGGCGGGGTGGGGGGGAGGTTTGTATGAGCAGGAGTGCAAAGGTCTTCTGGCAAAAACTCTTTTGTTAAAATCCAGAAAAACAAACAACCAACATTGATGTTTTGGAACAGCCCACGGCTGCCCTGCTTTCAAACATTTTACCTTCCACTGATTTAAGGAAATGAACACACAAAGGCTTCCAGAATTGTATGTGACCCTGTGGAGGTCACTGCACCGGACCCACTGATTTCTGGCATAAGACATGCAGAGGGCAGGAGGATAGGAGGGAGGAAATGGCCACGCAGACTGATAAATACAAAACTGCCCACTCTCTTGACCCTCGGGCAGAAGGAAAACAAAATCCATCATTTGTGAGCTGGCAAAGGAAGCTTTACTTTGAGGAAAAAGTTCACGTGGTACTTAAAACACACATTACATGGCCTTCCCTTGAGTCGGCAGAAATGAATAGTGCGTACAGGAAGACCCAGACAGCTCACGGTAGAAAGAGGAAAGGGGTAGGAGGAGCAATGGAAATTCTCCAAAAATTCATATTATCTCAAGGCATCAGTTTCAAAACCTCTCTCTCTCCAAACTACCCAAGAAATGCTCAGATGTAAAATAACTTAGGTCTGGCCACTTTCTCTGATCATCAGGAGGTACCAGTGATCATTCATTCACTGACTCCCCGATGCGAACTGGACGCCACACCTTCATCTGCGGGGTGTTGCAGGTTAACTGGAATTTCGCAGAAAACATCAAGCAGGTGCGCTTTTATGTACCAAGAGTATAAATGAATGCATTTTTTACCTAGTATCTTACCTGTACTGATTATTTTAGATGAAAGGGAAGCCAACAACAATTGCTCAATAACTGAAATGTAAATGTGAGATCTGAGATCTTCCCTAATTTCAACAAGGCTGAAGAAATGTGTTTAACAAAGACCTGCACTCAGGAATGGGGTGGCTCTTTTTTTTTTTTAATTTATTTATTTATTTATTTTTTATTTATTTTTGGCTGTGTTGGGTCTTCATTTCTGTGTGAGGGCTTCCTCTAGTTGTGGCGAGCGGGGGCCACTCTTCATCGCGGTGCGCGGGCCTCTCATTATCGCGGCCTCTCTTGTTGCGGAGCACAGGCTCCAGACGCGCAGGCTCAGTAGTTGTGGCTCACGGGCCTAGCCGCTCCGCGGCATGTGGGATCTTCCCAGACCAGGGCTCGAACCCGTGTCCCCTGCATTGGCAGGCGGATTCTTAACCACTGCGCCACCAGGGAAGCCCCGGGGTGGCTCTTTTTAAGTAATGTTTCCACGCCAACTCTTAGTCTAAAGGGGACAGTCCCTGCTAGGAAATGACAGTTCTGTGTGGAACCAACTGCAGTACATATTAGACTCTTTACATCCAGAGAACAACCCTTTCCAAACCTCTCCTCAAATGTGAAAGGCAGTAATATGTAGAGAATCTTCAAAAGACTGAGTTACCTGAATTACTCTAAGCATATATTTCTAAAGTAAAATTGCCAGAATATGGTTAGGATTCATAAATTTCACTAAAGTCTCCTATGAAACATCTATACAGAATAAATCTTTCAGCATTATAAAGAAGAATGTAGAAAAACCCTTCTTATATACATACCGTGAAAAAAACTAAGACTCACCTGGAATTTTATAGGAATATTTTCACTCTTTCAGATTTCATAGTTAGCCTCAGTTTCAGATCAAAACTCTTCACATGCATATTAATAAATGTTTCTAAAAACAGCAGTACCTCAGACATCCAGCTCTCAACTGTCCAGAAACCCCAGTTCACTGAAACAGTCCTGAAACTAGACATTTAAGCATCTGCATACATGAGCAGAATCCCAGAAAAGCCTCTGACATGAAGAGTGAGTAAGAGGCAGTATGCTTGTTAGGTAACTGTTTTTAGAGATGGCAAGTGGTTGTCCAAGCCAGTGCCCACAGACACCCAGTCTGCAGGGATAAAGAACTAAGAGTCAATATAATTGGTATAAAAGTAGAAGGTAGCAGAGACAGCAGGTAACAGAAATAGAGATGGGGTGGTAGGAAAGAGATCCCGAGAATACTGAAAAGTGAGGGTGGAAACTGTGCTGATGGGAAGAGAAATAGGGCAACAACTGATGAAGCTGGAACCATTCATGGCATCCCAACCCTTTACAGGCATGAAGCCATTAGAAGGCATTATCTCTCTGTATTAAAACAAGTAAATTACTCTTTACAGTCTGTTTCATGTTCAAAATAATTTTAAATGTTCAGAAGAAAAAAAAATATGCTCTTCTCAGTTTAAGAATCTATTGTACCAGGCCAAACCCAGGTTGTTAAAAGCAGTGAACAATGTCATCATATTCTTCAAGCAGGGACCAGGAGAGGGACTAAGAAACTTGGTGGTCAAGAGGAATATTTGCATAATCGAGAAACAGAGCTAATCAGATCCAACACAAACACCCAGAGGGAAGACCAAAGACCAAGTTTCCTCTGATTTTCTCTTTGACTGTGGGGCATAAAAGAAATACAGATTTCCTGCAGGAAACAGAAGACGAATGATACTGATGGCCGCGCTGTCTGACCCAGAGGAATACAATTTTTTAAAGGCGGCCTAGACAACATCTAGCAGCAGCATAAGCAAAAGTAGTTGCAAAGAACTGCTATGGTGCACAATTCCTTATCCACAATTCCAAAATTCCGAAAGCTCTGAAAACCAAAAATATATACGTTTGGTAAAAACTCAATTACTGATAAAACCTGATGTGAATTTACTTGAAGTTATGTATTAACTTTAACCAGTGTGAACATTCATATAATATTATATGAATACAGGGCGCTGCTACTGGAGATGTTACATAATATGTGTTATAGGCACTATATTAACTCCTTAAAATCTGAAAAATTCTGAAATATGAAGGTATTTGGCCCCAAGAATTTCAGATACGTGTCTGTGGATCTGTACATGACAAGATTACTTTAGGCTGCCAACAAGAATTTATGAAACAGTTTTTAATTTTTACCTAGATTCTTTCATTCAACCAACATTTTTAAAGCATTCACTATGTGCCTGAAACTGGGCTAGGTATTGGTGTGTTTATTTCCAAAAGGCCTCAATTTTATTTTCGCCTTGTATGTAAAACAAGATCAGGAATAAGAATCACTATAGCTACAGAAATTATTAACAGAGTTCCATGTTCATAGGAGGAAGGAAGGAAGGAAGAAGGAAGGAAGGAAAGAAGGAAGGAAGAAGGAAGGAAAGAAGGAAGGAAGAAGGAAGGAAAGAAGGAAGGAAGGGAGGGAGGGAGGGAGAGAGGGAGGGAGGGAGGGAGGAAGGAAGGAAGGAGGAAGGAAGGAAGGAGGGAAGGGAGGGAGGGAGGAAGGAAGGAAGGAGGGAAGGGAGGGAGGAGAGAGAGGAAGGAACCCTGTCATATGCATAGGGCTGGGTGTGAGTGGAAAAAAAATTCAAGGAAGATGTCTTAGTTGATCATATCGAGGGAGGGAGGGAGGGAGGGAAAGAGAGAAAGAACAGCACTATTGGCAGAATCTTACCTAATTATTCTGAGGCTCAGAACATCACTTGCAGGGAAAGAGTAGTCCACAGACTGGTCCTGCCAACTGGAAATACCACTGTGCTCCTTCAGTTCCTCCCCAACCACCTCCACCTTCTCTCTACCACATGCCTCCTTTCCCCTAAACTCCATGCCTTCACTTCAGCTTAAAACTTAACTTCTCAACTCTCAGCCTTCAACTAAGACTTCTCCCAGCTTGGGCTGATCACAGCAAAGACCAGTATATATTAAATTTGTATCTGTTTATAAGACTTATACACACACACACACACACACACAGAGGCTGTAAGCTTTGAGAAGGTAGGAACTTTGGACCTATTTGTCTAACATAGTGTCTGATACATAGTGGGGCCTTTAAAAAATGTTGGTTGACTATATGCCCATCAACAGATGAATGGATAAAGAAGATGTAGTACAGATACATAATGGAATACTTACTACTCAGCCTTAAAAAAGAATGAAATAATGCCATTTGCAGCAACATGGATAGACCTAGAGATCATCATACTAAGTGAAGTTAAGTCAGACAGAGAAACAAATATCATATGATATCAGTTATATGTGAGATGTAAAAAATGATACAAATGAACTTACTGACAAAACAGAAATATACTCACAGACCTAGAAAACAAACTTATGGCTACCAAAGGGGAAAGTGGGGGGAGGGATAAATTGGGAATTTTTGATTAACAGATACACACTACTATATATAAAGTAGATAAACAACAAGGACCTATGGTATAGCACAGAGAACTATATTCAATATCTTGTAAGAACCGATAATGGAAAAGAATCTGAAAAAGAATAGATATGGATATAGATGTACAACTGAATCACTTTGCTGTATACCTGAAACACTGTAAATTAACTATACTTCAATTTTTAAAAAAATTTTAATTAAAATGTTGGTTGAATGAATAAAAGAACTTAAGTAAAAGTGAGATAGTGTCCCAGTAAACTTGATTACTCATTGCTCAACGAAATATTGTTTTTATTTTATACTTAATTCAACAACTGTGTCCAAAAAAATATCCTGAGTCCTGGTTCAAAGATTCTTATTGACTGTTTAAAGTAATCTTACCATAAACAGGTCCACACAGGGCCTTATTTGAAAGCCTTGGGGCCAGATACATTTTCTATTTCAGAATTTTCCAGATATTAAAAAGTTAACACAGTACATATACCCTACATTACACAAGTGAATATGCTGGCCTGCTCTCAACAAACAGTCTGCAATTCTGGTGGCTGATATCAGAAAAAGGGGGATGCCTGGAGAGGCAGTGCTAGACTCACCGTCTCCACCAAAGCAGAAATCAAATGGAGTGCTGGAAGCTGATACTGAAAGCATAGTCCATGAACAAACACTAAACCAATAATGTTGACAGTGCCAAAAATAAAATTGATAATAACCAGCATTTCCTGAGCATATTCTGTGTGCCAGGCCTTGTGGTCAGAAATTTATGTGCTCCAAATCATTGAATGCTCATACGATTCCATATATAGATACCAGTCTTACTCCCATTTTACAGATCAGGAAACTGAGGTCCAGAAAGGTGAAATAATGTGTGTAAGCTTACTCAGCTAAGACACAGTGGACCCAGAGCATGATATTCATTAAAAGCTAATGGAATTAATGAATTTCCTATTCACTCATTCATACAGCATAGGTTAATCAGAAAAAGTAAGTGCAGTGGGAAGAATAGGAACTTCTGCAGTCCGAAGGAATTCAGTTTGAATCCCAGCCCCACCATGACATGAATATGTGGCCATGAGGACAGGACTTGAACTCTATGACTCATCCCCTCCCCAGCATAAAGAGAGTGACTGCCACTTACTGACTGACAGCAGCACTTCACATGACTTTTTTTTTACATTCACTGTATACTTATATGCCAGGTGCTACATATGTTCTATTTAATTCTCAGAAAAATCCAGTAATATAGACACTATTATGAACCTTATTTTTGACATGAGGAAACTGAAGCTTAGAGAGATTGGGTACTTGTTGGCTTTCCTTTCCCTTTCCCAGCTAAGGCTTCAGTCTAAACGAGAAAGAATAATGCGCATGTTTCTTTTCCTGGATGGAAGAATTCTCTTCCCAAGCAGAACAGGTATCTGGAAGGGTCTTTTTAATTTAGATGCTTGTGTAACATTTTCCTGGCTTGTATCCTTCATGATGATGTCAGCCTTGAAACAGAAACTTATTCTCATCTAAAACCAAGTTAAAATCATCTCCCAATGCTTCAATTTCCTGAACACGATCATGCGTTCACATAATTGATGTTTGCAAAAATTACTGCCTCAGACTCAATTTAAAATATAAGCGAAATAAGTTGTGAAAGTTAACAACCAGTGTAACAGCTACAATTAGAAATCCTAGATTCAATCAGCTGTAAAACAAACGTCTGACTTTTACATGTCTGATATAAAAGTTTTAGGAGAAAGTACAAGTGTCACATCCCAAGACATTTGTTACATCCACAGTGTCCTGCTTCAGGTGAATGAAGTGATCGCTTTCAGTCCTGAATGGCTGATGAAAATCGGTGGTTTTGTAGAGGTTTTTGCTGAAGCAGGGACGTGCCTGAGCTTACTATTCTCCAGTCTATAACTCCAAGCAGACACCGCCTATCTCCATGTGTGTCCATGGTGTGCCTAGAGCAAATCAGGAAATCACAACAAGCTGGTCTGGGGGCACCCTAGGGACATCCCCCGCTTGGCTAACTACATCCTCTCTCCTTCAGGAAATTCTCCAGAAGCCCCCAACTTACCCATTCCTCCGCCTCTGCCAGCAGACCACCACCGTAATTTCTCACATCTCCTCCCACCTCCACTCCCAAATCAATACCCTAGTGCTCTCCTCAGAGCTCTGTGGGATTTTTTTCTTACCCCAAGACAACAGACTTGTATTTAATACAAAGCATTTTTCAACCCATTCGCAAAATTCATTTTAACAGCCTCTTGATCGTGTTGGTGTGCGTCCCACCCAAAACTCTCTCCCAGGCCGCATGAAAGTCACATGTTTCCATTTGTGGATGGCTGTAGTCAAAGCCAAGAGGCTTTCCCTTAAGCAATTACCCTTGGAAAGAAAAGTAATGACTTCAAGCCAGTTCATAAATTTGCCGAGTCTACTTCTTCATATCACACAGAGGGTTTCTGACGATGTTTATCACACACCCCATGAATGCTAGCCTTCAGAGCAGTCGCCTAGGAGGGCATTCACTTCTTGCATTGAGGCAGACATGGGTGACAGAGAATGCCATTTGAAATTTTCCATCAATCTGCTGGGACCACATGGGAAAAATCATAATCTTGCCACACCTTTGGCTTTTTAACTCCAAATTGATGATTCATCTACCATTGTCTTGTTTTACTTTTGAAGCCACTTTCTGTTTCTGAAAAAACTATCCAGTGATTTTCTCCATTTTTTTTAAGAAAAGTGTCCTCAAATTTTTTGTTTTTAAAAATTAATATTAAAACAACATAATGCTGATTGTTCAGGCAATTTCCAAGGAGAAATTCAGGTATATTTGCAAATGACAGCACCAGGAAAAGTCTATAACCTCATTTCAAAAGGGAAAATGCTCATGTGATGTATACGTTTCTAGTCCATTTTTTAACTGTATTCTTTTATAGTTTTGTCTCAAGGGAAAGTTTATTTGACTGTAATATTGGAAATGTCATTTTCAGTGTTATGCTTTTCACCCTCATTATGAAATTAGGAGGCAGATACGAAAAGATCAGTGGCATACTAAAAAAAATCAACAAAGTAACATCAGGAGTCATTTCAAAATAACCACTATGAACCTCAGTTTCCCGATATGTAAATCAGAGTTAACAGCACAACTACTAATGTGCTATTTTATTACCATAACCTTAAATATCCTAATATGCTACTTTCTGAGTTTATGTTTTAAAATCATAACCAATAACAGTCCAGCACAAGAAAAAGTAGAAAGATTACTAGACATAGAATCAAGAGATTCACGTTGGGTCCCAGGCCTGCAAATGTGCTTACTCAAGCCAGCAATGTGATGTCTGGATCTCCATCTCCCCCCACATAAAGTCTTGGTTCAGGCCCAGGCACTACTCAAAGGGGCTCATAGATATTAACTTAATCCTCATCACTCCTCAGAGATGTGTACTACGAGCCTCACTTTACAATGAGGAAACAAGTCCCAGAGTAGTTAAATAAGTCAACCAACATCTCACAGCTAATCATCGAACCTGGAGTCAACCCCAGGAAGTCCAGAATCACAGCATCAATAGCCTTTATTGATGCCCTGCCACACTACAGGGGATACCATTCCTGGACTGACCCTAAGAACCACCAGGGTCATTGTTGTAAGGCCCAAAGATCCAGGTCAAGGTGTGAATGTGAATGCTATACAAATATGAGCATTAGTTATTCTTGTATTACTTCAGTAAACCTGGAATGCAGCTTGTGACATAAACTCTACAACAATTACGTCTAGTAAGAATAAATTCAAATTGGCCCACGTACAGTAAAATGTGCTTTCTACAGCATTCTTGCTGAGGAATCTCTGTCATCTAGCGCTTGGCACACACAAGGTAACACCTGCCGTCAAATCTCCCCAAGCCAAAGCCATCTCTTCCACGCTCTGCACTGCAGAACTTGGGAATTTCAGTGGAGGACCTGCCAAGAGTTGAGCAGAGCCCATCTCAGGGGCCTCCTGAGGCGAGCGTGTTGACCCTGCCTTCAAGGCTTCCTTGGGGAGGAGGAATCAAGTTAAGTAAAACTAAGGTGTGGCTCCTATGGTGAAGTCCTATCTATGCCCAACTCACTATCAAATAACTAAGTTGTAGCCAACTCTTGAAATAAAGCTGGCAAATAATGGAAGAAAATCGACTCCTCCAGTGATCTCAAGAAGCCAGCCTAGATTCTGGCATCATCCTTTTCAGTCCTACTCTGTAAATCTAAAGCATGGCTCCAGTAGACCTTTTATTCTGGCCTCTACTGCCAACAGATTTTTTTATAGATGACATGATGATTAATTCAACTAACAGACACGCAAAATTGTGGTGTGGGGGAGATTTTTTTGAAGCCCTACTATTAGTATAATTTAAGGCTTTTATGCCCCAAAGCACTATGCTGGGCATTCTTGAAAGTTACTTCAGTTAATCTCAACCAATTTAACAGATAGGTATCATCCTGTCCCATCTGCCACCATTTACACCGGGGAAAAATGAAGATCCCAGGTCTAGCCAACAGTCCCCCCCATAACTTCTCATCATTCAGGTCTCAACTGAAAGGTCAGCTCCACAGAGAAGCACTCCCAGAGCACCCATTCGAAAGCAACAGTTCCCCCTCCACTTCTCAGCCCCCTCTTCATCACATGATCTTGTTTAGTTTCATTTACAGTGCTTAATACTATCTGAAATTCTTATTTATTTATTGTCTGTCCCCAGTAGAATGTCAGTTTCTGAGAGCAAGTGAACTTGTCTGTCTGGTTCAGAGCTCCAATGCCAATAATAAAGTGTGGTATATTTCCAACGCCAATAACAATGCCTGTCAAAGAATAGGCACCTAAGTACGAGAGGAAGGAAGGAAGGAAGGAAGGAAGGGAGGAAGGGAGGAAGGAAGGGAGGGAGGGAAGAAGGAAGGAAGGGAGGATGGAAGGGAGGGAGGGAGAGAGGGATAGAGGGAGGAAGGGAAGGAGGGAGGAAGGAAATACCTCCATAAGTTTTAAAGGGATAAAGGCTTATCTTAGACATTAGAGAGAAAGAATTATCTTAGACATTAGAGAGAAAGAATTCTGTGGCTTAGAAATGATGTCAAATTCTGAGATGCACTACTAAAGGAAGTTGTGAAGTAACTGGAGATTCAGAGGTGAATTAAGCACTGTCTTTCTGAAAAAAAATGTTAGTGCAGTCTTTTGAGAAATGTCGGTGACTTTAAATTCCAGGGCCATTCGACCTTTCAGACACCTTCATTTTCTCACTGCTGACATTCAAAACCTCAGAAGAAGAAGATACATGTTTGTTCTCTGGTTGGAAATTGCTTATTGATTGCTCTTCATTACTGTCCCTTCCCCAACACACACACACACACACACACACACACACACACACATGCCCTGTCAGCCCCCTAAAAGCCTGAGTTAACACAGTTTCACGGTCACAAGCAGCATTCTAAAATTGGAATTTGGCTGCACGACCACACACACTAGCCCTGGAATTCAGCAAACATCTGGGCCAGTGAGTGTGAGAAAGTTCTGTGGTAACAAAAGTCTCTGAGGCAACAATGAGAGTTGGAATCCCACAGGCAACAAGGGGCAGGTGCCTACGAGGCTTGCCAACCAGGCGACAGGACTGCAGACTCCCTGCCCCAGTGTGACTCCGGGAAGCCGGGCGACTTCACTGGCACATACACACTTGGCGATGGACTCCTCAAGCAGCCCTGCACGGGTTCATAGTCTACACCAGCACGGGGGCGACCAGAGGATTCCTACACCAGCTGCTCAAATAGCGGCTCACCCAGGTTGAGGACCTTCTCATACCTGGGTGAATGGAGAAGGCAGATTTAATTAACTTTGACAACTTCCCTGTGATCTAGCATAGAGTCGTTTGGTATATGAAATTTTTGAAAGTTAGAGACTTTGCTCCCTAATGGAAAAGAAGCATTTGCTGGCTAGAAGGTTGTATTCTTTTTCACAGTCACTGAGGTTTCATACTATATTATTTATTCGCTAAAGCTTCACTCACCCTCACAAATATGGCAAATGAGAATCAAACGCGAGTGAATTGCTGAGATCCAGGAGACGAAGAAAATGGTGGGCAGGGGGAGGAAAAAGGAAGAAATCTGGGGTATCTTTTGTTTTAAATAAGAAAACAAAAGTTTCTTTTGTTGAAAACTATCCTTTACTGCTTTATTTTATTGACTATAAAATAATACTTGCTCACTTTAAAAAAATTTTTTTCAAACCAAATGGAAAAGTACGCTACAGAGAGCAAAAGCTTCCCCATAAATTCATTCCCCAGAGACAACCACTGTTAATTTTTGGTGGATGACCTATCAGGGTTGTTTCTTCTCTGCTTAATAAATATATATAACACTCTGCATACTGCTCTCTGACCTGCTTTTCATCCATGTCCAAAATGTTCTGTACCTCTTTCTACGCTAGTCAATGTAACTCTACCTCATCTGTAAATTGAGGATAATGGCATCCAGATTTGATAGGGACGTTGTAAGGATTAAATGTGATATTTGTTAAATGTTTAGAATAGGACCTGACATGACAAAAATGCCAATAAGCATTATTATCAGCTGCCCAGTATTAAATGTTATAATAGCATTAGTTATTTAGCAAATGCCCTAGTGATAAAAGTTTATAATTCTCACCATTATAAACTACCCCAATAAAGATTATAGCTTAGGTTTCAATATTATGACTTTTTTATTTTCTTCTACTGCCCAACATTTTCCAATGTACGTAAAATATTCACATTCGTTCATTTGAGCTCACATCAATGATTTGTAGGAGACAAATCAGGTGTGACGCTCATTTGAGAGACAAGAAAATTGCGGATTTAAAAAAGTGAGTAAGTGGCTCAAGACCACCCAGCAAGGAAGCCTGAAGTCATGCCTTGATTCTTGCCATGTAATCATTCGACATGTGTTTACTAAGTCAGTATTCGGCGCCAGGCTCTCTTCTGGGCACTGGGAATATAAAAATACATAAAACTCCCTCAAAGAACTCAGAGTCTCATGGGTAGGCAACTACTATTTTTTTAAATAACCATATGGTATTCCAAGCATAATAGTGGCATGTACACAAATAGCAATACCAGACGTAGACAAAGAAAGCAATGACTAACTAGAGCCACAGAAGTAGCAAAAGAGCTGGTGATAATTCCAAAATCTGTCCTCTAAAACTGAAGACAGATGCATGGGCAAGGGTGGTTTCAGACTTCTGACTTCCAGTCCTGTTCTTTTTCTACTGCAACATGCTATTTCATACACTCAAAACATTTAGATCATTTATGCCAGCAAAAAAAAATCATATGCACATTATTGCCACCAAAGTTCTCTTCAAGGGGGGGAAGGGGACAAGAGAGGGGATGGAAGGCTTAAATAATTAATTGGATGTTTAAAAGCAATCATTATCGGGCTTCCCTGGTGGCGCAGTGGTTAAGAATCCGCCTGCCAATGCAGGAGACACGGGTTCGAGCCCTGGTCCAGGAAGATCCCACATGCCGCGGAGCAACTAAGCCCGTGCGCCACAACTACTGGGCCTGCGGTCTAGAGCCCGTGAGCCACAGCTACTGAAGCCCGTGCGCCTAGAGCCCGTGCTCCGCAACAAGAGAAGCCACCGCAATAAGAAGCCCGCGCACAGCAATGAAGACCCAACACAGCCATAAATAAATAAATAAATAAATAAATAAATTTATTTAAAAAAAAAAATCATTATCACGTCACCTCCCGATAATAAACTGTGAAGACATACTACTGGCATCTCTGCATTGCTTTAAAGGGCACTAAGACAAAAATAAATATGTTCTACAACATCAGTAACAACAACAGGCATGAATCCCTCTCCATTTTGAGGAAGGTACTATAAATCCAAGATGTTAAGAGTGGTAACTTTATTATTTATTTCTTCATTATTATTAACTGAAGCTAGCCTTTCTTGAGCACTCACAATATGCTAGGCTAAAGCCTTTATATTCATCATCTCATTCATCACAACATCTCTATGAAACAGGTATTACACTATCCCCATTGTATACACGGGGGAAATGAGGCTGAGAGAGATTAAACAACTAGTAAGTGGCAGGACCAAGACTCAAACTAAGATTTGATTTCAAATCCCATGCTCCTAATCATTCTATTACTCTTACTTTCCATTCTATCAATAACACTTGCTTTTTTGAATATTTTGAGTATAATATGTGCACAACACTCTTTAAAAGCATTGAATGATTTTATTTTTTAGATATTAAGAACCACCTGTGAGATTTATGTTGTTTTAAAGAACAAATTTAGGAAACTTTATCATCATGGCTGGCTGACATCTGAATTTGAAATTGGCCCCTTTTATTGCATTTCATTCTCCGGAAATTAGACAATCAGGACCCACATCAAACAGAGGCTTCCGTGATGATTAGTTGACACAGCAACATAATGCACAATTTTACATCAGGTTCCAGGTCCAACATAATTTATGTTCATAACAAAAATGGCAGTCACCCAGTATCTGTCATATGGAATTATGGGCTTGGCTGTGGCCAAGTCAAAGCACATTAGCCTAGTGTGTCTAAACATCTGACTCTAATCACTACAGTGAGGATCAAGTCAGGCATTTGAGGCTTATAACTGTATTTCTCTGAGTGTGGGAAGTTGAGAGGAAAACAGCTTTTAGGGAGGGGATGTTGGGGTGATTTTTTTTAAATTTTAAATCATCAACAGTCAGTAGGATGTGAGTTGTCTCTTCCGCCCCATCTCCTTTCCTCACGGTAAGAATTCAGCTATGTCCAGTGTTGTCTAGCCAAGAAGGTCAGGCAGAAGACAGAGGAGAAGATTCTGTGGGAGTCTTATCATCGTCAGCCATCATCTTATCCATTGTTCTATATCATCCACACACACCCTCTTCCTGCCTCCCCGATCCCGTTAATATGAATAACAGAGCATTATTTAGTTTTTTATTCACTCCCAGATATTTGGGGGAATGAGTTATAATAAATCTGTAATCTAATCCTTCCTCATATAAATATAAAGAACTAAAGTTTAAACTAAATATATTTATTATCCTCTAATGATATTTCCCATTCTACCAGGAAGTATGGAGGTAAGGCTCCACCACCCCTTACTCTCAAGGTCTGCATCGAAATCCTGCACCAGCTACCCTGGTCTATTAATCCTCAGTCATCCATCTCCTCCCCGACGACTTCCTTTTTATAAACCACAGCAACCTCTGCTAGTCTTTTTTTTTTTTTTAACACATTTATCCTCCTCCTACTTGAGGTCAGCTTTCCATTATGTGGAACTGATCTGGACATTAACCACTCCACAACAAAAATCACAACCATGCTAAATAAATATTCATAGCCACAGGATAAATGGGGTAAGATGTTAGTGTCTCATCATTTCTCCTGGTGTTTATGTTAACATCTTTGCTATTTTCTTAAAAGTTCAATCATAGAGGGCATCCTCCCGGCCCCGCAAAGTTTCAAACCATTTGGCCAGATAATAACCTCCAGGAAGATCCCTTAAACATACAAAAGCTCTGCTTTTTTTTTTTTACTTATTAAGTCTACATGCTGCATATATAAAATGGTTCTTTATGAGGTTTTATAAGAGAAAGAAGACTCAGCAGAAAACAATGTCATAAGGAAAAATTTAGACAACTTATAGATCAGTATATAAAGAAAGGAAAAGGGAATTTCACATTTATCAAGTACCAGATACTGTTATGTATATGATTTCAGTTAATCTCAGAGGTGGTAGGTAAGCTCATCCCCCCAACACCTTTCAGGTTAGGTATGGGGCTCTCCAAACTTGAGGCTCCAGCCAGGTCCAGTAACTTACTCAGGTTACAAAGCTGGTAAGCCCAGAGTTGTACTAAACCTTTTTTTTTAAATCCAGAGTCAACTATACCATACTGGCCCCCAAGATGAACACCTTCTCTTTCCATTATTTTTGTCTTGACATAGTGGATCCTTCTCACCATCTGTTTGGCCAGACGGCAAAGATCAAGTGTACCTGAAGCCAGAATGATGTGTTTCAGTCCTGGCTCTGTCCCTACTCCTCTAGCCTCTTGGTCAACCCGTTTAACCTTCTAAGGCTCATTCCTCTTCTCTAAAGCACGATTCCAATATGTGACAGTATTAGAATATAATGCAAAAAAAGTCTTCCCTTTCCAATGCATGTATCTTTCTCATATACATGCATACATATATAAACTGACCCAATTACCACATTCTTTTTTTAATACTGCCCTAAATGTTAATATTTTACAGTTTCCCATTGTACCTCTAGTTCCTGCTATGACTATAAAACATCAGGTCACTTAGTATCCTTAAGTAACCTCTATAGATACTGGGACCATCTAAAAGTCTTCAAATATGAAAAATGAAGGAAAAATATGAGTTGAGATATGAAATTCAGTACCTAAAACAACAGCTATCAAATATCTTCAGTACATAATTATATTTCATTTACTAATTATCTTCTTTCAACTGGACCCTTTCTTAGACACAAAAATATTTGGCTGCATGAGGCATGAGAAAACGAAGCTGCATATAAATTCTTCAATTTGTACGTAATAAATCACTGCTCAACTGTGCCAACTCCAATGCATGACTGTGAGGATGAGAGCTGTGGATTGCAGCCTCAAGGAAGAAAACATTTTTTTTAAGAACTTAATTTAAATGAGACATAGTGGGACATAGCTAATAGCCTCTGCTACTGGAGTTGTTTTTTTTTTAAACTTCTTTATTGGAGTATAATTGCTTTACAATGGTGTGTTAGTTTCTGCTGTATAACACAGTGAATCAGCTATACATATCCATATATCCCCATATCCCCTCCCTCTTGTGTCTCCCTCCCACTCTCCTTATCCTACCCCTCTAGGTGGTTGCAAAGCACCGAGCTGATCTCCCTGTGCTATGTGGCTGCTTCCCACTAGCTATCTATTTTACATTTGGTAGTGTATATATGTCCATGCCACTCTCTCACTTCGTCCCAGCTTACCCTTCCCCCTCCCCGTGTCCTCAAGTCCATTCTCTACGCCTGCGTCTTTATTCCTGTCCTGCCCCTAGGTTCATCAGAACCATTTTTTTTTTAGATTCCATATATATGTGTTAGCATACGGTATTTGTTTTTCTCTTTCTGACTTACGTCACTCTGTATGACAGACTCTAGGTCCATCCACCTCACTACAAATAACTCAGTTTTGTTCCTTTTTATGGCTGAGTAATATTCCATTGTATATATGTGCCACATCTTCTTTATCCATTCATCTGTCGATGGACACTTAGACTGCTTCCATGTCCTGGCTATTGTAAATAGAGCTGCAATGAACATTTTGGTACCTGACTCTTTTTGAATTATGGTTTTCTCAGGGTATATGCCCACTAGTGGGATTGCTGGGTCATATGGTAGTTCTATTTTTAGTTTTTTAAGGAACCTCCATACTGTTCTCCATAGTGGCTGTATCAATTTACATTCCCACCAACAGTGCAAGAGGGTATGGATTTGGTTTTTAAAAATGTACATTCTCTGCAATCTTTTTTTTTTTGTTTATTTTTGTTGTGTTTTAGTTTGCTTTTTTTCTCTGCAATTGATTTTAAGCAGGCATTTTTGACCTGTGTCAGTGCTATCCTTTCTTTCTGTAGGAGCTGAGTGCATTGACAAGTGATGGACCAAAGAAGTGGGTGGTGAAAGCGTCAACCAGGCGATGAATCGCATCAGGGCCAAACCAGAGAGAGAGGAGAACATGAGGTCTGAAGATCTCTTAAACCTTCCGGGAAACTCACTGAGAAAATGTAAAACAGCAACACAGTAATTTTGGGCTGAGAAGTTTTGATGACAACTTTGGCCATGATGAGTTAAAATGCCATGCGAGCAAAGGAATGGGTTATATATATAAAGGATTGTGTGCAAATTCTTATACCTCTATTATCCCAAGTATAAAATTGAGTAATTTAAGAAAATGGGCTCTGAAGCCAGACTACCTGGGTTGAAATCTCAGCCTGAGTATGTTCTAAATACATTTATAAGTTCAGGCCAATCCACCCTTGTGTACTCCTATAATATTCTCTATATCAGAGGAGTGTTCTGAGGATTAAGCGAATGAATATGTGTAAAGTATATAGAAGACTGCCTGGTACAGGGAAGTCTACATGCTAATGCTGTATTACCGTTTCATATCATCATCGTTATCATTATTATGTAATGTAAAACCTTTCCTGGGTACCAATCAAGTTCACAGAATTTTAACTGACACCAGAGTTTAAAACACACACAAACACACACACACACACACACACGTTTCCTCAATGAATATCCAACTTGAGAGAGAAAGATGAGAAACAGACACATCAGATTGGCTATTTCCACATGTAGCTATGAACTGAAATAGTCAATAGAAGCTGAACACTACAGAGAATAACGTCATTTCTAACCCTAGGATGGCACAGAGTAAAGAGAAAAGGATTCCCAGGTTCCTGGCTGTGTGGCTTTGACAAGTCATTAACTTTGAGGAACGGTTTCCTTTCTCATCTATAAAAAAATACCTACTGTTTATTCTACCTGGAACATTCCCTCCATTTTCTCACACCCAACCTTCTTTCACCAGATCTTACAGGTCTTATTTTAAATCTTGCAGCCTCTGGCCCTCTCTGATCCCTAAGGTTAACTAGGTCTCCATGCTGTACAGTCACATGGCATTTCTCCACCATGTCCCAAGTGCCTAGATCTGTACCTGGCACTGAGTTGACTCTCAATAAATATTGGGTGGATGGATGGATGAATGGATGGATGAATGGATAAAAGGATGAGATACCTTTCTTCCCTCTTAAGTCCAAGTGAGACATCTAGGTGAAAATGCACACCATTAAAATGCTTTGCAAATGTAGGCTATTACTCAGGGTTGAGTTTGAGAAGACTGAGAGTCTTAAATGGAGCCTAACAGAAAGGAAAAAAAAACACCTGATGATGGTGAAGAGTTTCTTGGGCTGTATAGACATCTACAAACACAATGGGCAAGACTGCAGAATGGAGTTAGTTTGCCTGACCCCGGGTCAGGCCAGGGAGGCACAAGGACCAGGAAAGTGAGATGGAAAGACAAGGTGGTACCACTGACCCAAGGAGACAAGCTCTGTGGTACAGGGAAGTCAACTAGAACAAAAAGTCAAGCAGGCATCATACATCATCCGTGGGAGTCTAGAGATCACACCGAAGGTGACTGTGGACTTGGGAGAAGAAAAATTACATCTCTATTTCTGAAATTTAATATTTAACATTTCCTTTGATTAATAAACCACAGTAGTAGCAGAATCTGTGACCAAAGGAAATCAGGGATTTTTTTTTTTTTGGTCACATTACAACTGAAGATATCAAAAACATCTTTAACTATCATCAATATTTTAAAATTAAGGTACTTCTTAGAGCCACCACTGAATCTTGTCATTTAGTTTTAAAAAAAAACATATATTACTACATCATAAATTTAATATTTTCACAATTTATTCCAACAGAACTGGCTTCCATGTACCTATCTTATTTGATACACTTAAAACATTATTCTGAGAGAGGATCCATAGGCTTCACCAGACAATCAAGGGGTCCAGAGCACAAAAATAGGTTACGAGCCCTTGGCTATAAGAAGGGTCCTATAGAACACAGAGAAATCAACAGTGATTTTTAAAAAATGCTTGTGATCCAACAAAAAGATGATGGTAATTCTCTTGAGTTTTGCACTAAGTATGGGAAAAAAAATCAGAAGAACTGCTCACTAATCCAGGGATGAGCTAACACCAGATCAGGCTAATGAACCAATCATGTAGCAGGAACAGAAGCACACAACTTAACCCCCACATGTCTGGGGCCCAAGTACTTCTCACTGAATCTCAAGAATGAGGGAGGGAGCTGCTGGCCATGATTGACAACATGGGGGAGGAGTGTTGTTTGGCAGGGAATACAAGGAGTTCTATTTTTCATCACATTTTATTTAAGTGCACCCAAGCAGAGCTATCGTAACCAGGTCGAGACGTAATGTTTTGAGGGCGGATTCTTCAGGGGAAGGCAAAGAAGGACCACTGATAAAAGCAACAGTAATGGGAACAGGAAGAAATCTTTCCTTCCTGCAGCACCAGTAGCACAGGCCCTAATGGAAGAGTAGAAGTGAACTGAGATGACTGTATATTGTAACTGAACCAGAAGAAGCTGCAGTGAGAATGTGAAGACTGAGTTAATCAAGACAGGAGAGCAGAATCAAATATTGTATAAGATGCAATCTACAGGCCCGAGGAATGCTAAGCACAGCCTCCCGGGAAAGTATAAGGTAACAACTGGGCCTTGAATCATTACCTCCCTTGTTTATGGAAGGCAAGACAGTCAAAATGCATCCATCCTCTGAGGCTACACGGCTAAAATCAGCTCTGACTTTTTTTCCTGTGCTTTCATTCAGAATCTGATGGATTTTTTTCCCGTTTACATAAAAGGATTTTGGCAGCATAAGCTATAAAGCCCTTCTGTGACTCCATTTTTAGGAATTCCTAATGCAATACTCTTTCTTAGCTATTCTAAAGCAGATTAGAGAGACACCTTTAAGATTTCTTTCTCTTTCATTTTTAAAGAATTTAAATCAAAATGATTTAAGGAATCATTAAAGCCTTGAGGAAAGACTTTAATTAAAAGGACCAGAATTTCCAGTTAAAAAATAAATAAGTCCTGGGGATGTAATGCACAGCATGAGGAATACAGTCAATAATATTGTAATAACTTTGTATGGTGACAGATGGTAACTAGACTTGGTAGTAATCATTTCAAATGTATAAAAAATATCTAATCACTTGCTGTACACCCGAAGCCAACATAATGTTGTAAGTCAACTATACTTCAATTTTTTTTTTTAAATATTTATTTATTTTTTATTTATTTGGCTGCGCCGGGTCTTAGTTGCAGCATGCAAGATCTTCGTTGCAGCATGCGGGATCTTTTAGTTGTGGCATGCGGGCTCTTAGTTGTGGCATGTGGGATCTAGTTCCCTGACCAGGGGTCAAACCCGGGCCCCCTGCATTGGGAGCGTGGAGTCTTAGCCACTGGAACACCACGGAAGTCCCTAGTCAACTATACCTCAATATTTTAAAAAGAAAAAAAAAAAAAAGTAAGTAAAATCCAGTATAAAGCCGTGTTGAATTTCAGGATAAACAATTGCACACAAACATGATAATGTTCAGAATAGTAAAAGAACACTACCAGAAAAGAGTGAATAAAGTTGGCTATTACCCAGCTCAATCAACTTGTAACAAGAAAACTAATTTAGCACCGGCCCTTTTGCTTGGAATGAGTAAACAGGGCAACTTTCACACTGTTTCAAATTACACTGCAGCTGTAAAATCTGGCAACATTATTGGAGTAAAAGAGCCAAGAATGGACTTCTAAAGAATTAACACAGTGTTACTGTATTGTGACATCATGTATAGGAACCTCCCATAAGTTAATTTCAACACAATTTCTGAATAAAGACTGGACCAGTTTACAGCTATCAAATCGTTACCCTTCCTCATTTAGGTACAAATGACAGTTTTTAATTATATCAAGGATACCTAAATTAAAAAAAAAATCAAATCAGTTAATATTTACCCAATACCAAGCTATTACTGGTGATCACTGGATACATTTTCTGACTTACCTAAATGGGGTACTGTTCACATTTAAAATGTCGTAATGGAATAGTCTACTAGTTGGATTAATCCCCCTGATGCTCTAGGCCCAGGGGAGCCTCAAGGAATGTTGTTTGCTGAATATTTCCTAATGAACTGACCCAAAATTCAAGCCACTGACTTCAAGTGCTCATGGGTAATAATGAGTCACATGTTATTGCTTACAAACAATGTTTTTTTAAATTTGTCATGAAAAATAAGCCAAGCCCTGGCATCACTATAGGAATAAGCAGTCATATCATAGAATCTCAAGGCAAGTTTCCAAGCCTAAGTAATAAAAAAAAGTACCCCAAAGGAAGCAAGCACACTGTCCCACACTGACCTATACAACCCATGCACTGACCAGGTCAGGGCTAGTAAATATCATAAAATACTTTTAATCAGGATACAGATGCCAACAAATTATTCTGGGTCGTTCGTTCCTGCAGCTAAAGTGAAAAGCCTCAATTCCAAGACTGAATTGCTGATCATCCCTGGAATTTATCAGAAACATCAGAACCAATTTAAGTGCTAGAAGATTCCACAGCAATAATTATTGGGGTCAATAATTGTTCCATCTTGGAAGCTTACCCTCAGTATAGTCCGAATGAACTCTCAAAAGTTCAAACCCTCACAGATGTTTAAAAAAGGCCTAAACAAAGTGAAGATGTTATTTCAGGTGAAAGCAACACCTGTTGATTCGACCACTATTTTTGATCCCATAAAATCACACAAGAAACAACCCTACTTAGTTTTTATTTCTCATCCATTCCCTACTTTTGCTCAGGGCAAATAGACACTATACAGTTGGAAAACCCAACAATTTTAACATGAGAATGTGCATATTTTGAGTGCCAGCAGGGAAGTACTGGCTGTGAGAATTTGGACAAGTTCTTGACTATTCTGAGTCTCAGTTTCCTCATTTATGAAATGGGATAGTAATAGGTGTTGTGCAGCTTGTTGCAAGCACAAAAACACGCACAGTAGTCATGTTATATTTGCAGTAAATCAGAGAAATCCAACTACACAGATTCCACACAGGGAGTTCTCATGAGGGTACCTTAGGATGGGCCTTTTACTGCACTGAATAGGATGCTGGCATTAAAAGGTATCCCCTTTTCACAAAATTGACCCCTCAATGCAAATCAACTATTAATTCATTCAACAAATATGTACTGATCACTCTTCCAGGCCCTGGGATACAGCAGTGAAGGAAAGCAGTGAAATCCTTGGAGTTAACATTCTAAAGCTCAACTGAGGAAGAGTTAAGGACATTAAGGTATTTTTAAGGATAATTTTCATACATACATTTTCACCTTATTTACTGACTTTAAGTTTAATCTCTTTTCAAGATGAGACTTGAAAGTGAATTTAAAATATCATAGGTGCTTGAGGACATCATAAATGCTTAATAAATATTAGCCAAAGTAATTATTTTTATATGCTGTCACTATGGAAATAAAGATGCACTTGATCAAGGCCAATACATTAAATACTGAGACAAGTGCCCTTCATTTCTATGATGCTTTACAGTTCACTGTTTTCATATATATATTCTCTCATTTGCATGTTCCAGCAATCTGCAGACATACGTACTGTTTCTATTTTATTGTTGAAGAAATAAGGGGCCAAGTGACTTATGTAGTAACATAGCTAGTAAATACTAAAAATTTAACCCCTAAAATTGCTCTTTTTTTTTTTTTAAAGGTTAGACTTTATTTTATTGCCTAGATTCTATTTTTTTAAATTAATTTTTGGCTGTGTTGGGTCTTTGTTTCTGTGCGAGGGCTTTCTCTAGTTGCGGCAAGTGGGGGCCACTCTTCATCGCGGTGCGCGGGCCTCTCACTATCACGGCCTCTCTTGTTGCAGAGCACAGGCTCCAGACGCGCAGGCTCAGTAGTTGTGGCTCACGGGCCTAGTTGCTCCGCGGCATGTGGGATCTTCCCAGACCAGGGCTCGAACCCGTGTCCCCTGCATTGGCAGGCAGATTCTCAACCACTGCACCACCAGGGAAGCCCAAAAATTGTTCTATTTTTGAAAGGGGTCAGGGGTAGGAGAAATGGCAACTTTGACTTAAATGAAAGTAACTCAGTGACTATCTATGGTCTTTTCACTGCAGAGACTAACGAACATTGATGTGCATGGGAGGAACTCGAAAGACAGGTCTTGTGGCCGTAAGCACCTAGAGTACGGTTCATCTTAGACCATGGGGGTCCACGGCCCAGCTCCACTACTCACTAGCTGGACTATGGGTGTGATATGTTACTGGCCAATGCCTGAGTTTCCTCATCTGAAAAACAAGAACACTAATACCAACCTAATGTGTTGCTGTCAGGATTAAATGAGTTACTATGAATACTTGGAACAGGCTGAGAACACTGCCTTGTACCAAGCAGCACTCGATCAATCATAACATGAAATTTAGACACACATACGCGCATATACATACACGCAAGTTGTTGGCCACCTCCACAGATATTACTAATCCTCAAAATAACACTGAGCAAAACATAACATTATCCCAATTATTAAACCTGTACCAAAGGCTCAAAGCCATATTAGGGCCAGCTCAAGGTCACAGCCAATATGTGATAGAGCTTGGACAAGAGCCCAACTCTAACTCCAAACCCTACCCTTTCCACAAGCATTTCTGTGTTCCGAAGAACATTTCACAGACTGACAGCTTTAAGAAAATCAGATATTCTTCTTTCTGTGCTGCAACCAGCCATCTTTGTTCAACCCTTCTCTGACCTCAGCAGCCCAGAGAGCCTTTAATTTTCCTTGACTCCTTTAAGCCCTCATGCCACTGTCCACTTGCCTCTCGTTCACTTCACTGCCTTGTATTAACACACTTGCCTGGTGCTCATTCCTCACCCCTTCAACCTGATATTTTGAGCACCAATTATGGATGAGGCACTGAGCAAGGTGAGGTCTGAAATAAGGCGAGGCCAATAACTGTATATGTAAATAGTTCCTGGGTATTTTGCTTCCAGGAACTCTTTCTAATGACACGCACAAAACTAAGCCCAGCAGGGCTTCCCTGGTGGCGCAGTGGTTAAGAATCTGCCTGCCAATGCAAGGGACACAGGTTCGAGCCCTGGCCCGGGAAGATCCCACATGCCGCGAAGCAACTAAGCCCATGAGCCACAACTACTGAGTCTGAGCTCTAGAGCCCGCGAACCACAACTACTGAGCCCACGTGCCACAACTACTGAGCCCACATGCCACAACAACTGAGGCCTGCACGCCTAGAGCCCGTGCTCCGCAACAAGAGAAGCCACGACAATGAGAAGCCCGCGCATTGCAACGAAGAGTAGCCCCTGCTCGCCACAACTAGAGAAAGCCCGCACACAGCAATGAAGACCCAACACAGCCAAAAAATAAATAAATAAAAGTAATTAATTAATTAATTAAAAGAAAAAACTAAGCCCAGCAATGTGAACTTAGTAGATCTGTTGAGCAACAAATTGAAATATCCAGAGCACTTCTAGCCTGGACTTTGAATCGAGAGAAACTGGGAAGGTAGAGAGCTATTGGCTAACAGCTTCAAATACTCAGATATTCAAGTCTAGACTTGGTATGTTTGGTTTTGTCTTGTTTTTCTTGTTTATTTGTTTGCTTGTTTTTCTTACTCCAGCACTGTACCCAGAAGGTACAGGTAGGCCAGATGACAGCACTGACGCCGCTCACCAATGGACACTGACCGCTGCCTCTGGGACCCCGTCCAGGGAGGATGAAGATGAAGGGAAGCAACCAGCGTGGAGTCTGGACTCACAGAGGAGTTTCTTTCACCTGAAGCCCAAGAAGCAACAGGAGGATCAACGCAAACCCTCTTACTAGAAAACTGGAGAAATCCATTGTCATGAAAGCGAGGCTGGACTCCACTGAAGCAGCCAAAAGCCATGAGGCACATTGACTTGAACTGATACGTGAGACCTTTAGAAAACCTTAGAACACCCAGCACTGATAGTCACATATGCCTGGAAGTGTAGAGATCACACACGCCCATGTTCTCAAACTGCCAGGAATGCCTGTGGCTTGTGAACAATTGTCACCAACTCTTAATCGTATTTCCTGAAGCATGGTAACTCTGGGAGAATCCTTTCATTGAAACTTAAAATTATATCCTTGTTGGGATCTTTTATAATGAATATATATTCTGCCTCAGTTCACTTGAATAAAAATTACTACCATACACACCAAAGGAATATACGATCATCCAGTATTTTGTTGCGATATTTTTTTAATTTAATGACAAAAGTCTTGTTTGTATCTTTAGACACTGTAATCCATTGTTGGACTCTTTTAGGGCAAGTCTTCAGAAAATCCTAGTCACAAAACAAAATCCTTGACATTTCAATATTCTTGTCTCAATATAGTATCCAAACCCTTGGCTTCCATAGTAAAAGGGAAATCAAGTAACAATAGCTATCGTCCCCAGTAACCTTCTCCTTGTGCACATATGCTGAGCCTTCCCATTCACAGTGAAATATTTCCCTGTGCTTCAGCCTTCCAAGCACAGAGAAGTAAAAGTCAAGCTTCTGATGACATCATACAGCTGTTCAAAATAATTTACTGAATAAAAATGAAAGCAATCAACTAAAAGAGCTACCATAAAACACACCCAAATTCTGAAAGTAGACTTTTCATAACTATAAATCAAGTAATATTCTTTGCCCAGGGTCAGAACAGGCCTATAAAGTACCTTTAAAATGTCAGTTAATTATGTTTCTTCAAGGCAGAAACACTGGATCTGGTCCCAGAAGAATTTACTTCAACCACCCTCCTGAAACAAAGGTACTGAAGTTACAAAGAGAGTACAAGTGATTTATTTATTTTTATTTATTTATTTATCTTTGGCTGCATTGGGTCTTCATTGCTGCGCATGGGCTTTCTCTAGTTGCAGCGAGCGGGAGCTACTCTTCATTGCGGTGCGCAGGCTTCTCATTGCAGTGGCTTCTCTTGTTGCGGAGCTTGGGCTCTAGGTGTGTGGGCTCAGTAGTTGTGGCTCGTGGGCTCTAGAGCGCAGGCTCCGTAGTTGTGGTACACGGCCTTAGTTGCTCTGCGGCATGTGGCATCTTCCCGGACCAGTGATCAAACCCGTGTCCCCTGCATTGGCAGGCAGATTCTTAACCACTGCGCCACCAGGGAAGTCCCTGTACAAGTGATTGATGGAGGCTTCATTACGTCAGAAAGCTCACTTTTTTTTTCAATTTCAGGAACATTAATTGTATAAAGGCAAAGTGAAACAAACTGTTCCCTTTGAAACACATCAAGAAAATATAAACAGGCTAGAACATTCCATATAGAGAACCTTCAATGCGGTCTCTCTTGTCCCATCTCCCCTTAGACTTAGTTTTGCGACTGCCTTCTGTATTAAATAATTATGGTTCTGTTCTTAGCACTGCATGACTTCAAAAGTTCAACCACTATATACGAGGAAAGTCAAATCTGTTTAACAAGCTTTTATTGAACAGCTGTTATGTACAAGGTATTGTGTGAGGCTTGAGGGATGGCAGGCTACAAAGATAAGTAAGATACTTCCTGTGCTCACCAGTTCTGAGGAAGACAAAATTAGAGAATGACATTGCAAGTTAGGCTGTGCAATGGAAATGTAAAAGACAAAGCAAAGATGAACCAAGGGTACAGTGATTACTGAAAAAAAATGTTCAGCTGTACTCAAAGACCACACTATGTTTCGTTGTCTAAATAAGATTCCTTGCCTAGAATAATTTTACTCATTATTCAGAGGTTTTTTGAGTCACCTGAATGACGTGTAATAGTCATTTGACTCTTCAAATAAAACTACAAGGGAAAAATTATCCCAATGTATTATAGATGAAATTTTAAAATATTAAATAAAATTTTAATAAACTAAGATAGGTTTTTTAACTGAAACTGCTTTATAGAAATATTGAGAAAAATACAGCAAATACACTATGCTTACTCCCTGGTTATCAAATATTTAGTAAGAACACATCTGGGTAGTCTGGTAAAGAAAATAGGTCAGGTCCATATCCCAAAGGAAGTTAAAAATAATAGATTGAAAATAAACACACATACAAAAGACTGACAAAGCAATAAAAATGTGTCAAAAAAAACAAACACCAAAGATTATACAAGTAAAGTAAAAATCAAGACAATAAATAAATCAAGGCTTACATTTTGTACTTGATATATGATAGTTCAATGAATATTTATTGAAGGGATGAAGGAACAAAGGAATGAAGAAAAGAATGAACAGACAAACATGCCCTAGGGTCACTTATTTGGCCAGTGCTTCCATATGCAATGCAATATTGGTTTATTGAATTCTGTTCATAGATTTTTAAATATTTATTTTACTTTATTTATTTTATTTTTGGCTGTGTTGGGTCTTTGTTGCTGCACCCGGGTTTTTCTCTAGTTGTGGCGAGCGGGGGCTACTCTTGTTGCGGTGCGTGGGCTTCTTTTTGCGGTGCCTGGGCTTCTCATTGCGGTGGCTTCTCTTGTTGTGGAGCACAGGCTTTAGGCGCCTGGGCTTCAGTAGTTGTGGCACATGGGCTCTAGAGCGCAGGCTCAGTAGTTGTGGCACATGGGCTTAGTTGTTGCGCGGTATGTGGGATCTTCCCGGACCAGGGCCCGAACCTGTGTCCCCTGCATTGGCAGGCAGATTCTTAGCCACTGAGCCACCAGGGAAGCCCTGCTCGTAGATTTTTTTAAAAAATAAGACACTCTCAGAGCGGCAGCATCAGACTCAAGTAGTTGGCACTGCACCCACCTTAACCTTTATTGATAGTACTCTTTCTCAAGGAAAGGCATAGAATAGTACTAGCTGTCATTGGTTTCTGGCTTTCCTGTTCAGACACAAGATTAGATGGCTCTTATCTGCCCCCTCTACAGTCAGGCATCCTGTCGGACTTGCTCTGGCCAGCGAATCACTTCCCAGCAAAAAGTTACTTTCCCCTCCCATTGTAAGGGTGACTGTGGTAATAGATAGCATGGAGGAAGCCTCTGTCAGTCTGAGTACCAACCAATATTGGACACATACCATGAATGAAAAAAAAAAACTTCCATTGTGCCAACCTCTGAGATCTTGAGTTGTTTGTAACTGAAGCATAATCTAGCCACCCTGGCTCAGGTACACAGTATTAAGCATATAAAAACCATTCCCATTTCCCCTGTACCTACCCCATATCAAACACTCCTCAGTTGCACCAACACATTACATCTCAAATATCTGAAATCAATTTGTTTTTATAATATTCTTTTAAAGCAAAGTATTTCGGCAGAAAAAGAAAGAGAAGGGAAGGAGGGAGGAAAGAAGGGAGGAAGGGAGGGAAGAAAGGAAAGGAAATAATGTCTCCACCATTTCATCTTTTCATCCAACAGAATCCATCTCAATTCCAACATTTCTTCTCAGCACTTGACAACGGCATGGAATTAATGAGATTAACGAAGTCTGCCATGGGAATTCAACATACAAGTAGGTCAAATGAAATATTTTGAGTTGAAAAATATACAGGATCAATGCAGGAGCTAGGTGGGAATTACAGGGTTACTAGTGGAGAAGAACAAAACACCTTAAAAACTCTGGTAGGTCCCTTAAAATAGAAAGAGCGACATAGTTCCTTACAGTTTAAATTTCATGTTATAAATCAAGTAAGAAATTCCATCTCCCACCCTCACCCCAGGAGAAAATTTAGTAATAAAATGTCTAATAGACAACTGGGACATTTTTACAACATTCGGTCTCCCTTCCTAGATTTGATTCACTAGGCTTATTAGTTTTTTGGACTTGGAAAATATTTAAGCCATGATAACTATATAAAATGGTCAACATGAAATATTTCATCCTCATCGAATTCCTACTCATTTCATTTTCAGCATTTGGATAGGTCTTTCTTTAATAACACAAGAAAAGTGGGCTCAGAGAACACTTAAACATATTTAGCTTTGAAATTTCTGCTGCAAATTTCCAAGGGCTAAGTTTAATTTTTGGCTAATTTCTCACATTCTCACCAAAATATGTCCTAGAATTAACATTCTAGGATCAATTTGTATGTTCCTCGATTTGTTTTATATTGATATCTATTTTAAGATCTATCTAGAAAACACCAAGTAATGTTTAAACTATATTCTAGAGCCCTTGGCATTATAGCATAATAATAAGTTTAATTACTGTTGACATTCTACACTGCCTAAATAAACTGCATTAGAGCTTTATTCTTCCAGTTCTACATGTAATGAGACAGTACAGATAGAAAATTTTCCTATGTTTCAATTTTGTATTCAGTATGAATTACAAAGCACATGTAATTCTTCAAGCATTATTCATGACAGGGTCCAGTTTTAAATAGATATCGTCCCTGACATTAATAGTGAACAACAAGCTGGAGAAAAAATTCACAGGATAGAATATGCATTTTATCCTTTTTGCCAAGTTGAAATACAAGGGTGGAAATTCTTCCAAGGTATCACATGACCAGTCAAGAACTTTAAGACACTCTCCCTGGACTTCAGCTTTCTCTCCTATGAACTGACCTCTAAAGACCATTTAAACTGTAAAATGCTATGCTTCTATTGCTACTGCTTTTTTTGAAAAAAATACAAAGTGATTTCAGTTGTATATTTTATTTCCTCAAGTATTCAAATGCAGTCTAGGGTAGCCATTAGGGGCACAGCATTTGTCTAAATCTTGGTTTTATTATCAGTTGAGGCTTTAGGAAACTTAATCTCTCTAAGCTTCAATTCTCTCATCAAAAAGAAAATGGAAATGAAAATCGTACCCACCTCATATGAGAGTTAAGACTAAAATTAGTTGAATTACATACAAAAAGTCTTACTTCCCACCAGTATGAGTACATATATTATAAGTACCTATAAACCATTAGCCAATGTTCTTGTTATAATTACCTCTTCTCTTGAAAAGTATGTCTAGAACCTGCCATAATTGACCAGCTACATGCAAGATCTTGTAATAGGGAATTTTACTTCTCTCAACCAAGAACTGCCCTCATTTATTTTAATTGAATGCAATCTCAACTTCCTCCATTGCCTCACTTTCCAGCCTCCTTCAGGCAAATATATGTTATTTCTTTTCCTTCTAAGTTCCTCCCTCTCCGCCCACCTTCTTCATCCTTTATATTTTTACAGGATTTTTTTTTCTCTGATTTGTCCCACTGAGCAGTCTTAATATAAGAAACAAGCAAATAAATAAAGAAGTCTGTATCGTGTGAAACAGCAGTTTTTCAGAATAAACAATGAGACAAAGTACTGAGGCTGATTTGTACTAAGCCTCACATGAAAATCAACCTCCTTATGTTATAATAACACCTCCTGTTTCTGTGTTCCCCTTTAAGCAGGCAAGAAGACAAAGACAAATTTTACTTTGTCTCTACAAAGCGTACATAACACGTCCCACAGCGGTACAGCAATGGGCACCCTGGAAATGTTCGTTAGCTGAAATCTTTTCATAGAATCCTCCTTTTACATTCCTAAACACCGTAACACAAGGATTTCCTAGATTTTGCCAAAATAAAAAAAGAACTCTCTTCCTGATAGACATTTGGGTTGTATTCGGGGTGAAGGAGGCAAGAGAGATGAGTATTTTTAAGTCTTTGTCAGTATCCTGCAGTGATGCGATGCTTAGGATGGGGGCACTTACTTCACACTTTTTTGCCCGCCTTCCGCTACAAGATTTTGAAAGAGAACACTGTCCTTTGGCATCAGAGGCCTGTCAGGTAGCTCACTGCAGGCTCAACAATGAGAGAAATATGCACAGAGCTGCCTTGGGCAGAACCTCTGAACTGCTCAGATTTCAGTTCAGATGGAGAAAAGACACTCACTGTTAGCATTTTCCCAGGGTCTTGGCCAGACTTTTCATTTTACCTGCTCCCTCCCCATTGAGAAGCAAGGTCCCACTGCAAACTTTTATATAATTACTAAGAGAGAGATGGGAGTTAGGACAAAACACCAAAAATATTTCTTCAAATAAAGCAGTAACGTTCCTAATTCATTAAACTCAGTCAGATGATGGAAAAGTACAGAAAGTGCTGAGACTTCAGTTCTGGCCACCTTGAAACCCTTGTATACGGGTGTCACGATTTGCTAGTATCACCTGTGATTACGAATAAATCTAGTAAATGAATGGAATAAAGGGATAACCAAAGTTCTTGGACAATATTTTTTAAGTTCTTAGAGTATCTGGGTGTACATGCAAGAGTAGTCTTCAAAGACTCTGGCATGTGGGCATAGGTTTGTATCCTTTTTTTTTTAACATCTTTATTGGAGTATAATTGCTTTACAGTGCTGTGTTAGTTTCTGCTTTATAACAAAGTGAATCAGCTATACATATACATATAACCCCATATCTCCTTCCTCTAGCGTCTCCCTCCCATCCTCCCTATCCCACCCCTATAGGTGGTCACAAAGCACCGAG
This sequence comes from Balaenoptera acutorostrata, assembly GCF_949987535.1. Classification (NCBI taxonomy): domain Eukaryota; kingdom Metazoa; phylum Chordata; class Mammalia; order Artiodactyla; family Balaenopteridae; genus Balaenoptera; species Balaenoptera acutorostrata. The sequence continues at coordinate 77,432,417 of NC_080068.1, forward strand.
CTGATCTCCTTGTGCTATGCGGGTGCTTCCCACTAGCTATCTATTTCACTTATATACATTAGTGTATATAAGTCCATGCCACTCTCTCACTTCATCCCAGCTTACCCTTCTCCCTCCCCGTGTCCTCAAGTCCATTCTCTATGTCTGCGTCTTTACTCCTGTCCTGCCCCTAGGTTCATCAGAAACTTTTTTTTTTTTTTTTTTAGATTCCATATATAATGTGCTAGCATACGGTATTTGTTTTTCTCTTTCTGACTTACTTCACTCTGTATGACAGACTCTAGGTCCATCCACCTCACTACAAATAACTCGATTTCATTTCTTTTTATGGCTGAGTAATATTCCATTGTATATATGTGCCACATCTTCTTTATCCATTCATCTGTCAATGGACACTTAGGTTGCTTCCATGCCCTGGCTATTGTAAATAGTGCTGCAATGAACATTGTGGTACATGACTCTTTTTGGATTATGGTCTTCTCAGGGTATATGCCCAGTAGCGGGATTGCTGGGTCATATGGTAGTTCTATTTTAAGTTTTTTAAGGAACCTCCATACTGTTCTCCATAGTGGCTGTACCAATTTACATTCCCACCAACAGTGCAAGAGGGTTCCCTTTTCTCCACACCCTCTCCAGCATTTAATGTTTGTAGGTTTTTTGATGATGGCCATTCTGACTGGTGTAAGGTGATACCTCATTGTAGTTTTGATTTGCATTTCTCTAATGATTAGTGATGTTGAGCATTCTTTCATGTGTTTGTTGGCAATCTGTATGTCTTCTTTGGAGAAATGTCTATTTAGGTCTTCTGCCCATTTTTGGATTGGGTTGTTTGTTTTTTTGATATTGAGCTGCTTGTAAATTTTGGAGATTATTCCTTTGTCAGTATAGGCTTGTATCTTAAAATTACCTTTTCTTTTCTACTATTGTCAGTTCAGATGCTGCTAATTTAAAAAGCAGGGTATGATCATTAGAATAAATTAATATTGTCTAAAGGGTCCTTCCAGCTCTTTAAACACACAAAATTATCACAGTCCTTTCATGTATGCAAAACTGCAGATATAATACAAGGACATTTAATGTAACCACATTTCTATTTTAATGTTCTAAATCATTTCAGTAACTTGGGAGTCCATTAGGCTAAATATTACTGGAAAACACTAAGTGTAAATCCATATAATGTATTCTGAGAAGGGCTGTAGGAAGGGAATTAACAAATCTCTATTGGTTAGGATACTTTCAGCTGTAAATGAAACAAACAAATAAACAAACAAACTTGCCTCAAATAATAAGGATATTATATTACCTCATCCAGCTCTGGAGGTGAGCTCCAGAGCTGGATGACTCCACAGCTCAGCAAGTACTGACTTCATTCTCAGGCTGGTAGCAAGATGGCTGCAGTGGTTCCAGCCATCACCTATAGACACAGCAAGAGCAGAGGAAGAAAGGCAACCTTCTCTTCCTGTCCTTAGAAGTCAGGAAACCCTTCACAGATGGTCCCCCCAACTTTGGCCATGACTGAGTCACCGGCCCATTCCTTGTCCAATTTCTGGCAAAGAGCCATGAAAGCCACAGCTAGCTCACTAGAAGGGGCTGGACATAGGGAGTCAACCACAGTGACCATGGTGGGTGGCCTGGATGACAGAGCACAATAACCATTATATCAAAAACATACTGTCTTCCCAGAGCTTACTTTCTAAAAATACCCTGATGCTGGTGAACAACAAAGCCAGACGCACAACCAAAGACCACACGATGCAATCACGAAACAAACAGTATACCAACCTTCTACTCCTAGAGAGGGTTAAGTACATTTTGTTGGACTGGGAAGGGCTCAGAGCTTGGAAAATTTAAATAGGTCAGTAGCAAGCGTTGCTTTCCCCGGCAAATGACACATATAAAGAAAAGTGTTTAAATAGACACCTAGATTTCAATTGTTTGCATTTAACACATTGTTCTTTGGATTTGGTTTTTTGTGTTTTTTAAAAAAAAACAACGGGGGCTAGTACAGGAAGAAGATGAAAGAGGCTGAGCAGAAGAAGAGCTAAATCACCTTAGGATACAACTCACACAGGAGAAAATCTAAACTCTTTCCTTTGGCCTGTCAGATCCTACAGATCTGGTCCCATGACCTCTCTGACGGAATCTCCTATTACTGTCCCCTTCTCTCCCTCCACTCCGCCACTTCCTTCTTGTTCCCATTGCCAGAAGGGCTCTTTTCCCAGGTGTTCCTACGGCCTCCTCCCTCGTGCCTTTCAGGTCTCTGCTCAGATGTCATCTTCCCAGTGAGACCACCTCTGACCACCTTAAATACACAGCATATTCTCCCGCTGAATATTTCCTATTATTACCCTGCTTTATTTTTCCCCATAGCACCTGTCACTACCCGATGTATATATTTACCCCTTTTTTGTCTTTACTCTCTAGAATATGTTTCTTGAAGGCAGGGATCCCCAGGAGTTAGAAAAGTTTCTGACACATAATAGGTGCTCAAAAAAACATTTGCTGAATGCATGAATGGGGATAAGATGAAAGCATAATAGGAAAATAATACACTTAATACTTTTATAAAAGTATAAATTGAGACCTAGCCACCAAGAAGTATTTTCATAGAGTAGTATAGTTTTCTTTCTTTCTTGAACACAAAAATAAAAATAATTATGTCACTACTGAGTATATTCACTTCTACTTATCCAGCTGATAAAGAAAATCCATTTTAGAAGTATCAAATACTAAAAAAAAAAAAATGTATAAGATAGTATATCAAATTATTCTTTTCCAAAGTAAGCTTCCAGGAGTCAAATCAAATTATTTTTCTAAAATTAACATCTGATGCCTAACAATCATACAACATAGACAAACTTTTTCTCTTTCCTCTCCCCATTTTTTTTTATGGGAAACTAGTTTAATGGCAAAGGTCCTAGAACTGTAAAGAATACATTCCTGATACTCCCTGTCTTATGCTGCCAGCATCAAATACTATCTTTAAATGCATTTGCAATTCAGTTTCTCAGACATCCAGCAGTATGTCTTGTCCTTTTGTCCAAAGGAGGAAGGGATGCTGTTAACTTAGATTTAATGACTGTACAGATTTTAAAGAGAACTCATGCTAGATCCTTAGTTTCTGATCAGACCTGGATCTAGGCAGTGCCTTGCCCTGAGCAATGCATATAAATGCCACAACGTGCGGCCAGGTCTCCAAGCACGCAGATTCCTGCAGCCACAAAAGATGCTCCCTGAATTGTCTGCATTGCCCTAAATACTTCCCAATTACAGAACCAAGGAGAAAGCTATTTAGGTGCTCGCGACACATGTGATTTCCAGGGAACATGAAGGTGACTCACAATAAAGCATCTTGAATTAAAGGTCACAGAGGCCCCTACAGTCCCAGATCGAGAAGAGCAGTAATTTCCTTGGCATTTTCACTTCCACTCCCATCCACTACCAATCTCAGGAAATCCAAAGGTTTTAAATACCAAGACAAAGAGTACAGCCACCCAGCTTTCCCAGCTTGCAGAGAAGTATGATAGAGATTTTCAGATTAGGTTTAGTACACAATAAGTCTTTATTCTGTACCTCCTATATGAAATTTAAGAATTTAACAGGTTCTGAGCAAATGAATATTTCATTCTTGTTCCATAGTATAATAAAAAAGAGTCCTTTTCATTGGGAGGGCTTAAACGTAACCCAAGAATCCAACTTCTGATTCTATCGGTCTGCCACAACCAGGGTCCTATTGAAAGTGTTCATTCCTTAATGCATTCAACGATCCTCTCCTGGCCGTGCCGATGGGGCTCAATCACAAACTGCCGATAATACATAAGACAGAACCAATTCTGGCACAGCATACTTCGGAAATGGAGGGAAAATTCTTTAGGTAGTTACTTTAAAACTACATGAACTAAGTTTACATAGACAAAGAATTCAGTCCCCAAGGCAAGGATAAAAAGCTGCCCTTAGATATAAAGTTTCTACTTAAGCCCATATATTTCAGACCCAGGGACATTTTATGTTATTCCAAAACCGTTGTTATTTTTCCTAATGACACAGTAAAAATAGTTGCTGAGATAATTCAATTGAAAGGGTTCCATTTTAAACATCTCCTAAAAATGAAAAAGCCTGAGCCAGATGATTAAAATACATTTTGGCTTCCCTGGTGGCGCAGTGGTTGAGAATCTGCCTGCTGATGCAGGGGACACGGGTTCGAGCCCTGGTCTGGGAGGATCCCACATGCCGCGGAGCGGCTGGGCCCGTGAGCCACAATTGCTGAGCCTGCGCGTCTGGAGCCTGTGCTCCGCAACAAGAGAGGCCGTGACAGTGAGAGGCCCGCGCACCGTGATGAGGAGTGGCCCCCGCTTGCCGCAACTGGAGAAAGCCCTCGCACAGAAACGAAGACCCAACATAGCAATCAATCAATCAATTAATCAATAAAAAATAAATAAATCTTTAAAAAAAAAAAAAAAAAAACATTTAAAAAAAATACATTTTGAATAAAAGAAAAGTTTATTTCTTTTTGTACAAGCATCTTCAGGTCTTTCCAATTTTAGTTTATATTCATACCTACAAGTCTAGATGACTAAGAAAGGGAGCCATTTTTATAGGTTGAAGGGGTCAAGATAAAAGTGTTTTTCCTTTTGTTACATAGTTTTAAAGTTCCAAATGAAACTATGTTTCTTTATTCCATAGGAGAGTATTTCTTTTATGTCCAGCAGAGTTTTCAAGCATTCAGCCTCCCTCATAGGACTATCTAGCTACGTATGAGTGAGTAACTAGAACACACTTCTGTGTAATGGGCCCAGTCCTTCTCACTGGGTATGTTTAGACAGGCTGTCTTTTAGGACCCTACAATAAAGGAATCCTTTATCAAAGCACATGCCGAAACCAGTTGCAACAACCCCGCATACTCTACTAATGTGCACTTTATTGCCGTGAGAGTGACATTCACAGAGATCACAGCAGAATCATCCTAATTTACTACCTGCAGCAGCTGCCACATTCTCGTCCTCAACCAAAGGGAATAAACATAGAGCACTCGCCTCCTGCCAGTTCTCTCACAAGCCGGTAGGAGAGTGGGCTAAAGGAGGAAAGCCAGAGAAGACTGGCAGCCATCAAAGAGGAAGTCATCCTTTTCCGGCAACACTCAATGTCTCGACCATGAATGTACTGTGGAGTCCCATCCAACTTGCCTTGGATAAATTCAATACAAACCATATGTGCTTGACCAAAAATAAAAGAGAGAAAAATAACATTTTGAATAGCATGGCCATTTGACTGGAGAAGCATATGACACTGGATAAGATGGGAGAAGACCGCCCCTTCAATCAGGCTGAGTTCCTATATGCTTCTCATAGTATAAGCATCCCAAGTTGAGTGCAATTCCAGGAGTTAAAGATACATGTTTTTCCTAGAACATGACCCCAAATGAAAGCTAGCTACCCTGAGGCTCAAACAAGCAAACAGCATCCCATGCTGTTTTTCAAATATACCAACAAGCATGTGATATCTCAGGACCCTTGCACATGCTACTTCCACTGTCTGGGAGGCTTTCCCCCCAAAATATCTATATGGTCCACATGGCTCATTTCCTCACTTTCTTCATATATTTACATTAAAGTCACCTTCTCACTGAGGTCTTCTTTGATCCTTCAATCTAAACATTTATCAACCCTCCAATACATTATTTCTTTTTTCTCTGCTTTACTCTCCCCAATATCACTTAACACTATTTTTTTTTTTTTAAAAGTGCACTGGGGTTCAATTTATTATTTATTTATTTTTATTTATTTATTTATTTATTTATTTATGGCTGTGTTGGATCTTCGTTTCTGTGCGAGGGCTTTCTCCAGTTGTGGCAAGCGGGGGCCACTCTTCATCGCGGTGCGCGGGCCTATCACTATCGCGGCCTCTCTTGCTGCGGAGCACAGGCTCCAGACGTGCAGGCTCAGTAGTTGTGGCTCACGGGCCCAGCTGCTCCGCGGCATGTGGGATCTTCCCGGACCAGGGCTCGAACCCGTGTCCCCTGCATTAGCAGGCAGACTCTCAACCACTGCACCACCAGGGAAGCCCAACACTATTTAACATACTATACATTTTGTATTATTTGTTATCTCCTCCTACTAGAACGTAAGCTCCATCAGGGCAGAGATTTTTTTTACTGTTTTGTTCACTGCTGTGTCTCCAGTACCAGAAAAACCCATGTTAAATATTTATTGATAAAACAGTAATCTGCTCTAATACTGGAAGAAAAACAGACATGCTAATCTTCTTTCAAGGTAGCACATGGTTCTCATTCACAACATGGGACATTCTCAAGAGAATTTAAGAAGTACTTTCTAAAAAAGAACATTATTTTTTTTTAACATCTTTATTGGAGTATAATTGCTTTACAATGGTGTGTTAGTTTCTGCTTTCTAACAAAGTGAATCAACTATACATATACATATATCCCCATATCCCCTCTCTCTTGCATCTCCCTCCCTCCCACCCTCCCTATCCCACCCCTCTAGGTGGTCACAAAGCACCGAGCTGATCTCCCTGTGTTATGCGGCTGCTTCCCACTAGCTTTCGGTTTTACATTTGGTAGTATATATATGTCCACGCCACTCTCTCACTTTATCCCCCCCAAAAAATAAAAAAGAACATTAAAAAAATAACTTTAGATTTAAGAAGAGTTGCAAAGAGAGTTCCCATGTGCCCTTCACACAGCTTCCCCTAATGCAAGCATCTTACCTAACCATGTGCATGTTTTCAAACTAAGAAATTAACATTGGTACAATACTGTTAACTAAACTACAGAGTTTGTTCAGATTTCTCCAGTTTTTCCACTAATGTCGTTATTGTGTTTCATCATCATGATCCCTTAGTCTCCTCCAACCAGTGACAGCTCCTTCATCTTCCCTTGATTTTCATGATGACACTTTTGAAAAGTACTTGGTCAGATATTTTGTAGAATGTCCCTCAGTTTGGGTTTGTCTGATGCTTTCCTATGACTAATCTGGGGTATGGATTGTGGAGAAGAATAACACAGGGATGAAGCGTCCTTCTCATCGCATCGTATCAGAAGACATATAAGGTTTATTATCATTGTTTTTATTATTATTATTGACATTAACCTTGAATATTTGGTAAACGTTGTGCTGCCAGTTTCCTCCACTGTAAAGCTACTTCCCTTTCCATACCCTATTTGTTAGAAGTGAGTCACTATGTCAGCCCACACTCCGGAGTACTTTTTTTTTTTTTAAAGAGCTTTACTTAGGAGAGTGATTTTTTTTTTAATTTTTATTTATTTATTTATTTATTTATGGCTGTGTTGGGTCTTCGTTTCTGTGTGAGGGCTTTCTCTAGTTGTGGCAAGCGGGGACCACTCTTCATCGCGGTGCGCGGGCCTCTCACTATTGCGGCCTCTCTTGTTACGGAGCACAGGCTCCAGATGCGCAAGCTCAGTAATTGTGGCTCACGGGCCCAGCCGCTCCGCGGCATGTGGGATCTTCCCAGACCAGGGCTCGAACCCGTGTCCCCTGCATTGGCAGGCAGACTCTCAACCACTGCGCCACCAGGGAAGCCCCAGGAGTACTTTTAACTACACATGATGTTTGCTTTGTGTGCGGACTTTAGAACATAACGCCTGCAGAAACACACCTCCACGTGCACTCAGTCACCAAGAGAAGATGAAGTGTATAAAATGGCCTGACAAAAATGGGATCAATACTCAGCCACATAAGAGGATTATTTCTGTGGACCCAATCAACATAGACCCCTTCTTTTTTTGACAGAGTATGACCACACAAATGGAAAAAGTAGAGCATGGAAGGATTAGAATACTATCCCAATATGACAGGATAAAACAACAAATGAGTTGAATCCAAGAATAATCCTCCTTGCTATATCCTTGGCAATGATCCAGACAATTTCTACATCGCTGCAACTGGGTAACACCCTTTGTTTTATTAACTGTGTTTCATCAATAGCATTTATTTAACAGTACTGTAGAGAGAAAACAAAATGTGTGGCCAAGACTATTAATTTCCCCAAATTCTTCCCATATAATAGAACTCTCAATTTGTAGTTTAGGCACATGGTCAGAATAAAGACCATATCCAAGCCACCCTGGGAGCTAGGTGTGGCCATTGGATTAAAGTTCAGACATTAACATGTAAGCAGAAGTTCTAAACTCAGCCCGTAAGGCTAACCAGAGCCCCTCACAAGCTTAGAGTCTACTGAGAAGGAGGGGAGCCCACACTTACAGGTAATATTTACCCTAATTTTCAAATTAAAAAAACAAGGTTCAGAGATATTAAGTCACCTGCTGAATTCCTAACTAGTCAAATGGAGAAGCCAAAAGTGAAGGCAAGTCTGGTGGAAATTTCATGGTTGCCCAGTAAATCACAGGATACAAAGTTAGATTTGAATTTCAGGCAAAGGGACATAAAGATACTAAAAATGTTGTTATTTATTCAAAACTCAAATCTAACTGGCCACCTTGTATTTTTGCTTGCTGTATCTGGCAATCCTAGTCAGACCCCAAAGCCTAGATACCTTGATACCATCTGATAATTGATGGCACGGTAACATCACACACCATGATGTGGCAGACCCTCCTACACAGCATTCCCTCTGCAGCTATTTGATGACCTGAGTTGAACTAAGCAGGACACGTATGCAGAGACAAGGAACAAGCAACAACTAGTCAACAGAATGAAGAAAACTGTGTTCCTCAGAAATCCAGGGAGGCAGAGAGGCTGTCCAGCCTGAGGACCCTCCCCTCTCTGAGAAAAGCAGGTGGAGCAGAACACACCCAAGCTTTGGAAAGTAGTAAAGGGAGAAGAATTCGGCAGGAAGTTGGCAGAAGGGTCACAGAAAGAGGGCATCCAGGATTTAAGGAAAAGAGGCATTTTGTTTGCTCTGCAGCTAATGCTTCTTTTCATCTTTCTAGCAAAAAAAAAAAAAAAAAAAAACCATGGTGCTGATGCTTCTGTGGTGTCAATTCCCTGTGGTGAATGCAAAGAAGCACCAAGTCTAGCTTTAAGTACAAGAAGAAAGGCTGCAAGGCAAACCATGGGGAGCTGGGGGAGGGGAGATTTGACACCTATTTAACATAGACGGGAAGGGAAGGTGAAACCAGTACCCATTGACCATGCACATCTTTATATTTTTCACTGATAGAACAGTTCAGGATCTAAAGCCACAGAGCAGCGGTTTCCAACCCAGCTGGCCATGACAACCACTTAGGAAGGTCATTGAAAGCAGGTACTCCAAGGCTGTGGGCAGGCCCAGGACTCTTTTTTTTTTTTTTTAATTTTTACTTTATATAGGAGTAACCTTTTTTTTTTTTTTTGAGTATAATTGCTTTACAATGTTGTTTTAGTTTCTGCTGTACAATGAAGTGAATCATCTATATGTATACCTATATCCCCTCCCTCTAGGACCTCTCTCCCGCCACCACCCACCCATCCCACCCACCTAGGTTGTCACAGAGCACAGAGCAGCTTCCTGTGCTTTATACCATGTTCCCGCTAGCTATCTATTTTACGCATGGTAGTGTATATATGTCGATCCTAATCTCCCAATTTGTCCCTATACACTAACAATGAAAAATCAGAAAGAGAAATTAAGGAAACAATCCCATTTACGATCATAACAAAAAGAATAAAATACCTAGGAAAAAACCTACCTAAGGAGACAAAAGACCTGTACTCAGAAAACTATAAAACACTGATGAGAGAAATCAAAGATGACATAAACAGATGGAGAAATATACCATGTTCTTGGATTGGAAGAATCAATATTGTGAAAATGACTATACTACCCAAGGCAATCTACAGATTCAATGCAATCCCTATCAAATTACCAATGGCATTCTTCACAGAATTAGAACAAAAATTTTCACAATTTGTGTGGAAACACAAAAGACCTCAAATAGCCAAAGCAATCTTGAGAAAGAAAAACGGAGCTGGAGGAATCAGGCTCCCCAACTTCAAACTATACTGCAAAGCTACAGTAATCAAGACAGTATGGTACTGGCACAAAAACAGAAATATAGATCAATGGTACAGGATAGAAAGCCCAGAGATAAACCCACGCACATATGGTCACCTAATTTATGACAAAGGAGGCAAGAACATACAATGGAGAAAAGACAGCCTCTTCAATAAGTGGTGCTGGGAAAACTTGACACCTACATGTAAAAGAATGAAATTAGAACACTACCAAACACCATACACAAAAATAAACTCAAGATGGATTAAAGACGTAAATGTAAGACCAGACACTATAAAACTCTTAGAGGAAAACACAGGAAAAACCCTCTGACATAAACCACAGTGAGATCTTTTGGACCCACCTCCTAGAGCAATGAAAATAAAAACAAAAATAAACAAATGGGACCTAATTAAACTTAAAAGCTTTTGCACAGCTAAGGAAACCATAAACAAGATGAAAAGACAACCATCAGAATGGGAGAAAATATTTGCAAATGAAGCCACGGACAAAGGATTAATCTCCAAAATATAGAAACAGCTCATGGAGTATCGTTGATTAACAATGTTGTGTTAGTTTCAGGTGTACAGCAAAGTGATTCAGTTATACATATACATATATCTATTATTTTTCAAATTCTTTTCCCATTTGGGTTTTTACACAATATTGAGCAGAGTTCCCTATGCTATACAGTAGGTCCTTGTTGGTTATCTATTTTAAATATAGCAGGGTGTACGTGTCAATCTCAAACTCTCAGTCTGTCTCCCCCCACTTCCCCCCTGGTAACCATAAGCTTATTTTCTAAGTCTGTGAGTCTGTTTCTGTTTTGTAAGTAAGTTCATTTGTATCATTTTTTTAGATTTCACATATAAGCAATATCATATGATATTTGTCTTTCTCTGACTTACTTCACTTAGTATGATAATCAAGGACTCTTTTTTTTAATTTCCCAAATGATTCTGATGAGCAGACAGGTTGGGAAATTCTACTGCAGATGTCATATTAGTTTCCTTTTTCAAGTTTTGACAATCAAGTACTGAGCATCGAGGTTTTTTGTTTTAAATAGCTTTATGGATATATGATTTACACACTATAAAATTCATCCACTGTAAATATCCAATTCAATAATTTTTAGTAAATTTATAGAGTTGTGCAGCCATCACTACAAACCAGTTTTAGAACATTTCCATCACCTCAGAAAGCCTCCACATGCCTACTTGCAATTCATGCCCACTCTCACCTCCAGCCCCAAACAACCACCAATCTGATTTCTGTCTCTATAGATCTGCCTTTTCTAGATATTTCATACAAACTGAATAATACAGTGCATAGTCTTTGGCATCTGGTTTCTTTCACTTAGCATAATGCTCTTGAGGTTCACCTATGCTGTAGGATATAGCAGTAATTGATTCCTTTGTATTTCTAAGTAGCATAGTATTCCATTGTATGGATAGACCACCTTTTGTTTATCCATTCTCCTGTTCATAGACACTTGGGCTGTTTCCACTTATTGGCTATTATGAATAATGCTGCTATGAACCTTCATGCACAAGTTTTTGTAAATATAAGTTTTCAATTCTCTTATATAGATTCCTAGGAGTAGAATTGTTGGGTCTATAGTAAGTTAAGTTTTTAAGAAACTGAATATCAAGTTTTAATTGGTGAAAATTGTGAAACAGTTGCCAAATGTAGATTTCTAAGGTAATTACCTACTGTTCCTTTGCTCATCACTCGGGTCCTCACTGAACACTACTATACCTCCTGCACAAAACTGATACGGATTTTTCATCAAATGAAATGCCTTCATCAAGAAATGGTCCCCACTGTTGTACATGTGCAGAGGGCAGCTGCTTCTTTGGCTGTTAAAATAAACAATTTTTTAAGTTGAAGGAGCTTCATGGTTATGCACAGCTGGCAAGTGGCCAGTCCTGGTTATTTAACAACAGGTTTACAAAAATTGTAAAACCTTACATGTTGATTAGAGTAATAATTAAATACTTTTTTATTAATCTGTCTTTTTAAATAAGTTGCTCAATGATATCATAGATGTATATTCATTGTAAAGGAAATGTGTTTACAATATATTTTAAGATAGAAATCATATGATCCCCTTTTAAATAAAAATGTGTTTATGTACCTAGAAAATGTTCACATAAGTAGATTCCATACGAAACGACTTATGAACATTTTTCTTTGTACTTACTTATATTTTCTGATTTTCTGTATTTCCATATCTTTGTAATAAAACAAATGAAAAGAAAGTTTTGCTTAATTTTTTAAAAAATACAACATGCATGAGTATTCACTTAATTATTATCATGGATAACAATTTATGTCTCAGAAGTAAAACTGTTTTATTCTTTTTGCACTTTCTGGTAGCCAATTCTTCATCACTCTTCAGAGTGAGAAAAGGAGAGCCCAGATAATCAAGAAGTCTCCTTTGGACCAAAAGCTGCAGCGTCCACCACAGCACACAGATATAATGGCTCCTTTAGCTAAAAAAATTAAGTATACAATTTACTTTCCTGCAGTGCACACCAAAAAACTCACCCCTGAGTTTGGTGCACATCAGAAACCCCACCCTTGAAGTGATCTAATGGTTATCCAGGCCGTCCTTTTGATACACCTTTGCTAAACAGCCACACTGTTCCTAAATGCTTGAGACCAGAATGTTCTGTCAATTATCTCCCAGTATTCCACATGATGCCACATGACTGAAAACTGGGTTTCAATATCCCCCCTCCCCATTTATATTTATCCCATTTTAACTCATCGAAAGTAATTGCTAAAGAACAACAACAAAAAGTAATTGCTTGGCTGGTCATGTTGTAAACATATCCAGTTCAGAAAAAGACACAGCCAAAAAAGCATTGCTCATAGATTCTTGAATAATCAGAGCTTATAACTGGTGCTTTCTATGTTTCAGAAATTTCTTCTAATGCCTTTTATATATTAACTCATTTATTCTTCAAAACAGCCCTATGAGATAGGTGCTATTATCATAACCATTTCATAGATAAGGAAACGGAAGTTTGAAGATATTAAGCAACCTTCCTAAGCTCTCCCAGCTACTAATGCTGTGGCTGGAATTCCAACAGGTCAGTCAGGCTCTCTGCCTGAGTGCTTCATCCCTCCCCTACTGAATACGTGTACTGGTGTCCCTGTAAGTCTGATGGTGCTTCTCCAAGTGGGGTCACAGAAGTCCTACTGTAGCAGCCTTTTGGAGGTCAGACACTGAGTTCTAGATGACCAATTTGGTGCTACAACTGGATGTTCTGTTGACAACTGGCTTGCCTACAGTCCCTCCACAAAAATGGTGCTGGACTTGATTCCACTTTTTAGTTCTTATTGATCAGTGCAGCGATTCATTGACTATGTATTATATCTTTTTTGATATTTATCTCCCCCTTCTCAAAATCGTTCTAATCAAGTCACTCTAGTAACACTATTCCAGTGGTCAAGATGATGTCTAATGGAATCTCAAGGGCCTTCCCCTACCAACTCCATCGCTCTCCATTCACCCTCGGCCCTGATACTTAGAGGTGTCTCCAAAAAGGTTGCACTACAAAGAAAAACTCATCAGGCTATTTGCTGGACCTTTTTAGAGCCCTTTTTCATGAGAAAAGGGAAATGAGATCATAAATAACACTGAGCCACACAGGGCACCAAATCCATTCTTTTTTGAGCTCACTTCCTGGATAACTGGCTACACAATCTGCATTGCTCTTTTATACCTCATTATCTAGTTTTAGAATTTTCCTTCCAGAAAAACAAATAAGAGCATTCTACCGAGTTTCCATGGTGATTTTTTTGCTCTCCTCTCTAGAACATTGTTTATAGGCAGAATAAAATGTGTTACAGCACTCTGACAAATTTGAACACCCACAGGATACGCTTGGGAGTCATCATCTGCAAAATTACATTTTTTTAACTTGTTGCAACATTTAGGGAACCCATGACAATGATTTCTGCATCACTCAAAATATCAGAAAAAAAAGTCTGAATTATCAATTTAATCCAAATAAGGTGCTCAGATAACAAATATTCTCAATCTAAAGTGCCTTTACATAAGAGGGGGCTTACTTATGTGCATTAATTTCCTAGCAAAGAAGTCTGTGCTGAAACAGTAGAATAGAACAGATGTCCAATCCATATATGCAGATAAGAATTCTTCACTTGCCTACTTATCACTAACAGATGAAGGAAGTGCATCTATTAAGGAAACAGAGCTTGCCCAAGTGGAACAGAGCCAGATCACAATTATCCATTGGTCCAGAGTATAACTGAATTTTCCCAATTTCAAAGAACAGTTAAATACACTGAAAAATCAAATTTTCAATTTGAAACTACCATAAAAGAAGTAGTCCTACCTGCTCATCCAAAGAGGATGTGTTGCCCCCCCATCGATTCTAGTTCACTTATACCCAGAAATATATTTTTTCATTCCTTTTGTCTTAAATTCCTAGATTTCTTATTCTTTTTTATGTAAGTTCTGTTACATTCCCAAGCTTATAAAGTTAAGGGAAAACCTTAGCTTTGGTTATCTGCAAGTTATCCCTGGTTGTATTTAGATTGGATTTTGAAGACAATGTTCTACTCATAGAATAATCAGAAAAAAAGAGCATCAAATTCAACATGTCCAAAATCCCACCTAGTATCTTCTCCCTTGTACACCTAAAACACAAAAACAAACTCAGGCTGTTCTTCCTGCTTTGCTGCAAATCTCAACAAATGTCATTACTATAGGCCTAATCAGCCAGGTTAAAAATTTTGCACCACCTTATTAGCCCCTTCCTTCACCATTACCCATTCTTTCACCTATTTAAAATTTGAGTGCAGAGGATTCCATGATAACCGAGAAAGCGGAACCTAATGTGAATGCCCTTTCACTGTTCACACTTTCTCATCTCCTACTCACTGCTCACTCCACTACAGTCTGGTTTCTACCCCACCACTCCACTGAACCGGCTCCAGCTAAGATTGCCAACAGCCTTCAGTAGCCAAAGCCAGCCGTCACTTTTCAGTTCATTGTCTGCCTTCTTGGCAGCATTTGACAATTAATTTGACAATTGTGTTCACCCCTTCCTTCTTAAAAACTTACCTTCCATTAGCTTCCAAGACCCCACTCTCTTAGTTGTCCACCAACTAAGTTGTCTTCCCGATCTTAGTTTTTCAGTAAGTTCCTCTTCTACTCATCTCTTAAATGTTGTAGTTCTTCCCAGTTCCCTTTTTCCTTCTCACACACTCCCTGGTCAATTTCACCCACTGTCATAGGCTCCAGTGATGTAGATCATCACACAGTAATGATCTACAGTTCTTTTATCTCCAGGCTAGTAATTTCTCCTGAACTCCACACTCTTATAACCAATTATCTAGTGGACAATCCTACGTGGAGGTTCCACTGAGCATCTCAAACGCAACTAAAACTATAAGCCTTATCTTTGTGAAACCTGTTCCTCCAGCATTTCCTAAATCAGTGAAGCATATTACCTACCTCTCCATGATCATGTCAGAGACCTGGGAGTCTTCCTTGAACCATACTCCTCCATCCCCCTACAACCAATCAATCTTAAGTTCTATTGATTTTAACTCCTAAATATCTCTTACTCTACACATGTTTTCTCCAAGCCCACTCAAACCATTATCACCCACCTAGATTACTTGATGCCTCCCTGGTGTCCCTGACCCAATCTTGCCCTTCCCTCCAGTCCTTCCTCTCCACTGTAGGCCTACAGTTCTCAAGCCTGGCCAGACACCAGCACTACCCATGGAGCTTTAAATATATACACATACACATACCAGCCACATACTCTGGTCATGATGATTCAGTAGGTTTGAAGTGAGACTCAGGTATCTGTATTATTAAAAGCTCCATTAGGTGGTTCTGATGTGCAGCCAGGATGAAAAATCAATCAGTGTGATTTTCCCCAGCACAGCTCTGATCATAATTTACAAGGCCCTTCATAATCAAGCTTTTCTGAGTTTTCTTCTGTCTCTCAAATGTGCTGTGTTTCCTCTCAATCCAGGGCCATAAAGCCCACAATTTCCTGGCTTTCACTCCTCATTACCAAATCCTACCTTTGCTTTCTTTCCTCCAAGAGGCCTTCATTAGCACCGTCTGTTCCAGATTAAGGGTTCCCCCCGCCACCCATGCCCTCTCTTACTCCCCTCATCATAGCATGTACTGTGATTGCCTGTTTATCTGTGTTGCTCCCCTAGACAGACCATAAGCTCCAGGAAAGCATACACCTCTCCAGTTCACAGCTGTCTCCCAAGCACCTACACCACCAAGCCAAACACAGAGTAGGTGCTTAATAAGGGAATTAGCAGTTGATAATATTCAAGAGACAGACTTACAACTGATTTGTTAGAAGATGGAAAATTCAATGCTAAAAAGATTAACACAGTCTTATGGAGGGGAAAAAACAGTGGTAAGAGCTGTAAGGGCGCTACCTTCACGAGACACGGAAGACGTCACCAGAAAGACTTTCTTGAGTGTTGAGCTGAGTTCTGAAGATTAAGTAGAGCAAGAGTCCCCAACCCCGGGCCCACGGACCGGTACCGGCCCGCGGCCTGTTAAGAACCAGGCCGCACAGCGGGAGGTGAGCAGCAGCCCAGCGAGCACAGCTGCATCTGCCATTCCCCATCGCTCACATCACTGCCTGAACCATCTCCCAAGCCCCCACCCTCCGCCACTGTCCGTGGAAAAACTGTTTTCCACGAAACTCATCCCTGGTACCAAAAAGGTTGAGGACCGCTGGAGTAGAGAATGCCCAGAGGAAAGGGGATATTTCACATTGAGGAAGCCAAATGTGCAAAGGCAGAAATGTAGAGATTCCCAAATTGTATCGATTTTACACCCAAATGTCTCTGGCAACCATCCTCTCCTTTTCAAACCTACAATTATTCCCTAATTCAGGTCTTCTGCACCAATCACTTGAACTACAGCAAAACCTTCCCTCCTGCCTCCAATTCCCCCTCCCTATTGCTACCTAAAGTACAGACTGATTATACTGTTCTCTCTGCTATAAATAAATGGTAAATACACACATAAAACTTCTGACAGTTCTCCCTTGCCCATGAATAATCATGTTCACAATTCATACCAAGGCACCTAAAGTCTCCATGGATACAGCCCCTAACCTAGCTTTTCAGTCTTGTCTGTACCTCATACTAACCCCATTCTACCTACAAACCCATTCTTCATGCTTGCACCACACTGGATTACTTGCTATTGTCCAGTTCAACCTCCCATTTTCACGTTTCCACGTTTTCACTCATTGTATTAGCTACCTAGTCCAAAATAATGCTACATAACAAACAGCCACAAACTTCAACAGCAAACAACAATAAGCATTTATTGCTCATGCATCTGGGGTCAGCATCTAGGTAGCTCTGCTGATCTTGGCTGGACCACCTCATTAAGTCTAGGGCAGTGGTTCTCAATCAGGGGCAGTTTTCTCTTTGGCGTGTCTGGAGACTTTTTTGCTTGTCGCAACTGGAGGGAATTGGATGCTACTGGAATCTAGTGGGTAGAGGCCCAGGAAGATGCTAAACACCCTAAAATGGACATCCCCAGAGCAAAGGATTACCCAGCTTCAAAGGTCAACAGTGCCTCTGTTGAGGAACCCTGATATAGGTGTTGGCTGGCTGGCCGCGTCTAGGATGGCCGCGTCTGGGACAACTGGGGCAACTTGGCTCTGTCCGTGGTCTCTCATCCTCCTGCAGGCTGTCTTGGGCATCACGTCATAGCGATGGCAGAGGAGCAAGAACAAGCAGAGTTACTCGAGGCATTTTACAGCCTAAGCTTGGAACTGGCACAGCATCACTTCTGCCGCATTCTATTTGGCAAAGCAAGTCAAAAGGGCTTCCCTGATCCACGGGTAAGGAAACAGACGCCACCTTTTTGGTAAGAAGGACTGCATTCACCTGGCAAAGGATGCGTACAGGACGGCGTGAAGAATGGATGCAGCCAACCAGACTGATTCTCTTCCCTCTATGAGGGAAACATGAATTTGGAATTATAAAAGTGTTCCTTTCTCTCTGCTCCCTCTTGTTTACGTTTCTCTTTGGGTATTTAAAATATTATATTTTGTGTTACCTACACTCAGGGCAGCCAGTGTGCACTGAACCGACTACCAGTGGCTGGCGCCACTGCAACTGGGTTATTCTGACTGGTTGCTGCTGCGCTGTTTTAATAACAGTTCTTAAACTTTTCTTACCTTTGCCTCCTCGTATTTGTATGCCTGCTTATCTCCTACACTGAGATGAAGCGTCACTCATTTGAAGCAAGAATCTCTGTCTTATTCTTCCTTGGGCATTCAGTGCCTGGCAGTACCTGGCACGTTGTAGGTGTTCAAGAATGTTTCATTTAGGACTTCCCTGGTGGCTCAGTGGTTAAGAATCCGCCTGCCAATGCAGGGGACACGGGTTCGAGCCCTGGTCCGGGAAGATCCCACATGCCGCGGAGCAACTGAGCCCGTGCGCCACAACTACTGAGCCTGCGCTCTAGAGCCCGTGAGCCACAACTACTGAGCCCGCGTGCCACAACTACTGAAGC
Organism: Balaenoptera acutorostrata; assembly: GCF_949987535.1. NCBI lineage: Eukaryota > Metazoa > Chordata > Mammalia > Artiodactyla > Balaenopteridae > Balaenoptera > Balaenoptera acutorostrata. Next base: position 77,450,949 of record NC_080068.1, read on the forward strand.
CCGCGCGCCTAGAGCCCGTGCTCCACAACAAGAGAAGGCACCGCAATGAGAAGCCCGCGCATTGCAATGAAGAGCAGCCCCCGCTCACTGCAACTAGAGAAAGCCCGCGTGCAGCAACAAAGACCCAACACAGCCAAAAATAAATAAATAAATAATAAATACATTTTTTTAAAAAAGAATGTTTTATTTAATAAATGAATATATTCACACAAAAGACAGTAACTACAACATGAGCTTACACTCTGGGATGTCTGTGATTCGATGCAGAAAACAGGAAGATTCTCCTAAAAGAAACTGTTGTCAAATGTGCTCAGGTATCTGGAATCTCATACTCTTCTTTAGAATCCATGAAATACCATGAAATACTGATATTTTATTCCATTATATGAACTAGGAATGATGTTATTGGCAGAAACTAAAACTATATTCCCTGGAGCACATCCCTTCACACCCCCCCAAAGAAATAATCATTAAAATGTGTTTTAAATCTTACATCTGCCGATGTTGCCCTGTGCAACTTACTCTCGCTTGTTTTGTCATCTGCTGGGTTCTCCACCCTGGCTGCATGTTGGAATCACTCGGGGGAAACTTTTATGCAATAACAGTGCCCAGGCCCTGATCCAGATCATTTTAAATCAAAAGCTCCCAAGTGATTCTAATGTGCAGCCAGAGCTGAGAACTGCTGAGCTCAAGCTCTCCACTAACAGGGAGGCAGTAATTATTTAAACAAATAAAATTTGAAAAAACCCCAAATCTCTGTAAGATTTTGTTGGAACAAAAAGCTCCAGAATCAAGCAAAATTTTGAGCAACATGGGTTTAGGTATAAATGGTCCATATTACCAGTGATTATCTGTATCAGGTGAGATTCTGGGCTCAGAGGCTATTTTGTTCCTGTATTATTTGTTGCTGTTATTGTTTACACTTTTACAGTTTAAAAGACTAGATCCATTTTGGAAAATACATCTAGGAGAACATCTTAAACTCACCATTTATCCAAACAGACTAGATTAGGACAAATGATTGTATGTCAGAATATCTACTACTGAATCCCTTATATATAAAGCATGATACATGATCAATTACAGTTAAAAGTAATCTGCTTTTCTGTTGATTCTGTAGCCACTTACAGTGGTTTAAAATTCTTTGATGTTCCTCCCTTCAAAAAGTGGGACTGACATATACACACTACTATATATAAAATAGATTACTAGTAAGAACCTGCTGTATAGCACAGGGAACTCTACTCAATACTCTGTAATGGCCTACATGGGAAAAGAATCTTTAAAAAGTGGATATATGTATATGTATAACTGATTCACTTTGTTGTACACCTGAAACTAACACAACATTGTAAACCAACTGTCCTCCAATAAAAAAATTTTTTTTGAAAAGTGAAATCTAATTCTCCTCCTCTTGAGTGTGTGTTATACTTAGTGACCCATTCTTAAGGAATACAATGTGGCAGACATGGAATCCTGTGAAGTCTGTGGCTTCTTGGTTGTGGCTCATGGGTTCCTTAGTTGTGGCATGAGAACGCTTAGTTGTGGCATGCATGTGGGATCTAGTTCCCTGACCAGGGATCAAACCCCTGTCCCCTGCATTGGAAGGCAGATTCTTAACCACTGCGCCACCAGGGAAGTCCCAGCTACTAGTATTTTTAAATGGAGTTTAGATTTTATCTTTAAACAATGAGGAATAACCAAAAGTAAGGAAGGGACATAATTACATTATGTTTTGGGAAGATGACCTTGGTGGCAAGGAAGAGAATGATTATGGTGGTCAGTACTGAAGCAGGGAAGCCAGAGGTGATGATGGCAGCAAAGTGGGAATGAATGTGAGAGACATTAAGGATATAACATTGATGAGATTTAGTGACTGAATGGATGGGGGAGGTGAGAGAAACAGAGAAATTGAGAGTGACTCCCAAATTTATGTCTTGATCAACTGGGTGGCTTGATTTCCTGAGATAGGGAACATAGGAAGAGGAGTGATGTGAGGAGAAAGAGGATGAGTTCAGGTTTGAGTGTGTTATTGGAGGAGCCTATGAGACACTCAGGAATGTTTAAGAAGCAGGGTCCTCTGGCTGAAAGAGGACAGTGTGAATTGCTTTGAGTGATTGCAGTGATTTAAGGCTTGGTGGGAGGTGTATAAGCTGGGAGAGGGAGTGTAGATTATTATTTCGTGGTGCTTGACAGCAACGAAAGGAGACAGCTGTAAATAGCAGGGAGAAAGGAACATAAGGTTTCAGTAGGATTTGTTTTGTTCTGTATTTGAAGATGGGAAAGACTTGAACGTATTAGATGGCTTTGAGAGAGGAGGAGGGGAGACATTGATTGTATAACAGTGAGAAGGTATGATGGATAAGAAAAGGTTCCTGGGACATACAGGCCTGCGAGCTGCAACTAAGGAGCCCACCGGCCGAAACTAAAGAGCCTGCCTGCAGCAACTCAGACCTGGTGCAACAAAAATAAATAAATAAAATAAATTTTTAAAAAATAAAAATACTAATAGCTGTCAACACCTATTAAGCACTTGATATATGCCAAGTACTTTTATAGGGGCCTTCTGTGTGTTCACTTTTTGATCCTAACAGTTCATGAGGCAGACACTGAGAATACTCTTACCATTTTACAGACGATGAACTGAGGCACAGAGATGCTAAGTAAGTTCCCCACAGTCACAGAGCTAGTAAATGGAAGGGTGAAGTTTTGAACTCAGCCTATCTGATTCCAGAGCCCAGCCCTTTAAGTTCCAACACCAAACCCTAAGGCATGGTGCACAAGGTCTTCATTGATAGGACCCAGTCTTTTCTCCCAGCAGGCCTTTCCAAATGCTATACTCTGGCCCTGCTGCTTCCTAAACATACCCTGCTCCTGCAAATCTCCATCTCTCTGCTCAAGCTGCTCTCGTGATCTAGAAGGCCCTTCTCCAACCCTTGCTCTCATCTCTCCTCACCCTTACCTTCCCCATCCAACTGACAACACTTGCTCATTTATCAAGACTCAACCCAATGCCCATCTCCTCAAAGATACTGATCCCTACCCAGGGAGAAATGTTCTCTTCTCCCTTTGTGGCTAGGAGGAACCACAAACACTTTGTGATAGACTGGAGTATTGTTTGAAGAATATTCACTCCCCTCCCCTCCTACTGTGAGCAAAATGTCTTTCCCTGTCCCACTGACTTGGCCACATCACTTGCTTTGGCAGTGGAATGTGAGTAGATGTGATGCAAGTGGAGAATTTAAATCCATTTCATGATTTGGCTGGGCTCTGGTGCACCTGTCATTCATTTGCCATGAAGACATCTCCCAGGTAGCCTCTGGTCCAAGGAGAACAAACACACATGAAGCAGATCTGAACCCAACCCACAGTCTTGACCCAAGTGCAGCCAACCCAGAGCTTGAAGCAGAACTGCTCCAGCAGACCCTTGGAACCATGAGCCAAAAAAGATTGCTATCTGCCACTGTGAGTTTTGGTGGGTGGTGTGTCACACTGCACTGCTGTACCAAGAGTTGCTTAATATATACCTTAATTTCACGTGTTTTTTACACATCTTGAGAATAGTTATAACAACATTGAGCTCTTAATAGGTTTTTTAACATAAAACTCACTCTTTTAGATGTATAATTCAGAATATTTTAGCATTTCCACTAAGTACTATAAATAAATGGGCAAACATCACCACTATCTAATTCTAGAATATGTCTATCACTGCCAAAAGATATCCATAGGCATTATTAGTCTCTTAGTAGATTTTAAAATAATGAGTAACTTAATAAATGATATGTAAGAAAATTCTTAGAACTCTTATTCCAAACTAGCATTAATGATGTAAACATTGCATTAAAAAGATGTTTTTTCAGAAATGTCTCCAAAAGGGTATTTTGAGATTTTTTTAAATTTTATTTTAAAAATAACTTATACTCACATTCTCCATATATCTCCATATATTTTAAATATCAATATTTAATATTCTTCTATATTGCTATTGCAAGGCAAAGTCCATTTGGGGATTTAATTTTCAATCTACAGATCACAGAGAGATGCTTACATTTAAAGACACAAAGCATTCAGGAGGAAAAAAACTGTCACATGCTTCAAAGCTATCAGTAACTGAGGAAAATGTGACACAGAATTTGCTTTTGCACTTTAACAAAATATATTGGTCAAATGCCAAAAATAAAAATCTCAAAATTTCCATTAATAAGGACCAGAGCTTCAAAAATTAGCAAATCCGCACTTTAAAACAGAAATTTCAAAATCCAAAAAATGACAGGATTGAAAAACTATTCTCATTAGATAATTGACACCATACTTAAACACTGTTACTCTTTCTTTCTATAACAAAGAAAACTATTTTTTTAAAAACCCTATAATGACAAGCTCATTTCACTCTATTATCAAAGAGAGAGAGGTCTTATTTCAGAGAGTAATTCCATTAAAGAGATGCCTTTGGAAAAAAAGTTTTATTAAAGACTTGAGTGTTGAATAGTGGGATAAATAAGAAACTCATGTTATAGGCAAAATATTCTAAACTCAAAAAACATATTTTCTACATATAGAAAAAAGCACCTTAGATTGTGTTTTGCTGTGCTATATGAAATTATTTTACCATTTAAGAAACCTAGGAAACTGTCCCTGTAACCACTACTATCCCTTAAAATAAAAAGTGAAAATCTGACCAAGGACTAGCAAAGCGACCAGTGAGCTTTCAAGTACCCTGACTCCGCCTAAACTGTCCAACCGGTTTTTATTTTTACCCTCCTCTTTGCCGTACAGGCCCTGCATAGGATCCAGCTGCGCTGTGCCAATCTGGGCCACTCAGCCAGAGGATCAGTGGGCGACAGCCGCCGTACCCACTTTTAGAAGACCCACATGCCTGGGGAGTGCACAGGCTCAGGGCCGAGCATTCTCCAGCAAACAGCAACTGTGTGGTTTTGCTATTTCTAGGCTTCAGGCTCCACAAAATAATCCTTACCTGAGGAATACGAAATGTAATGGGGAAAACAAATCAGATTCTGGTATTGGATACTTTCATTTCTAACATTTTTTAAAAGTTGCTCCTTTATAATTCAGTAAAAAGGTCAATATATATTGAGAAAAAAGGAGAATTGAAGTACCCAGTTTGGACCTTTTTATGTTATTTTTTTCAGTTTTATTGAAATATAATTGACAAAATAAAATTATAAGATATTTAAAATGTATGTGGTGATGATTTGATACATATATGTATATATATTGTGAAAGGATTCCTCCCACCTAGTTAGTTAACACATTCCGTTACCTCACATATTTATTTATATATTTGTTTTTATATATATGTGTGTATATACATACACACATATATATGTGATTTTTTTTTTTTTTTTTTTGGTGAGAACATTAAGTTCTACTCTCTTAGCAAATTTCAATTACACAGTATTATCAACTACAGTCACCATGTTATACATTAGATCTTCAGACTTTATTCATCTTACGCCTGAAAGTTTGTACCCTTTTGCTAACCTCCTCCTATTTCCCCCACCCTCACCTCCTGGCAACCACTTTTCTACTCTCTGTTTTCACAAGTTCAACTTTTTTTTAAAGATTCCACATATAAGTGAGATCATACAATATTTGTCTTTCTCTCTCTGACTTATTTCACTTAGCATAATGCCTTCAAGATCCATTCATGTTGTCACAAATGGTGAGATCTCCATTTTTATGGCTAAGTAGCATTCAACTGTGTGTGTGTATATATATGGCATCTTCTTTATCCATTCATCTGTTGATGGACACTTATGTTGTTTCCATACCTTGGCTATTGTAAATAATGCTGTGATGAACATACAGATACATATATCTTTTTGAATTAGTGTTTTTGTTCTCTTTGGAAAAATACCCAGAAGTGGAATTGCTGAATCATATGGTAGCTCTATTTTTAATTTTTTGGGGAACCACCATACTGTTTTCCATAGTTGCTGCACCAATTTACATGCTCACCCACAGTGCGTAAGGGTTCCCTCTTCTACACGTCCTCACCAACACTTGTTATTTATTGTCTTTTTGAGGATAGCCATTCTAACAAGTGTGAGGTGATATCTCATTGTGGTTTTGATTTGCATTTCCCTGATGGTTAGTGATGTTGAGCACCTTTTCATGTACTTGTTGGCCATCTGTATGTCCTCTTTGGAAAAAAGTCTATTTAGTTCCTCTGCCTATTTTTTAATCAGATTGTTTGTAGTTTTGCTATTAAGTTGTGTGAGTTATATTACTTTTTAATCAACACTTCAAAATCAATCTGATTCACTCAATCACACTTTTACACCTAGTAGAACCACTTAAGTGCTGGGTTGGGCACCTGACACTCAGTGATATCTCTAAAACTGACCCTTTTCTAATCTTCTAAAAATAGGAATGAAACAATCTATTAATGCCTTTTTTAACCAATCTTAGATTATAATCCCAAACTCACCTCCAAGAAATAGCCACTGTTCTCAGTTTTTTAACTATTTCCTTGTTTTTCTCTATATTCTTGCCACTCACGTATGCATTCCTATATATTATCGCATTTTAATTAAAATACTGGTAACGTTTATTGGTGATCTCATCATCATCTACTTCCCCTAGGTTTTCCTTTAGGGAATTCACCACTTCACTGTTGGGTAGCAGCCAGTGGTAGGGGTGGACAAGGGTGGACCCCGATTGACTTCAGCTAACCCACTCATCCACTCCCCTGGTGATCATGAAAGAGGGCTGTGTCTCTTTTCTCTGGCCAGAGGGTGTAAAGAGAATATGAGGACTGGAATTCCTCTTGTCCCGCCAAGTCCTCAAATGGAAAAGCCTGGACTTTCTGGAATGGTGTAGGGCAGGCATAGATACATTACATAAAGCCAGAGCATAAAGCCACGCAACGTACAGCACAGTTGAAAGGCTGAGAGAATCCTTGTCCTTACTGATACCATTGAGCTGCTGAGTCAGCCTCATCTGAAGTAGGAATCTACCTCCAGACTATCAATAGGCCAATACACCATCTTTTTTCTAAAGCCAGTTTAGGTTGGATTTCTGTTTGTTGCAACCATCAGAATACTAACTAAAACACACAAAAGAATGTTTGAATGAAAAAAATTACTAAACACACTCAAATAAAAGCCAAATGAATAAGAAAAAAAATTTTTTAACACATTATACAATTCACAACTCTTGATGCAAGTTAAAATTCAGTGGTTTATTATGTCAGAGCAACCCCAGGGTCCATCAGGCCACTTGGGAACCAAGACCTCATATGCATTAGAACGTAGGGTTAGAGAGATGCCTAGGGTCTCATCTGGATAAAATCACTCTCCTTTCCAGGTAGCAGCAACTGTCAAGCAGTGTATTGGGTAAAGAGATTCACTTGGGGAGTTTCTTTAAAAATACTGAAAACATTTCTAAAGCCAACACGGGCCTCCAGCATCCTGGGGCATCATCCCCATCTCCACCCCACCCCACCTCTTCACTACTGCCCCCCCCTCACCAATATCCTTCAAGGTTGCCCTTGGTGACGAGCCTGTATCACATCCCACAGCATGGTGGTCACTAGCAGAGGTAAAGCAGCCAGACTGCCTGGGTTTGAAGATCAGCTCCACCACCTAATGACTGTGCGACCTTTGACTATTTACTTATTTCTCTGTAAAATAGGAGTAATAAGAGTTTGCACCAAGCTCACACGATGGTTGAGAAGTTAAATGCTTAGAATAGGGCCATAGGCGATACGCCCTCATAAATTTTTTTTTTATTTACTTATTTATTTAATTTATTTATTTTTGGCTGCGTTGGGTCTTCATTGCTGCACACGGGCTTTCTCTAGTTGCGGCGAGCCAGGGCTACTCTTCATTGCGGTGCACGGGCTTCTCATTGCGGTGGCTTCTCGTGTTGCAGAGCACGGGCTCTAGGCGCACAGGCTTCAGTTGTTGTGGCACGTGGGCTCAGTAGTTGTGGCTCGCGGGCTCCAGAGCACAGGCTCAGTAGTTGTGGCGCACGGGCTTAGTTGCTCCGCAGCATGTGGGATCTTCCCGGACCGGGGCTTGAACCCGTGTCCCCTGCATTGGCAGGCGGATTCTTAACCACTGCGCCACCAGGGAAGTCCCAAGCCCTCACAAATTATTATCATGAACTATGATAATTTGAGGAAAAGTGGAGAAAATCTGATCCCTGTCGTCCAAGAGAGAGCCAGCCAGGGCCCCAGGCTAGGGCCAGGCAGCGCTGAGGACTCCCACCGCCTGCACCAGGCTGAGCAGCCCTCCCTCCACCCCGCCTTCCAGCTTCATCCCGCACCTCCCTCGCCCTGACACACCCACCTCACTGGGCTCCTCCAGCTCTTTCTTTGGAGTCTTCACACATCCCTCAGCCTCCACCTGGAACACCGTTTCCTGCTCTCTTTTGTCTGGCCAGTCCCTGCTCATCCTTTGGGCCTCAGCTTAGACAGCACTTCTTCAGAGAGGCTGCCTGAGGCCCCACAGACCAAAGGAGGCCCAACCCTCTCCATGTCCACACAACCTGCTCTTCCCTTTCTGAACGTGCATCACACACACACACAACTCTGTGTTCAGGGTCTGTCTCTCCTGGAAGAGTGTAACTTCACAAGGGCAGTCACCATGTTTGTCTCATCTACTCCTGAGTTCTTAGGATATGCTCAGTAAATATATAATGAGTGAACGAATAATGTCCCAAACTGAGACAGGTTGCCAATATGTATATACTGGCTCAGGAAGGCCACACGAGTCACAGCCTAGAAGCCAACAACCCTCCGGACAAACCACCTACGCTTACCCTCAAGTCTCAGTTTCCTCACTTCCAACTCGCCTCATCTCCAAGAGCTTCTCACCCACAACAAATAATTCTCATAGGTTCCCTTGGGGAGAAGGACGCTGCTTTAAGTACTACCAAGGCATAAAATCCCAAAGACAAATGCCTCAGGAAGAAAAATGCACTATTCCACCACCTCTCCAAAATCAGTAGGAGCTTCTCTGAGGAATGTTGTCCAAGGTCATCTGACAGTAGATAGGAAATGTGAAGTTCCTAAAAATGTTTCCTTAGGACCCAAGATCCTCAATTCCAGCATCAGGAATCTTCCAGCTGTTGTTTTATACATCTGTGTGTGTGTGAGCCTGTGAGTGAGAGGCAGTAAGTCTGCACAAGACATTAAGATCCAAGTATTTCTACTATAAAACAACAACGCACATTCCTAAAAATGAATCAATAATGTCCCAAAGTGAGACAAACAACCAAAAACCTCATATTCTGCAAAATCAAACACTAAAATATAACAGGGCTCATAAAAAATTTAGAGTTGGGGCAGAAGGCTCAAATCCCATTCAACTCTGTAACCAGAACACTAACAAAAACAATAAGAAACTGAGAATTACTAGCACAGATAAAAAGATGTCTTCTATATCCTATTATAGAATAAACGTGGGAATTTTACCCAAAAGGCGGGGTGGGGCAAGGGTGCAGTAATGGAAAGCATGTGAGGAAAGACTGAAGCTGCTGCATTATGGAGACAAGATAAAACACACAAAGACCTGGGAAAATCAGACTTTTTAATAAGTGCAGAGCCCAGAGCAAGAACAAGGCGCCATCGCCCCCCCCCACCCCGTTCACTTCCACAGCCTCCTTTGCTTTCAGTTACTGCTAACTGGTGATGCAAAATACTAAGGTGCTAAGAAAAATCTCACACAAACCACTGCAACTTGCATCTTAAAAGCATCACACCCTACTTCTCAATTGCACATGCGATAATTCACACTACGGAAACATAAATTATGGCAGAGCCAACCATATTTGCTCAGAACACCAGGGGTCCATGCCGGGTAAGGGGTCTGAGCGTGGAGCTGCGACCAGGAGGTACCAGACGTGTGGGCCAAGAGAAGTACCATTGCCAGGGGCATCCTTTAAGGGCCCTGAAGCCACATCGGATCAGAGTCCTGACCAAGTCGCCTGCCAGTCTTAACATGACTAAAACTTACTGGAACAGGCACAGTAAAGACCCTTGACCTGGTTCGGTGGGCAACAGATACGTGTTACACAAGGACTACGTAGGATGACAAATGTAGAGCAGCCAGCAGGAACACACACTAACTACACATGCTTTTCTTCCTCCTGTTAATAATAATTTCTGTTCCAGGACTACTTGAACACAGATGGGGAGCCAGGTCTCAACCAGAGGGAAAGAGACTGGTGAAGAGAAAGGAAGTAAAAATAGTTCCACCCATCGGCTATGGTTTATTCTGCTCCTGTGATGGTTTTTCAGCGTAGTCGCAACCATTCGCCTGCCAAAATTTATCTTTTTAAAAGCAATGAAAGGGCTCCAGTTTCACAGAATGTGCTCAGGAATCACAGAGATGGAACTGTTTCCTAGCAACTAACAGTACCATGCACACAGAAGATGCCCACTAAACAGCTGCTGAGGGAAAGAGGAAGCCAGAGGGAGGGCAGGTCACCTGCTTGCTTAGATAGTTGGGATCATGATCCTTTTAGAAGTTTTGCTTTTACTTCTAGAGCATAGCAGTCACCAGCCCAAGCTCAAGCTCTGGAACAAAACTGCCTGGATTCAAATCCCAGCTCTGCCACTTATTAACTATGTGACTTCAGGCAAATCAATTAACATTTCTGTACTCCAGTTTTCCCGTCATGTATTGATAAAATGGGCATAAAATGGTGCTTACCTGAGAAGCACCTTATCTGCTGGGCAGAGTGCTAGGTTATTACATAACATTACATAACATTATATAGTAACTCAAGCACCTAGACTAGCAATGCCACACGATAAGTGCTCTAGAAGTGTGTTAACTATTATTATTTTTATTTGCCACTGAACTAGCTACCTTATCACTACATTATCACATTCCGTCAACTCTTGCAACATGATGAATCAGGCTTCCACTTGTCACCCACCCCTCCTATTTATGACATCTTGCAAGGTTCCTGAGGAAACAGGCGGCAACCACATCTGTTGGTTGATAACATTCAGCTCCACAAGCTCCTTTTTTAATTTTCTGTAGGAAAGGCAGAGAGGATGCCATTTCTCAGTGTTTCCATTGGGTCATGACAATGAATGGTCATAGCCATAGTCCCTTATTAATACCAGCTGCTGGTCATTAGTTTTTACGGGGTATTGTCCTTTTAAAAATACCTATCTGATAAGAACTCATACAGATGACCATTACAGTAAAATTCCTACGTGCTTTTTCTTTAGCTAGATCCTACAACAGGGGAGAGAGAGGAGCCTGACTGATTGGTTGAGGTGGGGAGAGAAAGAGGAGGTAAGAGTCCTGGGGCAGAATGCTGGGGAGCATGTTTATTTAAAGAAAGGAGATGTTTGCTCTCCAGCCCTGCAGACAGAAATGCCAAGTGCAGTGAGCCCTGCACCAGTCCAACCTGAGGGGAAGGGTGGCCTCCTAAATAATTCCTTCAACTGATATCACCTACCTAAGAGCCAAGAGTGGAATCACTTTCCAAGTGTCCAATCACTGACTGTCTCCAGGCAACTATTGGGTAAACTGCTTTTTTTAATCAGTCTTTAAAAAAAAAAAAAAAAAATTTGCTTCCTGTCAGGGCAGCAACAGAGTCTATTTTCTCTGCCACGGCAGAGTCCAAGTGCCAATCAGGCAATCGTAGCTGGGCACGAGCTTACTGAGAAATCTCTCGGGCAGTGGGGAATATGGCTCTGAGGCCCTAATGGGGAGCAAAGTGAATAAACTGAAGAGGACTAGGACGATCACTAAGAACCCAGACCTCGGCCACAAGAGCTGTGGGGTTTATCAAAGTAGGCAGATCCCAAGCAACCATATATTCATTACAATGAAATATGACAATGTTCTAATAGAGGTGAATTCTAAATGTCAGGTGTGCACAGAGAAGGATTAGTGGGCTTAAAGGAATCAGGGAGTCTGCCTCAGAGGCAGTCATATTTAAGCCCTGTCTGGAAGGATTTGTCCCTGGAGAAGTGGAGAAGGGGCACTCCAGGGTGCCCCTAACTCAACCACCATTCTCCCCTTTCTCCTAAGGAATAGAACACAGATTATTACCTGGAAACATTACACCCTCCCCTGCAATCAGGAGCGGCTATGTTACTGAAATTCTGGGCAATAAAATGGAACCAGAAGTGTCAGGAAGACTTTTCTAAAAGACATCTTATAAGGAAAAGATGCACTCTTCATTTTCCCTTCCTCCATCTTGCTTCCTGGAAAGGTGACGTGATGATGAATCTCTACCAGCCATGTTGGACCATGAGGAAGGGGCTCTAGTGGTAAAAGAAACCTAAGTTACAGAGTTTGCAATTTCTGGGGCTCCCAGATGACATGTGACTTTATTAGTTTATAAAGCACCTTCTTTCAGAGGAATTTGGGAGACAAATTCCCAAATCAGAGGACATCTGTGGGTCACCACCTGAAGTCTCACACAAAATTGCCCTCCTTACTCACTGAAAAGTAGGCAGGTTTCTTGCAGCCCTTTCTCACTTCAGAGTGGAGTGCAGCGTCTACAGCCCCTATTCTGTGTAAGAATTTTAATCCTAGAGTCCAAGCTCAAATGTAAATCCCAAAGTCCTCTCTGCCATTTCTCCTAGAAGAGGGTCTCTTGATTTATTGTGCCTTAGTCCTAAGCGGTATGTAGACCATCATGCAAACCCCACTCTGAGTGGCCGGCAAGAATATTTGAGGGGCTTCCCTGGTGGCGCAGTGGTTGAGAATCTGCCTGCCAATGCAGGGGACACGGGTTCGAGCCCTGGTCTGGGAAGATCCCACATGCCACGGAGCAACTGGGCCCGTGAGCCACAATTACTGAGCCTGCGCGTCTGGAGCCTGTGCTCCGCAACAAGAGAGGCCGCGATGGTGAGAGGCCCGCGCACCGCGATGAAGAGTGGTCCCCACTTGCCGCAACTAGAGAAAGCCCTCGCACAGAAACAAAGACTCAACACAGTCATAAATAAATAAATAAATAAATAAAAGAACGTGAATTTCTTTAAAAAAAAAAAAAAAAGAATATTTGAGAATTTCTGACTCAGCTCCCTTCTCCGCCCCCTCCCCTACATACACACCTTCAACACACCTGGAAAACTGTAAGAGCATAAAAGCATGTGTTGTGTGTACACACAAGCTCTTATCTCAATAAATTAGCATCAATCTAATTCCCTTGCTCAGCACCCTTTGCTGATCTCAGCTTAAATATTACTTTCACTATGAGTCCTTGTCTGCCTAAAGTCTTTTTCTCTTAAGTCTCCCATTCTTTGTCATCATAGCAATTATCCCAATTTGTTATTATGAATTTATTGTTTAAGCTCTACTCCCCACACACCACAACTACATTGTGCATTTCCTGTGGGCAGGAATCATGTTTATTTTGTTCACCACCTAACCTTGGTTCCCAGCACTATGCCTGGTATATGGTTGGAGCTTAGTTAACACTTTACAGGAAATGAATTTTAAAGTTTGTTTAAAACACTTTCACACATTAATGCTTATTTTCACCATTAATGCTTTATTTTTAGTGTTTACACTGAAGTGAACTTATAAGTGAGTGACAGCCAAGCATCCCAAATAATTATTTTCATATCTTAAACCATTTGACTGAGCCTATCCTAGCCTTCATTCAGTTTCCCATTAGAATAAACTAATTGTTTGAATATTATTTTTTAAAATATTTCTTAGGAGAGGAAAAGAGAGCCGTCTACTCCACAATAAATAACTTCAATTCCTCACTTAGTGCCCCACTTGGTAAATAATAAGGCTGAGGACTTTTTTATAACAGTATTGGGATGTAAAAATTTTAAAAAGCCCTTCTGCCCTTGACCTTTATAAAAAACAAAAACAAGTGTAGGTCTATTCTTACATGGTCTCCTAATGGGCTACTTAGGAATAGAAGGGTGGGGTACATCCCTAACTTCTAAGGTTGACCAGGAAGCCGAGCTGCCTCCTACAATGGCTGTAACTGTCACAGTCAGGATGCAGAGCCGTGGAAACATGGAGCTTTCTCAGCCTAACCAATATTTTATCCTTAAGGTCCCAACATAAATAAAAGGATACAGTTTTGCTGATAGCATAAGTTTAGTGAGAAAAGGTGTCAGCCAAGATATTCCTTAGGTGCATGTTTTATGACTACGTCACCTTGTTTTTTTCCCCTTATGCCAAAGATAATTCCCTGAGATTCGATGGCCACCCCATCAGGGTTAGCTACATGAGGACATCTCTTTGGGAATACTGTTTTCAACACTGCAAACATGGAATTTTACCACAGCAGAGCTGAACTCCATGACATCATTCTTCCTTGCAAAGAGAGATATAACATCTCCCTGTGTCCAGGAAGAAGTCTTTCCAATATTCCATCATTCTTTTTATAAGGACTATTTTTTTTCAAGGACTATTTTTTTTCCTGTATCTTCTAGTAACCCTCTAATTTAGGCTATTTTTATATTTCTCAATTACTTAAAAGTAAAGTTCTATTATCCTTTCCTTTCCTCATTTGACTGCACTGAAGTCCTCCTTTTTCCCACTCTACCCTCCCCGCACAAAAAGATCCTATCTGATATCTTTCCTTTGCTTCAAAAGTAAATACACACACATTCTTAGGAACAAATGAGGGGAAATAGTATACAATTGTATTGCACAGTTTTCTAAATCACAGAAGAGTGAACTGGGCTTCAAAAAAATAAAAAAATCTAGCTCCAATGAAAGTAGTTTAGTCAAAAATCCACCAATGTTAAAAAAAAAAAAGTTTCGATATCACTATTAAAGTAGAAAACTGTTGGATGCTTTACACATTAAAAAAAAAAGAAAAATCAACCAGTGTTAAGCGATTCAGTCCTTAACCATGAAAATAAAGGCCGAAATGACTAGGGTTAGACTGGAATGTAGGTGACAGGGATGCTGACCACAGCCAAGATTCCCAGAAGTCACAGAGCTACTTTGTTTAGACCCTTCAGTTCTTCAGGATGGGACCCGGATACCTGCAGGAGAGGCCGCCAATCTCCTCTCTTGGAAGGACCTGCCTCTTGGCTGAACTCAACAACAAAACTGTTCCCAGGTGAGCTCCTGTCCAAACAGGAGAACTCTCAGGTAAGAGTGAAGGAGCTGTGGTAAAGGCCTCAGACAGATGTGCCGACAGCGCTTAAACACATCAGCATGGGGAAGAGATGGCCCTTTGCACCCATAGCCTTTTGTGTTTTGGAGCACAAGACAGATCACACAGGTAGTAGGTCTTTACTCAAACTCTCTGGGGAAGGTAAAGTATGGAATAATACACCTACTCAACTTCTCCATTAGAAAATGCTAAAGCACACATGGACGATGCAATTATGCATCCCCATGTGGAACAGCCACTGGAGGTAAAACTGTAACAAGAGAGCCACAGTCCCTAATATCATAAACATAAAATATTCTAGAATATCTGTCCTCTTAAGTAATCATATGTTAAGGAATCAGCAAGCTTTTTAAAAATTTTTTAAACTAACTACTTACTTATTGGCCATTTGCCCTAATAAAACTTCAATGGAGTGACTGGGAGCTGTAACAACAGGAGACAGAAACCGGATTCTAGCAACCCTGAACTACAGACAATGCCATTGCCCAGTTCCGCCTTAGCAAAGTGAGGTGTGAAGGCAGCCAGCAAAGGCGCAGAGCCTGATTCCTCTTGCCTGAGGGCCTTGCGAGCACCACCTACCTGGTGTCCCGCCCCTCCCCCACCCAATGTAAGGTCTGTCCCAGAGAGGACAGCCCCTCAGTCTTGGCAGCAGAAAGGTACAAACTGTGAAGAAAAACAAACTAGGGAGCCATAGCTTCTGAAATCCACATCATGGCTCAGAAAAAAGGCAGGGGTGGGGGGAACCTCTGCACAGTCAGAGGGACAGAAAGCTCAGTCCCTACAGGAATTTTCACACATGGTCCTAAATGTAGGAAGCACTATAAGGGATATGATCCTGCAATCCCACTCCTGGATATACATCTGGAGAAAAACATAATTCGAAAAGATACATGCACCCCAATGTCCATAGAAGCACTGTTTACAATAGTCAAGACATGGAAGCAACCTAAATGTCCATCAACAGATGAACAGATAAAGAAGATGTGGTGCATATATACAATGGAATATTACTCAGCCATAAAAAATAATGAAATAATGCCATTTGCAGCAACATGGATGAACCTAGAGATTATCATACTAAGTGAAGTAAGTCAGAGAAAGACAAATATCATATGATACCGCTTATATGTGGAATCTAATAAAAGGATACAAATGAACTTATTTACAAAACAGAAATAGACTCACAGACATAGAAAACAAACTTATGGTTACCAAAAGGGAGGGGGGGAGAGGGATAAATTAGGAGTTTGGGATGAAAATATACACACTACTATGTTTAAAATAGATAACCAACAAGGACCTACTGTATAGCACAGGGAACTATACTCAATATCTTGTAAAAACCTATAATGGAAGAGGATGTAAAAAATATATATATATATATGTTTATATATATATGTATAACTGAATCACTTTACTGTACACCTGAAACAAATACAACATTGTAAATCAAACTATATTTCAATAAAAATTAAAAAAAAAAAAGATAACAAGGGCTTCCAAGTTAGACAGCCTGGGTTTCGAATCCTGACTCTAACCAGTACTTCCTGACTAGGTGACCCTGAGCAAGTCTCCTAATTCCTGGAAGCCACAATGTCTTCAGCTATAAATTTTGGATATCTGGGTACATATATTTGTAGAAGTTAAGCAAGGATGCTTTCGATTAAAGTCCTAGTTTTGCCACTTACTTGTGACTTCGGGGAAGATATTTTCTCACCTGTAAATGGGGATAATAACATTACTTACTTATAAGGGATTAATGAGTTTTTCACCCTGTGCCTGACACATAGTAAGTACTCAATAAATATCAGCTATTATCATCATGAGCACTGGTTTTATCACCATCCTTATCATTATCATGTTACCCCTAGCTATGACACTTTTAAGTTTCAGGATAGTCCAAAGCAAAAAGAGAAGTTTCCAGGCCAATTTCCAGGAGCTGCCTGGTCCCACCTAGCACCAACTGCCACTCACAGAATCACCGGCCAGATGTCCACATCATGGCTCCATTGTCATCCATCAATAGAGAGCCAGGGACCCAAAGATCCAGTTGCTGGGGACACACACCCCACTCTACCCCCCTCTTGGTGGCCAGAGCTCAGTCTGCTCATTTGGAGCTTGCCTGATGCAAACTTGGTTTCCAGGGAGATGCTGGGGCCAGAAGAGCCAGCTCCACCTCCCACTCCACTTCCCCTTTCCCCAAATCTGTGGGACCTCACTGTTCTCCTACCACGTGACAGCATTGTGTCATAGCAGTCCTTGTATACAAACAAGCCAGACTATTTAAATGTCATTGTGAGAATGATGCTGCCTGCTCTCATTTCCATATCTATTCAGACCACCACTCCTTTCTTGAGCTAGCCAGAAAAGTTTTTCTTCCTCTTCCCTAGCTCTCCATGCAGAGTAGAGAACCATATGCAAAGTTAAATCTTTGTTGTAGTAAAATGATGTAAGAGTCATCAAGTCCTGACAGAGAAGGAGAATTAGAATGACTATATAACTTACGGCATATGTTCATTCATCGTTACATCGCAAATGTATGTTACTGGCCACCAAATGCTACATTCTCTCAAAGGCTACAGATAAATTCTCCCAACTGCCAAACAATACAACAGCTTTCAGTCTTGGAGAGCTAAGGTACCCTCGGTGCTTTTAATCTTCAAAAGCAGGTGCCAGTTGAATAAGGAAACAATTCTATGTGAGCAGGGGGAGATGACCCAAAATGATGAACTGATCCCTCCCAGTACTAGTTCCCACTCATGTGAAATATGGATTAGGTCACAAATGAGATTATATGCAGCACCAAGCCCCACAGGCATGGTATGATTAAAGTTAAAGGAGTCCAGAAACGTCTCAAGTTGAGAAGTAAGGCTGAGTTGGGTTGAAATTTCCAACCCCTCCCTAAAGGCCTGGCAACTTGCTCCAAATCACAACTGAAACTGAGTTGAAGCGACATCTGTTTCTCCAGAAAGTGTTTGGCATTGCAGAGAAGAACTACAGATTAGAACAGATAAATACTCTTGCGGGTGGAGAAGCAAAGGGGAGGGGGTAGACCAAGAAAATTAGAATTATCTACCTGCTAACATAGTCTTGTAACTCAATAACTACCATCACGGGGGGCGGGGGGGAGGGAAAGAGGAAAGAGAAGGGAGGAAGGAGGAAGGAAAATAAATGGGGGACTTATTCTTCTTCTAGGGGGAGTTGACACAACGTCAATGAACAAAACACTGCTACACTGGAGTTGTATATTCAGACAACCACCATTTGTTTAACGATTTAATGTTGGATTGTCTGCAAGAAGAGAGGAATTGAGCATTCTGCTTGGAGTTTGGTTAACAAAGACTATGCGTTAAACTTAAATAGTCAACACAGTATTGAGGAATAATTTTCTAAACCTTAATGGACTATCTTATCAGTTGGTATTACTGGTTTTCCTCTGATGCCTAAATCTCTTTTAACTCAAGTCAGAATAACACACAACACCTACTTAACTTCTACTCCAGGTATCTGGAGCTAATAAGGTAAGACAATAGAATTAGGTCAGTAGACAACTGAATTATATTTTTCACACTAAGAAACTCAGGGTTCTGAAGATTTTCTTCCAACATCAGCTGTAGTTGTTATTAACAACAATAGAAACAACAACAATAATAGCAATAACAGTATTAATAAAGATAGCAGTGGTAATAGTAGCAGTACTATAGTAGTAATGGTAGTAGTGATATTAATAGCAGTAGTAATATGATGGCAATAATAATAATGACCACTACTTAAGCGGCACTTCCTAAATGCTGCGTACTATTCTAAGCATCTTAAATGTATTAACTTATTTCATTCTCACAGCACTCCTTCGAGGTAGGTAAGCTACTATTAGTACCCCTGTTTTACAGATCCTTTGAACAATATCTCTTTGTTATTTTTGTTGTTGTTAACGACTAGCGCTAGCTTTCAAAGAAACTATTTAGAACCAAAAGGAGAGGAAACACAGCCTGTCCAATGTCACACAGCTAGAAGGCAATACACCTGGGATTCCAACCCAGGCTGCCCAGCCCCAAAGCCTGACCTCTAACCGCTGTGCTGCACTCACTGCCCCTTTGCTTTGGAAGGCCTTCTAGAGAAGGAATGTGGAAGGAAATTAGGCCCCTGCCTGCTGGTAGCCAGAGTTAATACAAGAAGTTTGCTGTTTCCTTCAGGAGTCTCCCCAAAGCCACATTAAGACACGTAGCCTGCTCGGACGGCTATAAAAAGTCGCTGGAAGTGTTATGGAACTGTTCCCACCTGGCCTGTGACCTCCGTCAGGGCTTTCACCTCTGCCAGCCAAGGCAGAAGCTGGGGGTGGGGTGAGATGGGGGCACGGTTCCCAGGCCACCGTTTCCTGCCCAGTAACACAGCCCTCAAATAGCCAAGACTGCAGGCCGAGAGAAACTCCTCACTAACAAGTTATCTCCTGGAGCTTGTTCCCTGAGCCTTTATTAAGAATGAACAGTTTTCTCACCAATCCATGACTCAAGGAAGACCAGGGACTGAAGAGGAGAGAAAAACTGCAAAGTTTGTTTATTAACCTGCTGCACCCAAGGGAACATTTTTCTGAAAGGGTGAAATTCCTGACTACCCAAAAGAAAAAGGAAAAAAAAAAAAAAAGTCTGTGGGAAATTTAATCACCAACTGAACAAAAGTGAAAAACAAAGCCCTACCAATGAGGATGTTGCCGAAGACAACGGGGCCCCTAAAGGAGATGCAATTGCCTCGAGATAACAGTCCCCCTGGGAACTCGGCTCGCACTAAGTACTACATTATTGCTATATTAGCCGAGGAATCTTTGTTCACTGGGCAACTGCGCGCAGAACCATCTGTTACTGCTCCTGGGTTCCCCCGGTTTGCAGACGCGGCATTTACATTTCAAGAGGAATCTCCGGGAAGCAAGAGGGACGGTCTCTGTCTCTCCCCGGAGCAAACACCTTTTTATACAGCCTAGGAGGGAGAAGCTCTCCTTTCCGTGAAACCCAACTCCGCGATTGAAAGGAGATAGGCCCCTTCAATAATGCACACGCACAGCGCCACGACTGCTTCGTCCTATAGCCACGCACTGACCGTTATGGCTTTCACATTCTCAAATTGGTAGATCTGGTAAAGCATCAAGAACAATGCCCAACTGTCTATAGGGCCCAATGGGGCTCTGCTTTCTTAAGGAAGCCCTTCTTGTTTTTAAACCTGTGGAACCAGGACAAAAGCTGATATTCTTCACTGCATAATATTTAGCTTGAAATATACCACCACTTAAAAACAGACTGTGACCTGGGCTGAAGAAGATGTTTTAGATCATAATCTAAGTGGAGGCTAGAGTACTATATACCTAGGTGAAAATTCATGGAGGTGTGCACTTAAGATGTGTGCACTTTCCTGTGTGTAACTTATCCCACAATACATTTTTTTTAAAGTATAGTATGTATGCCCGTGTTACTTACAATTAAGGAAATGGGGAATAAACCGCTTGCCTTCAAGAACCACAAAGTGCTCTGCTCTTATACCCTCCCCTCATCACCATCCACATCCAAAATCTCTCCTGAGAATTTTAAAGTTCAAGAACTTGAAAAACACAGCTCTCCAACTCTCAACCAAGCCAGTGACTACAAATGCTTCCTGTATGTCCTGTGAGCCCAAGTATGCAGCACAGAGAAAGCACCTGTCACAGCCCAAGGCGTGCCAGCCACATCTCACAAATAAAAAGCCAAGGTCTTTTTCTCATCTGCTCATTAGCCATCAAATTATGACAGACACGACTGGGGCTTTTAGCAATAGAGCCTCGAGTTTATTCTTCTGTTTCTTTAACACTATTTTTAAATAGATCTTTCTAAACTCTGCCTGACACTCTTGCTTGTATGAAGCAGGTTAACCCTGTAAGGTGCAGGCCTGTGGCTGGAGCATTAGAGCAGCATTAAGTGAGGGTGGCTTCCCCAGGCATCTCAGCAGATTTAAATCTGTACCATCGTAGCTCTGTTACCCCAGCAGCATCAAGGGTGTCACTAAGTGACAGTCTGAGTACTAACAGGCTTCACCATTGCTGGATCATGACTTAGCGGTACATTTCTTCCTTTGAACTACCAGGGAGGGAGAGCTGCCTGTCCCTGAGGAAAAGAGGGTCAAATTCGCCTTCCACTAAGCCTCAAGAAAGGCCGCCAGCCGCAAAACAGAGGCTCACTGCACGGATCATAATGGGTCACCTTTCCCCGCTCGCACCCTCCTAGCGTCCTGACCCCCGCAGACACTTCATTTCGGGAGCGCAGGGCCACCAAGCTGCATCTACAGATAAACATCGAGAATCAGGATCGCCCAGCGAGCGCTTCCTGAACTGAGCCGAGAGCTCCAGTGATTTCCCTGGCCTGCCACCGAGTCATTTAAGAAGTGAAATATGCCAACGGGGCCGGGTACCCAGCACCTGGGAGCCCGTCCCACCGCCTCTGCGATGGAGTGGGAGCTGCCAATGGCTGGGCAACGTCTCTGCGGATGGCGCATTCGCAGGTGGGTCTTGCAGGCTCCCCGGCCCTCTGCGCTGTGCCAGCCTCACACCTGACCCGGTGCCAGGAATACAGCCAGAGGCTCCGGTGGGTATGCGCTTCCGTGGAGACACGCACAACTCCGCTCCGGAAGGGCGGGGAGGGGGAGCCAACCGGCGGAGGTAGGACTGGGAGCAGGACCCCCGACATGCTGCGTCGGCAAGGACTCTGGGGGCTCGCGCATAATGAGGCTTTGCGGCGCTTCTGCTCGCACTGCGCTTCCTTTGGCAGCGCCTGGAAGCGGCAGGAGCTGAGATTTGCGCGGCTGGCGGGCAGGAGGGATGGAGGCTCAGGGGACCGCTTCCTGCCCCCCACACGCACAGCTAGACCGCAGTGTCCCCCCTTCGCGCCCACCCTCACCCGAGACGCCAGTGCCAAAGCGTCAGGGGGTCGCAGCTCGCTCGAGGCCCTGACGGGTGCCGGAGCAGCTGGCAAAAGAAAGTGGGGGGAGGCGAGGCTGGACCTGTCGTGTGTGTGCGGGTCGGTGGCTCCGGGCTGCCCCTGCAAAGCCCCCCGCCAGCCGCGGGCACCTACCTCGATCCACTTCTGCGCCTCGGAGAAGGCGGGCTCGGGGGGCGGCTCAGGCTGCAGGGGCTGAAGAGCTTCCAGACCGAGAGCCGCACAAGCCATTTGCGAAGACCCGCGTCCACTCAAGCGCTGGGCCGCCGGGATGAGGACGGCCGCCGCCGACGCCGCCGACGCCGCCGCCGCAGGAGCGCGCTCCCCGCCCCTTCCCGCCCGCCCGCTCTCCTCCCCTGCCCGCCCCTCCCCCGCGCGGAGCAGGTCCCGGAGGAGAGCCGCGCTGCCGCCGAGGACGCCGCCGCAGCTGTTCCCAGCGCCGCCCGGCTCGGCCGCGCCGTGAGTCCCCGCGGGAGCGAGCGCGGAGGCGCCAGGAGCTCCCTCCCTCCCCACCTCCTCTGCCCGCTCCACCCACCCCCTCCGGGGCGGGGGTGTCAGCCACCAACTAAAAATAACCGAGAGTGAGCACTGGGTGTCTCCCTCCCTGCCCACGACGCGACTGGGAGAGGGACTCGGGCAGCCGCCCCGCACGTCCCCGCGCCGCGCCGGCTGCGGAGGGTCGAGCGGGTCGGGCCGCACCTGGGAGACGCGCGGCGAGCCGGGCGCACGCGTCCCGGGGGAGCCCGGGCTGCCGCAGGCTAGCAGTGGCCGTCCGCACCTGCTGTCCCCCACTCGCGGCCGCAGAAGTGGGGGGCAAGAGGCGCAGCCCTCTGACCCGATGCCAGGGATGTTCAGTCACCTGATCTTTTTGTAAGAAAAAAAAAAAAGATAAACGACCCTTATAAACTTTTTTCTCTGCGGGCAAGCTACCTGTGTCCCAGTCTGTTGATTGATTTAATTCATCTTTATTGTGCACCTACTATGCGCTGGGGACACAGAGATGAAAAAAGGGAAGGGGACGGAAGAACTGGAAGGCCCAGCCCTCAAAATAATTACATTCTAGAGGGAATGGGGTAAAACAAAAGAAGGTAATGGTGGAGAGTGATATATGCTAAGAAGATAAAAGAGGAGAAAAGATCGACTATGACCTGGGAAGAGAGTATTGGCTAACGTCGGCCTGCCTCTCCACCTTCACCTGGGAGGCTGGCCTGTGAGTCCAGGTTCTGGTGATGGGAGGGAGGCAGGAGGTCAGCAGGCTGGAGGAGAGGGAAGTGGGGGTATTTTTGCTGCCTCTTCTGCAAAAGGCTGCGGGGATTGGCGGCACCACTCCGCCAAGGCTGCCACTCTGTCTGGGGCCTCTCCTTGGGTTCTCTGAAGGTTCCTGGTCTCCTCTTGTGCCACCCCACTTCCCCAGGCCCAGTGGGAGTAAAGCCTTCCCCATCCTATTCTGGTTTCTGGCCTGCCCACTCCCTGCTAACGGTCTCTTAATAAACTCTTCTCAGCCACCTTTATGTGAGCATGCCTGCTGTTTTGCCTGAGAGCCCAAATGATGATCAAGGAAGGTTTTCCTGACAAGATGACGTGACGAGGTGACATGAATGAGGAAGATGTTAATCATGCAAAAATCTGGAGAAACATTTCCAGATGGGTGCAAAGGCCTCGAGGTAGAAGTAAGCTTGGTAGGGCTCATGGAACCCACAGAAAGCCAGCGTTACTGGAGTGTGGTGAGCAAAGAATCAGGTGGGAATGATAGCATGGGAGAGACAGGCGAGATGGGGGATGCCAGACCACAGTGGGCAGGGCGAGAAGTCCATGGGTGCCTCAGCAGCTAAGTCTCTTTCCTGTTCAGAGTCCAAGTTTAGCCTTTGTCTAATTCTGCTGCTATAATGGGAGAATGGAACAAAAAGCAGGCCTGAAATTCCACTATTACTGGCTTTGGAGTCAGACAGGCTTTAGTTTATTTACTTTTAAAACACTTACATGGCACTTGAATTGTGCCAGGCACTGTTTTAAGTGCATTACAAATAATTGACTAACTTATTCCCTATTTCAACCCTGTAAGATACACTATTACCATCCCTATGAAAACACCAGGGGACTGAGAGGGGTGTCACACAGCTGGTGAGCAGTGAAACCCTGATTCAAGCCCAGACAGCCTGGCGCCTGATCTGCTCTTAACCGCACACCAAGCTGCCTTACTAGTCCCAGGCCAGACTCTGCCGCTTACTGTATGTGCCTCAGTTTCCTCATCTCAAATGAGGTTGGAATGGCAACATTTCAGCAAATCACTGTGAGGAGCAAACAGGAGTTCTGAATGTGAAAGGACCAAAACTGGTCCTGGCATATAATTACTGCTCAGGACAAGCCAGCTGAGCTTCCCTCCCGTCCTGCCTTCCAGAAAGGACGAGAGGGAGGAGAAGTTATAAAGAAGAGTGAAGAAGGCAAGCAGAGGAAAAGGGTTAGTAAAATATAGTCAGAAGATGACCTTGTCTCCATGAAGAAACATGGTAAAGTAAAATAATTCACAAAGTGATGCAGCACACTGACACGAGATGCCACTTTGGGCCGATTCCACTGCACGAAGTGACTAGGAGCAGGGGAAGCCCGCTGACCCAAATGACATATCTGCATCCATTTGAAAACGAGTATAAAAGTTAAATCCACCATATCTCTGAAGTATCTGCTATCAAAATTGGCATTCGTACTAAAGCATATTTTTTTCTTTCAGTACTTTTTAAGTGTTTTAAGGTTTATAATCACAAGGTGACATCTGCTTTTCCTGAACTCTGCTACCAATAACAAATTCACATGTTACCCAAGACCTAAAGACTTAAATCCATAATAGAGTTCAAACCTAGCGTCATTATCAATAATATTTACAAATCATTGTTAAGCACCTACTACGTGTAAGAGATTGTACTAGCATCAGAAGAATCCACAAAGGGACACACAGAATTTTCATTTCTGTATAGTCTAGTTTTCATATATAAAAGTAATGCCTGTTGGAAAAAATCTGAAAAATATAATGAAGAAAACTAATCTGGAAGAAACCCTACAATTCAGAGATCATCATCACTACTTGGGAGGTGTGAAACAACATTTTGATTAGGAAAAAAACTATAAGACAGTATATGTTAAATGCCAAATGAGGGCTATAATGTATTCAAAGAGCATGGATATTTTGGTAACAGATTTCTTAAGATATCATTCACATACCATACAATCCCCCCGCTTAGACTGTATAGTTCAGTGTTTTTTAGTATATTCAGAGTTGTACAACCATCACCACATTAATTTTGGAACATTTTAATCCCTCCAAAAAGGAAACCTCATGCCGTGTCACAGTTATCCCCCTAACCTCGCATGCCCCCAAGCCCTGGCAACCACTAATCTACTTTCTGTCTCTATAAATTTGACTGTTCTGGACATTTCATATAAATGAGATCATACAAGGTGTGGTCCTTTGTGTGTGGCTTCTCTCACTTGGCAGAATGTTTTCAAGGTTCATCCATGTTGCAGCATGTATCAGTACTTCATTCCTTTTTATGGACAAATAACATGCCACTGTATGGCTATACCATATTTTGTATATCATTCATCAGTTGATAGGGCCTTGGGTTGTTTCCACTTTTTGGTTATTATGAATAATGCTTCTCTAAACATTCATGTACAAGTTTTTGTGTGGCCGCATGTTTTGGTTTCTCTTGGGCATATGCCAAGAAGTAGAATTGCTGGGTTATTTGATAACTCTCTGTTTAAATTTTTTTATAAACTACCAACTGTTTTCCAAAGTATTGATAGCTACACCATCTTACAGTCCCACCAGCAGTGTAAAAGGGTTCCAATTTCTCCACCTCCTTGCTAACACTTGTCATTTTCCAACTTTTTGATTACAGATATCCTAGATGGTGTGAAGTGGTATCTCCTTGTGGTTTTAATTTGCATTTCTCTAATGACTAATGATGTTAAGCATCTTTTCATGTACATAATGGCCATTTGGACATCTTCTTGGGAGAAATGTCTATTCAGATTTTTGTCCATTTTTAAATTGTCGTTTCTCTTTTTACTATTGAGTTATGAATTCTTTATATATTCTAGATAGGAGTCACTTATCAGATATATGATTTGCAAATATTTTCTCCATTCTGTGGGTTAACATTTCACTTTCTTGAACCTGTCCTTTGAAACACAAAAGTTTTTAATTTTGACAAAGTCTAATGAATCTGTTTTTTTCTTTTGTTGTTTGTGCTTTTAGTGTCATATCTAAGGAGCCGTTGCCTAATCCAAGGTCGTGAAGATTTATGCCTGTGTTTTCTTCTAAGTTTTATAGTTGTCATTCTTACATTTAGATACTTAATCCGTATTTAGTTATTTTTGTAAAAGCATGGGTTTTGAGGTCAAACTCAGTGTGACAGTCTGGGTCTTCTGAGAAACAGACAACAAGATTGAATTAAAGGTGCAAGGATTTTATTAGGGAAATGACTGTGAGAGAAAATGCTGGGAAAACAATCAGAGCACAATGCAAGTCTGACCTGAGTGAAGAGAGGAAAAGGAAGGTCAGGTAGAAACCTTGTTGTAGGCTGCC
The DNA here is from genome assembly GCF_949987535.1 of Balaenoptera acutorostrata. Classification (NCBI taxonomy): domain Eukaryota; kingdom Metazoa; phylum Chordata; class Mammalia; order Artiodactyla; family Balaenopteridae; genus Balaenoptera; species Balaenoptera acutorostrata. The sequence continues at coordinate 77,477,583 of NC_080068.1, forward strand.
TTTCAGTCCAAGGAAGGTTCAGCGAGGCCATCAGAAGGTCCGTGAACCTAAGTCAGCTACCAGAAGAGTCCTGGGTCTCCTAGAAACAAGCCTGCCTTAGTATTCCTGCTGTATCCCTGCCGTATTTAGTAACTGGCTGGGGGCAGCCCAGTGGGAAATGCTGTTCATTGCAAACATGGCAATGGATTTCAGAGCACAACTGCTGGGGACCTTGGTCAGTTCAGCTCCCTGAAGGGCACATTTCATAGATGCCACATGTTACGTAAGTGAAAATGTTATTTAACCTCTCTGAGTCTCCGTTTTCTTGATTAAGCACCTGTTTCCTTGCCTGGGACTTAGAAATCAGGGGTTAATAATAGTTTTGATGATATTATGTGTATTTAAATATATATCTAGGGGCTTCCCTGGTGGCGCAGTGGTTGAGAGTCTGCCTGCCAATGCAGGGGACACGGGTTCGAGCCCTGGTCTGGGAAGATCCCACATGCCGCGGAGCGGCTGGGCCCGTGAGCCACAACTACTGAGCCTGTGCGTCTGGAGCCTGTGCTCCGCAACGAGAGAGGTTGCGATAGTGAGAGGCCCGTGCACCGCGATGAAGAGTGGCCCCCGCTCGCCGCAACTAGAGAAAGCCCTCGCACAGAAACGAAGACCCAACACAGCTAAAAATAAATAAATAAATAAATAATTTTTTAAAAAATATATATATATTAATATATAAAATGCAATAAATCAATTGGACAAAGACTAACTCTCAATTTCATTGTGTGTAATACTTTGAAGAATTATGGTTGGTGGTAAATAAATGTACTAAACTTCTCATCCTCCAAGATCTGACCTAAATGTCATCTTTTTGATGACTTCGTTAGCAACCATGTCAAAACTAGTCATCTCTTCTTCTGTGTTCCCATAAAGTAGTGATTCTCAACATAACAAAGTAGGTATGAGAATCTTTAGGAAGGGTTTTGAAAAATAGTCCAAATTCATCATTGTTTGATTTTAAAGCCATTTAAAAATAACGTGAATAACAATTTTAATTTCCCAGACTATGACAGACTAACTTTCCTGTTATAAAACTCATATAAATGCCACACAAAATATTTTTTTTAATTTTTTACATGAAGAGCCGAACTCAAAAGAAATTCCCAGGAAGGCAAAATGGAGAAGAAACATAAAACTAGAGCAGTGAGCTTATGAATTGACCCTCAACTGCCCTGTAGAGAGACCTAGTGAACAGTGGCCGCTAGACTCAGAAACCTAGGGCTAGGGTTTTAGTCCTAGAAGTCAAGGCCCTGGGCCTGTGCCACGTGAAGAAATGAAACTGAGCAGCAACACACACACACAAACACATATGTATGTGCAATACTCCCACAGAGAAAGAGTAGACCAGAAAATATTCCACTACCACCACCACCACAGAAGGAGACAATAAGGAAGCTTCTTTTTCTTGACCTCATCTCTGGTTGGGAGGTGGGTGAACCTCCCCTGAGAATATGTGAACAAAGGCCTAATCCACTTTATGGACAACTTACACAAGATCTGTGGCCTCCCAAGCTTAGAAATTAACTTAGAATTTGGTCTAGGACCTCTTAGGTACCTAGAAGAAGCAAATGTAAAATCCCTTTTGAAGACATGCCCTCCATCCAAGCCTCACAGGACCTCCCCCCGCAGGCAAACTGCTGAAAATAAGCTTACAATCCAAAAGTACAAAATGCATGCAAAAACCATGCAACCTAAACAAAATTCAAGAGACACAACAAAGAACTAATTAGACTCCCCAGAACAACTAGAAAGGTGTAGTCATAAATGTAAAACTCAAAGGATGTGTTACAGTACAGGTTAGACACAAGTGAAAAGAGAATTTGTGAACTAGAAGATGGATCTTTGGAAATTATATTGAATGAAGCCTAGGAAAATAGGAAATAAAATGTTTAAAAGGGGTTAAGAGAATATGAGTATTCCATAAAACAGTTCCTAGGAATTACAGAAGGACAGAATGGAGAAAATGAGAAGAGGCAATATTTCAAAAGATAATGGCTAGAATCTTCTAGAATTAATGAAGTACGTGAACAATTAGATTCAGAAAGCATAATGAGTCCAGGATAAAGTATTATATTTATTTTAAAAAGACATTATTTAATGATGATGAAAAACACTGAGATAGCAGCTTCTTTATATCTCTACATCTCTACACATATAATACTGTCCTATGGTTAGATGTATAGTAGGAATCAGTTCTTTTCTTTGAGACTGGCACAAGTGAGTGCTGAATGTATGAATGAATGATGATGGATAAATGTAATCTAGGACAAATAGTTTAAACCAATCTATGGTGAAGGTGAAATACACTTCTAACATGTTCTTTTTTAATTTTTCAATTGCATTTGTCTCACAAAATTTTAAGGCGATTTCATAAGAGAAATGCAAGTAAAAATTATACTGAACTAGCATTTCTGAACTATTGATTTTCTGGGTACTGAGTAACTCTCTAAAATCTGAAGAGTCATATCATTCTTCAAGTCTAAAAATTTTCATTTCTTTCAAAGTTTCCTCCCTTCCATTTTCTTTCTTCTAGGACTTCTGTTTGTTGGAGTTGTTCCTCTTGGTGGTCCTCTATGTCTCATCTTTTCTCTCATATTTCCCATCTCGTTGTTTTTATGCTTGATGTTCTGAGTGACTTCTTTTTTCTGGTTTTCCTATTGAATTTTTAATTTTACTAACTATAATTTTATCACTAAGAGTTTGCTTGTATCAAATGTTGCTTTCTCTAAGCAAAATATTCTTGTTTTGTAGATATATTAACATCTTAAACATGAATATATTAGAAATTAAAATTTTCTTCTGGGGTGATGAAAATGTTTTGCATCTTCATGGGTGGTTATACAGTTATATAAACAGAAGTCAATGAGCTATACATTATGATTTGTGCATTTTACTCTCTGTAAATTTTGCCTTAAAAATGACTTTGCTGTCACTGGAGGAATGAGAACAAAAGTAAATCTGGGTTCTACTGGGCCTGAGGCTTTTACAAATTACAAATATGAAATTAGGTTTGAAAGTAAATATTTATTTAGAATGAAAAAATAAAACAAAATACAAATTTTAAGAAGCTTTCAAATACCACAACCATTACAAAATCCAGAAAAATAATAAAATTATTTTTGTTAATTGCCTGACACGTCTCTATAATCCTTTTTTGGGGGGGGAGGGTACATCCTCTTTGATTACCTCTTCATATTACATTTTGTATAATCATTTTTCTATACAGAGAAAAGAGAGAGAGAATATTCAGTCATCTTTATCATGGTAAATTGACATTTGGTTGGGTTTTTTTTTTCACTGAAAATTTCTTTTATTAGACTTAATATACTCATAAAAAAAAGTATTAAAAACCACAATATACATTACAGTACAAAAAGGAAAAAGTAATGGATTAATATTTTTAGTAACATTACTATATTCTTTAACATGCGGAAAAAACACATGAAACATTGCTTCCAATAAGTAAACTCTGCAAAGTTGAGAGATTGATTTGCACTAAGAATATTAGCATTGAAGTAATTCAAGTTGTTTCTTCAGTTTTACAATCACTGTGCTGTCTATCACTGCTTATTTAGAAGCTACTGTTTAAATGCAGGGTATATATTATCTCGGAGGTTAAAGACACATCTGTGTTTGAAGCAAACTGAAATTATTCTGAACCATTATGATGAACCTACTCTCAAAAAGACATGAGTGGCTGCATCAATGTGTGTCTGAGGTTAACTGTATGACTGGGAGTTTATCAAACATAACTCCCATGTGGAATATAATGCTCATTAAAGGATGAGGAATTAAAAATGCACTAATTTAAACTTTACACAACTATTGTGTTATAAAATCTCAGTAGTAAAGGTAGCCATTGCTTTGAACTTAGACCAACAGAAGACCTTGTGAGAGAGGATTTTTTTTATCACTAACAATGTTAAGTTACTGGAACATGGCAATATTAAAATCTGGATTTTTGTTGATGGTTCAGAAAGCTTCTTGCAACTGTACAGTTCACTGTTGAAACATGATATAAATTTTTAAGATTGTTATCAAATCTAGGAAAACCTCTATCAAGTTTTTTTTATATGAGTTATAAGATTCCAGGCCTTTCAAGTTTCCTGTAATTCTCAGTTACTGTAATAGTGACCCATCTTAAATGCTCTTCCAATCGACAGTTCTCATTAACCATTTTGCTATTAACATTCCTGTGGTAGTTATGTATTGAGTTTTATGTTTCCTTTGCCATCAGTACTTCGTGTTAATTCAGCTGGAAATTTAATCATAGGAATTCTGATAAATACTGTATGACACAATTTTTGTTAAAAATGTACAGTGTGTTTATAATTATACACACTGCATTTAGCAAGACTATTTCTGATTGGCTAGAACTTCCAATTTGGCTAGAACTTCCAATTTGACTAGAATTTGTTGAGAACCAAATCCTCCATCTTTGGTTTTACAAGTCTGATGATGGAAAGAATTTTCCACAGACTAGTTCCTCGCTCCACTTCCATCTTGTTTCTCCGCCACACCCACATCCCAGGGTGCCAGGTACCACAGGACATGGACATCCCTCAAACCCGTCTCTGACCCAGCACCTTTGTGTCATGGTGCTGAGTGAATGCACATAGTGGGCAGTAGGAATATTACTACAACTTGTTCCTACGCCAGAACTACTGCCATCCACATAAATATATCCCACTAAATCCATACTTAATGTATCCCCAACTCAACTGCTCCTTACCCAGACCCCCAAAATACCTGCAGTCATTTCCTCACCACCCAACAGGAGGGGAATCGGATAGAGGGGAAGTCTGCGTGGAAAGGGACAGCAGTCTTAACCATTGCAGTTAAAATCTCTTTTACAAATGTTACAAAAATTTTACAAAAATATATGGCCATGTGAACATTCTGAAGGCTCACCCCAGGGTCTTGGAAGAGGCCAAAGTGAGGGAGGGGATACGAAGTTTAAACTTCCTTAGCTCCCCGGTTAATCCACCTCTGGATGTGAGACAGACACAAGCGAGATGAACTCTCTTCAATCATTAATTCCAAAATGCATAGTGTTCTCCAGAGTCGCTTATTCCTCACATGTTAATTGAGTGTCTGGAAGTTCAGGCAAAATATATATTAATGATATCTTTTATTCCTAGAAGAAAACTACATTGACAGAAAAAATCACATTTATTTGAATGTCTGTTCTCTACAGGAAATGAAGATTGAAACAATGATTTCTGCTTGTCATTGTCTCACTTAGTAAAGAATATAGTTTTTGTGCTGGAGACCGCTAAAGCTTATTAATGATTTTCAGATTTCAGCAATTAGATGCTTACACTGTCTTTCTCTTATCTGATACTTACAGACGCTTTAACATACTTAAGCATATACCTGAGTATCGTATCATTTATTTTCCTGTTATTAACTAAAGTTAAAGCACTTTAGGAGGGACTGCTAAACATCTCTGCGGAAAATGGTAGAATAGTACAGTCCTTTCTAAAACTATCCTGATGGGGAGCCTGTTTCCTATTCAGTTCAAATGCCAGGCAGTATGGCTGCTTCCTCTGTTCCTATGGAAACCTCAGCCTTGCTGAAGTTCAAGTTAATTTCTTACCGCCATCTGCCTGTTGAGCTACAGGGCTTTCTTTAGCTAATATCGTGCAGAGGCCTGTTAGGAGAATGAAGTTTACTTAGGAACTCCCTGGGCTGTCCCAACAGGAGGTCAAGATTGAAAACAGATCCAGCTGAACCTCAGTGCAGAATTAGCTGAAGGATGAAAGGAGTTAAAATATACTGTGTGAGGTATTTTTTAAAATTAACCCATATTTAATACCAATGGACTAGATGGGATATTAAAAAGAGTTCACACTACATTGGACAAAGTTTGTGTAATGTCTTATCATCCCTTTAAACTCTAAAATTGCCACATATCTATGTGCTTCTTGAAAATGTTAATGATATCTCAAATCAAAGGTCACAAGCTGGTGACCCGTGAATCAGCTCTGGCCTGCAGACATGGTTTTTTGGCCCACACAGTGTTTTAAAACAATGCTTGAATTAGTGGCCAACTTCTAGAAATTAGAAAACTTCATGAGAGAAAGAAAAAAGTCCTCTGGATTTCCAACTTCTCTTTAAAAAAAAAACTTGGAAGATGTGGCCAGCTCCGCATTCGTCATTGTTGAAGCCAGAGCTCAGCAGCGTCTGCCCCTGGGAGAGACGGGGGTCTCCCATTTGGCACCGTCCCTGTCACTCCTTACCCTTTCACACTGACCCGCTTCATTCATTAGTAGTAGCTGCCCGGCCTCTACGACACTTGCATTCACAATTCCTGCCTTAATTCATGCAGTGCTCACTTCCTAAAGAGTAATACATAAACTCGAAAACCCAAGCACGCACTAGCTCACAGAATACAGTATTTTTACCAGCCTAACACATAGGGTAGCAAATAATCAATCCTTTTCACTAATCGATCAGTGATATTAATCCCTGTTGTTTGCGTCTCTAGCGTGAATTCTCTAGCATAAATTACTTGATTTAAATAATTTGCAACGCTGCCCATCAAGTATCAGCAAAGAAGAAGACGGTAAGCATATCAGCCTTTCTGTTCTCTACCTAAGAATGGTTATTAGTAATAATCAGCTGTATTTGTTGTTTGCTTACTAAGTGGCATCACTGTGCTTTATAGCAATACCATATCAAATCACTATAATCCTCTTCGTTTTGCAGATAAGAGAACTGAGGTTTAGGAGGATCAATAACTTGCCCAAAGTCATATACCTAGTAGATAACAAATTCCAGCTTCACTCAATTCTTTCTGATTCTAGAGCCTGCACATTAAACCACTACAGCTTGTTTATCCTCATTTTAGGTAAATGTTTTCACCAAGAGTTTTAACTATTTCTGTATTTCTAAATCTGCCTCAGAATATGTTCAGAATGACAAAAAAGTCTGTGACACAGTCCTTTCCTTCAAGGAATATAGAATTTCAGTGAGAAGAGTCATTGTTTTAGCAGATTTTATTGCCTACACTGCCCACAAACAAATAAATATGCAATTACATGTTATCTTAGAGGGAAATAGAAGGATCTATGCTCATGCATAGAACTGAAGCATGGGTTAACCAGAAGAAAAAGTATGCACAAAGACATTTGGAAGTACACGACAGTATGGTGCTTGGGGAAAATTGAAAGTAGTTGGCGTGAGCTAAGAACTAGAAGAGGCATTTCACAAAAGGATGAGTACAACTGGCCAATAACATGGTGGGATAATACTCTGAAATATCAGCAGACGTTTTTAAATGGGTATTTACTTTCTCCCTTTGCCCTTCCTTCCCTGCATCTCCACAGCTTGGTGTTTCATACCGATGGCCTCAAGGAAATGGTGGTATGACTAGACAGGTGGAGCCTCTGACAGCCTCACGATCCTTCTCACGTGCCAGCCTGTCACAGGGCAGCATAACAATGCCTGTGCCCCAAAGGGGCCTCAGAAATGGTGAAGTGGGCTGTCAGAACTGAAAGCTCCTCCTGGAAAGGAATAAGGGACATCTTGACATGTTTTTGTCCTTAATCCCACAGGAACCGATGATCAAAGACCAAGTGAATAGATGGCCATCTCATTCCAATACATACTAGAGTGGGAAAGTAGCATCACCAGTCAGTTGGATTCCCCCTAAAACGCACGCCAAGACTCATACCCAACGCCTCACACTTAGCCCCCTGGAATTTGGCTGTGATCCCAGGGGAAAGTGTGTGGGACTGAGATCAAGTTCCCATCTCCCTAGTGGAATGAGGACCCAAAGACTGAGAAAATAGACTGAGTACAGAAAAATAAACAGTGCCTTTTGCACACCTGAGCTGAGGAGCAAGTGTCATAGCATCTTTTAGGAATCACTAATAATTGCGGAAATACAGATTATAACAAGATTCCATTTGTTTTGCCTAACAGATCGACAAACACTAAATAGATTGATAATTACATTTGTGAGATTGCAGGGAGACAGGCAGTCACAAATACTGTTGGTGGGAGAGTAAACCAATATAAACACTCTTGAGGGCATTGTAGCACCATGTATCCATTCTAAGGAAATCGCTGGACGTGCACTCATATATAAAGAACGTTCAGTTTAGTGTTACTTGCAATAGTGAATAATTACAGTGACATATCCAACAAAAGTGGGGTTTATTAAGTAAATTATAATAAATTATTAAAATGGGACAACACATAGCCATTAAAATTATTGAGGTAGTTCTCTGCTTACTAACATATCCAATGCTTGTAATATATAGTTAAAGCGGAGAAGCAAGTGTCCAAATGGTGTGTATATTATGATCAAATTCTTTTAACTACTTACACTTGCAGAAAAAAATCTGTGAGGGTATGCACCAATGTATTAACAGTGACAGTCTTTGACTGACATGATTATGAATCATTTAAATTTTGTTTCCATTTGACTTCTCTGTATCTTCTAATTGTTATCAATGGATATGAATTACTTGTGTTACTATTTTCTTAATGCTATTTTAGAAAAGAAAGTAGTTGAGGAAGGCTAAAACCTACAATGACCATGGATGAATGATAAGGGTGGGAAATGGAGAAGTGCTCAGGGATCAGATCAAGAGCTCAAGGCATTTTTTTTTTCAACATCCCAGTAAACAACATAACTGTAAAAATGACTGAGCCATTTCTCTCAGCAGGCACCGAGAGACCTTGCGAATTAATACTAGAGCCAATATCTTAACATTTTTATTCTCATGTAAGTGGTTAAATACAGATAATTTATTTTCCCTTGCCTACATTACCGAGGCAACAAAATTTAGTCTTTAAGGTGATAATTATCTGCTCTCCATCCGATATACTACAATTATTATTTATACTGCTGGTTCTCCTACTTTTATTCAGAGCCAGCCCAATAGGACTCTCAACAACAGGTAGTGATTTTTCAAGGAGAACCTGCTCCCCTCCCGGTACTCCCCTCCCTGGAAAGGAGGCGCTTGATACCTCCTCCAGGAGATTCTAATATCTCTCCCCCAGATACCCTGTCTGATCTATACTGTTCAGTTGTAACAAATCACACAGTACCTTGTCACATCCTTTTTCCTGGTGTAACATTTGCATTGGTTTCCTAGGGCTGCTGAAGCAAATTACCACAAATGTGGGACCTTAAAACAACAGAAATTTATTATTTCACAATTCTGGCGGTCAGAAGGTCCAAAATCAAGGTGTCAGGAGGGCCACTCTCCCTCTGATGGTCTAGGGGAGAACCCTTCCTTGCCTCTTCCTTTTTAGGGGTTCCTGGCGTTCCTTGGCTGGTGGCAGCATAACTCCAGTCTCTGCCTCCATCTTCACATGCCCTTCTCTCTCTCTCTCTCTCTCTCTCTCTCTCTCTCTCTCTCTCTCTCTCGTTTTAAGACCCACCCTGAATCTCAACAAGACTTAATTGCATCTGCAAAGAACCTATTTCCAGATAAGGTCACATCTACAGGTAGTGGTGGGTAGGATTTGGACATATCTTTTGGGGGGACACAATTCAACCCACTACAATGTTACACCTATATATGATTTTCTTTTTAGATAAGGAGCTAACCATAATTACAGATAAAATTTATTGAGAATTTATTCAGGCATTGTGTTAAGCATTTTATGAGCATTATCTCAGTTAAGGTTACAAACTATCTCTCCCCCACCCCTCCGCCTCCCATCCGCTACTCAAAAATCCAGTTTCCATTATTTTGCCTTCTGGTAAGGAGAGTAGCATTTCAAAATTCCTGCCAGGGAGTAGGGCTAAGGCTTTCACAAGGGAGGAAGAATTGCTGCCCCTGGACAATCACTAGTATGACCTGTTTGGCCACTTTTTTTTTTTTTTACATCTTTCTTGGTGTATAATTGCTTTACAATGGTGTGTTGGTTTCTGCTTTATAACAAAGTGAATCAGCTATACATATACATATATCCCCAAATCCCCTCCCTCTAGCGTCTCCCTCCCATCCTCCCTATCCCACCCCTCTAGGTGGCCATAAAGCACCGAGCTAATCTCCCTGTGCTATGCGGCTGCTTCCCACTAGCTATCTGTTTTACATTTGGTAGTGTATGTATGTCAGGGCCACTCTCTCACTTCATCCCAGCTTACCCTTCTCCCTCCCCGTGTCCTCAAGTCCATTCTCTACATCTGCGTCTTTATTCCTGTCCTGCCCCAAGGTTCATCAGAACCATTTGTTTTTTCAGATTACATATATATGTGTTAGCATACGGTATTTGTTTTTCTCTTTCTGACTTACTTCACTCTGTATGACAGACTCTAGGTCCATCCACCTCACTACAAATAACTCAATTTCGTTTCTTTTTATGGCTGAGTAATATTCCATTGTATATATGTGCCACATCTTCTTTATCCATTCATCTGTCGATGGACACTTAGGTTGCTTCCATGTCCTGGCTATTGTAAATAGAGCTGCAATGAACATTGTGATATATGACCCTTTTTGAATTATGGTTTTCTCAGGGTATATGCCCAGTAGTGGGACTGCTGGGTCATATGGTAGTTCTATTTGTAGTTTTTTGTTTTTTTGTTTTTTAATTTTATTTATTTATTTTATTTATGGCTGTGTTGGGTCTTCGTTTCTGTGCGAGGGCTTTCTCTAGTTGTGGCAAGCAGGGGCCACTCTTCATCGCAGTGCGCGGGCCTCTCACTATCGCGGTCTTTCTTGTTGCGGAGCACAGGCTCCAGACGCGCAGGCTCAGTAATTGTGGCTCACGGGCCCAGTTGCTCCGCGGCATGTGGGATCTTCCCAGACCAGGGCTCGAACCCGTGTCCCCTGCATTAGCAGGCAGATTCTCAACCACTGCACCACCAGGGAAGCCCCTGTAGTTTTTTAAGGAACCTCCATACTGTTCTCCATAGTGGCTGTATCAATTTACATTCCCACCAACAGTGCAAGAGGGTTCCCTTTTCTCCACACCGTCTCCAGCATTTAATGTTTGTAGATTTTTTGATGATGGCCATTCTGACCTGTGTGAGGTGATACCTCACTGTAGTTTTGATTTGCATTTCTCTAATGATTAGTGATATTGAGCAGTTTTTCATGTGTTTGTTGGCAATCTGTATATCTTCTTTGGAGAAATGTCTATTTAGGTTTTCTGCCCATTTTTGGATTGGGTAGTTTGTTTGTTTGTTTGTTTGTTTAAATATCTTTATTGAAGTATAATTGCTTTACAATGGTGTGTTAGTTTCTGCTTTATAACAAAGTGAATCAGTTATACATATACATATGTTCCCATATCTCTTCCCTCTTGCATCTCCCTCCCTCCCACCCTCCCCATCCCACCCCTCTAGGTGGTCACAAAGCACCGAGCTGATCTCCCTGTGCTATGCGGCTGCTTCCCACTAGCTATCTATTTTACATTTGGTAGTGTATATATGTCCATGACACTCTCTCACCCTGTCAGATCTCACCCCTCCCCCTCCCCATATCCTCAAGTCCATTCTCTAGTAGGTCTGTGTCTTTATTCCCGTCTTGCCACTAGGTTCTTCATGGCCTTTTTTTTTTTTCCTTAGATTCCATATATATGTGTTAGCATACGGTATTTGTTTTTCTCTTTCTGACTTACTTCACTCTGTAGGACAGACTCTAACTCCATCCACCTCATTACAAATACCTCCATTTCATTTCTTTTTATGGCTGAGTAATATTCCATTGTATATATGGGCCACATCTTCTTTATCCATTCATCTGATGATGGACACTTAGGTTGCTTCCATGTCCTGCCTATTGTAAATAGAGCTGCAATGAACATTTTGGTACATGACTCTTTTTGAACTATGGTTTTCTCAGGGTATATGCCCAGTAGTGGGATTGCTGGGTCGTATGGTAGTTCTATTTGTAGTTTTTTAAGGAACCTCCATACTGTTCTCCATAGTGGCTGTATCAATTTACATTCCCACCAACAGTGCAAGAGGGTTCCCTTTCCTCCACACCCTCTCCAGCATTTATTGTTTCTAGATTTTTTGATGATGGCCATTCTGACCGGTGTGAGATGATATCTCATTGTAGTTTTGATTTGCATTTCTCTAATGATTAATGATGTTGAGCATTCTTTCATGTGTCTGTTGGCAATCTGTATATCTTCTTTGGAGAAATGTCTATTTAGGTCTTCTGCCCATTTTTGGATTGGGTTGTTCGTTTTTTTGTTATTGAGCTGCATGAGCTGCTTGTAAATCTTGGAGATTAATCCTTTGTCAGTTGCTTCATTTGCAAATATTTTCTCCCATTCTGATGGTTGTCTTTTGGTCTTGTTTATGGTTTCCTTTGCTGTGCAACAGCTTTTAAGTTTCATTAGGTCCCATTTGTTTATTTTTGTTTTTATTTCCATTTCTCTAAGAGGTGGGTCAAAACGGATCTTGCTGTGATTTATGTCATAGAGTGTTCTGCCTATGTTTTCCGCTAAGAGTTTTATAGTGTCTAACCTTACATTTAGGTCTTTAATCCATTTTGAGTTTATTTTTGTGTATGGTGTTAGGGAGTGTTCTAATTTCATTCTTTTACATGTAGCTGTCCAGTTTTCCCAGCACCACTTATTGAAGAGGCTGTCTTTTCTCCATTGTATATTCTTGCCTACTTTATCAAAGATAAGGGGACCATATGTGCATGCGTTTATCTCTAGGCTTTCTATCCTGTTCCATTGATCTATATTTCTGTTTTTGTGCCAGTACCATACTGTCTTGATTACTGTAGCTTTATAGTATAGTATGAAGTCTGGGAGTCTGATTCCTCCAGCTCTGTTTTTCCTTCTCAAGATTGCTTTGGCTATTCCGGGTCTTTTGTGTTTCCATACAAATTGTGAAATTTTTTGTGCTAGTTCTGTGAAAAATGCCATTGGTGATTTGATAGGGATTTCACTGAATCTGTAGATTGCTTTGGGTAGTATAGTCATTTTCACAATGTTGATTCTTCCAATCCAAGAACATGGTATATCTCTCCATCTGTTGGTATCATCTTTAATTTCTTTCATCAGTGTCTTACAGTTTTCTGCATACAGATCTTTTGTCTCCTTAGGTAGGCTTATTCCTAGGTATTTTATTCTTTTTGTTGCAGTGGTAAATGGGACTGTTTCCTTAATTTCTCTTTCAGATTTTTCACCATTAGTGTATAGGAATGCAAGAGATTTCTGTGCATTAATTTTGTATCCTGCTACTTTACCAAATTCAGTGATTTGCTCTAGTAGTTTTCTGGTAGCATCTTTAAGATTTTCTATGTATAGTATCATGTCATCTGCAAACACTGATAGCTTTACTTCTTCTTTTCTGATTTGGATTCCTTTTATTTCTTTTTCTTCTCTGATTGCCGTGGCTAAAACTTCCAAAACTATGTTGAATAATAGTGGTGAGAGTAGACAACCTTGTCTTGTTCCTGATCTTAGAGGAAATGGTTTCAGTTTTTCACCATTGAGAAAGATGTTGGCTGTGGGTTTGTCATATATGGCCTTCATTATATTGAGGTAAGTTCCCTCTATGCCTACTTTCTGGAGGGTTTTTATTATAAATGGGTGTTGAATTTTGTCAAAAGTTTTTCTGCATCTATTGAGATGATCATATGTGTTTTCTCCTGCAATTTGTTAATATGGTGTATCACATGGATTGATTTGCATATATTGAAGAATCCTTGCATTCCTGGGTTAAACCCCAGTTGATCGTGGTGTATCATCCCTTTAACGTGCTGTTGGATTCTGTTTGCTAGTATTTTGTTGAGGATTTTTGCATCTCTGTTCATCAGTAGTTTTCTTTCTTTGTGACATCTTTGTCTGGTTTTGGTATCAGGGTGATGGTGGCCTCATAGAATGAGTTTGGGAGTGTTCCTCCCTCTGCTATATTTTGGAAGAGTTTGAGAAGGATAGGTGTTAACTGTTCTCTAAATGTTTGATAGAATTCGCCTGTGAAGCTATCTGGTCCTGCACTTTTGTTTGTTGGAAGATTTTTAATCACAGTCTCAATTTCAGTGTTTGTGATTGGCCTGTTTATATCTTCTATTTCTTCCTGGTTCAGTCTTGGAATGTTGTACTTTTCTAAGAATTTGTCCATTTCTTCCAGGTTGTCCATTTTATTGGCATATAGTGGCTTGTTGTAATCCCTCGTGATCCTTTGTATTTCTGCAGTGTCAGTTGTTACTTCTCATTTTTCATTTCTAATTCTATTGATTTGAGTCTTCTCCCTTTTTTTCTTGATGAGTCTGGCTAATGGTTTATCAGTTTTGTTTATCTTCTCAAAGAACCAGCTTTTAGTTTTACTGATCATTGTTGCTGTTTCCTTCATTTCTTTCTGATCTGATCTTTATGATTTCTTTCCTTCTGCTAACTTGGGGTTATTTTGTTCTTCTTTCTCTAATTGCTTTAGGTGTAAGGTTAGGTTGTTTATTTGAGATGTTTCTTGTTTCTTGAGGTAGGACTGTATTGCTATAAACTTCCCTCTTAGAACTGCTTTTGCTGCATCCCATAGGTTTGGGTCGTCGTGTTTTCATTGTCATTTGTTTCAAGGTAGTTTTTGACTTCCTCTTTGATTTCTTCAGTGATCTCTTGGTTATTAAGTAGTGCACTGTTAAGCCTCCATGTGTTTGTATTTTTTACAGATTTTTTCCTGTAATTGATATCTAGTCTCATAGCGTAGTCTCATAGTCTCATAGAAAAGATACTTTATACGATTTCAATTTTCTTAAATTTACCAAGGCTTGATTTGTGACCCAAGATGTGATCTATCCTGGAGAATGTTCCATGAGCACTTCAGAAGAAAGTGTATTCTGTTGTTTTTGGATGGAATATCCTATAAATATTAATTAAGTCCATTTTGTTTAATGTATCATTTAAAGCTTGTGTTTCCTTATTTGTTTTCATTTTGGGTGATCTGTCCATTGGTGAAAGTGGGGTGTTAAAGTCCCCTACTATGATTGTGTTTCTGTCGATTTCCCCTTTTATGGCTGTTAGCATTTGCCTTATGTATTGAGGTGCTCCTATGTTGGGTGCATAAATATTTACAATTGTTATATCGTCTTCTTGGATTGATCCCTTGATCATTATGTAGTGTCCTTCTTTGTCTCTTGTAATAGTCTTTGTTTTAAACTCTATTTTATCTGATATGAGAATTGCTACTCCAGCTTTGTTTTGATTTCCATTTGCATGGAATATCTTTTTCCATCCCCTCACTTTCAGTCTGTATGTGTCCCTAGGTCTGAAGTGGATCTCTTGTAGACTGCATATATACAGGTCTTGTTTTTGTATCCATTCAGCCAGTCTATGTCTTTTTGTTGGAGCACTTAATCCATTTACATTTAAGGTAGTTATTGATATGTATGTTCCTGTTACCATTTTCTTAATTGTTTTGGGTTTGTTATTGTAGGTCTTTTCCTTCTCTTGCGTTTCCTGCCTAGAGAAGTTCCCTTAGCATTTGTTGTAAAGCTGGTTTGGTGGTGCTGAATTCTCTTAGCTTTTGCTTGTCTCTAAAGGTTTTAATTTCTCTGTCAAATCTGAATGAGATCCTTGCTGGGTAGAGTAACCTTGGTTGTAGGTTTTTCTCCTTCATCACTTTAAATATGTCCTGCCACTCCATTCTGGCTTGCAGAGTTTCTGC
This sequence comes from Balaenoptera acutorostrata, assembly GCF_949987535.1. Lineage (NCBI taxonomy): Eukaryota > Metazoa > Chordata > Mammalia > Artiodactyla > Balaenopteridae > Balaenoptera > Balaenoptera acutorostrata. The sequence continues at coordinate 77,493,214 of NC_080068.1, forward strand.
TGAAAGATCAGTTGTTAACATTATGGGGATTCCCTTGTATGTTATTTGTTGTTTTTCCCCTTGCTGCTTTTAATTTTTTTTTTTTTTGTATTTAATTTTTGATAGCTTGGTTAGTGTGTGTCTTGGCGTGTTTCTCCTTGATTTATCCTGTATGGGACTCTCCACGCTTCCTGGACTTGATTGACTACTTCCTTACCCATGTTAGGGAAGTTTTCACCTATAATCTCTTCAAATATTTTCTCAGTCCCTTTCTTTTTCTCTTCCTCTTCTGGGACCCCTATAATTCGAATATTGGTGCATTTAATGTTGTCCCAGAGGTCTCTAAGACTGTCCTCAATTCTTTTCATTCTTCTTTCTTTATTTTGCTCTGCAGTTGTCATTTCCACTATTTTATCTTCCAGGTCACTTATCTGTTCTTCTGCCTCAGTTATTCTGCTATTGATTCCTTCTAGAGAATTTTTAATTTCATCTATTGTGTTGTTCATCATTGTTTGTTTGCTCTTTAGTTCTTCCAGGTCCTTGTTAAATGTTTCTTGTATTTTCTCCATTCTATTTCCAAGATTTTGGATCATCTTTACTATCATTACTCTGAATTATTTTTCAGGTAGACTGTCTATTTCCTTTTCAGTTGTTTGGTCTGGTGGGTTTTTACCTTGCTCCTTCATCTGCTGTGTGTTTCTCTGTCTTCTCATTTTGCTTAACTTACTGTGTTTGGGGTCTCCGTTTCGCAGACTGCACGTTCGTAGTTCCTGTTGTTTGGGTATCTGCCCCCCGTGGCTAAGGTTGATTCAGTGGGTTGTGTAGGCTTCCTGGTGAGGGGCCGAGTGCCTGTGTTCTGGTGGATGAGGCTGGATCTTGTCTTTCTGGTGGGCAGGACCGTGTCCGGTGGTGTGTTTTGGGGTGTCTGTGACCTTATTATGATTTTAGGCAGCCTCTCTGCTAATGGGTGGGGTTGTGTTCCTGTCTTGCTAGTTGTTTGGCATAGGGTGTCTAGCACTGTAGCTTGCTGGTCATTGAGTGGAGCTGTGTCTTAGCATTGAGATGGAGATCTCTGGGAGAGCTTTCGCCGTTAGGTATTATGTGGAGCCGGGAGGTCTCTGGTGGACCAATGTCCTGAACTCGGTCCTCCCACCTCAGAGGCACAGGCCTGACAAGCAGCTAGAGCACCAAGACCCTGTCAGTCACACAGCTTCAGTGTCTTTCTCATTCCCCCTCCTTTCTTGGTCACTTTTTGAAGCTTTACAGCTAGACTTACACATGGTTGTAATGCCAACGTGATCTGCAAAACAATATCTGATGCAAAACAGGCTCTTTTTAAGGAATATAGTCTCTATATACTTCTCGATTTATACCAAATGCTTGTGTCAAGCTAGAACGTCATAAGGCACACTGGGTTTTTTTTCCAAAATTTTGTTTTGAAAAATTTCAAACATACAACAGAATTGAAAGAATTTTATGGTTAACACCCATACACTCTCTACCTAAATGCTACATTAACATTTTACTGTTCTTGCTTTGTTCTGTAATTAGGCATCCACCTGTCCTATCTATCCATGAATCCATCTTATGTTTTCTCCCCAATACTTCAACATGCACATCATTGAACCAGACCAGAACATAGGCTCTTCAATGGCAGGCAGATCCCTAAAGAGAAGAAAGAGGGAAGAGGTTAACTGACCATACCCAGTTTCTTCCTTCACACTACCAATTAAACCAGGCACCCCTCTCGCCGTGGGGTAAGAATTGGCAAGAGAGGCCAAGAGTGTGACAGTAGGGATCTCTCTCCACAAGGTAACAGGAGGAGTGGGAAATATATTCCCTTACAAAGAGTACACTGAGTGATTTAGTGGATGAGCATCTTCAGTAGCATCCAAATAATAAACATAACAGTTTCCTGGCATTCCTAACACTCCTACCTAGCAGCAATTTGGACTTCAGTAACTCTAGTGTCTTCCATTTTTCACAATTCTCCTATAACTATATCCATCTCTGTTTCTCTTTGCTTTTATTTGCCTGTTGCTCTCATTCTCTCACACTCCAAAAGCTCATTCTCCATGCAAAGAGGAATATGGTGGCCCATGGTGATGGACTTACATCCAAAAAGTTCCCTGCTCTGAGAGGAAAAAGAATTATTTATTTCCAACTCCAATTTCAAGGAAGGACTAAAATTGGTCCAGATTGGATCACATGTCTATTTTGGACAAAGCACTGGGGCCAAGAGGTCATGTGTCAACTCCTGTGTTCAAAGGGATAAAGTCTACTATAGAGAGAAGTTAGGGATGCTGGGCCTCACTAGAAACACAAAGGAATTCCAACGTTCTAACTCATTTATTTAACCCTTTTTCCTCAATGCCCACTCTACCCATAAACTTTATTAAAAGTTGAAACTCCTGTTGATGTTATAGTGAGAAAATCTCTTTAGCAAACATTTTTTATATTGTAACATTGGGGGGAGCAGTGACTTTTTTTTTTTAAGGATCTGTTTCAACTGAGTGATTAGTGAAAGATTAACATGCTTTCATATCAAAGAATACTAATAGTTTTTACTTAGACTGATCTTGAAATTTTTTGTTCTTGAAATTGTTGAGTCAAATAGAAGCTTTAAGGATGAATTCAAACGTCTAAGGAACTTGGTATGAAGGGGAGAATAAACTGTTTAACCTCTGTTTAACCTTCTCTAGAATGTTTATTTAAACGTTCTGCCAATGTTGATATGATTCACCCAGGAATGTAACCCAGGTTATGTACAGTTAGATATAATTTATTTACAAATCTGCAGAACTTTGGTTATGTCTATAACAAACTTTAAGAAAATAAACTGAATGTGCAACTGCTTTAATCAAACAGCATCCACGTATATAAAAGTAAGGACAAAATTGAGAAAATTCCAACCCTTAGCAACAACTTTGTTTTTCCAGCTCAAAGATTTGACCAGTAGCCAAATAAAAAGATATTAGAACAAATAAAACAAGTCCACTGTCTCATATCAAAATCTCACCCTTCTCCAACTTTAATATCAATAATCAATCCATTCTATCAAAATCAAACCAACCGAAAACCCATTTTCTTTTGCAAAAGCTACAATCTTCTCTTATGACAGTGTCAGCAGAACTAAAATTCTGGGACTCCTTATCTTTCCCAGCACATGGGTTTTAAAATCTCAAATACCCTCATTTTTTCAAAGTACAAGGGCTCAATCCTACAAGGAATTGGAACGTGGGTTAAAATGTACTTTAAAATGCAATCAAAGAAAGAAATGAACTATCAAATGGCTCCCCTGTAAGACAGCTTCAGATATTCAGTTTAGAGTTATTTCAGTGATGCTGAGTAAATTCTGACTTGATTCTAAACCAAATGCCCTTGGGAGTCCCCAGCTGAATGCCAGAGTCTTCCGTAGTGTTGTGATTAGACCCTCTCCTGGACCCTCCTCATGCATGCTCTGTTCCTGCTTTGCAGACAGCCTATCTGCCAGGGGAAATTCCGCCTATCAGTCCAAAAGGCCTGGGTGGGGTTTCACCACAACTGAGCTAGCCTGCTTCTCTGGATCCTTTGGAAGAGAAGACAGATGAATTGGACAGTTGAAACATAACAGGAAAGTGGTTCCTCCAGGTTCCTGCACCAGGAAATAGCTCCTAGTGCCAAGACTCTAACTCCAATGCCAAGACCACAATCATATGGAGGTTGACATTCTGTGTTCAGTTCCATTGCTACTAAAGGAATAATGCTCTGCAAAAAGCCATGATGTCTACAGTGTATCCTGTTCAGCACAGGGCCTTGAGCAAACACAGAAACATTTGTCCCTGCTTCTATCGTATGGTGGACAAAGACTACCAGTCATAATTCTCTTCCCCTTCTCATCTTCTCAATCAATCCTTTTTTTAAAAAATGGAAAATTAAAAGTAAGACATTAGAACATTGGAATGACTGAGCCAGACCAGAGGGCAATCCCATTCAGCCCAATATTTTGTTTTTAAGAGTGGAGACTCATGACTGTTTCAAGGAATAGTGTTGTTGCCCTTCATGATCTAAGCCCAAAAGGTATTGCTAGGTCCCAAATATCTCTAATTGCCCTTAATTATAGCCTACAAGTCCTCATAAACCTAACTCAGTCATATAACACTTCCACCTTTGACCCAGCCAAATTACCTTGGGGCACACATAGAGTCATCACTCAGCATTCAAGGAGTTAACTCCTGAAGTTCCTGCTTCTTTTACTTCCTCCTCTTGAATTCTCCTTGAACATCCTTCAACACACTTTTTTTTTTTTTTTGGCTTAGCCTTTCCAGTTTAATGGACTGATGATTGCCTCTTATGGATTCTAACCTAAGGTTCTAGTTCTTGCTTTGTAAACGCCTATGTCCTTCTGACTGTTGTTTGTCACAAACATGCTATTGGGGGTCACGTTACCTATTTACATCACCATTTCACCCAGGCAAGTCACACTGAGTATGGCCTAACCTTCCAGACATACTCTTTTATGGGTAATGCATTCCCCAAGTTAATTGCCCCTCCCCTTTAAATTGTAACACTTTTCCTTATCCACAACAAACCACTTGGTTCAAGCATCTAAGCCCATAGTTTCCAAAATGCATATTAGAATCCAGTGGGACGTTTTAAAAACCTACCTATGCCTGTATCTCACCCCCAGAGTCTGACTTAATGAATATAGGTTGCAACAGGGATTCTTCAAAGGCTGCAACGTTGAGAACTCTTAGACTTGGAGCATACATTTCAGTTCAAGGCAACTTAGCCCTCTCCACATCCGTCTTTACTGACTGAAAAGTTTAAATCTTTTTAGTATGACTTCTTACAGAATTCTTCTAACCTCTTGATTATTTTAACTGCTGCTCTCAACTCAGTAAAGTTTGTAATGTTAATTTGGACAGGTGAAAAGAATAATTGATACCACCTGCAGACCACAGCAGCTAGAAGTCAAGCGGATGGAAACAATCATATTGTAAGCTTCTCAAAGGAAGGGACATGCCTTCCCCTTCTTTGTATTTCCACAGCATCCACCATGGTACTTGGATCAAAGTAGGTGCCTAATACATATTTAGGAGGGAAAGTAGGATAACCTGTATATAGGATCTGCTTCCAATTTTTTAAATATCTGTAATATATATGATGTTCATGTAGTTGGAAAATACATCATTTGGTGGGGAGCAACCAGTATGTTTTCAATTGGCTCACTCTTTTTTTAAGCAGCTTTATTGGCATATAAATCACATACCATACAATCCACACTTTTAAAGTGTACAATTCCATGACTTTTAGTATATTCAGAGGGTTGTGTAACCAACACCATAATCAATTCTAGAACATTCATCACCTTGAAAGGGAACCCCAGACCCATTAGCAGCCACTCCCCATTCCTCCCCAATCCCTTTCCCCTCAGACCTAAGCAACCACTAATATACTTTATGTCTCTATAGATTTGCCTATTCTGGACATTCATGGAAATGGAATCATACAATACCTGGTCTTATGTGCCAAGCGTTTTTCACTTTGTATGTTTCCAAGATTCATTCATGTTGTAGCAGGTACCAGCACACCATTCATCTTTTTTTTTTTTTTTAATACTTAGAAATACTTTTTTTAATAATTCTTTATTTTATTTATTTATTTTTGGCTGTGTTGGGTCTTCGTCTCTGTGCGAGGGCTTTCTCCAGTTGCGGCAAGCGGGGGCCACTCTTCATCGCGGTGCACGGGCCTCTCACTATCGCGGCCTCTCTTGTTGCAGAGCACAGGCTCCAGACGCGCAGGCTCAGTAGTTGTGGCTCACGGGCCTAGTTGCTCTGCAGCATGTGGGATCTTCCCAGACCAGGGCTCGAACCCGTGTCCCCTGCATTGGCAGGCGGATTCTTAACCACTGCGCCACCAGGGAAGCCCACCATTCATTTTTATTGCCAAATAATATTCCACTGTATGGATATAAAGTATTTTATTTATCCATTCATCAGCTGATGGCATTTGGGTTATTTTCACTGTTGGCTATTATAACTAATGTTGCTATGAACATTTGTTTTTATATGGACCTATATTTTTATTTCTCTTGGGTGTACACACAGGAGGAGGATTGCTGAGTCACCTGGTAACACTATGTTTAACCTTTTGAGGAACTGCCAAATGGTTTTCTAAATTGGCTGCACCATTTCACATGGCCACAATCTCCCCTTCCCTCCTCCTTCCCTCCATTCAAGCAGTTAGGCCTTTCTTTTCCCATTGCTTCAGCGGAAGGATGTGACTGACTGAAAGAAAAACCAAAGCAGTGTTCCTGACTTTCATTTCCAAAAGTATACACCTTTAGGGGACCAGTAAAGAGTGGCAGGACAGACAAAAAGGAGACAGTTGCTGGGAGTTAATGGGTCCCAGAAGGGGGTTGTTGGATGGGCAGTGTGATATCCTTAGTAAGAAGACCCCTTAAAAGCTCAGGGAGGAAACTGCTGCCTGAGGAATCTAGGCCCCTGGGTCTTTAGAGAGCCTTGCAGATGTTTCCTCACCCAGTATGGCAAGAAAAGCAGATAGTTTAGCTGTACTCAAAGTTGACACAGTAGAGCCAGGTTGCAGGAATAAAGAACAACTCACTGTCAACATAGAGATGAGGGACCCAGAGCCTGCCTCCAACCCCCTGGAACTACATACACCTCCTGGAATTTAGGTTTAAACTCAGGGGGAAGAAGTGATGAGAGAACCCCAAACTGAGCAAGATTCATTTTCTACCAGCGTAGCAAACTACAAGTTCAAAATTAAAATTCAACTGTGTTTGGGTAAAGTGAAAAAATTGTATTTCTGAGTTATGCACTGAGAGGAGTACCCACCACATAAGATTGAAAGAAAAACTAAAGAAGTCAATGTCCAATAAATATATGAAAAAACAACTCTCCGCTGACAATACCATGTGCAGCAAGGATGTGGAACCAAAGGAATTCTTCTGAACTGCTGGTAGTGATCAGCTGGAACTACAACTTTGGAGAGCAACTCAGCAGGACTTAAATTGAACAGCTGCAGGCTCTGTAACCCAGCAACTGCTTTCCTCCGTCTGTAAGGTAGAGATCTCTTGCACAGGTGTGCCAAGAGAGACGCAAAAAAAAAAAAAAAAAAGCTCACCGTAATATTGTAATGGCAAAAAAAAAAATTTACAGACGAGCTAAAAGTCCATCAGCAGGGGACTAGATGAATAAATTGTGCCATGTGCATTCAAAGGAGTACTCTACAGCCCTTTTCCCCAACACGTGATTCCTCGCCAGCCTCATTCACTCCACCTGAGAACTCCAGACCTACCCAAACAGAATCTGTATTTTAACAAGATCCCCTGGTGATTCTTGTGCCTATAAAATTTGAGGGCTTCCCTGGGTGGCGCAGTGGTTAAGAATCTGCCTGCCAATGCAAGGGACACCGGTTCGAGCCTTGGCCTGGGAAGATCCCACATGCCGCAGAGCAACTAAGCTCGTGCTCCGCAACTACTGAGCCTGAGCTCTAGAGCCCGCGAGCCACAACTCCTGAGCCCACGTGCCACAACTGCTGAAGCCCGCATGCCTAGAGCCTGTGCTCCGCAACAAGAGAAGCCACGACAATGAGAAACCCGCGCACTGCAACGAAGAGTAGCGCCCGCTCACTGCAACTAGAGAAAGCCCACGCACAGCAACAAGGACCCAACACAGCCAAAAATAAATAAATACATTTATTTATTTAAAAAAAAAAAGTTTGAGAAGTGCGGTTCTAGGCAGTTAAATGAACGAACTAGGGCTGCTTGTGTCAACCTGGATAACTCTTAAATACATAATATTCAGAGAAAAAAATATACAAGTTGCCAAAAGTTAGTATAGTATGATGCCATTGAAATAAAATTTGAAAACATGAGCAAATTTTTATGAGTATATTCATATGTAGTTGACATTAGGACATGCAGAAATTTTTATAAACACCACATCCTGGATACTGGTTACCTCTGGAGGGAAAGGGAGAGGATCAGAAAGCTACAGAGGAGGAGGCTTCAACTGCAATTACAATGATGACTTGTTCTAAAGCTGCATGGTGAGTACACTCGGGTTTCTTTCATATGTTTTTACAGGCCCCAAATTTTCATTTGAACAAGGAGCTTTTCAAAAACTGTATTTAAATCTGGGTGGATAGTTTTAATTTTTTTCTGAATATGTTTAATATTTTCCAAATATTTACAATGACCATATATTGCTTATACAGTCTAAAAGTCTATATTAAGAGTAATATTGAATTCTTTGTTTTTGATGAACTAGGCATCTTTTTACTTAAAACACCAAACTAATTGCCAGTCTTATTGCTTTCTAGCCACTCACTCCAATCTCCCACATCACGCCTTACTTTAGCACACAGACTGGGGGCTCAGGAGTCGCTGGTGCCCGAAGATGTACCCAGGGTGGTGGCTGGCACAGAGGGATGGGAGATGATTCTGAATCGGAGCTCTGGTGGTTGTTCTGCCTTTGTCACCTGAAACAGTGTGGAATCTGGAAAAACGAGTCATTTCTCGGAGCTTCTCTTTTCTTTAAAATGGGGATAATAACTCATGCCTGGTTTATCTCGCAAAAGAGAGAAGGAACATGAAAATAGCTTTGAACTTTACAATGCTTTGGGAAAGTCAAATTCTTCCTCAACTGCTCAGCTGCATGTATTAGTTACCAATCCTGGGCTGCCTAGAGATTACTGTAGCAATTCCATCCAAGAGCGTTTCTAACCTTCGTTCCATGTCTGGTTGGTGGGGTAGTCTATGGGGTTGCTCCCCAACTTTTCCTGGTTTCTCCCTTTTCTGGGCACATGGTAGGATTGCACTTTCCCATCTTGTTGAAATCAGATATGGCCATGTGAGTTGGTGTCTCCAGTGAATTTTGAGCATTAAGTGATGTGTGTCCCTTCCAAGAAGAAACTTGAAGAGTGGTTTGGGGGGTCACCACCTCACTTTCCAACTGCAGGGTGATGTGGAAACACAGGTGGTGATGCAGCCTCAGAACTCCTGTGTCTCTGAGTGACTGAGGTAAGCAGATATATACATACCTACAGTGGAGAGTAGCATGGATGAAAAATAAACTTGTTACAGTTAGGACGTGAGATTTGGAGACTATTTATAACCACAGCAAAACTAAGTCTAGCCTGATAGATGCAGCTGGCTAAAATTAGTGTAGTATGTGTATTAAAGAAAAGGATGGGTGACAACAACACGTCTTCATCAGAAATAAAAGTAACAGGGGTATAACAGGATGTGGATTCATGATTCCCCTTCAGTTCCTCCCTCCATGACTCAGCAGAGACTTATACTTTCTCATTTAAGACCAAAAGGACAGCAATTTCCAGGCTCTTTTTGACCCTTGCAAAGAAGTACTCCCATCTCTTTCAGAGAGGGTTTCACACCCAATAATAAATGGCCAAGTCAAGGATTGGCATGATAGCTATTAAAGCTGTTTGCCAAATATTTCTTGTTTTCCTCCTTTCCGGGAATATGGTAAGATTGTACCACCTATTCCTCTTGGGATTGGGTGGGGTCATGTAATTAGTTTGGGGCAATGAGTTATAACCAATTAATTGCCAGTGCAAAACCCTCCAGTTTTTCCCTCCGGTCTGATGACCCACAGTGTTAGAGATGATGGCTGATCCATCAGCAGGAGAGCAGGAGTTCCTAGATACGACGAGCCAATCCCTCCTGCCCAATCCAAAATGGACATGTAATCTTTTTTTTTTTTTTTTAATTTATTTTTGGCTGCATTGGGTCTTCATTGTTGTGCACAGGCTTTCTCTTGTTGCAGAGCACAGGCTCTAGGTGCATGGGCTTCAGTAGCTGTGGCTCGTGGGCTCTAGAGCACAGGCTCAGTAGTTGTGGCACATGGGCTTAGTTGCTCCACGGCATGTGGGATCTTCCCAGACCAGGGCTCGAACCCGTGTTCCCTGCATTAGCAGGCGGATTCTCAACCACTGCGCCACCAGGGAAGTCCCGGACATGTAATCTTACATGAAAAATTGTTTGAAGCCACTGAGATTGTGGCTTGTTTGTTACAGCAGCATAACCTAGCTTTTCCTGACTGATATAGAGAGAAATCCTGAAATAAAGTTACTGCTTCCTTTGAAATCATCACAACCATCGCAAGCCTCAAGTGAAGTTATGCATTCCTCTCCATAATCTGGCTAACTGAGCAAAAACAAAATAAAATAGAAACAAAGCAAAAAGAACACTGAGTCCTCAGAGGCTTTATTAATGGAGCCAAAGTCCTCTGGAGAGGCACTTACATGTTCCTTCAGTAAGCGTTAAGTCTGGTTCTCAGGTACCATCTCATCTGTGGCTTGATCACAGGGGCATCTCTGAAGCTGGGAACACAGAGCTCAAGAAAGGATGTTGTTTTTCCTCCTGCTTCCAGTTCCAAGGTTGAGTTCCCAGAGGTGAGTTAACAAGTGAATTTTTCTTATTCTTTATTATTATTGAGATATAATTGACATATAACATATTAGTTCCAGGTGTACAACCTAATGATTTGATATATGTATATATTGTGAAATGGTCACCACAAGTTCACTTAACATCTGTCACCACACTTAGTTACGATTTTGTGTGTATGATGAGAACTTTTAAGACTTTCTCTCTTAGTGACTTGTAAATATGCAATGCAGTATTTTTAACTATAGTCACCATGCTGTACATTACATCCCCATGACTTACTTATTTCATAACTAGCAGTTTGTACCTTTTGACCACCTTCACCCATTTTGCCCACACCTCTACCCCTGACTCTGGCGACCACCAATCTGCTCTCTATAAGCTGGGTTTTTTGTTTTTGTTTTGTTTTGTTTCTTTAGATTCCACATATAAGTGAGACCATACAGTATTTGTCTTTGTCTATCTGACTATTTAACTTAGCATAATGCCCTCAAGGTCCATCCATGTTGGAATTCCCTTTTTATGGCTGAGTAATATTCCACTGTATAGATGTACCACATCTTCTTTATCCATTCATCTGTTGATGGAAACTTAGATTGTGTACATGTCTTGGATATTGTAAATAATCCTTCAGTGAACATGGGGGTGCATATATCTTTTCGAGTTAGTTACTGTTTTTTGCTTTCTTCAGGTAAATACCTAGAAGTGGAATTTTTGGATCATACAGTAGTTCTATTTTTAATTTTTTGAGGAACCTCCATACTGCTTTCCATGATGACTACACCAATTTACATTCCCACCAACAGTGCACAGGGTTCCCTTTTTTCCACATCCTTGTCAACAAGTGAATATTCAAGGTCTGTTAGTGTTCATGAGCTTTTCTAATCGTTTTCACAGTATTTACCACTTACCACTTATTCCATACGTGTGTGTTTTCTTTTAAATGTGTTTGTTCTTCTGAGAAATAAAAAGAAAAAAGCTGCCTTATGCAGTCAGGTGATCTCTAGCCGGTGATCAAATGTTATAACTTTGACCTTGGAATCCCCACAGAGCTTTTTTTCAGTTGCCTTGTGCAAAGTACTTTATTTCAAGTGCTTGGAAGAATACCTGAAAAATTACTCATCAACTGAGGTTCTCATCTCCGTATGAAGCATTTTTACCTCAGCCTTTATTTGGTTTTGTTTCTGAGACAACATCTCTGAAACTCTCGATTCATTGCCAAGCACACTTAAACTTTACTTATTCAATGGACCAATCCCTGAATTTTTAGAAACATTTATTTATATGTGTTTTCATCTGATTAAGGAGAAGTTCAGAAGGTAAAGAATGTAATCGCCAAAGAATATCCATCTATAGCAGGAGAAATGTTCTGTAGTGATGTTCAGATGTTGACACAAGTGGTGGAGGAAATTGTTTACAGATTCTTTGAAACTTAATTGAATAGCTGCTTTGACAGAAAAGAGAGGCACCTTCAGATGAGGCTGTTATGGGCATACTCAGTTGTCAGAAGAGGAAGCTAGGCTACTGTAAACTAATTGAAATCTGGGATGCAAGTAGATTCACGGTTCTTTCTTCTGCCTTCCCTCCTTCCTTCAGCACGGTTACTCCACTCAACCTCCTGGTCTCCAGCTAAATATTGCTCTCTCAGCAAACCATCCCTGACACTCTAATAGGTCGGGCCCTTCATAAACTCTCTTATAGAACTCCATATATTTCCATCCTAGCTTCACAATGATCACTAAATAAGCATTTCTATAATTGTTTGTTGTCCCCTCCAATAAATCATAAGCTCTGTGACAGCAGTGGTCACATTTGTATTGGTTGCCACTATTCCAGTACCAACTTACCAATTCAACAAATATTTATCAAGTGTCTTTTATGTGCCAGGCCACTGTACTAGTTCCTTGGGATGCTTGGTGCACAAAACAAAGTTTCCTGACCTGATGAAACTTACATGCAAGAGCAAGAACTCAAACAATAAATGATCAACATAAAGTACATGGTATGTTAAAAAATGAAAAGCGCCATCGAAAAAGGAAAAGGTAGAGCAAGGTCAAGAAGGAAAGCTGCTTGCAGTTGTTAAATAAAGTGGTCAGCTTAAGCATCACTGAGAAGGTGGGATTTGAGCAAGACTTGGAGAAGGGAAGGAAGTTAGCCAAGCAGATACCTGGTTAATAGTGTTCTCGGCCCGGGATCAGGTAAAGCACATTCTTCAAGGCAGGGGGGTGCCTGGTTTGTTCTACTAACAGCAACGGGGCCCGTGTGGTTGGAATGGAGAAAGCAAGAGAGCAGAAGGGAAGGTCAGAGATGCTCAGTAAATGTTTGTCAAGGGAATGAATGAAAAAACAAACACTTGTGTTTAAAATGTGCTTTGCAGGATTTTCACATGCTTTGTGTATTTTCCCATAGGTGAGAAAAGTCTCTAGATTCATCCAGTCCACAAACTGTAATCTCATGTATGTTAAGTGGCAACTCTAGAAGGCTTTGTGTCCTTCTACTGCCAAAGAGGAAACATCAGGCTGTGTCAAGGGACGGCCATGCTCTCAACCCTAAGTCTCCGGGCCCTCCTGGACTGGATTCACACAGCAGAGTCTGAAGCTGAGGAGGATAAAGCTGATTCTGTGGCTCCGCTCAGAAGCCCGTGGTGTTGGCAGTCCACTCCACCTTCAAGGCTGACGTGATGGGAACCAAAGCGAGACCACAAAGCGTTCAAAGAGGCCAAGAAGCATTATCTCACTCAGTACATTGAGCAGATGGAGGTAGAAAGGAAAATGGGCTCTTTGTGAACAAATGGCTTCCCCTCCCTGACACTCACTCTCTGGAAAGGTTCTGAAATCCCATACATTAATGGTATATGTCAGTGGTTTCCAAGCGCCACTGCGGGATTCGTTGTGAGATGCTTGGCTAACTCAGAATCTCCTAAGAAGTTTTCTCAAAATATGGATCCTGGGAGCCTACCTTTGGAAGATCTGAATCAGTGGGTCTAGGTGGGCTCAGGAATTCGTACTTTTAACCACTTCCCAAGGGATTATCATGAGCAGCCAAGACTGAGAAACACTGTTGTAATGTTCTGATCACGTACCTGCATTTGGCCAGAAAACAACATCTCTTGCTAATGGTGTCGGTTTCTACTGGTGGAATCTCAGCCATTGGTGATCAAAAGAAGTTATGTTGAGGTAATAGGGACGAGGAGGCCTGCTGGAATTTCTGTAATCACAGGCCTGAAAGGCCATCTTCACAGTGCAAATGTCCCATGGGACAGCAATGGGAGAATTTGTCCCCCTTCCCAGGTTTCTCTGAGCCTCTACCAGCAAGTTCTTCCAATGAGGTCACCAGTTTGAAAGCAGCTGGAGAATTTTGTGCATATGGAAGAAATTGTAACAGGAGAAATAGGAAGTTTGGGAATCTTAGAATTTCTACAAATAATCTAGTAAGAGGTGGTGAGGAAGATGGGCAAGGGCGCCAGTCCCCAAGATGGCCCCCAAGGGATGGCATCCCTACCTCCTGGCAGTCATGCCCTTGGGTAGTCTCCTTTCACTGTGCTAGGGTTGATCTAGGTAGCCAACAGCATATAGCAGCAGTGATGGTATGTCACTTCTACAATGAGGTTATAAAAAAAAAAAACACCACTGTGGCTTTCATCTTGGACTCTCTTTCTCCCTCACCTCTCTCACTCTGGAGGAAGCTAGCTGCCATGATGTTAGGACACTCAGGCAACCTATGAAAAGGGCCGCATTATGAGGAACTGAGAACCCAGCCAACAGCTGACAAGGAACTGGGGCCTGCCAACGAGGTGAATGAGGGGAGAAGTGGATCCCCCAGGCCCAGTCAAGCTTTCAGATGACTAAAGCCCCAGCCAACAGTTTGAGTGCCACCTCATGAGAGACTCTGAGCCAGAACTACCTAGCTAACCCACCCCCAGACTCTTGACCCTCAGAAACCATGTGAGAGAACGTTTGTCGTTTTAAGCTACTATGTTTTGGAATAATTGTTATATAGCAGTACATAATACAATAGTGAGTTCAACAGTTCACCAGAAAATTATTCATGTAATCCCAACTTAGACTTTTCTTTCCAATTAAGTCATATAGCATTTCAATAAACTTTTATTGAAGTATAACATATATGTTAAAATGTATACAAATCCTGGGGCTTCCCTGGTGGCACAGTGGTTAAGAATCCGCCTGCTAATGCAGGAGACACGGGTTCGATCCCTGGTCTGGGAGGATCCCACATGCCGTGGAGCAACTAAGCCCGTGTGCCACAACTACTGAAGCCCGTGCGTCTGGAGCCCGTGCTCCGCAACCAGAGAAGCCACCACAATGAGAAGCCCGCGCACCGCAACAAAGAGTAGCCCCCGCTCACCGCAACTAGAGAAAGCCCACATGCAGCAACGAAGACCCAACGCAGCCAAAAATAAAAATAAAAAAATTTTTTTAAAAGCATACAAATCCTAAAAGAATACATCCCTTTATACAGCACTCATATCAGAAAATAAAATATTACCAAGACCCCAGAAGCCTCTTCACACCCCCTTCCAGTTACATACCCACCTTAAAGGTAACCAGCATAGCACACAGAACACTTTTGCCTGCTTTTGAACTTTAAAAATTAATTCATACAATATATATATTTTTGGGTCTGTCTTCTTGAACTCATTATGTTAGTGATATTCATCCATGTTACTTTGTGTATTGAAAGTATCTGTTGAATTATATTGATTTGTACGAGTTTGTTATATATTCTGGATACCAATCCTTTGTCAGTTATATAAAATACAAGATGTCTTCTCTCATGTTATGGATTTTTATTCTCTTAATGGGATCTTCTAATGAAGGAAGTTCTTATTTACATAATCCAATTTATCACATAATTTGTGGTTTGTGCTTTTTGTGCCTTGTTTGAGAAATACTTGCCTACACCAAGGTCATGAAAATATTTTCTTTGTTTTCTCTTAGAAGCTTTATTTTGTTTTCCTACCATTCATATAGCATTGATTGTTGCATATCATGTAGGATAGAGATCATAATTCATTTTCTTCTCTGTGGCTATCCAATTTGATTCAGCACAATTTACTGAAGACCATTATTTTCCTTGTACTTTATTGTCCCTTTGGCATAAATCTATTGACTTTATATGGTCTGTTTCTGAACTGTCTATTCTGTTCCAGTCTCTGTCTACCCTTGTATCATCACTGTCTTAGTTTGGTAAGTCTTGATATCTAGTATGTTCTCCTTCAAGATTGCCTTGGCTATCTTGGTCTTTTGCACTTCCATATAAATTAGAATCATCAATTTCCCATACACAAAATCTGCAGTGATTTGGGGGGATTACATCAAATCTATAGATCATTTTGGGGAAAATTGGTGTTTTTAAAATTTGAAGTCCATTGATTCATGAATATGGTATATTTCTCCATTTATTTCAGCCTCACTTATTTTATTTCAGTAATATTATATAGTTTCCAGTGTACAGTATCTAGCATTATTTTGGTTTTTTTTACTTTTTATTTTGAAATAGTTTTAGACTTATGAAAGAGTTACAAAGATAGTACAGAGCTCCCACATACCCATCACTCAGCTTTGCCTAATGTTAACATCACAGTACATTGATCAAAACTAAGAAAATTAACATTGGTAAATATTATTAACTTAAACTGCAGACTTTATTCAGGTTACCACCAATTATCCCACTGTCCTTTCTCTATTCCAGGATCCACTGCAGGTTAGCACATAGCATTTAGGTGGCCAGCGTGTTTAGAGAGCGGATTCCTGTCTGTGGTCAGCATCTGCTGATCTCCCTTCATTCCCAGGCACTCCCATCACCACTGGAGCCTCTGCTCTTCTTCTGCAGGGCTTCCCCACATCCCACCTAGCAGAAGGATGGTGAGCCAGATAAAAGTTACAGCTGATGATACTCCACAGTAGTGGAAAAGTTTCTGCACAGAACACTTCTCTTCCGGAAAACTGCATACCTCACTCTGTCGCTCCATTTGGGTCTCTGTTCAAATGTCCTTCCTCAAAGATGTCTTCCTTGAACATTCCATCTAAAATAGCATTCTATCACTCTCTAACACCCTTACCCTGCTTCTTTTTTTATCCATAGGACTTATTACCACCTGACATGACATATACATGTTGGCATGTTTATTGTCTGTCCTCCCCACTGAGATGTAAGCTCTCTGAGGACTAGGAAACTTTTCTCTCTTGTTCTCTTTTGTATTCTCAGCATTTAAAACTATTTTTGGCACCTGGTAGGCCCTCATTAATTTTTTCTTAAGTTACTGAATGAATGAATGTGCAGCTTTATTCCCACGGAGAACCTTCAAAGAGGTTTCAGGGTTGGGGAAAGTTTGTGCAAAAGTACCTGTTGTAGAAAGCCTTGTATTCACCTGGAAGGGAATAGAAAGAACAAAGTATATGGAGTCAGAACTCACTTTGAATCCTCTCACTTACCAGCTTTTAGCTATTTTTTCTGGACAAGGTACTCTGAACTCAAATATTCTCATCTGTAAGATGGATCCAGGAATACCTACCCTGCAAGGTTGCTCTAAGAATTGAAGGCATTAATATATGTGAATTGATGGTCACTTGTGCAAGCATTCATAAATTACTGGTGAAACAGTCTGTGTGCATGGCTGCACCGTGGTAAGGTTTGGGGCGCACTTTGAGGTTAAATATCTGAAACGAGGCCAGAGACATGAAAACTGGGGTCTCATATTGGCAAAGGGCTTTGTTTGCATGAATGTCTCAAATCTTAGCTCCATCACTTGATTAGAGATTAAAAAGAAATGAGGGGAAAAAATATCCAAAGACTCAATAGAAACAAGGGAGCAAGTAGAACAGCAGCACAGAAGTGCTTGAGAATTGAGTGGCCACGTGACAAGCTGGATGCTGGACCAGCCGTCTCAGGGTGATTCTGTGGCAAGATCAGGATAAGAATCCATGTGTTTTCCTCCCCTACCAGCCATTCTTCCTTCATTTCAGCCAACACTGTCTGCTCTTTATTTATAGTCTAGTTAAGAAGCTGCAGCCCTGCTTAAATGTCCATATAAACTCCTCATATCCACAGCACATGTTTGACAAACAGAAAGTAGATGTCTGAGTATAATAAACCAAGTAGCTCATTAAGAAAAAAAATCCCACGTGTTTTAGTTGGAGCTTAAGTCTCTTCTGGTCGAAAATGGCAGGACTGAACTCAAACCAGCTGTAAAAAAAAAAAAAAAAATTAGTGGTTCATGTAGCTGTAGAGTCCGGGCGCGGCTAGGAGCTCATGTGATTCAATCAGGACCAGTTTGTCTATTTCTTAGCTCTGCTTCCTCTGTGTTGACTCCCTTCGGCTTTGAGTCTCCCCTCACCAACAAACAATGGCTGCCAGTAGATCCTGGAGTTACATACTTCCTGATTCACAACCACAGGAAAAAAGCAGGGAGTTCCTTCTCTGAGAACTCAAGGAAAAGCCATGAATCGAGTCTAATTGTCTCTGATTGGCCTGGCTTGAGCTCTTTATCTGTGAGCCAGTCATTGACTCCAGGTTCTGCCTAGTTCATATCTAGGCTACATGCTCTCCTCTGAATCAGAAATGCAACCCCACCTGAAGACCAGGGAATAAGGAGGGGGGCGGTCCCTGGGGGAGGAATCAGGCTATTTGCCAGAGGGTGGATGGATGCTGAAGGACAAAAATAACAGATGTCTACTGGGCCATGTCTTCAAACTCATAGTCTGCATTCTTTGTCCACGGAACAACCATTACTTTATAAGACTGATGTCATTTTTTTTAGGTTAAGCCTCACTTGTTGGCTTTACTTCTGTAAAGGCCATATCTTTTGCAGATCTATTCAGGCTCACAGAAAGAATCATTTAAGCATTCTTAAATAAATCTGTCCAGCTATGCCAAAAAAAAAAAAAAATCTGTAACTAAGAAGAAGGGAAACTAATTTATATGGGAGAAGACAGAAAGTAGAGAGAGAAGCATAAACTGAAAATAGACAGAGAAAATGCCATAACTAAGAAAGCATAGAGGAGCAAAGCCCATCAGAAATTCCAGTGTCTATTTGAATATTTCCTCCTTGCTTCTTACGTTGGGTTTCCTAAAAGCAGATGCAGGGAATGCTCTCAGGAGAAGGGGAGCGAGGGAAGTAGCATAGGGCAGGGGGGCAGCTAAGCAAAGATGCCGTCTCACTTGAGACGAGCTTGGGTCTGATCCCACAGGAAAGCTCTGGTACACAAACTGTACCATTGTAACACCCAGAGGCAAGGGGTGGCCTTCTGCATCTTGTGCCATTCAATCGTGGGGTGGAGTAGAAGACAGCTCCTGTTCAGCCAGGAGCAACTTTCCAGAGAAAGAGCCAGCTGTGAGTTGCTATCAGCCAACACAGCAGCTAGGGGATGGGAGATTAGCAGATGAATAGGATGGGGGAGGGAGTGCCAACAGCAACCCCTACACCTGTGACCTGTTTTTCACTACACTTTGCCTGTAACTCTCATCTGAGCTGTAATACAATGTCCCACGGTATGACTAATTCTTATGTTTTCTAAATATCTGCTCCTCTCCACTCACACAACTGCTAACTTAGTTCAGCCCCTCATTGTCTATTCCCTATTCTCTAAAGATAACCTAGTTGTGTGACCCCCAATAAACCATGCTTCCCTGTAGTCACATCTTTGTGCTGTCTCCTCCCACATGGCTTTGACCAGTCAACTGCAGTAGAAATGACATTGTGCAACCTCTGAGGTAGGCCTTGAGAAGACTTGAAGCTTCAGCTTTTGCCTTCTTGGAATGCTCTCACCACTATGTACGAAAACATGGCCTAGATGCTAAATGATGACCAAGCACTCAGGATGAGAGAGAAAGGCCTTGAGACCATGCGGATAAAGAGGCCTGTCCAGCCCTCTGCTGACCTATCAGCTAATGCTGTCATGTGAGTGAGCCCAGGTGAGACTAGAAGAGCCACCCAACTGACTCACAAGATTATGAGAAATAGATCATCATTGTTCTAATTCACTAAGTTTGGGGTCATTTATTATAGTGATAATTAAAACGCTTCTTGCTTTTATCCCCTCAAATCCTTTCTCCTCACTGCTTCCCAGTTCTTTCCAAGCCTGTATCTGAACATATCTCTTCCCTGCTTAAGAAAACCCTGATGAACCTCTCTTTGCAGAATCAGGTCTCAGCTCCTTATCCTGGCAGGTGGCATATGCCACAACTTAGCCCGCACTTACTGTTCCATCCTAGTCTTCAATCATGAAACCTGCGCTCTAGGCACCATGAGCTTCTCCCCTTACTCTGGTCCCTCCATGTTGTCACATGCCATCCCTGTCCAACCCCCCTCACCCCCCAACCGGGTTCCAAGGATAAATTCTCCTTCCAGCCCTCCTCAGCTCCTTCAGATAGAATCCACCACTCTTGTCTCTTTGAACCTTCTTACCTTCACTACAGTTCTTATCACATTTGACTTGTGCCCATCTCCTCCTACTGACAAACTCCTTCATTGCAGGGGCCATGCTGTATTCATTTGTGAACCCCTAGAACCTAGTTCAATGCCTGCCATGTAGTTCAGCCATCAGTGGCGACTGACTGATTGTGAAGTATTGCTGACTATGTGCTTCTTGCGAGCAGGTGTTACCGAAACACGTTTGTTTTGCCCGCTGCCCAACAAGCCAAAACGCTGAGAAGAGGGGTTTGCAGCAAAGAGCGGGTTTGGTTACAAGGCAGCCAAGCGAGAAGCAGGAAGAACAAGTCTCAGATCTGCCTCCCTGACGGCAAGGGGCTTGGGGTATTTATGACACAAAGAATAAAGAAACAGGGTGGTCTGAGGTGTGGGGAGCGTGGGGAAAGGTGATTGGAAGAAAGTGTAGTAAATAGTCTTTCTGCGCAGGTGTAACTAAGCTACAAGCTGCTGCCCATGAAAAAATGGAGGCACTTAGCAAGACCTGAGGGTGGAGTTTCCAGCCTTCTGACACCAAAAGGTCTCTGAGCAGACACTCACACATGCCTAGTTGGAGGGCCAGTGGTCCTACCCAGTCTTAACCAGGTCAGCTTGAACTAGACACAGCTGACTCCAAGTCCCGGGAAAACAACTTGGGCATTTAGTCTACATGCTGCTTGGGGGACATGCAAGTCTTTTATAGCAACAATTAAAATGACCCTGCTTAGTGAAGGTAGGTGAAATGGATTTGACTAATGATTACTCACGGTTTCACAGGCACTAAATCTCATTCATCTCATGGTGCTTGATTCAGAATCGAGAACACGATAGGTATTCATGGAGGATTTGATTGAATTGAGCGATGGGAAATAGAAAAGTTAAGAAGCAAGAAAGCAAAAGGAAGGCTTCCCTGGTGGCGCAGTGGTTGAGAATCTGCCTGCCAATGCAGGGGACATGGGTTCAAGCCCTGGTCTGGGAAGATCCCACATGCCGCAGAGCAACTAGGCCCGTGAGCCACAACTACTGAGCCTGCGCATCTGGAGCCTGTGCTCTGCAACAAGAGAGGCCGCGATAGTGAGAGGCCTGCGCATCGCGATGAAGAGTGGCCCCCGCTCACTGCAACTAGAGAAGGCCCTCGCACAGAAACAAAGACCCAGCACAGCCAAAAATAGATAAATAAATAAATAAATAAATTTATTAAAAAAAAGAAAGCAAAAGGATAGAAAACAACAAATTAGAAGGCAAGGAGGAGACAGAGTCTTAAGAAAGACAAAGTCAAGTAGAAGCTCTCAGGAAGGAAGAATCCTTACATTCTCTAAACACTTTGATTTTAGTTGGTTCTCAATTTATCCTTCTATTTCTTTTTTCTTTCTTCAACATCTTTATTGGAGTATGATTGCTTTACAATGGTGTGTTAGCTTCTGCTTTATAACAAAGTGAATCAGCTATACATATACACATATCCCCATATCTCCTCCCTCTTGCATCTGCCTCCCACCCTCCCTATCCCACCCCTCTAGGTGGTCACAAAGCACCGAGCTGATCTCCCTGTGCTATGCCGCTGCTTCCCACTAGCTATCTATTTTACATTTGGTAGTGTATATATGTCCATGCCACTCTCTCACTTCGTCCCAGCTTACCCTTCCCCCTCCCCGTGTTCTCAGATCCACTCTACATGTCTGCATCTTTATTCCTGTCCTGTCCCTAAGTTCTTCAGAACCTTTTTTTTTTTAGATTCCATATATATGTGTTAGAATACAATATTTGTTTTTCTCTTTCTGACTTATGTCACTCTGTATGACAGACTCTAGGTCCATCCACCTCACTACAAATAACTCAATTTCATTTCCTTTTATGGCTGAGTAATATCCATTGTATATATGTGCCACATCTTCTTCATCCATTCATCTGTTGATGGACATTTAGGTTGCTTCCACGTCCTGGCTATTGTAAACAGAGCTGCAATGAACATTGTGGTACATGACTCTTTTTGAATTATGGTTTTCCCAGGGAAAAAGAAAAAACTAAAAATAGAACTATCCCTCTATTTCTTTTTGAACCAAGTGGTAAGTTTGAATAGAGGATGAAGAGCCCTGCGATGGGGTTTGAGGGCCGATATCACTGACTTTTCTCAGACACCTCCCCACAGAGGCTCTGGCACAGACCCTGCTCATAGACTGGGTTTTAGTGAGGTGGTGTCAAGATGGAGTCCAGGACGGCAGGAACAACCATTCACACTTATGTCCATATGTTGTCTGATCTGCCACGATAAACTGGAGCCACTTCAGACAGGCCTAGAGCACACACCTTCCTTTCTTGCTGGCCCTGGGGCAAGGAGAAGAGAGATTTTCCCAGGGTTTCTACACTTGGCTTTATTGTTCAGAGAGCTCAGAGTGATTTCCATTTTCAATCATTTAAATCAGGGGTGAGGCACGGGTTTGCATTAACTATAGTTTAGGAGAGTCACAGATTGTGCCATTAGTGAGAAGGAAGACTGGAGACTCAGGTATATACAAACAAATCCCTGGACCAGTTGTTCTCAAACGTTAGCTACATCAGAATCATCGGGAGGGCTTGTTAAAACAGACTGCTGGGCTTACCTTCAGAGTCTGATCATTTGCCTTTCTAACAAGTTCCCAGGTAATGCTGAGTCTGCCAGCTCAAAGACCACACTTTGAGCATTACTTCCCTAGACCATGAACTTCTTGTACAGAAGGAACTGGCCTTTTATCTCTGTATGTGCAATGCCTAGCACATAGGAGGTGTTCGTGTATGCTTTTTTTATTTGAATTACATGAAAGATAATTACAATTGTTAGAAAAGTTATTCAAAAAGTCATTCTAGGACTTCCCTGGTGGCACAGTGGTTAAGAATCCGCCTGCCAATGCAGGGGACACGGGTTCAAGCCCTGGTCTGGGAGAATCCCACATGTCGCGGAGCAGCTAGGCCCGTGAGCCACAACTACTGAGCCTGTGCTCTAGAGCCCGCTAGCCACAACTGCTGAGCCCACATGCCACAACTACTGAAGCCTGCGCACCTAGAGCCTGTGCTCCACAACAAGAGAAGCCACCGCAATGAGAAGCCCGCGCACTGCAACGAAGAGTAACCCCTGCTTGCCGCAACTAGAGAAAGCCCATGCGCAGCAACAAAGACCCAACACAGCCAAAGATAAATAAATAAAATAAATAAATTTAAAAAAAAAGAATGAAGGCTTAAACACATATAACTGTATTTACAAATACTTAAAAAAAAAAAGAAGTCATTCTAGGGAATTCCCTGATGGTCCAGTGGTTAAGACTCCGAGTTCCCAATGCAGGGGGCCCGGGTTCGACCCCTGGTCAGGGAACGAGATCCCTCATGCTGCAACTAAAAGAGCCCGCATGCTGCAATGAAGATCCCGCGTGCCGCAACTAAGACCTGGCTCAGCCAAATAAATACTGTTTTAAAAGCCATTCTATCATGTGTCTGTAATGCCATCTTTTTGTATCTCTTGGCTTAAGGAAAAAACACATCTTCATAGAGCTTAGTTCTCCCCTTTTATCTCCACCAGCAATTTCTACTGAAGAGATCAACTCAGATAACACTGTTTCCAGCAGTCAAATAGAGTCTAGAGATACACATCATTCAAGTAAGTGCCGGAAAAAGAACTTTGCCTGGTGGTGACCATAAACTGTTCTTGATGTTGTATTGGGTTGGCCAAAAATTTCATTTTTTTTCTTTTGTAAGATGGCTCCAGTAGCGCTTAGTTGTATTTAACTTCATTCAAAACAATTTTCTGAGATTGTCTTGTGTCAGCTGTCATATCAGCGTGCATTTTTAAAAAAAAACATATCAAAATTGGTGAATTTTTGTGTAGCCATTTTAATATTGAAGATGGAAGAAAAAAAGCAACATTTTTGGCATATTATGCTTTATTATTTCAAGAAAGGTAAAAACGCAACTGAAACGCAAAAAAAGATTTGTGCAATGTATGGAGAAGGCGCTGTGACTGAGTGAACGTGTCAAAAGTGGTTTGTGAAGTTCCGTGCTGGAGATTTCTCACTGGACAATGCCCCACGGTGGGGTAGACCAGTTGAAATTGATAGCGATAAAATCAAGACGTTAATTGAGAACAATCAACGTTATACCACGCGGGAGATAGCCGACATACTCAAAATATCCAAATCAAGCACTGAAAATCATTTGCACCAGCTTGGTTATGTTCATCACTTTGGTGTTTGGGTTCCACATAGGTTAAGTGAAAAAAACCTTCTTGACCATATTTCCACAGGCAATTCTCTACTTAAATGTAATGAAAACGTTCCATTTTTAAAACAAATTGTGACGGGCAATGAAAAGTGTATACTATAAATAATGTGGAATGGATGAGATGGTGGGGCAAGTGAAATGAACCACTGCCAGCCACACCAAAGGCCTGTCTTCATCCAAAGGAGGCGATGTTGTGTATATGGTGGGATTGCAAGGGAGTCGTCTATCATGAGATCCTTCTGGAAAACCAAACGATTCATTCCAACAAGTACTGCTCCCAATTAGACCAACTTGAAAGCAGCACTAGACGAAAAGCATCCGGAATTAGTCAACAGAAAATGCATAATCTTCCATCAGGATAACGCAAGACTGCATGTTTCTTTGATGACCAGGCAAAAACTGTTGCAGCTTGGCTGGGAGGTTCTGATTCATCTGCCGTATTCACTAGATATTGCACCTTTGGATTTCCATTTATTTCGGTCTTTACAAAATTCTCTTAATGGAAAAAATTTCAATTCCCTGGAAGACTGCAAAGGCACCTGGAACAGTTCTTTGCTCAAAAAGATAAAAACTTTGGGGAAGATGGAATTATGAAGCTGCCTGAAAAAATGGCAGAAGGTAGTGGAAGAAAACAGTGAATACATGGTTCAACAAAATTCTTGGTGAAAATGAAAAATGTGTCATTTTTACTTTAAAAACCGAAGGAACCTTTTGGTCAACCCAATATTTACTTGGTTTCAAGTGATAGAAACACGTCTCTAAGCAAAAGAGAGAGAAAACAGAACTTATTGGTTTGCAGAACTCAAGAAGAGTTAGAACAACCAAACCCAGCAGGGATGCGGCTGAGCCCAGGACTAGAACCAGGGTCCTAAAACCAGCCGGTGCTCCTTCCTCTCTTGGTCACTCTTCTTAGTCTCTCTATTTTGGCTCTGTTGGCTATCACTGTAGACTGGCTTTCTCCATATTACAATAAATTCAAGGAAGAGACCCAGCTCAGCTTAGATTAGGGGGTTGGGTCACAGAAGAAAATGCATCTCCCACAGTGACCATGTGGGTGAGGAAGGGCACAGGTCTCACAGGCGTAGATATTAGAGATGTCAGTCACTGATGCTTTTGGACAATGAAAACCTATATAAGAGTTGATAAGTCTTTTCATAAACATTCTTCTAAATCTTCAGTACCAGCCAGATGTAATAACAGTCAGACACAAATACCATCAGATCACTAGAGAGCAGATGAAGCCTGCAACCAAGAGGGAAGATCAGCCTGGAATTGAGATGTACTTGAGAAATATTCGAAACTATCAATGGGGTATTACATCTTGGTGCTTCTTTAAATCTTACCCTCAAATGAGAGGGTTATGAAATGTAAGGTAGAAGTTCTCTAATATATACCAGACCCTACTCACTAGCAAATCATGTTTTAAAGGATATCAGCATGGCTTCCCTAGATCTTTGCAAGAGAAGATTTTTCTCTTTCATCTCCACATGGACCCAAAAACAGGACAAAATATTTCCTCTGCCTTTGGCTAACCCAAACCTGAATTTTTCATATTGAAAAATCCTAGCATGTGAGGAGATTCCCAAATAAAATCGCAGTCAATATGATCCATTGTCTTTTAGACATACATGAAAATCAGCCCGTCCTTTCTACTCTGTTAGTTCTAAATGTTTTACATTTTAAGTACTATAATGTCAGTTTTAGTTTAGATGAAGGCCCAGGAACAGAGAAAAAAATTAAACTGTAGCAAACACTATGATGCTGTTATTATAAAAACTCATAAAACACAAGTTCAAGCTTACTTTGAAAATTAGTGGGTTTTTTTTTTTCGAAAACGCTGACTCAAGTTCTATGTTGGGAGGATGCAGCAACACAATGCTTTGTCTCTGCCAAAATAGGTCACCAGTGCTGATTCCAGTGGACACTAACATTTCAGCTGGTGATTGCTGTGTGGTTTTCCTTTGTATGTGGCAATCATTCAGGCGAAAACTTCTGAGGTTTCCTACTGTGTTTTTAGGCTGAAATTTAATGTTTACTTTTATATATACTCCACCTTCATGCTCTATTATTGTTGAAGGTGGAAATCCCGCAGGTAGATGATTTCAGAACGTGTTGCTCTGATGAGAAAGCAAACTATGAATAAATAAAGTTTGACAAATGAAAAATGTGGGGGGGAAATTGACAATCAAAATAAAGTACATTATGAAAGCATGAATATTTTCTTCAAATCGCACAATGGAGAGTGGAACAAAAAAATAAAAGCTTAATTAAGCCATCTGAAGCAGATCTTAATACCTAACAACAGAAGTAGAAGTAGAAAGTGTTTATTTGGCGACAGCGAGGCCACTGGAACATAATTTGCAGGGTGCAGATACATACACATCAAAGTGCTTGGGTTATTATCGGTGCAACCATTTATATTTCTCTTATAAATTTAGACTTACCATCATTTTGTTATTTCCAAAGAGACAGAGTCTATCCCGATCATTAATTTTATCAACAATTACAACTCTCCATTCTGTGCCAAACCCTTGAGGTAATTGCTGGAGATATAACAATAAATAAAGCTCCTGTCTCCAGAAGTTTGCCATCCAGCCAGGAGACATACATGTAAATAAGTAATTTGAAGGAAGATTACTAATCCTTACAATATAATTGTCTCCTTATAGTTAAGCACATTCAATAAGCACTGAACTGTTGAACCCTATCTGACCATGGCCGCCAAGATTCTAGGGACCAGAACAGGAAAAACTAGATAAGCAGCACTGTTATGGGTTACTGCTTTGGCTGGAATTCTGTCTGTCTGGATCTGGAATGCATTTGATCTGAGGACCATTCAAGGCGCTATGGGAAAACAGGCCCTGCCTGTGTCTATTTTCCCCTACACTTTCAACATAAGAAAGGAGTATTTTGGGAATTCCCTGGCAGTCCAGTGGTTAGGTGCTTTCACTGCCGTGGCCTGGGTTCAATCCCTTGTCGGGGAACTAAGATCCTGCAAGACAGAGAGAATAAGCTCATATGACTATGGAAGACTATTTAAAACTCCTAACTTGAACAGGCAGAGTAATAGAGGACTGCCTTGTATAGATATAAAGATTACAAAAATAAATGAATTTTGATTCACTCTAATTTACTATCAGACTCTTGCATTATTCCTGTCAGTCCCAGGTAGAACTATATCCTGGTCAGAATCAACTGTTGAGCTTCCTGGCTGGGAGGAAGGTAGAAGATACCTAACTTCCTAATTAGGGTGGGACCAGGCCGTAGGATGGACACAGCCCACCAGAACCGTCCCCCAAGACTGAGCCTTGGTCACTCTGCCAACTATGCCCTTTGGAGATGTCGAAGCTCACCAGGGAACTCTACTTCCCACCACATGACACCAAGTTGTCACTGGGGATCCCATTTCTTTAGTTTGGATACATCTTAATCCCTCTCTTCCTTCCTCTGTGACTGTTTCTTAGCCCTTTGAGCAGGCAGGTCCAGACCCCTTACCTTTTCAATTTTCAGCTTCTAGATATGGTGCCAGGTATAACTGTACATGTCTGATGAGTCAATACGTAACCATGAAACATGAGGGCAATTCGTTTTCCAAAAGAATAGATACAATATCTAATAAGGGATTAATATCCAAAATATTCAAGGAAATCATACAACACAATAGCAATAAAACAACCCAATTTAAAAATGGTCAGGGACTTCCCTGGTGGCACAGTGGTTGGGAGTCCACCTGCCAATGCAGGGGACATGGGTTCGAGCCCTGGTCCAGGAGGATCCCTCATGTCACAAAGCAGCTAGGCCTGTGAGCCACAACTACTGAGCCTGTGCTCTAAAGCCTGCGAGCCACAACTGCTGAGCCCACATGCCACAACTACTGAAGCCTGCGCACCTAGAGCCTGTGCTCCGCAACAAGAGAAGCCACCGCAACAAGAAGCCAGTGCACCACAACGAAGAGTAGCCCCAGCTCGCCATAACTAGAGAATGCCCGCACGCAGCAGTGAAGACCCAACGCAGTCCAAAGAAAAAAATAAATTAAAAAAAATAAAAATATTAAAAATAAAAATGGTCAAAGAACATTTTTCCAAAGACAACACACAAATGGCTAACAGGTAGATGAAAAGATGCTCAACATCACTAATCATCAGGGAAATGCAAATCAAAACCACACTGAGATATCACCTCACAACTGTTAGGATGTTATTATCAAAAAGATAAGAGATAACAAATGCTGGAGTAGATGTGGAGAGAAACACTTGTGCACTGATTGTGGGAATGTAAACTGGTACAGCCACTATGGAAAACAGTATAGAGGTTCCTCAAGAACAGAATTACCATATGATCCAGCAATCTCACTCCTGGATATATCTCCAAAGGAAATGAAATAATTATCTCAAAGAGTTATCTGTACTCCCATGTTCATAGCAGGATTATTCACAATAGCCAAGGTATGGAAACAAGTGTCCATTGACAGAAGAATCGATAAAGAAGATGTGTTATATATAAATATACAATAGAATATACAGTTGTAAGTATACAATAAGGCTTTTTTCAGCCTTAAAAAAGAAGGAAATCCTCTCATTTGTGATAACATGGCTAAATCTGGACGACATTACGCCACGTGAAGTAAGCCAGACAAAGATAAATACTGCATGATATCACTTACATGAGGGGAAAAAAAGTCGAACTTGTAGAAACAGAGAGTAGAAAAGTGGTTGTCAGGGGCTCTGAGGTGTGGAAAATAAGGGAAGATTGGTAAAAAGGGTACAAGTTTTTTGTTATAAGATAAACAAGGTCTGAGGATCTAATGTATAAGATAGGAACTATATTTGATAACACTCTATGCGTAATTGAAATTTGCTAAGAGAGTAAAACTTAAGTGTTCTCTCCAAAAAAAAAAAAATAAGTAAATACGTGAGGTAATGGATATGTTAATTCACTCGAGGGGAGGGGTCCTTTCACAATGTATACACATACCAAATCACCACACTGTACACTCTGAATATCTTATAATTTTGTCAATTATACCTCAGTAAGACTAGGAGAAGGGAGAAAATAGGGAAGTAGAAAGACAAAAAATGGCTACAATAATAATTCACCCTAGTTATTCCTCAAACTCAGAGGTGGTACCTTAAAAAACAAAAAGTTGTAGATGTTTAGACATTGCCCCAGAATCAGCATCTCTAGGAGAAGAGAATTTGACACTTTTTCAAGCCCTCAGAAGTTTTTGTGGAAGAGCCAACCAATATCAAGGACTGAACTAAATGGTGCTTCTTAAATTTGCCTGGTCCAAAGAATCAGCTGGGTAGCTTGTTAAACCTTCTGAGTCCCATCTTTCTTCTGGAGACCCTTATTTATTTATTTATTTATTTATTTATTTATTTATTTATTTATTTATTTATTTATTTATTTATTTATTTTTGGCTGTGTTGGGTCTTCGTTTCTGTGCGAGGGCTTTCTCTAGTTGCGGCGAGTGGGGGCCACTCTTCATCGCAGTGCGCGGGCCTCTCACTGTCGCGGCCCCTCTTGTTGTGGAGCACAGGCTCCAGACGCGCAGGCTCAGTAGTTGTGGCTCACAGGCCTAGTTGCTCCGTGGCATGTGGGATCTTCCCAGACCAGGGCTCGAACCCGTGTCCCCTGCATTAGCAGGCAGATTCTCAACCACTGTGCCACCAGGGAAGCCCATGGAGACCCTTATTTAATAGGTCTGCGGTGGTAGCCCCAGAATCTGACAGCTTAAGAGAGCCCCCAAGTGTTTTTTAGATTGAGCAAGTTTGGGAAGCACTAAACTAGGCTGGATTTCCCAAACTTCTCTTGTGATAAGAAGCACCTGGGGCTCTAGCTGGAAAGAAAATTTCTTTGCCCCCAACCAGACCAACAGAATCAAAATTTCTAGCTCAGAGGTCTGGCAGCCTATTTATTTAATAAAGATCTCCACTTGATTCTTATTATCTGAGAAACGGTAATACAGGCTCATTGAGTCCCAGCTTTGGCTTGTCATTAATATTACCTGGGAACTCTGTGCGTGTATATGTGTGTGTGTCTGTCTGTCTGTCTGCACACGTCCAGAGATGAGCACGTGCATGAGTGCACATGTATGTACTAAAATACACAAACATGAAATTTACACATGTGTCACATTCGTGACATTTAATACATTCACAGTGTTGTGCAATCATCACTACTATCTAGCTCCAGAACATTTTCATCACTCATCTAGGGATTTTTAAAACATCCAGATGCCTAGGCTGTACCCAAATCAAATAAATGAGAATCCCCAGGGTGGGACCCAGGCATCAGTACTCTTTAAAGCATTCCAGCTGATTACAATGTGCAGTCAAGTTTGGAACCACTCAGGATTCCTATGCTCTGAAAGCATTTGTTAATTTGTCCCACCAGGTCTCTCATCCTGGTCCTCCGCATTCCAAGTACATCCTTACTTTGCTTTATTCATTCTCTTTTTTATTAATTTAATTAATTTGATTCTCATACCCCATCAAGACCCTTACATTCTTATGTCCTTCTCAGAAATGGTGACAAAATTTCCTAAGGCTTTCGTACCCCTCCTGGGGGCCTAGTCATGGGCCTGATCCCAAAGGTTCACGCTCAGTTGAATGAGTTTATTTAGAGTAACCTTACAAGGATATTTTTAGGAAGCAATGTTTAACTAATTTGGTAAACATAGATGGAGCACCAATTATGTGCCAGGCATTATGGTAGCCCAGGCGCTACTCGCATGATGGGAATCGAGGGAAAAAGCAGATACAGGACAAGATGGCCTACACCGTAACATTCCGTCACAGCAAGATGAAAATGGGAATACATAAAGAGAGGTATCTAAACCAGGATCCAAAGACTTTTTCTGTAAAGAGCCAAGAATAGGTTCCTTTGCCTTTTGGAGCCGTATACAACTGTCACACCTAATTAATTCTGCAATTGCCATTTTGTACAAGAGCAGCCATAGAAAATAATACATCTATGACTGGGCATGGCAGTGCTACAAATCAAGTGGTGGGCTTGATTTGATCTGAGGGCTGACATTCTCCATCTCCTGATCTAATACACACTGGAAAGGGAAGAGGGTGTTTCAGAAACATGGAACTGTTAAAAAATAAACTGAGACATGTTAAAAATTTTAATTATTTATTTGAGCAAAAATCTATTTGAATTGGTCAGCATCAAACCCGAAGCGGTTAGGAGTGCTCCACTCACAGGAGTTAGGGGCAAGACTTTTACAGAGAAGATGCAGAAGAGAAGCAAGGAAATAATTTGATTGCTATCGCTTAAGCAGTTGCCTTATTTAAGGGAAAACCTAACTGGCTGTTTGTGATTGTCCTTAGATGTTGATTGAGGCTTTTACAGACATAGGCTTTGGTTTGCTTTTGTCATCTGCTAAGACATTAGAACACTTAGTCTAATGACCTCCTTCTTTAATTAATTTAAAAATACCAGGACACCACAATGCGTTAAGTGGAGTTCCCTGTGCTCTACAGTATGTTCCCATCAGTTGTCTATTTTATACATAGTATCAATAATGTATATGTGTCAATCCCAATCTCCCAATTCCTCCCACCCCATCCCTTTCCCCCTTGGTATCCATACATTTGTTCTCTACCTCTGTGTCTCTGTTTCTGCAAGGGAGGGAATATATGTATATGTATGGCTGATTCATTTTGCTGTGCAGAAGCTAACACAACATTATAGTAAAGCAACTATACTCCGATAAAATTTTTTTTAAAAATTTAACAATATTGGAAGAAGAGTTGAAGCACTATTTGAAGCTTACTAGCAAAGATGGGGGGAGAAAGATTCCAGGCAGAGAGAAAATGTACTGCCAAATTTTCAGTTCAGTGTAGCTAACCCTGGGAAGTGGGGAGGGCTGAGACTGGAGAAGGCAGGGGAAGATTATTAGGGCTATGTGTAGATTGTATGTGGAAGCAATAAACAGGGTTTTAAACATTTGTGAATGGTCACCCTGACCAGGGGATGAGGATGGTTTAGGTGGGTCAAGGTAAGGCAAGCCTATTAGTTAAAAGGTTGCTGTGTTGTTGGGAAAATTGGATGTCCGCACACAAAAGAATAATGTTGGACCCTGACCTAAAACCATATATAAAAATTAAGTCAAAGTCGATCAAAAACATAAAAGTAAGAGGTAAAGCTATATAACTCTTAAGAGAAAACAGGAAAAGCTTCATGGCATTGGATTTGGCGATGATTCCTTGTATGTGACACTAAAAGCACAGACAACAAAAGAAAAAATAGATAATTGGGTGACATCAAAATTTTTAAATTCTGGGACTTCCCTGGCAGTCCAGTGGTTGGGACCCCACGCTTCCACTGCAGCGGGCTCGGGTTCGATCCCCGGTTGGGGAACTAAGATTTTGTATGCTGCGTGGCGCAGCCAGAAAAAATTTTTTATTCTATATGTAAAGGACACAATCAACAGAGTAAAAAGGCAACCTACACAAGCCTCAAGGAGATTTCAACTGGGGAAAACAGGTAACTTCCAAGATAAAAGCAGAGAGTGAGAGTGGTATGGGAGAAATGAAAGAGGACGATGTGGTGATGATGGCGATACAGGTTGTCAAGGTGATAATTGAGTTGTGTCTTAAATGATGAGATAGAGTCTGTTTTTCAAAGATATGGAGGAAGAGTATATCAGATGGAAGCAACGTCACGCACAAAGAAGCCAAGGCAGGGATGATCTCAGTTGGTTCTAGGAACAGGAAGAACAAAAACAAAAAGAAAGGCGAATGGGGCTGCAATCTTTTGGACTTGCTATGTTTGAAGATTTTGATTAGCCATCTCTATTAGAATTCGTTCTCAGAATATGTCAGGGAGGCAGTTGGAGACACTGTATTAAAAAATGCATAATGGGGGCAGAGGGATTCATAGGTGGAGCACAGAGAATTTTTAGGGCAGAGAAACTACTCTGTATGATACTATAATGGTAGATACATGTCATGTTTGTCCAAATTCATAGAACGTACAACACTGAGTGAACTCTAATGTAAACTGTGGATTTTAGGTGATTATGATGCGTCAGTGTAGGACCCTCAGCTGTAACAAACGCACCACTCTGGTGGGGGACATTGATGACAGGGAAGGCTGTGCATGGGGTGGGGGGCAGGAGAGATGTGGGCATCTCCGTATTTCCTCTCAGTTCAGCTGTGAACCTAAAACTGCTCTAAAATACAGTCTTTTTAAAAGCAGATTGGGAAAAAAAAAAAAACAACCTGTAGGTAAAAAGGGATTTAAGAGACAGAATTTTTTTAAGACAAAATTATAGCATCTAGGGACGCACACTTCAGTGACAACAAGCAAGAAAGTGATTATCTTTAAAGTCAGGATAATGGTTCCTTTGTTGGGGGCAGCAGGGGGTTGCGACTGAGATGGGGCACACAGAGGACTCCTGGGTGGCTGGCAAAGTTCTATTTCTTCACCTGGGTGGTGATTCCAAGTGTGCTTGCCTTATAATAATTCATCAGTAATCACCCAAGGAGTGATTGGGTAAGCCCCTATCTTTAGGGGCTTAGGATGATTGGGACAATAAAAGATCCTGTTTTTTGACAGAGAGCTGACAGCTGTGCAGGAAAGATGTGGGTACCACTTCGCATTGCATTTAACAGAAAATCAAGGACTCTGATACCTGGTATCCAAAATATCTATTTCAAGGCAAACAAGAAGACTAAAAAATATGGTCTGCTCAAGAAAGAAAAAGCAGTCCCAGGTTCAGCAGCTAGACAGGTGGCCTTAGGAAGAAGCATGTAAGATGTTCACATGTAAGATGTTCTAAGGATGCCTGAACTGCCTGCCCAACCTTGATGCCTGGAGAGTTATGGAACTTGATCACAGACCATCTCACGAGCAGGTAACAATAAGGGAAGGACCACAGAAAGGGAAGTGAAAGCCATCCAAATACTTGCTACATTTCAATTTTACCTTGAACCAGTGCTGAGCCAGGTAAATAACATGTTAGAAGGGCAGATTTGCTGTGGGAAATAAAAGATTAGGAAACCACTCATTATTTTAAAATTTTTGTCATCAAGTTGGACAATTATTTTATAGGTCTTTCTGTTATATACTATAATTTGAAAGGTTTAAACAATAAAATATATTCATTCTAATTTTTTAAGTGCATTAAAAGCATTCTCTCCTTTAATCCTCATGACAGCCCTCCTAGGTAGGTATTTTCCTGTTTAGATAATGATCCTGAGACATTAAGCTGCTTGACCACAGAAATGTATATACTTAGTGACAGAACCAAGATTCAAGTCCAAGTCTTCTGAATCTGAAATTCTTACTGACTTACACTGCCTCTCAAGATTCATAAGAGTAACAGAGAACATTTTAAAAGGAGGTCTTGAAGTGTGCTCCTTGAGAACCCCCAGGGACCATGAGTGGATTCTACTTTAGGGATTCTCATGCCTGAGGAGACCACTGCCACATATGGCGGCTCAGCCAATATCTGGTGATAAGACACTGACCTGTCCCTTCCACTCCCCTCCTTCTCTGCAGACACTTCACAAGGCAGTGGTTCCTGGATGGACACCATCAGACCAGCACCAGACTTCTCAAAGTCCTTAAATGAAGAGTCAGGTAGACGAACCTCTGATGCCGGTAAAGTATGACAGGAAACACGTGGGAATTCTAACTTGGTCTTTTTCTCTACTGCCTCTTCCCCAGGAGAGGGTCTCCCAGGAATACCTTCTCCTTTCCCAAACCTGCTTTACACTCTCTGAACCCCATATCAAATTCCTCAGCCCAGTGGCCCCAGTCAGAAAACTTGGTCCGTCCCCTCAGGGAAAGGAGTTTCAGGTCCTTGGTCTCTCTCTGCATTTTGCAAACATGAGCAATGGTTTGGATTCAACCAGATGTTCATTCAGGCTCTCCTCTGCTCAGTCAGTGAATACATCTATTGAGTACCTACTGTAGATTCAAGGCTCAGGATGCTGAGGGTCTTATTCTGTGTCAGCACTGGGCTGAGATTAGGGCTTGGGGCGGGGGGATGAGGGTGGGAGCTCCCAGTGCCATGAACAAGGGCAGCTGTAAGTACCGTATTCAGTCTTCCCACCAGAGAGAGTTATAGATGATCCCTCCCAGGCACCTAAGGGGACTAAGCACCCCTCACCATGACACGGTCAGCATGCTATCCATGCCTCGTGCAGAGGCAAGGATGATTCTCCTATTAACATGGCTTTGGCCTTTCCACCCCTTTTAAAAGAAATTTGTTTTTAAGTCTTGAATGTCTGTCTACTGAGCTCCAGACATAATCCTTGGTGTTGGGAATACAGTATAAATATAGGACGCTACTCCCTGCTCTTTCGCAGGGAGTTTAGCAAACAGAAGGCAAAAACTGTTGGCTTTGCCCTTTTGGAGCAACATAGACTCTGCTGTTATTGTATGAAGGAGATTTACCTCTTTCCTGCCCTGCCGAGCCTGGCTTGCATTAGTGGAGAAACCACCCAGCTGTAAACGCTCACAGTAAAGGGCAATGGCGCCAGCGCCCATTAAATGAATTTGATTCCAAGTCGCCCCTGATGGAAAAGGGGAGGGGGCTGCCACCTCTGTGAGGATCACAGAGGTTACATGGAAAACCACTTGGGCTGCTTAAAACTCTGCTTAAACTCCTCTCTGCACAGAGACAGAAGCCAAAGTCCTGAGCACAGGCTCCCAAACCCTCGTATTCCCACTGCCGTCCCACTCCCCTCACCCAGCCCTCAACTGTCAGCAGTTTCCGAATCAGAAAAGCACGCTTTCTCTCTCCCCTGTGCCTGGGACTTCGCTCTGCCTGGCCCACAACACACTTTGCCCACTGACCAGGTTTTCCGGACATTCTCCTTCTCCTCAAGGCTCAGCTCAGCCCCCAGCCGCCTGTGACGCTCTGCTGCCCCCTTAGCTGCCCACCGCCACGGAGTCAGAGACGTCACTCTCCCCTCGCAAAGCGCCCAGTCCGTGCCAGAGACCTGTGAGCAGCTGGGTCACGTCATCACCGTGCTCCTACTTGCCCCTCTTTCCCTCTGTCTGTCTCTGTCTCTCTCTGTCTGTCTCTGTCTCTCTCTGTCTCTGTCTCTGTCTCTCTCTCTGTCTCTGTCTCTGTCTCTCTCTGTCTCTGTCTCTCTCTGTCTCTCTCTGTCTCTGTCTCTCTCTGTCTCTGTCTCTCTCTCTGTCTCTGTCTCTGTCTCTGTCTCTCTCTGTCTCTGTCTCTCTCTGTCTCTGTCTCTGTCTCTCTCTGTCTCTGTCTCTCTCTCTGTCTCTGTCTCTCTCTGTCTCTGTCTCTCTCTGTCTCTCTCTCTGTCTCTGTCTCTCTGTCTCTGTCTCTCTCTGTCTCTGTCTCTCTCTGTCTCTGTCTCTGTCTCTCTCAGGGACTGTGTGCTGCTATTTCTGTGCCTCCAGAACCAGCGCCATGTCCATGCATGATTTTACTGGAGATAAGAAAATCAGAACCGGGAGGTGGGCTTTCTATCACAATCCCAACTTCACTACCACTCCTATCTGATGGGGTGTGTATATTGAGGTGTGTTGGTGTTTTGTAAAAAGGGCAAGGAAAAGAGGCAGATGTGAGAGGGAAGGTGGGCAAGGACAGTACTGTAAACTCTCCATTCTCCTATCATTCAAACCTGGACAGTATTCACTTTGTACGTCTATTCTGTTTCTCTCTCATTTCCCTATAGTCCATTTTCCACCCAGCAGCCAGGGGGATTGTTTTAAAACAAAAATCATATCATGTCACCCCTTTGCTTAAAATCCTGGAATGGCTTCCCATCAATCGTCTCACACAGAATAAAGCCAAAGTCCTTACAGCAGCCCGCGAGGTCTCCTATGACCTGCCCCCACCCGTGACCTCTCTGCTCTCAGCGCTTACTTCTCCCGCCTTTCATTCACTCCTACCCCACTGGCCTCTCAGCACCAGCTCGTCCCTCTGTGGGGAATCCTCTTCCCCAGATGCATCAGTTTTCTCAGAGTCATTTCCTCAATGAGATTGACCTTGACTGCCTCATTCAACACATTCAAGATTGACCTTGACGTTTCCATTCAACCACTTGCCTCTCCCCCACCTCCTTACCTTGCTCTGCTGTTTTATTTTTTCTTTTTTCCATAGCTTTCATCACCTTCTATCATACCAGATACTTTACTTACATGTTTATTGTTTACCCAGAGATTTTTGTCTATTTTGTGGTTATATAGATGTCTTTCCCCTACTTTCCCCTAGTCAGTTATATTGTTTCCTTTTTCACTACTATAATACTGTTAAGAACAACATCTTACTCCATAAATCTTCACATAGACCTTTGATTATTTCTAAGAATTCGAGTCACTTGATCAGATGCTACATACTTATAAGACTTTTGATACCTATTACAAAGTTGATTTCCTATCATACTTTTTGAGTGGTATGTACTTGTTGAGAAGGAATGTTACCCTGTGTTGGGGACAGTCTATAAACTTAATTATGTGCCCCAGCAATTCCACTCTAGGAGTCTACCCACAAGAAATGAAAACACATCCACACAAACACATGTATATGACTGTTCAGAGCAGCATTGTTCATCATAGCCCCAAACTGGAAATGACACAGATGTCTATCAGCCGACGAATGGATAAAAATGATGAGGTATTTTCATACCATGGAATACTACTCAGCAATAAAAAGGGCAGAACAAGTGGTACATGCTACAATATGAATGAACTTGTGCTAAGTGAAAGATGGAAACAACTACATTTGTATGCTTCTATTTATATGAAATGTTCAGAAAAAGCACATTGGTAGAGACAAAAAGTAGATCAGTCATTACCTGGGGCTGGGGTAGGAGCAGGGATTAACTGTAAACAGAAACCAGAAACTTTTGGGGATGATGGAAATGTTCTAAAACTGGATTTGTGGGGATGATTTTACAACTCTATTTACTAAAATAATAGAATACTTACAATGGGTGGATTTTATGGTACGTAAAACTACACCTTAATAAAGTCATTAAGGGAATTGGGAATAAATGTAATCAGAGGGAAAGATTAGGAAGAAAACTCATATACAATGCATGCTGTGATTTTAAAAGTTTGAGGAATAAAAAGTATAGCATAAGGCAGAAAGAAAGGAAGGGGGGCAGGGAGGAAAGAAAGAGAAGGAGAGAAAGAAAGAAAGAAGGAAGGAAAAAGGAGAGAGAAATGTCACATATGTATTTGAGGGCCCCTTTTGTGATGGCTCAAGACTATCAGAAGAGACCCCCATGGAAAATCCATGAGGTGAGTCGACTTGGCACAAATAATAATGAACTTATGGCCTCTGTACTGTCAGCACGTGTCTTTAAAGAAGGGACATGGGCCCATAGCATCCCACAGAAGCAAATAAAGCCACGGAGGTAAAAAAAAAAAAAAAAAAAACTAGGCCTGGTCTCTGAGCCAACTGTTATTCTTCATTTATTTCAAAGAAGATTTTATGGGTCTTAAATGTTTAAATAATCATTATTATAAAGCTCTCAAATGTAGCATCATGTTTTCAAAAGGAATAAAAAAGGGAGCCTTCCAGAGGGATGTGGCTCTGTTGGTGGCCTTTCCGAGCAGTACTGGGGTGGGGAGGGGACTACAGGAGGAGCTATAGAAAAAGTAGTCCCAGAGAGAGGCAGGCAGCAGCTCATACCTGAAGGCCTGGAATTCTTCGCTACATGCAAAATATGACTTTTCAGTACCATGCCTTTTTTTTTTTTTTTTTTTTTGGCCACGAGGCACGGCTTGCAGAATTTCAGTTCCCCGACCAGGGACTGAACCCGGGCCACGGCAGTGAAAGTACCAAATTCTAACCAGTAGGCCACCAGGGAACTCCCAAGTACCATGCATTTTAAGGCCATTCTTTTTTTAATTATATTCCTACAGTTTGGATTTATGTGACCTTCTGTAGCAATGAGTCAAATGTGCAGGCCAGATTTCAGTAAGTGATTAAGGTTACGCATCACCTTACCTGTTTACGCGTCACCAAACTGGTGCCTGCTGACGACAAGCACCGGCAGAGCTGGGAGGGCGCTCGTGAGGCAGACTCGGGCCACGGGCTGGACCAGGGCGCCGAGTGGCCTGACACACCCCAGCGGGAGACGCAGAATAGAAGGGAGGGCTGTCGTCTCCCGGGATGTCAGCAGATTCTTCACACCCTCGCGCTCCGAGACGTGGGGAGGGCAAAGGGACTGAGAAGAACCAATGTGACTTGTTCCCGGGGCAGCCACGGGGGTCAGTGGTGGGGACCACGAACGGGTGGTTTAGAGAGGACGGTCAGGGCAGTCCAGTGACTCTCGAACATGTTGCATCGGCTTATTATGTCTGAGTTCCCTTTGGCTGCATAACAAATTACCACAAACTTAGAGGCTTGAATCAATACCCGTTTCTTACCACACGGTTCTGTAGGCCAGAAGTCCAGCTTGGCCTGGCTGGGTTGTCTTACAAGGCTGAAATTAAGGTGTCGGCTGTGTTTCTTTCTGGAGGCTCTGGGGAAGAATCTGCTTCCGGTTGTTGGCCAGATTCAGTTCCTTCAGGCTCTAGAACTGAGACCATCATTTCCCTGCTGTCAGCCAGGGGCCACTCTCACCTCCTAGAGGCTGCCCACATTCCTTTGCCAAGAAAAACCTAGTCCTTTCTGAGGACAAGCCAACTGAGGATAATCTATCTTAATGCCAATTTATTGGGGACCTTAATTACATCTGCAAACTCCCTTTAGTGTTTGATTGAGTGCCCGGGAGAAGGTGTTTACACACCAGGACCTGGGAGGCTTGGGGGCCACTCTGGAATTCTACCTGCGACAAGTTACTTAGGAAAGCTTCTCCAGGGCAGCTAAGTGATCCTCAGGGCGGGTGGTACCAAGCCCTAATGGATGTTTTGGAAATTCATGGGCAAATATTTCGTTGTGGTAACGGGGATATGTTCCACCGGCATTTCGTATTCGGGGCCAGGTCGTAAGAAGACAGCCTCACACAGTGAGGAATTGTGCTGTATGTTACACAGCTTTCAAAGGTCCCTCGAGGCATTCGTGTCGATGAAAAATCTGTATATAATTGTCTGAAACTGTGTTTTGTTTGCATGCTGTTTGCACTGAAGTTTCCATAAATACAATAGTGGATAAGTCAGGGGAAGAATGTAATTACTTTGTTTGGGACTTTACCAAGATTTTCATCATTTGGGGAAAATTGCATGACCAATAACAAGGCTGCTCGTGGAATCTGAACTGTCAACACACCACCCCCTGCTCCATCTGCAGCTCTCCCTGTCTTCGTGATTCTAAGTACAAGCCTCACCTCAGTTCATGTCTTCTCGTGTGACGATACCTGAGCACTTACCCATTGAAACATATTTTCTTTAAATTGATTTCTTAAGATTGTGTGTGTAGGTAGGTTATATTAGCTATGAACTCTTTCAGGATTGTAAAGGGGGCATTTCAACATAGTGCTTATAATAAGGGGCCATGGATCTGAAGAGCTGAGGGCCAAAGGTCTACTGCATGCACCTCCTGAAGCTGGGATTGGCCAAGAGCGAGAATGGTGCAGCTTGTGGTATATAAACTCGTGGAGATGAGGCACTTCAATAAGCTTTGAGTCAATTTAATTATTTTATTTAAAAAAGAGGAAACTAAGGCCAGAAAAGGGAATTGGTTAATGTCACCCAACTACTTATATGTTAATCCTGGACCAGACCCAGTTTTCTTAATGGTAAAGGTCAAATCCATCCATATGAAATTACTTGAAAGGG
Organism: Balaenoptera acutorostrata; assembly: GCF_949987535.1. Lineage (NCBI taxonomy): Eukaryota > Metazoa > Chordata > Mammalia > Artiodactyla > Balaenopteridae > Balaenoptera > Balaenoptera acutorostrata. The sequence continues at coordinate 77,534,010 of NC_080068.1, forward strand.
AATTCCCTGGTGGTCCAGTGGTTAGGACTTGGCGCTTTTACTGTGGTGACCCAGGTTCAATCCCTGGTTGGGGAACTAAGATGCCACAAGCGGCCTGGTGCAGTCTAAAAAAAAAAAGGAAGAAACTACTTGAAAATAAAATTAACATTGTGTAACTGAAGTGTTGAGAAAAATATTATCCTAAAGATCTGTTATAACAATTTAATATTATACAATTAAGTCCACTATTTTCTAATGTTAAGATGTTGAAAGCCAGATTCTACTAATGTAGAGTTGATTATAGAATTGATTATATCAAATCAATTGTATTTGGGATAACAGCTAACTCAACATCAGCAGAGGAAGCATTTATTTAATGAACTTGTGATTTGAAATTATTCCTGCTTATTCCTATTTATTTTTCTGATAAAATAAATAGAACCTGGGCAAAATTTTGAATAGCCCAACAAGCAATTCACAAGGCTGATTTTAGCCAATCTACACTAAGACTGGTTAGTCCAGTCCAAAACAGTGGGCCAAAATGAAGGCCCAAACACTATCATACTTCTCCATCTTGCCCAGAAGGGCCAGTCACCAAAAGCTACTGGTTTTTCCTTCCCGGCTCAACTTTGTTCAAACCTACTTAGCTTTGAAGTTGTCATAAGTTTTCCTTTGCTGCCACCTACTGGATGTAGTGAGTATAGTTAAATAAAGCTTTTGTCTTCCTACGTATTGCATTTTAATGTGAAATAGGGAGTTCAGGTATTGGCCACTCAATTTGGACTCAAACGTCCAAACACTGGATATTTAAAGTTGTCTCCTCTAATGACTAGAGCAACTTTAATGTCAAGCAAAGCAAATAAACCTATGAATCTCCATTTTCAAAGCCCCTCTTCTGTCCTTATAAAGTTATACTTTAAAGTTCAATCATATGATTCCCTTCTTAAAAAACAGTGGCCTACAAGAGGGTAAATACACTTGTATTACTCATGTCTTGATGTCAAACAGAATGTACCCCACTCACTGCAAAGAATGAGGCACTGACGGACTGGGAGCCATGAATTAGGATAATAACTTTTAGGAAAAGTTGCTTTGGAAATGGGCCCTTATCCCAGGAAATGGGGGACACTTGGTAGCTTGGAATTTCAGTTGGATAAAAAAGAGAGATGGATGCAAAGACGATAGGTGGTGATGAAAATTAAAACCATAGCACTTGCTATATTCTAGCACACCCCAAAGCACTTCACAAGGATTCTCATGTGCTTTCACAACAACCCTACGAGGCAGATACTGAACCACTTTACAGATGAGGAAATCGGGGCTTAGGAGGGGTTAAGTTGGCCAAGGCACCCATCTGGTAAGGGGCAGAGATGATGACACAACCCTCAGGTCTCAACCACAAGCTGTGCTGCGTGGAGTGGCCCCAGGAGACCACAAACAAACAGTGGAATTGTCAAGAGCCAGAGCCAAAGCAGCACCTTGGATCAACATAACTGGTTTTAGTTCAATAAATCACAGCCAAGAGGAGCTAGGGAGACAGGACAACTACATATCATGTGGTATCCTAGGTGGGATTCCAGAACAGAAAAAGGACATTAGGTGAAAACTAGAGAAATAAAGTCTGGACTTAATAACGTATCATTGTTAGTTCATTCATTGTGACAAATGTACTACTATACTAAGGTAAGATTAAAACAATAAAAAGCCTGTTTTTTAGAGAATGATTAACACTGTGGAAAGCATCTGATTCCTAAGAGTGAAGAGATGCATTACTACAAAATTTGATTTTGAATCAGGTTAAGGATATTAACATGACCAGGGAAAGGAAACCGTCAAGTGACTTAAATTGTCCAAATCCAGATATTTTGTACTAGGAGGGAACATTATCCATACTATTTTATCTGCTGAGACTTCTCTACTTCTCTTTCTCTTTTGTTCATAAATATTCACACACACACACACACACTCAACTCCTATAACAGTTTATGTTACATTAATAAAAATGCTTAAGGCATGGTCACGATGTGCTGAGCTCTACGTGCCTTATCTTAGGTCCATCCTCCTAACCCTGGGAGAGGTCCTGTAATTTCCATTCTACAGGATTATACCAGACAACCCAACCACACAGGCAATCCACAGCGCCCCACTCCTCGCTGATACACCAAGCCAGGTCAAGAATGAAAAGGATGAACAACTTAACACTATAATACAAATGAATTAATAAGATCACATCATTCAAGGGACACAGAAAGTAACTCCCAAATGTCAAGTCATTACTGAACATGTCAGGATGTGCAGGAAACTGAACAGGTTCCAAGTAAGTTGAGGTTTAGGAGAACATAAAGATAATCATTTAAAGTTCTAAAGTAGCCTTGTAACAAAGCCCATAGAAGACAGAAGACTAAGTTGCACGGACTTCAGTTATAAACTGAAGAAACTTGGGAGGTAGGCTAAATTAACCAGCAGCAGCTCAGACAGAATTCATTCCGTAATTCATTCATTACAGTCCTAGAGAAAAACTTAAGCATTTTTACTATAAAAGTAATATAACAATTTTAGAAAGCTTGGAAAATGAGGATATAAAGTTAAAATCACTCATAATCTCAACATCCAGAGGCAGGAGCAGACCCACGTTTTTTAAGGATTTGTAAGTTTCACAAGGACACAAAAGCCAGGATGCTGGAAGGAGCCATTAAAGTGTGAGGCCCTAAAGCTTAAACTTCATTCACCTTAAGGTAGGTCCACCTCTGCCCAGCAATGATCATTAATATCGTGGGCTCCTAGAGCCAGTCTGCTTGGGTTTGAATGTCAGCAACATCCCTCACTAGCTGAATAAGATTGGGCAAGTTGCTTAAGCTTTGCTGTGACTAAGTTTAACTTAGAATATAGTAAACATCTAGCTATTTTGGTCCTGTCTTTTCTAAACACATATGCACACACATTTTACAAAACTATCTCACTAGTTTCACGCATAAACATTTTTTCATGATCATGGGTCTTTCAGACAGACCATATTATACTGAATAGATGTGTAACCTAAATATTCCTCAATTGGACATTCTGGGTATTAGTTAAAAAGGGGGGATACCTAGCATCAGGTGGCTTTATCTATTGAAAGCACAACAAGTCACCTTCATTACATTCTCTAACACCATATACAAAAATAAACTCAAAATGGATTAAAGACCTCAATGCAAGACTGGATACTATAAAAACTCCTGGAGGAAAACACAGGCATAAATCGCAGCACTCTTCGACATAAATTGCAGCACTTTTTTTCATCCGTCTCCTAAAGCAAAGGAAATAAAAGCAAAAATAAACACAAAAATAAACAAATGGAACCTAATTAAACTTAAAAGCTTTAGCACAGCAAAGAAAACCATCCACAAAACAAAAAGACAACCTACTGAATGGGAGAAAATATTTGCAAATGATATGACCGATAAGGGATTAATATCCAACATATATAAACAGCTCATATAACTCGACATCAAAAAACAAAAAACCCGATTAAGCAGCAGGCAGAAGAAATGAATAGACATTTTTCCAAAGAGGAAATGCAGATGGCCAACAGGCACATGAAATGATGCTCAACATCGCTAATCAACAGGGAAATGCAAACCAAAACCACAATGAGATATCACCTCACACCTGTCAAAACGGCTATCACCAAAAAGAACACAAATAACAAAAGTTGGCAAGGATGTAGAGAAAAGGGAACCTTCGTACACCGCTGGTGGGAACGTAAATTGGTGTAGCCACTATGGAAAACAACATGGAGGTTTCTCAAAAAACTAAAATTAGAACTACCATATGACCCAAAAATTCCACTCCTGGGTATATATACGGGAAAAAACAAAAACAAAAAACACTAATTCAAAAAGATATATGCACCCCAATGTTGATAGCAGCATTATTTACAATTGCCTAAGTATGGAAGCAACCTAGGTGTCCAGCAGATGAAAGGATAAAGAAGATGTTGTATATATATATATTTATACAATGGAATATTACTCAGCCATTAAAAAATGAAATTCTGCCGTTTGCAACAACATGGATGAACCTAGGGTGTATTATGCTGAGTGAAATAAGTCAGACAGAGAAAGACAAATACTGTATGATATCACTTATATGCGGAATCTAAAAAAGTACAACAAACTAGTGACTATAACAAAAAAGCAGCAGACTCACAGATATAGAGAACAAACTAGTGGTTACCACTGGGGAGAGGGAAGTGGGGGACAATATAGGCGTAGGGGCTTAAGTGGTACAAACTATTAGGTATAAAATAAGCTACAAGGCTATGTTGTAGGGCCTTCCCTGGTGGCACAGTGGTTAAGAATCCGCCTGCCAATGCAGGGGACACGGGTTCAAGCCCTGGTCCGGGAAGATCCCACATGCCGTGGAGCAACTAAGCCCATGCACCACAACTACTGAGCCTGTGCTCTAGAGCCTGCGAGCCACAACTACTGAGCCCACGTGCCACAACTACTGAAGCCCGCGCACCTAGAGCCCATGCTCTGTAACAAGAGAAGCCACTGCAGTGAGAAGCCCACGCACTGCAACAAAGAGTAGCCCCCACTCGCCACAACTAGAGAAAGCCCACACACAGCAACGAAGACCCAACACAGCCAAAAATAAATAAAGGATTATGTTGTACAACAAGGGGAATGTAGGCAATATTTTATAATAACTATAAATGGAATATAACCTTTAAAAATTATGAATCACTATATTGTACACCTGTACTTACATAATATTGTACAGCAAACTATACTTCAATTAAAAAAACCAAAATTACTTTCATTGCTAAAGATTAGTAACATCCTAAAGAATAAGCCAACTGGACATGATCTTTGATAAATCCAAGACGTCAATTAATAGGGTTTATTGGAGAAACAAGAACCTCTTGAGTTGCACAACTCCAGGGGGTACTGCCCTTACATAGAATACAAAGTTGATGTTACCCCATGTGGTTACACATGGCTGAGGTCTCAGGGAGAGCAGTAGGGAAGATGCTGGTACTAGAGGGAAACTTCTAGAAGCCAGGCCCTTCCCAGACATCTTCACCCTGTGTTGTCCATTTTAACGTGAAACAATGAAGACGTGGGAGAGGGTAATTTCTTTGCCCAAAGTTACCAAGAGGCAGAGTGGAGGTCAAAGACATTTGATAAGCCCTGAAGTCTATTATATTGACTCCCAACCGAGGGACAGCTACCTGTAGGTGGTCAGTCCATGGCAGGTAGAATTTGGGCATGTAAACTAACCTGTGTTTCCTCAGTAAAACTGACATTTCTCTGCACCTCCAGGGTTGCAATCACCCACATACAACAGCCATTACATGACCCTCCATGGTGTGACATGCTAAGGTGTGTTAGAGTTTGTGAGCATTTTAATAATGCTTCTCATGCATAAAGTCTTACAGCTACATTTAGTGGTATAATTGTACTCTTGAGACCAAAAGCAGTATTTTCACCAACTCTTATTAGCAGGAAGGAGGCTTGTTCTGTTTCTTTTCCCCTAAGTCAATCTCCAAGGTGATTGCATGAAAGCCACACACCAAATTAGAACTGAAAATGCATCCCTCTGGCTTCAACTCCAAGCAATTAGAATCACCTGAGTCACCATGTATTTAGTTTTCTACATTAGAAGGAATAGTAGTGATCACTTTCCCCCTAGGAACCAAAATATCCTTCACTTAGAAGTTGGAATCAGAAGTGTTATCACCATAGAATAATCAGAGTTGAAAACTTTAAGGCAGCTGAAACCCAAGCTTCCTGGGCCCCTGGCAACAGACAGGATAAAGCTCTTCTGTGAGGATCACACTAAGAGCAGGAGGTCTGGGGGTTTCTTCCCCCCAGTGCTTTATCCCTGTAACTAGAGAGTAACTGTTATATTCAAGCATCAATTGTTGAGAACAAATGTCATTTAACATTTAATGCAAGCCTATAAGTTACATACTAGTGTATCCTAATCTATGAAATAGTTAAGGTTTAACAACTGGCAAAGACATTGATTTTTTTTTTGAGGTTGATCAGAAACTTTTATTTGGTCCTTATCATTTATTAAGCAACCTACAAAATCATTTTCTATTTCTCTACCGCAAGCAGCAGCAGCTGCACCCAGGCCAGAAATGGAAGACACAAGTAGTGGAAGCCCTTACAGAGAAACGTTAACGGGTGAGATCTCTGCCTATCCAGGCTTAGGTGAAGGTAGAACAGGAAAAGTGTGTAAGTTCAGTATTCCAAAGACTCTTTTTCAAAGCTGAGGCCTGCAGAGGGCCTAGCTGAAGGAGGCAGGTACAGGCTCACAAAACTGCCCAGCTCAGCAATCAATCCAAAGTACCCTCCAGAAAAGCAAATAGAAGCTGTGGATACAGCTTCTATTGCATTATCCAAATCTCTCTGAAGGGTTTTCCACTTCCCTTGTTGAGCACAACAGCAGGCATCTTTTGCTATGGTTTCCACAAACAGTTCCACGGCTCGTGCCAGAATGAAGCTGGCTTCCTGTCCCGGGAGCGTCACGTCGGGGTCCTTCACCAAGGCCTTCACTCGCACCAGAGGCAGCCTCGAGAGAGACGAGAGAGACGAGCCCCGGGCGCACTCATCGGGGCTTGGTGCTGTGGAGCTGCTGCATCCCCGCCGGTGCCCTCCTCCTCCCGGGAGCCCCGTTTCCAGCCACCCTCCGGGCCCCCACTGACGCTGATTTTTAAAAAACTAATTTCTGGAAAGTAAACTATCGCCAAAAAAAAAACAGCAAAACCCACATTGATTGGGGTATGTCAAAGGGACCCAAGAGCCAACTGAAATAGCTCTCAATGGCCAAAGCTAGAACAATTTGAACAAAATGTAGTACTGGATTATAACCCAGAGTATGAAATAGCCATGAGTTCATACTGATATAAATGAATAACTAGGGGATGAGAGACGAATCTCCCTTGCAAAAGATTTCCAAATAATTTATATAGATACTCCACCTTCAAGAAGGTAGAGCTTAATTCAACCTCCTACTCCTATAGGGTCAGCTGTGCATAGACTTCTTTCCAGTATATAATAGAGAGGTGTAGGGTGGGGAAAGTAGCTTTACTCGGAGAAACCTGACAAACGCCATCCAGCCAGGTGATCAAGGTTGACATTAACCATAAGGAATGTTGATGCTATGTACCCTGATATGACGTGATGAGACCAGCACTTTACCTGTCGTCCTCCTCCCCCAAAACTCGTTAACACTAGTCTAATTATGAGAAAACATTAGGCAAATCCCGAGAGGGGCATCTTACAAAATACTTGGATCAGTACTCCTTGAAACTGTCAAAATCAAAAGAAAAGCCTGGGGCTTCCCTGGTGGCGCAGTGGTTGAGAATCTGCCTGCCAGTGCAGGGGACACGGGTTCAAGCCCTGGTCTGGGAAGATCCCACATGCCACGGAGCAACTAGGCCCGTGAGCCACAACTACTGAGCCTGCGCATCTGGAGCCCGTGCTCCACAACAAGAGAGGCCGTAACAGTGAGGCCCGCGCACCACGATGAAGAGTGGCCCCCGCTTGCCACAACTAGAGAAAGCCCTCGCATAGAAACGAAGACCCAACACAGCCAAAAAAAAAAAGAGTAAATAAATAAATAAATGTCAGGAGCTCTAAATAAAAAAAAAGCCTGAGAAACTGTCACAGCCAGGAAGAGCCTAAAGAGTATTCTGGATGGGATCCTGCAAAAGAAAAAAGACATTAAGTAATAACCAAGGTAATCTGAATAAGGTATGGACTTTAGTCAATAGAATTATCAATAATGGTTCATCAACTGTTACAAATGTATCATACTAATGTAAGATGTAATGGGGGAAACGAATGAAAGGTATATGGGAACTCTAATATCTTCTCAATTTTTCTGTAAATCTAAAATCATTCTTATAGCATAAGGAATATGGTCACTAATACTGCGATAACTTTGTTAAGGGCACAGATGGTTACTAGCCTTATCGTGGTGATCATTTTATGATGTACTTAAATGTCGAATCACTATGTTGTACATCTGAAACTAATATATTTATTATCAACTATATTTCAATAAAAATTGTTCCAAAAAATAAAGTATTTAATTTTTTTTAAGTCTACAGGTACACACAGTAACATAAATGTATAGAAAAAAGTGTAGAAACACACTAAACCGATACTATTTTTATGGTAATTTTCTTACCTGTACTGTATAAGTTCTTATATGGAAGATATATATGTAAGCACTATGATAATTTGGGATACACTGGGGGGAAGGAAAAATGAAAACCAGTTTAGGCTCATCTCTTATCAGCAGAAAAATTTTATTCCTTTTAAGGACAAACCACATCCAAGGCCTTAGCTTACAGACACAAACCAAAGTAGCCATTAAAGCATTAGATATTGAGGTATAAGACATACAATGAGGGGAACGCTTTGCCATCAGAGGGTGACACCAAACTTGCTCGATGGAGCTCTGCTTGTGCGTGGGTAAAGTTGCGGGTAAGTGCGCATCTGCGGAACCGAAGGAGAACAGCTGTGCTCTACAAGTACTGAAGCACTTAGACCACATAGGTAGGGATATACTTTCACGATGAAGGGAAGGAGGGAGAAAGCAAAGTGCCCCCGCCATGAGGCATTAGGCTGCCTTGCAGAGGGCCACGGCGGAGAAGCGGACCTCCCCTTGCTCACGCTCGGTGAATTCTCTGCAGACCTTGGCGGCGTCCTGAGAAGGAGGAATGTCACGAATTAAGGTCGAAACAGCACCAGCTCAAAATGAAAGCTTCAAGGGGAAAGTATTAGTAAGGTCTATTAATGCCCAAAGTTCACCCTGACCAACTTTAAACCTCCCAATAAACTTGAAAACCAGGGCTTAAGGCAAGAGGAAAAAAAATCAGGTGATGGGCAAGAGAAGGACCCACGTCACAAATCCAGCTCCAGCAGCTTTGATTCCTTTATTCTTTCTACCAAACACTCTGTGCTTCTGCCACCTTGTGCCCGGTTTTGACAAGAAAACTATACTCTTGGTGCTCTTTCCCTCAAATCCAAAGATAGAAAATTGATTTCTCTTCCATAAGGAAAAAGTTCTAACTCAGAAATTCCCGGAGTAAAGACAGACTTACTTCAAGTAAACATTTTACAAAACAGGCTTAAAGTTTAAATACTTGGTATTCCAAGTACAGATAAGTGATGGATTCCTACATATTTAGGGGATGACATGTGTTACTAATTCTAACACCTAGATTACAAAGATTGGGAAGAGAAAACTGACCCCAATGTTACTTGAGAAATTCTGGGGTTTAAATGCCTTGGGATCAGAATATCAATCACTGTTCAATTTGTTAAAAGTCCAGTGGAAAGAAAGCCCCACCAACAATGTTAAACACGAGACCTTCAAGAGGACAGTGGATGTGCTATGACAGAGAACAGTCATGGAACATCAGCTCCCAAGGCCTAAAAATCACCAACCTGATAATGAGTTCTGGCCCTGAAAAAGCATCAACCCCACCCCGGTTTTGTTTCTGCTTTGGAACCACTTAGAAAAACTGAAGAGGATCTAGAGTAACGTCTACATTTTATTCTATCAGAATTTTTAATATATTGATATCCCAGACCTGCCTTCCCCAAAGCCACTTTCCTTTAGGACCCATGCTGTTGATTAATGCGCCTGTAAAGACAACAGCCATCTCCTACACAGACGATAAGCAGTGACCTAATTCACTCAAGTTTAGGATACTTGGGTTAAGTTTATGTATTTTCTCACCAATTTAACAAGTTAATTCGGGGTATAGTTTAGATAACCTAAAACATCTCTAACCATATAGAACCAGCCTTACTTAGGATAATTTCCACTAATTAAGATGTTATTTTCTAGTCAATTAATTTAAAATGAGGTTTTTTTTTTAAACAAAAAAAGTTTTACCTTCCCCAAACCTCATAAATTCTACTCACATAACAGTTTTAAGTATCCTATGCAGAGCACATTTTATGGTACAGGCATACCTCATTTTATTGCACTTCACTTTATTGTGCTTTGCAGATACTGCATTTTTTTTTTTTTTTTTTTTTTTTTTGGCAAATTGAAGGTTTGTGGCAATCCTGCATGGAGCAAGTCTATCAGCATCACTTTTCCAGCAGCATTGGCTCACTTCATGTCTCTGTGTCACATTTTGGTAATTCTCATAATATTATTATATTTGTTATGGTGATCTGTGATCAGTGATCTTTGATGTTACTATTGCAAAAAGACTGACTCACTGAACACTCAGATGATGGTTAGCATTGTTTTAACAATATTTTAAATTAAGGTATGTACATTCGTTTTTTAGACATAATGCTATTTATTGCACACTTAACAGACTACAGTATAGTGTAAACATAACTTTTATATGCAGTAGGAAGCAAAAAAACTCAAAACTTCTCTTTATTGTGATATTTGCTTTACTGCAGTGGTCTGGAACTGAACCCACAATGTGAGGTGTGCCTGTATTAGGATAGTGTTAGATAGGAGTTGGTATGTACCTAGGAAGCTTTACTAGATGGACCAGAATCTTTCCTCCAAATAGGTCATAACCAAAAATTCTGCCCCTGTTCTTATTCTCTCCCATAAGTGAATCCTGACTCTCATGCAAATCCCCATTCTGTTTCTGTAGGTCTAGTTCTCATTCCATATCACTATTCTCATTTATCCCTGGTACATCCAAGAATTAGCTCTGACTGATCTCAGGTGTATATGACAGCAGGCTAGAGAAAGTGACTGTCCCTCCTAGGACTGCATAATTTGGTCCACTAGTACCTTGAGGTCATCAGGTCTATGATGTTCCAAAGACAGGTCTACTATAAAGGTAGTATTGTACAGTGGCTAAGAGCACAGACGCTAGAGACAGACTGTCTAGATTTGAACCATGATTCTGTAGTTTGCCATTGACCTTGGGCATCACTTACCTCCGCACCTCCGTTTCCTCATCTGTAAAATGTGAGTAATAGTAACTACCTCAGAGCATCATAAAAGAGGTAACTAACTTAGAACAGCATCTAGCATGCAGTCAGCAAACTGCAGCCTGTGGGCCAAATCCAGCCTGCTGCCTGTTTTTGTTAATAAAGTTTTAATGGAACACAGCCATACGCATTCATTTAGACACTGCCTGTGCGGCTGCTTTGGAGCTGTCACAGCAGAAATGAATACCTGCAACAGAGCCCATATGCTACACAAAGCCTAAAATATTTCCTGGCTCTTCACAGAAAAAGTTTGCCAACCCCCGGTCTACACACAAGCAGCACGCAAAAAAGTTTAGCTGTTATTACGACAAATGAAGTAATTATACCTTAACATCATTTTTAATTTTATCACAATTAAGCCATTTTCCTTTCTAACAGCAAATTGATTAAACTCTAGAGATTCATTTTTAGAGGAAAGAGGACTAGTCGACCAACTCGTGTTCAGAATTAAGAGATTTCCACCGTCACTTTTACGAGGACGGTTACACAGTGACCCTGGATCTTAAAGTTCTGGTCAGGCATGTTTTGAATTTGCTTCCTTTGACCTGTTAACAGTGGACCGACCGTGTGGGAAGAAAACAATCACAGAGGTAACTGCCTAACCAGAATCCATAGTATGCTACCTATAAGACTGACCCAAATCCAGCAGTCAGAGAGGGATTAGGAAAGGCTTGGGTTGCTGTTCCATGAGTCTGAGTCATTGGCTATGACATAATCTGACAAGAGGACAAGAGTCACCTTAATCCCACAAGGAAATAAACAATGGCTTTCAGGCTAAATCTAACTGTGGGCTAAAGACAGCACGCGATACAGATTAGGCAGGGCTGCTCTAAAGGATCCTGTTTAAAACTATTTGCTATAAAATAAAGCGGACAGAATTACTGAGATGATCTTTAAGCCCTAAAGACTGCTCTTATCCCAGATGATTGATGGTGCCTGTACCGAAAAAGGTTTGCACTTTAGAATAGACAAACTGGCTAAAGAAATATGGGCCCTAGTGGAAATGGATTCCAAAGACTACCTGCAGCAGTGAGTCCTCTGAACTGATGCCATGGTTCACCGGAAAAGGCATCCGTCCATCTGTAACGAAAAAGCCAGGCATGTCACTTTTCTCTGCACGTTTTCTGTCTACTGTGCTTGTCCAGCTTAAAGGCAAGTTTTAGATTCTTCCAAATACCACTGCCACTCCCACAAAGGTTAGGCTGGTTGGGAAGCAATAGGCTGGAAATGAGGTTCAAGTGTTTCTAGATATCCATCCCAGGCAATTCTAACCTAAAGCACCAAGACCACACAAGGCCAAACTAGCTACCCTACTAGGAGGGCTTGTGCCCATCTCTTGGGAAGGACCACAAAGCAAAAGTCAGAAGCAGTCTATGAGGTACAGGGAAGGTGGAGGGAAGAAAAAGGATCCTTGAGATTTCATTTGCCCCTCAAGGACTGCTGATCAGCCCCAAGTTTTCTTTGCCCTTGCTTGCCATAGGCAGTATCTTGGCTTGAGATGACACAGCTGCAAGTCTTTCTCTAATAATACAAAGGAGATGACTCTTCTTAATACAGAGGTGGACATGTCTGAATTCTTTTTACACAAACCAGGTTGTGTTTAGGCATTTACCTCCTTCCAAAAGTATTCCTTGTCTGGAAAGGATGGCGGTGGAGACCTTATACTGGTGATACTATACTGGAAGGTGGAAAGAGAAAATCTGAACGTGTATACTTTGCACTGGCTGATCAGTTCTCTTTACTGGTTTGTGACTAAAGCCATTCATCCCGCAGGCCAGGTTCCTGAGGGAGGTGCTCTGGGTATGATAAAGGGTTAAGTGCCCCCATGAGAATACCTCGGTGTTCTGGCTTCACAAACGGATATACTAAGCGCCACCATAAAGTCACACACCAGTACTGTAAGAGGAATTATGTCTGAGAGAATGCATGCATCTGTATTAGATTCCAAAACTGGAGTGAAACGTACCAAGTTCATAGAGGTGGCCATCCACGTTGTTAAACAGAATAAAATGAAAGTTCACTTTGTCATCTACCTGCAGAGTCAAGATATTTTTTCAAAAATGAGTATTTTTTACTGTATTATAAACTGCATTTAAAAATAAAGCTGAAAGAAAAAAATTAAGATATAAATGACATAATATGGTGTAAGTTTAAGGTATATAACCTGTTGATTTGATACACATATTTTGCGATATGATTATTTTACAAGCAGAACTTAATTTGTTAAAAATAAATTCTCTAAGTAGAATATGCTTGAACCAACCTGCCTACATATTATTTTAAATGATTATAGCTAATATTTATTTCTTATATACTAGGTACTATTCTAAGACCATTGAAGTAGATATACTGTAACTCTCAGAACTCTCAAGACTTGCTTTTTACTGAGGAGGAAATCAAGGCTTAGGGAGGATAAGTACTTCACCCAAGGTCAAGACTAAAAGGTGACAGTCAACTGCAGTTATACAGACACTATTACTGACTTAAATCTTATCAACAGTTGACTTGAAGGCTGTGTTCAGATTAATGGTACATTCAAGTCATCTAGAAACTTTTAGTCCTTGTTGGTCCAGCTTGCTCTCCAATAGACTGTGAGAAGAGTATGTGAAATGTTCAGTTATTAAGAGGGGTGCTACTCACTCTATTAGACCCATTTGGATCTATATAAAACACTACCAGTCTGAATTTACTCAAGATTGTGTCAACTGCCAATTAGATATTTTGAAGAGCCATTTTTATGAACAGGTCTGGTCAAGGCATTATTCTGGTAGAATTTTCTGGCATTCATCAGCCTTGGGTGGAAACATGTGCTGTGTTCCAGTAAGAGGTTCTTGCACATATTTCTGGGGAAACATGGGTGACACCGGGACAGCCTGGCTCTAACTTGTATTTACCCGACATTGGCCTTCCTGTGCCACGGCATCATGGGCTGCCTGGATGGCCTGCAGAAAACAGAGAAGAGTTAGCACAAAAACCTCCGGAGTTATTGAAAATCGGTGCTCTAGAAGTTCTCTTCCTACCTCATTCTTTTCAAAGCATTTTGCTCTGTCTTCAGGGGACAACTTCTCTGTTTCAGAAAGAAACTGTTTCAGAACTGACCCATCCTCTTTAAAAAAAAAAGAAAAAAGAAAGAAAAAAAAGCATATGTTAGTACCGGTATAATGTAAATGGTTGCACATTTATTGCTGACTTAAGCCACTGCATAGTCTGTCACGTTTGGCAACCTGACTTTTTACCATGGCCTCTGAAGATATGGATGAGCGGTGCCTCTTCCCCAGCCTCTTTTTCCAACCACTCCCCTCTCACTGCATTCAAGCCAGAGAACTCTCAGCTCCTCCAGCATGCCAAGCTCTTCCTCACACCCTCCCTGTCCCCCGACCCCTCCACCTTCCCCCTCACCTCTCAGATCTCTTACCACCTCTGTTACAGCACTGATCCACTTGTAACATGTATTTGTGAGACGTTCAGTGCCATAAAGGCAGGAACTGTCTTGTCTATTGCTCTCATCTACAGCACTTAGCAATGCACAATTAATGTTTATTGCATACATGATGTAACAATAACATTCTAATCTATCAACATCAACAGTTCTCAAACCAAGACTTTTATTTCAGGGTAGAAAATGCAATCTGAGTAATATGGTTATCCAGAGAGACGTCAACCTACAGATCTTAAATAGAAATACAAAGACCCTAACAGTCTGGCCTAGAGACAGCTAACTAGCTGATGGTTGGCATAAGCATTTTGTCATTGCTCAGTGTGGATGAGTCTAGGACTCAAGAGCAACTTGCATTTCAAAAGACCTCAGTTTGAACTTTCAGCTCTAAACTTAAACAAATTTGTTAAATGGGGACCATTTAAAATTTGGAAGTTGTAGGAATCCTCTCAACTTTATGAGGAGGGCTGTGACTCAGATTAAGCCGATGGCCCCGTCATGACCATGTTTATGGAGGAGTTACAGTATCTGTGACCTCAGGAACACAGTATTCTAAAAGAAATGATACTTACTGCAGAAGAAATAAAAAGGATCAAACTACGACTTTTTAATGACTCACTCAAGTCAATATTTGAAAAAGCAACTTCTAGAAGATCTGGACCTTTGTGGCCAGACAAGCACTTTTTTTTTTTTTTTTTTTAATTTCAGAAGTATACCAGGAGTAGAATCTTGGCCACAATTCCCTTGTTTAAATTAAAAAAAAAAAAAAAAAAGTATTTGACCTGCTACAAGCAACAGCATGGACTGTTAGTTGAACTCATTCAATTCTCAGCCATCCCCATCCATTGTCTAAATCAGGAGTTGGCAGACTACTGCCACCTAATAAAGTTTTATTGAAACACAGCCACATCCACTGCTCTACATCTTGTCTATGGCTGCTCTTTCACTACAAGGGCAGAGATTATATGGCCCTCAAAGCCTAAAAGATTTACTCTCTGGCCTTTTAAGAAAGTTTGCTGACCCTTGGCCAAAATCATACACAATGCCATGTATTTTAACATATTTCAATGCTGTTACTTGCGCTTCTGACAGCTTAAGGGCTGAGACTCATCTCTTCTCTATCCTCCATGGCATCCACTGGAGGCGAGCTAAAATTCCTGACCCAGCTTTGTTCACAGATGGATCTCTCAAGGTGCCAGCCTGCGGCTATGCCTCCCTGCAGGATCTCGCGCTGTGTCCTGCTGCTTTAGGCTGTTTTGGTTCTCCTGTTGCTTATGAGACACAGCACCATTAAAGAAAGGTCCTAAAGGTTGGCATTTTATGCCTTAACAGCATCTCTAATTCTCTAGAATTGTCAAGACTAGCAGGAGGATCTGCACATGAAGAGCCCAGGCGGAGAGGCAAGTACAAAACTGCACTGTCACCTGCCCCGCCTCTCCAGGCGGAGGAAACCACACCATGCTTCTTGGATGCGCTTCCCTTCCTCAAAAGGGAGGAACAATGAGAATTCATCCACTGATTCTACCTGCATAAGTAGGTTTTCAAAAAAATTTAAGGCAACGGGTTTGCCAAACAGAGGCTTGGGGGTGTTGGAAGGAAGCATTACAGTTAATTAAAGGTCAACCAGAGGATGACTGGCCTCAAAACCCACTCACCGAACTCCAATTTGTCCTGATTATTGGCCACTGCATGAATGAGTCCGATGGTTCCACAGGAGTTGCCAATGGTCTGCTTCATGAAGTACACCTTAGGACTTACTTCTTGTCCCTTCAGCTCTTCAATCTGTTTTTTCCTGAAGTTCTCATGCTGTGAGTGCAAAAAAACATTTTTACATCTCAAAATGAAAATGCAAAGAACAGACGACAGCATAGTGAGTTCTAGCACCTAAATGGAAACAGAAGTGGGATATGTGACCAGGAGCCTTGGTTCTAGGTGCTGGCTGGCGCCCAGAGAACGGCCCGTCTGCCACCCACGCCAGCCCGTGGGGTTCTGAGAGGTTCTGACACTCCACCCTGATGCTGCAGTGCAGTAGCGGCCTTGGATATTGCCCAAGCCTTTGTCTAGACACCACTGCAACCTTTTACCTTGAAATGGATGGCATGCTGAGGTCAGAAAAACCGACGAGTTCGTTATTTTCTTCCTTTAACACTAACGACTTTCACACAGGCATTCCAATCAAGCGCTGGTCAGTTGAATGCCCAAGAACACCAGCTAGTTTATACCTCACTATTCTTTGAAGTTCTACTTCTATTCTGCCCAAATACATGTCTCTTCAAAAACAAAACAAGACAAAACTTAACTAAAGAAAGGAGCAATTTAAAGAAATTAACTATTCCCTCATCCTTTTTTAAGAAGGAAAGACAACTGGTCTGGGGTGCTGGGTTGTGATTTCACAAAACCTTCTCACCCTACAAGAGAAAGATGTAACTCTTGTTTGTCCTTGACAACTATACAATTTGAGGAGACTAGTTTCCTCAAAGCATTATCTCTTTGTACAGTAATATAGTGGGCTTGTCTGGCCCTTTCACTAACAAGTTCTAAAGACCTTAAAGGTATGACTGCTCAGTTAAAAGCAGGGTGCTGATGCTACAGAAACATTAATTTCTTACTACTGGTATAAACCGTACGGAACCCGAGAAGTACATATATTTCTAATTCTAGCAGCCTTGCATTACTGTACATGGAATTGAAGTAAGCCTTGTCTGTGGTACCATCAGAGGAATAAGCTCTCTTGTCCCACAAGATCAACTTAAACTCCAACCAGTAGGAAGTTCTAGCATCATGTATCTACCTACTGGATCCTTGAATTGAGCTACTCATGACTGTTAAGGATTTTCACTTTTCTAAAAAGGTTTAACTTTTTTGTAATGGGATAGCATCGTTCTTTAGGGTTGTTTGAGCTCTTGCATGCAGACATTTCTGTAAATATTTCATGATCCCTTAAAATGTGTTAAAAGTAATCCATTTAGGATTTCATAATATTCTTAGACAAAATTAGATGCTTTCTAAATTAACATTAGCTTGTTTGGAAGTCAACCTATAAACCTCGACTTTTCTTTGAATTTGCTTCAGTATTTAGCCCAATAGGTGTT
Source organism: Balaenoptera acutorostrata (assembly GCF_949987535.1). Classification (NCBI taxonomy): domain Eukaryota; kingdom Metazoa; phylum Chordata; class Mammalia; order Artiodactyla; family Balaenopteridae; genus Balaenoptera; species Balaenoptera acutorostrata. The sequence continues at coordinate 77,551,502 of NC_080068.1, forward strand.
TTGTGTCACATAACAGGCATTCAGTAAATCTGACAGACAGAACTGGAGCGAAAAGACAAAGTATCGAGCTCTTTCAAACATAAAATGTTCTATCCAGAATGTTCTTCTAACCAAGATCTGCTTGATCCAGCAAAATGAGAGCAACGGGCTTTTGCAAGACAAACACACTGCACCACTGCCTCCCAGAGGCCTTGCCTTTGAGTGCTGCTGCTCAAAAACCTCCGAGTCATCATGGTTCCTCTAATAAGAAACCTCTGCGAGAGGCTCAAATGAGAGAAGATTGCATTTGATTTGATCAATGGGGAAGCTAATTTGACTTGCAATTATTTGGGAACTCCATTTTCACCCAAGTAAAGGCTTTGGGAATAACAAACGTGTCAGTGGGATTATCCTAACAGCTTTAATAAGTGTTTTTAACCTACAATACTTAGCCCATTTACTAGGAGGAACGCCTGGAACTTCCCATAGGGCTTAGTTTATGCTGAGGATGCTTCTAGAACACCCGGCATTAGGATAGTGCTTCAGTTTAGCTCACTCTGTTTGGAACGATGCCCTATATGCTAATGCCCCAAGTTTCACTAAAGCAAAATTCAACCACTCCTCAATCAGGGGTCGAGTGGCAGCAATAGGAGATAGACGAAACCATGCTAATTAGTGGGATTCCATACATCCAAGACAACAATTACCCCAGCAACCTTTTTATATCTATGTACCTCAAAGACTGAGCATCATACACTTGCCCACTTGCAGGCGGAAGACCATCTAAAGGGAAATGAAAAAGCATTTCCAAGACTGGTCTAATGCCCACCTATTCACTTAACTACAAGGGCAGAGAGGAAAGAGGTTGAGAGGTAGAAGGAGGTTCTCACACAGGAACCACACACAAATGATTAAGCTTTAGAAAAACACACTGGAGAAACTAAAAACCAAGTGTGTACGTTGTAGGGAGCGGAGGGTTGAGAAGAAACGCCTGAATCCACTGAAGACCCAGGCAGCAGAGGTGGAAAATTAAAGAACCTATTGTTTTCTTGTGGTTTAGGCAAGCCCATCCCCCTCCATTTTACAGCAAGGTGGGAGTCTGAGAATCAAACAATAAAACGACACGTCACAGCCGTTAAAGGAGAACAACCAGTCAGCCATTCCTTGGCTCAAACTGCCAAAAAGCCTAGGCTCAAACTGCACTCATGAGTAGGGTGAACTGTCTTCCTGGATAATTGGGATGCTGGAACTGAGATACTGCTTCTCCTCCAAATTCAAGGCAATACTGGATGGATGAACGACCAGGCAATAAACTCCGTTACAACAGAAGCCCAGTGAGCAGGTACCATCAAAGTGCGAGCTCCTCCCTCCATCCGCCACAAGGAAGGGGCAGTGTGCCAGCTCTGGGCGCCCAGGCCAGGACGGGAGGAGAGCCTGCACCGCCCTCAACGCCCCACTCCGGTCTGGCGGCAGCGCGCACAGCGCAGCGCCTGCGCACCCCGGGCCCCACGCCCTACCTGGGCCGTGAGAGGAAAGAGCAGCAGCAGCGCGCAGGCAGGCGCCGGCACCGAGCCCAGAGACTCCTCTTCCAGTCCCAGCACGTCCTCGAAGCGCCACTGGCCGGCGACCCCCAGCCGGGCCAGCACCTGCGGGGAAGAAACAGGGCGGCCAGGCAAGTGGCGGGCACCTACCGCGAGGCGGGGGAGGCGGGGCGGGCTCTGCGTCCTCGCGCCTCTCCCCGGGCCTGGGAGGAGCCCAGCCCCGCCCCGCCCCCCACCCGAGCCGAGTGCAATGACACAGCACAAAGCGCGGCCCACACGTGGCTCCCGCGACGCCCGGGGCTAGCATCTGGGCGCAGCCTCCTCCATCCCACCTCTGACCGGTTTCGCAGTCACCGCCGCACCCGAGGCAGGGGCAGAGGGTGGGCACCCCGGCCGCGCCCCAGCCCCGCCGCCTCTGGAGCGCGCAGGGCGCCGCTCGGTCTCTGCGAAACAGCCGGAGCCGGGGGGCGCCTCCGCCTCGGTGCTCCCGGGGGAGGGGGACAGAGGAAGCCCGAGACGTCACTCACTTTGTTCAGCATCTGGAAGGCAAATGCAAAGATAAAAGCAGTCATTGATACCGCTACCTGGTGAGGGCTGACCCTCGGCCCTGCGCTCCCCGAGTAACAGTGCACCTGATGCTCACCTCCGGGTTAATCTCCATCGGCTTGAGCTGCATCTTCGCAAACAACGGCAGGAGGCACAACCCAGAGAAGAGGAAAAACGGAGAGCGGAGCCGCCCAGGCTGCAGCTATAAAGCACCGGCCTGACGCACTATGGGTGCTTGCGCAGGGGGAGCAGAGGCAAAACCAAGCGAGGAGAAACGGTCAGTCGCAGCCAAATGGGCACGAACCCCCCCCCTTGCGCAGTGCGGAGTGGTACGGCCAAGCCCCCAAACCTTGCAGTCTCACTTGCTGGTGAGATAATCTGGTGGTTGTGGAGATGGGTTTTGTTGGTGGGTGTTCCTTGAGCGTGTGGAGCAGTCCTTTTGATGGAGTCTGATTTTTTGCGAAGTTTCTGGAAACCCACACTTTCGACCATCCCAGTTACCTGAAAGCTTAGCGTCTCTGAAGCACTGAGAAAAAGCCCAAATTCAACAGGTATATATTTAATATGAATATAAATCTAGCAGCAGTTTGCATTTGACCTTAGATAATTCATCCTCCATGTTAAAGCAAACCAGCACCGAGGTTCGTTTTTAATTGACCGCCTAGATTAAAACATAGTCTGTAATATAGCACATATTGCATTAGTGATGCTGATGTAATGTGACTCCCAGGGAAGAATTGGTTGGTCTTGGGGAAGCGGTAGAGACCTGGGGGATGTGGCTGTAATACGACACACAGAGAAGGCAGGCTGTCGGAGGCTTTAGGAAACATATCCAGGGAAAAAGACAGGTATAATTTCAAGATGAGAGGCTGTAAAAGGAAACGCATTTTTTTCAAGGAATGGGAGGCTTTGAAAAATAAAACGTTAAGTTCACAATAGAACACTCCCAGTGAAGAAGAAAGGTAAGGGCAACTTAACCGCTGTTCTCTAATGATCTCAGGTGGGGTTTGGGTTTTTTTCTACCAGCATATTCAAAAGATGGAGACAAATAGCATATGCCTAAAAATGAATAAAAAGTGGAACAAAATCTGTAAGAATAGTGCAGGAAAACAAAACCTCAGAATGAAGTGGGGCTTGCTGAATCCTAAGAAAAGAAGAAGGTTGGGAATTTTTTCACTTATGCTCAGAACAAGATAATGATGATGGTGAAAGAATAGACCTACTGTTTAGGGGATCCAAGGTTAAAAGATGACAGAGAGAAGGGAGGGGATCTGCTGTTTTTGAGTTATTACCTCTACAGTGGATCAGATTTTTTGCATGTCATCTCACAACCCTTAGAGAAGCCAATGAAGAAACTCTTCGTAGTGCAGTTTTACAGCTCAGAATCCGTGGCTTAGAGAGGTTAATTTGCTTTAAGATCACAACTGAAAAGTAAAACTGAGAAGTAAACCCTGGTAAATTGGGCTCAAGGAGCCCATTCTCTATCCAAAATCCCACTACATTCCACTTCTATTTTCTTCCCATTGTTACCACCAGAAAAATGACCTTCACACAGAACATGAGAGAGGAAAAGACATTAGTAAGAAGAACTTAATGGATGAATTTTGTGGTATGTAAATTATGCCTCACTAAAGTTGTTTCTTTAAAAATAGAAGACTTGGGTTTCCCTGGTGGCGCAATGGTTAAGAATCTGCTTGCCAGTGCAGGGGACACGGGTTCGAGCCCTGGTCTGGGAAGATCCCACATGCCGTGGAGCGACTAGGCCCGTGAGCCACAACTACCGAGCCTGCGCGTCTGGAGCTTGTGCTCCGCAACAAGAGAGGCTGTGATAGTGAGAGGCCCGCGCACTGCATTGAAGAGTGGCCCCCACTTGCCGCAACTAGAGAAAGCCCTTGCACAGAAACGAAGACCCAACACAGCCAAAAAATAAATTAATTAAAAAAAAAAAAAATCCAAAGCATCTCTCTCTGAAAAAAAAAAACAATAGAAGACTTGAAAGTCTTGACAAGTGAGTAGTAGTACAAGAATACCTGGCTGGGCTTCCCTGGTGGCGCAGTGGTTGAGAATCTGCCTGCTAATGCAGGGGACACGGGTTCGAGCCCTGGTCTGGGAAGATCCCACATGCCACGGAGCAGCTGGGCCCGTGAGCCACAATTGCTGAGCCTGCGCGTCTGGAGCCTGTGCCCCGCGACGGGAGGGGCCGCGATAGAGAAAGGCCCGCGCACCGCGATGAAGGGCGGTCCCCGCACCGCGATGAAGAGTGGCCCCCGCTTGCCGCAACTGGAGAAAGCCCTCGCACGAACCGAAGACCCAACACAGCCAAAAATAAATAAATAAATAAATAAATAAGAAAATCCTTAAAAAAAAAAAAAAAAAAAAAAGAATACCTGGCTATGTTGGATGAGTTCTTGCCTTTAAGACTGAGACAAATTACATCCTAATTTACTTCATTTTTTCAACAAGTACCGATTAAGCACATACTGTGTAATGGGGATACAAAGGTGAACAAAGTAACTTCTGTCATCAAGCTCTTATCAGTAATAAGAGTGGTGTGAGAGGGAGTAGAGTTTGGGAACACTTAGCGTAGGGAATCGGGAGAGCTTCCCGAAGGAAGTGACATTTAATATAAGGCCTGATGGACCTGTAGAAGTTAGCAGTTTACAGTTATTGCCAAAATAAATAGTAAAAGAAAAAATGATAACTAACATAACATTGTAAATCAACTACACTTCAATAAAATTTTTAAAAAAGAAGTAATGAGGGACTTCCCTGGTGGTACAGTGGTTAGGAATCCACCTGCCAATGTAGGGGACACGGGTTCCAGCCCTGGTCTGGGAAGATCCCACATGCCGCGGAGCAACTAAGCCCGTGCACCACAACTACTGCGCCTACACTCTAGAGCCCGTGAGACACAACTACTGAGCCCACATGCCACAACTACTGAAGCCGGCGTGCCTAGAGCCCATGCTCTGCAACAAGAGAAGCCTGCACACCGCAATGAAGAGTAGCCCCCACTCGCCGCAACTAGAGAAAGCCCATGCGCAGCCACAAAGACCCAACGTGGCCAAAGATTGATTAATTAATTAATTAATTAATAAAAAAAGAAGTAATGATAACACTTTCAGAAATCTTCGTTAAAGGTAGTCACTCATTCACTCAACTAATATATATATATTGAGGGCCTACTATGTGCCAGGAAGCATCAGAGCAATGAATAAAACAGCTCCCTGCTTACAGGAAGATGCCAGAGACTAGACATGAACAAACTGTATCCTGATCTTTTTTTAAAAAAAGAGGGGAGAGCCAGGGGAGAATGTATCTCTGAATACATTAGTACAATATCTACTGAAACTGTAGACCAGGAGATTTGATATCAATCATTAGCCAAATTCTAGGACTCGTAAGTAGTGAATTCTTTGAAAAAATAGAATGCTTGCATTTTGAAGAAGTTATGTCTGCCAACCCTTGTCTCCTTTTCTTTTGGGCTTACTAGCTAGATGGACTGATAGAACACTTCTCATTGTATTCTTTCTTCATGCTGCCTGGGTTGACATCAATTGATATTAAAGTTGAGGTGGTTTTATAGCTTATTGAAGTTACTCTACCTTTAAAAAAGAAGTGCTGCTGAATGAAGTAATCTCAGCCTGTAGCCACCCGACAATGGTTCTAATCCTGTCTTGCACAGTTTTATTGGAGCAGAGAGAGAGGGAGAGAGAGCACATGCAAGTGAGAATAAGCAAACTAAATGGCAGAATCATGAGATTCAGAAAAATGAGTTAAAAATAAAGTGATGAAATTTAATAGAGATTTTGGTGATGGTTGTACACCCCTATGAATATATCAAAAAACTTTAAATGGGTGAATGTTATCTTAGCAAAGGTGTTAAAAATTCAGTAGGGATATGTATGAAGCTCTGCATCAATTATCATAGTACAGTTGGTCTTTATAGTCACTTTTTTCTTGATTCTGTGGTTGTAAAAGTATGTAATAATGTGGAAAATATCAAGTGAAAAACAAGTCCACAACATTTTGTTTATAAACATTAAAATGAATACACAAAGATCCGAAGGAAAACCATTTTTAAAAAAATCAAATATGCAGGGTAAATATGGAGTAGACCTGTTAGAGGTGGAAAAACAAAATCAATGAGTGGATAAGTTGTCCTTCATAAATAAAGATGCCATTTCTGATTCACCAGGAATAGAATTTTTATCATAAGTGGGTTTTTTTTTTTAGCAATAAGATTTGGGATTGACCCTTTAAAAACCAACCTTTTTTTGATTCTGATAATTAATAAGACAGATATATTCAAACGTCCTTGGTAGAACAGTCCTACAGTATATGGGAGTCAGTCCTGAAGGCTCAGCCCACAAAGTTTGTTCTCCAGCACTCCCAGTTGTTTTGTAAGCACCTAATTCCCTGTATTAAATTCCATTCTACTTAAAATGCCTAGAGTAGTTTTGGACTCCTGCATTGCTATACTGCAGGCATACCAGTAGAAGTACATGAGATGATTTTAGGTGAATCACAAACATGTAATAGTTATTTGTTTTAATGCACATCATAAAAGCTGTGTGTTCTTGTACATGTATATAATTAGAACAAGTTTCTGATTTCACAGCTGTTAAATCTCTGGGCAAGTCTAACATATACTAAGCAAATAGTATTATTGGTCTATAAGGATATTGCAAAAAATATAGGAGTCGTTCATAAATCTCAAAGATAGGAAAACTCTAATGACAAAAGACTGTTACTAGTTGAAGAGGTAGAGTATACAGTGTCTTTGTGAAGACAGGCGACTCAAGCGCTGAAGCAGTGCTCCCCAAATATTTTGAGAAGTGGGTATTTCTGCCTGAAATCAGAAGTTACCCAAGAAGGGAGATGAGCAAGGGAAGAACACTAGCCTTTTTTGTTATACAAAGGACATTGTATTTGTCATCCCCATTGAATCCTCAGACCAATCCTCTGATATTCATATTTCTACCTTGATTTTGCAGGTAAGTAAACTGAGGCCTCAGAGAGACTGTTTAAATTGCTAAAGTCACACAGCTACTAAGTGTCTGAGTCTGGGTTTCAACCCAAGTTTATTTGATTCAAAAACTTGCGCATGTTCAACTGTGCTGCCTACTTCCATCTAAGGGCCAGCCTTACAGCCTTAGTCATAATAAGTCATAATAAGTATGAAGATCAACCGCTGAGAAAAAAGGAACTCAAATGACTTCCCCAGTGTCCAGGGCCAGAGCAGGTCACCCAACTCTGATAAGTGTGGCTCACTTTGAGGTCTGAGAGTCTAGTTTGAATTTATAATTAGCACATAAATTATTGACAGAGTACTTCCTCAACATTTTTAAAACTTACTTGGCAATTCCTCTGTCAATAATGTTTCCCCAGAAGTAAGGTTCTGACATCCAGATATTTTAAAGTTAAAAATAACACAATAAAAAATCACATATAATGCAAAGAAATTACTGCACTTAGTTCCCATGGTAAAGTCAATTTTCGTCCTGTTTCCTAAAAGCAGTTCATTAACTGGGTATCCACAAATATGTCGGAAGGAAGAAAGATAAATGTGAGGGAGGAGAGTGCATGTCCTCATTGAATTATACCTTACTTCATATAGTCATGTATTTATTCAACACATATTTTTGAGCACCTACTATGTGTCAGACACTATACTACGCTTACCTGGGTTGGGGGTGAGATTAGCAGATGACAGCTATAAGGCATAGACCATGTTTCCTGGGCTTTTAAATGTCGTCAATTTTAAAATAAATGATCAATTTAAGAGCTTCTTTTGTGGGGGGGAAGGGGGCAGATCCAGTGCATCAAATGTATTTATCAGGTGTAAGGCATCTCTCTTTTCAGAAATGTTTAAACATGAAAAACAGGTGCATCTTAGACACAAGGAAACACTGGTTCTGTTTTTTATCAAGCTCTTCACAGTCAACTCGTGTTCAGGACAGCTAGCAGCATGCACTGTCCACAGTGAAAAATAAATGCCTTATGTTGCTAAGGTATAGAGAAAGGGCTTGAGGACATAGGAGAAATATGACACAGCTGGCAACTGGTAGCAGATAATGAGAGGTGTTCTCAGGACAAGTGAAATAGAGATCCTGCCCTACTGTCCCTCAGTTACTATTTCTTGTGGAGCTGTGAAATTGGAAATCAGAGGGCTTTGGTGGACCCAGATCAGCCATCCAAAATGTGAACACAGGCAGTTTAATTAACTTCTTTACATCCCAGTTTCCTCAACAGTAAAATGAGTGTTACAGGAACACTACAAATTCTCCCAATTCTAGCATCCCAAGGACCTTGAGCAGCAGAAAATAAAAGGTATATAGACCAAATCATATAAAAATTTGGGTTAAGTCTACTTTCATCTGTAATTCCTTAATTTTAGCCATTAGCCCTGTTTGATGGGACTAGGATATAATAAACAAGATTTATCAGTTAAAATTGGTTTCTGAAGTGTGCTTCAGAGCTGTTTGTTACATATATCCTTTTACCAGGAGATTAGTATATGAGGAATATGATAAGCAGAAAAAATTTAAATCTATAAATATACCAGGAAATGTCTTCTCGAGAATACTGCTGAGTTCTAAGACCTAACCAAGCATTTTTTCAGAATCCTTTGAGTAAATAGATCAATTTATAGATGTCTAGTGTCTTGGTCTTACCTGGACATTTAGCTTCAGTGGCCTAAGAACATGAAGCAATTAAAAAAAAAACTCAACCCATACATAAATTCACTACCCTAAGAAATTTACCTTTTCATTTCTCCACATATTCCTTCTAGTACTTGGCCATCTGTATAGCAAACCCTGTTGCTATTGACATTTATTATCCTCTTCCTTCTAACTTGGCTGCCCACTGTTCCAGTCCCAACTCCATACTGCTTTCTTAGACCCCAGCTCAAGTCTATTTTCTTTTGGGGGATCGTTGAGGGCGAGGAGGAGGAAGGGAGGTTGTCACTGGAGAACTCCTCTGCTCCTTGTGAGACAGACAGTATTTCAAATAGTGTGTCCTGTGCACTGTATTAGTAGACCTTCCGTGGAAGAGCTCCTTAGAGCGCTGGGTCACCCATAATGCCAGAAGCAGATACCCTGTTTTTTTCTTTTTTCTTTTATATTGGAGTATAGTTGATATACAACGTTGTGTTAGTTTCCGGTATACAGCAAAGTGATTCAGTTATACATATACATATATCTATTCTTTTTCAGATTCTTTTCCCATTTAGGTTATTACAGAATATTGAGTAGAGTTCCCTGTGCTATAGAGTAGGTCCTTGTTGATTATCTATTTTATATATAGTAGTGTGTATCTGTTAATACCAAACTCCAGATTTATACCTCCTCCAACCTTTCCCCTTTGGTAACCATAAGTTTGTTTTCTAAGTCTGTGAGTCTGTTTTTGTTTTGTAAATTAGTTCATTTGTATCATTTTTTTAGACTCCACATATAAATGGTATCATATGATATTTGTCTTTATCTGACTTAATTCACTTAGTATGATAATCTCTAGGTCCATCCATGTTGCTGCAAATGGCATTATTTCATTCTTTTTATGGCTGAGTAATATTCCATTGTATATATATATATACCACATCTTCTTTATCCATTCATCTGTCAATGGACATTTAGGTTGCTTCCATGTCTTGGCTATTGTAAATAGTGCTGCTATGAACGTTGGGGTGTATGTATCTTTCCAAAGTATGGTTTTCTCCAGATATATGCCCAGGAGTGGGATTGCTAGATCATATGGTAGCTCTATTTATAGGGTTTTTAAAAATATTCTATTTATTTATTTATTTGGCTGTGTTGGGTCTTAGTTGCTGCATGTGGGATCTTTCATTGCAGCGTGCAGGCTCTTCCTTGCAGCATGCAGGCTTCTCTAGTTGCGGCGCGTGAGCTCTCCAGTTGTGGCACATGGGCTCCAGAGCACATGGGCTCAGTAGTTGTAGCGCATGGGCTCTCTAGTTGCAGCACGCAGGGTTAGCTGCCCCACCGCATGTGGGATCTTAGTTCCCCAACTAGGGATCGAGCACACGTCCCCTGCATTGGAAGGCAGATTCTTAACCACTGGACCACCAGGGAAGTCCCCAAGCTCTATTTATAGTTTTTTAAGGAACCTCCATACTGTTCTCCATAGTGGCTGCACCAATTTACATTCCCACCAGCAATGTAGGAGGGTTCCCTTTTTTCTACACCCTCTCCAGCATTTATTGTTTGTAGACTTTTTGATGATGGCTATTCTGGCTGGTGTGAGGTGATACCTCATTGTAGCTTTGACTTGCATCTCTCTAATAATTAGTAATATTGAGCATCTTTTCATGTGCTTTTTGGCCACCTGTATGTCTTTTTTGGAGAAATGTCTATTTAGATCTTCTGCCCATTTTTTGATTGGGTTGTTTGTTTTCTGATATTGAGCTACATGAGCTGTTTGTATATTTTGGAGATTAATCCCTTGTCGGTCAGATCATTAGCAAATATTTTCTCCCATTCTATGGGTTGTCTTTTCATTTTGTGGATGGTTTCCTTTGCTGTGCAAAACCTTTTAAGTTTAATTAGGTCCCATTTGTTTGTTTTTGTTTTTATTTTCATTACTGTAGGAGGTGGATCCAAAAAGATAATTGCTGCGATTTATGTCAAAAAGTGTTCTACTCGTGTTTTCCTCTAAGAGTTTTATAGTATCTGGTCTTACATTTAGGTCTTTAATCCATTTTGAGTTCATACCCTGTTTGTTTCTTTTCATCAGCTACCAAACTTTCACCAGCAGCCCACTACTCCTTAAAAACTGCCCTTGTGAAAACTGACCAGAACGGAGCCTTATGCCTATCTCAGAAAGAGGACCTCAATCATTTAAGCAGAGTGGGAAGTACATTGTATCTCAGAAAGGACAAATTAAAGAAACACAATGTATCCCTAAAAGGAAAAATAAAAAGAAATCCATGCTTAGATATAAGTAGTGAAACTGCAGAACACCAAGAACAAAGAAAGATTTTAGAATCAGCCACAAAGAAAACATAAAGGAAAATGACATCAGTCTCCTCAATAGCAACCAAGGAAGCCAGGAGACAATGGAATAATACCTCCAATGTGTTGAGAGAAAATAAATGTCATCCTTGAATTTCGTATTCAGCAAAACTATCTTTCAAAAACAAAGGTGAAAAAAATTTACATATAAACATAAGCTGAGTTTACTACTTAGAGAGTTGTACAAAAGTAACTTCTAAAAGATGTAATTAAAGAAGAAAAAATGATCCAGTCGATGGTCTGAGAAAAGGGATTAAAATAATATTCAGTGGAAGCATATATGTAAATCCAAATAAATAGAATAGTGCTAAAATACAATTTTGCATAATAATATATATGATGTGAGGAAGTGCAAGGAGAGTGAATGTATTCACAGGTTCTTTATTGTTCTGGCAGAGGTTAAGAAATTATTTAACTTTAGGCTTTGTTAAGTTGTCTCAAGGGCAATTGATAAAGAAAAGAAAAAAACATATGAATCCAAACAATTAGAGCTAAATAGGAGAAGGGAAGAAACACAATCAACACCCGCCCCCCCCCCCCCCCCCCCCCCCCCCCCCCGCCAAAGGCAAGATAAGAGGGAAAAAAGCATAGAAAATCCAGGACAAATAGGAATAATAAGGTAAGAGAGAGAAAAGTAGAAAAAAGTCCAAATTTAAAAATCATATTAAATGTAAATGGACTAAACTTACATTTTATCAAATTAGATTCTTTAAATCTAGATACGTGCTATTTTTTTTTTAAACATCTTTATTGAAGTATAATTGCTTCACAATGGTGTGTTACTTTCTGCTTTATAACAAAGTGAATCAGCTACACATATACACACGTTCCCATATCTCCTCCCTCCCGCATCTCCCTCCCTTCCACCCTCCCCATCCCACCCCCCCAGGCAGTCACATAGCACCAAGCTGATCTCCCTGTGCTATGCGGCTGCTTCCCACAAGCTATCTGTTTTACATTTGGTAGTGTATATATGTCCATGACACTCTCTCACCCTGTCACATCTCACCCCGATACGTGCTATTTTTAAGAGACATGCCTAAGGCATAAGGATATGGCAAGATCAAAAGTAAAAGGAAGGGGAAAAGTTTTCCAGCAAAATTATTAACCAAGGAAACCTAGTGTAACTATATTAATGTCCGCATAATGGATTGTTAAGCAAAAGCATTATCAAAGATAAGGGTATCATTATGATTATTTAATTCATCAGGAAGATACAGCAATTCTAAAGTTGCATGCTCCTAATAAAGTAGCCTCAAATGTGTAAAACAAAATTTGATAGGACTGCAGGGGAGAATGGATAAATCCACCATTACCATGTACCCACCTTTCTTAATTATTTATAAGTCAAACTGACAATATAGTGAGGAGTATGGTACCTGGTTAAAACCTATGTGTGTTTTTTTTCAGGCCTGATCACAGGCAGTTACAAAGGCTTTACCTGGCAGACCTCTTGGGGAAGAGGCCTACATTAGATTTGGGGTACAGCCAATGCATTGCAGCCTCTGAGAAGACTTGCAAGCAAGGACTCAGACCCCTCTGGCCAATCATGCTCTTTGGCATACTTGCATTCCTACTCCCAGAACCTTTATTTCTGAGCTTTTATCTAAGCCTTGGGCAGATCTCTTCTTCAGGTGCCTGGGTTGAGGCCTCCTTATGGGGAGCAGAGGGGAACCGTCGAAGGCACCTTTGCCCAGGCTTACTCAGTACTTTTCCACGCCTTATCCTTCCCCCCTGCCCTCAGCCCCGACCCCAGGGGCCATAAAACTATTGGTGTCTTTTGTTCCGGGGCTCCCTCAACAGTGAGATGATCCCCACATCTGCACTGATCCAGCTGGCCTGGACCAGTGTGTACTTCCCTGGGGGAAAGCGGAACAGAAGGAGTCTGCACTTTCTGCAGTTTAGCTACTTGCTTGTTCCAAAGCGGTAAGTGGTTAAGCCCTTTCATTTTTGGCTTGTTTTCATCAGCTACTCTGACACCTGGCAGCTCACTCCTCTCTCTCTCTCTCTCTCTCTCTCTCTCTCTCTCTCTCTCTCTCTCTCTGTCTCCCCCAGCTCAGCTGGCTGAGCTTCTGACATATAGAAGATTAAAAAACAAAACTGAATACCACAATAAAACAGTCTTAATCTAATGGTCGTATATAGAACTCTGTACCCAACAATTTTAAAATGTGCATTCTTCTCAAGCATTCATGGAGCATTTATAAACATTGATTAAGTGCCTAGTCATGAAGCATGACTCAACACATCTTATAGAATCAGTATTATGCAGATGACATTTTCTAATTGCAATGCAGTTAATTCAAATACCAATAATAAAATGACAAGTGAGACTTTTAAAATTAACTTTGGAAATTAAATGCATGCTCTTTAGTAAATCATGGGTCAAAGCCATAATTGAAATTTGAACATATTTAGAACTAAGCAATAATAAAAGTTTAAATATCAAAACGTATGAGATGCAATGAAAGTAGTATTTGAGGGAAATTCGTCACATTAAATGCTTCTTTTAGAAAAGAAGAAATGTGGAAAAGTAGTGAGCTAAGCATCCAACCTAAAAGGTTAGCAAAAGAATAACAAAATAACCTCAAGAAAAAAAAAAAAAAATAACCTCAAGGCAAGTAGAAGAAAGTAGATAATAAGGAGCAGAAATAGATGATGTAGTAAAATAACAATAGAGATGACCAAGAAACAAAAGTTTAAAAAAAAAATAGACAATCATCTGGCAGGATTTATGGGGAGGGGCAAAGAGATAATGCACAAATAGATAATATTAAGGATGTAAAATGAGAATCACATATGCATTATAAATTTAAAAGACAGTAAGAGTATAATACTGTGAACAATTTTATGCCAATGAATTTCAAAACTTAGAGAAAATTTTCAAATACCTAGAAAAAAAATAGAAAGCCTGCATTGTGAAACCAAATAAAGCAGTAATTTTAAACCTTTCCATGAAGAAATATCCAGACTTAAATTCTTTTTTGGTGAGTCTTACCAAATATTCAAGGAACAGATCGTAAACATTCTTACATAAACTACTCCTGAGAAGATAAAACAGGGAATGCTAACTGAGACATCAGGGAAAATGACAGTGCAAGAATCTCTAACAATTAACCCCTTTATAAAAGCAATGCTCCATATCCTACCAACACTTATTTTCCTTTTGATTGTAGCCATCCTTACGGATGCGAGGTGGTATCTCATTGTCATTTTGATGTGTCTTTCCCTTAGAGCTACTAATGTTGAGCATCTTTTCATGTGCTTACTGGCCATTATCTTCCTTGGAGAAATTTCTATTTACGATAACCTTTTGAATCTATTCCAATAACAGTTTGGCTCACAGCACTCCACCAAAATTGCCCTTGATATAGCCACTCTTACTTAAATGACCAGCAGCATTCTCTCATGTAAACATTGTGGACACCCACCTCTTCTGGGATTTCCACTCTCCCGACACTCCTTTTCTGTCACCTTTGCTGATTCCTCTTCAGCTCCAGGATTGCTGACACTAGATGGCCCCCATGACTCAGCGGTTGAACCTCTTCTGTTTATTTATACTCATGCCCTTGAAGAACTCATCCAGCTCATGGTTTTAAATTCCATCTTCATATTGGAGACTCCCCAATTTTTATCTCCAGTCAGACCTCCTCTCTAATCTCAAGTCCAACTGCCTACTCCACATCTCCATGTTGATGTTTGATACCTAACTTGTCCAAAACTAAATTCCTCATCCTCCCCTCCTAATCTGCCCTTTTCATACTCTTCCTCATCTCAAAAACTGTCCACTTTACTGAACTTCTAATTGCTCAGGCCAGAAACCTCAGCATCATCCCTGAGTCCTCTTTCTCTCATGCCCCAAATTCAATCTGTCAGCAAATCCTGGCAGCTCTATCTTTAAAATATATCCAGAATTCTTACCACTGAAAAAATTACAAGGTAGCCATTAAAAACAACATGCAAGACATTTTACTTAAAAACGTGGAGTGGAAAGTGGCATGCAATGTGATTCCAACAATGAAAATATGCTTCTAATGAAGATTTGAAAGAAAGCGTCACAAATAATATCCTTAAAAAGCCACAGAGATATTTTCATATTGTCATATTTTTCTTTGAAAATATTTATCAAGCTATAAAACTTCTGGGAAGATTTCAGTGTTTGTAGTACTGATGGATGTTTATGGAGCACAGTACCATTTTAAATAGCCCTTTGACATCAGTGGGGAAAGGAACCCATATTTCTGGAGACTTTTACTTGTACCACATGCTGTGCTAATTGTTTTGCACATACTATCTCATTTAATTCTCTCACCCTTTTAGAAAAAACAGTTTTATTGAGGCATAATTGACAAACAATAAATGTTTACAATGTTTAATGTATATTTTGATGTTTTGGCATACATATACACCCATGAAACAATCACCAAATCAAGATCGGGGGCAGATCCACCACCTGAGAGGTCTCTTTGTTCCCCACCCCTCCCTGCTTCCCAGCTCCCCAAGCAACCATTGATCTACTCTCTGTCACTGTAGATCGGTTGGCATTTTCCACAGCTTTATATAAATAGAATCATACATTATGTCCTTTTTTTTTTTTGGTCAGGCTACTTCTGAATGATCTTTTTATGTCTTATTCACATCTTATAGCTGAAGAAATCAATTCATAGAAGTTATATAACTTTCCTAAAGTCATACAGTAATAAGAGGTGAACCTGGAATTTCACTCCATGTCTGCTTGTCACCTCTACATGTTAAAAGTGAAGCTCCAAATGGTTAAAGGAATTGCCAAAAGTTATAATACCAGTGACTGGCCAAAGTAAGACAGAAACCCACTGTGCCACATGCCTCTTGGTTATTTATGTGGCTGTTGGAAAGAGCATTAGGACTCCTTCTAGATTTCACTAAGACCACATTTTTCAGAAGCCCAGCCATTAACCTGACCTTGATGATGGCCTTGGACAGAAGATCCAATGTGGTGTGCTTGGCAAAAGCTTCCTTCAACACAGTGTCTTTCAGTTTGTCAGAACAAAGAAATCTATTTCTCTAGAAACTGCCTTTGATTTCCCTTGAATTGCTGTCCTCTTCAGAAGATACCTGAACTGAGAGTAAAGGGAACCGCTTGTAGTTTGGGTCCCTCCCCCTCCATCCCTCCCCTCCCTCCCTTCTCTGCTCCTTACTCCTCCCTCCCTCTCCTCCTTCCTTTCCTTTTTTTCCCCCTCCATTTCTATTTTTCATAGTATTCATTTGCAGTGAATCTTCATCATTACTTTTGTTACCACTGCTTTATACTCTAGGTGGCCGAGACTGCCAGAGTAATGCATGGGATTGGAGCCAAAATGCTTGGTTTGTGATTCTCTAAAACTGCCACATTGTTACAGCCTGATTTCCAATTAATATATTTATATTTATTATTATTTATGTATATTTATTAGGCTTATATGATGTCTTTGTATCTACAAGATCACATAAGTTTTAGTATCTGCGAAGTTTAATTAGTGGGTTAGGAGTTGTTTACATATCAAAAAACAAGCTTAAAAAGATGGAAAACAGTTTATATAATAAGCAGTAAGATGATACCCTGAAAAAGGTATTAAAATTATTGAATGCTTATCAGAAAGGCCTTCATAGTGTTTCTTTTAAATTTTTTATTGAAGTATAATTGATTTACAATATCGTGTAAGTTTCAGGTGTATAGCACAGCAATTCAGTTATATGTGTATGTATATATATATTTTTCAGATTCTTTTCCCTTATAGTTATTACATAACATTGAGTATAGTTCCCTGTGCTGTACAGCAGGTCCTTGTTGGTTATCTGTTTTATACATAGTAGTGTGTATATGTTAATCCCAGCCTCCTAGTTTATCCCTCCCCCTACCCCCTTTCCCCTTTGGTAACCATAAATTTGTTTTCTGTGTCTGTGAGTATCTTTCTGTTTTGGAAATAAGTTCATTTGTGTCTTTTTTTTCTTTTAGATTCTACATATAAGCAATGTCATATGATATTTGTCTTTCTCTCTCTGACTTCACTTAGTATGATAATTTCTAGGTTAATCCATGTTGCTGCAAATGGCATTATTTTATTATTTTTTATGGCTGAGTATATTCCATTGTGTGTGTGTGTGTGTGTGTGTGTGTGTGTGTACACACACACACACACATCATTTTTTTGGCCATGAGGGCATGTGGGGTCTTAGCGTGGCATCTCCTTTATACATTCATCTGTCGATGGACATTTAGGTTGCTTCCATGTCTTGGCTATTGTAAATAGTGCTGCAATGAATATGGGGGTGCATGTATCTTTTCGAATTACGGTTTTCTCTGGATGTTTACCCAGGAGTGGGATTGCAGGATCGTATAGTAGCTCTATTTTTAGTTCTTTAAGGAACCTCCATACTGTTCTGCATAGTGGCTACACCAATTTACATTCCCACCAACAGTGTAGGAGGGTTCCCTTTCCTCCACACCCTCTCCAGCATTTATTGTTGTAGACTTTTTGATGATGGCCATTCTGACTGGTGTGAGGTGATACCTGGTTGTAGTTTTGATTTGCATTTCTCTAATAATTGGTGCCGTTGAGCATCCTTTCATGTGCCTTTTGGCCATCTGTACTTCACAGTGTTTTAAATCATCTGTTTAAAATTGACATTAAGGACTTCCCCGGTGGTGTAGTGGATAAAAATCTGCCTGCCAATGCAGGGGACACGGGTTCGATCCCTGGTCCAGGAAGATCCCACATGCCGCAGAGCAACTAAGCCTGTGTGCCACAACTACTGAGCCCGCGTGCCACAACTAATGAAGCCCGTGCGCCTAGAGCCCGTGCTTCACAACAAGAGAAGCCACCGCAATGAGAAGCCCGCGCACCGCAACGAAGAGTAGCCCCGCTCGCCACAACTAGAGAAAAGCCCATGAGCAGCAACGAAGACCCAGTGCAGCCAAAAATAAATTAAATTAAATTAAAATAAAATTGATTTTAATTGTGTGTAACTATTGTACTCTGTGCATGTAAACTTAAATGTTAGAAACCATATGTTTTGACAAAATTTCTGAAGCTCTTGTCTAACTTACCTATGAAAAATAATGTTCTATATCCACCAGGGCAAAGTTTTTAAGGAGATGCAACAAACTATGACAACAGCTTCCATATCACAAATGCAAGCTAGAATACTCTGGGGAAATATATCAATATGAATGTTAATTGATACATGAGACTGACTTATAAAACTGCAAGCCGGAAAGGGATAGAAATCATCTTTAGAGTCTGGCTATATATGCCTCATATTCCTGGATTTATGCGCAGCAACTCAGCAGAGTAGGAAGAAAGTACTAAAGCATTTTTAAAATGATATTGATGAGTGAGGGATAAGTCAACCTCCATCCTTTCTCATGAAAAATTCGAGGTTATAGGTTTGAGGTTGTATTTATGAGACCCTGAAACAGCATTTAAATCTTTTTTTTTACAGGCAGATGAACAATATACATTGAACCTGGCAAATTTTTAATAAAGAAATAAAATGTTACCTTTACAAAGAGATTCTTTATGACTTATAGACTTGTAAAGCCTGCTTGTTTTTATCTCTAATATTTTCATACTTATCTGTTATTTGTTTTCATGTAGCATACCAGGCCTAGGAGGTTATATCCAGGGCAAAATTTATGTAGGTGATAAGAGAGAACTAAATACGGCATGGTAAAAGAAAGAAGTCAAAGTTTTTAATTTAAAATATCCAGCTGAAAAATATGAAATCAAGGGAACAAAAGTATCAAATGAACATTAGGGTAAAAGGTGGGAAATGAAATGTTCTAACTCAGGCAGGATTTCAGCTCTTTTTGACTTCAGTGACATTTAATTCTGGAGATAGCAAGTTCCTGGGTCTCTCTATTTTTATATGTCCCATATTCTCTGAGCACAAAGAGTAGAGAAGACACAGAATGTGGAGGTAGATGTGGATACCCACATATTTTCCAGTTCCCTTGGTGGCTATTTCACCTGCCTGAACTTCGCTTTTCCCACATGTTAAGATGAGGCCTCTCACAGTACACACCTCCCAGAGCGTTGCTGGGATTAAGTGAGTTCATGCATGTAAAGTGCTTAGCAAATAAGCCCTCAAATATGCCAGACATTACAAAGGGAAAGTATAGAAACATATTATAAATCGGTCTGGTGGAACTCCAGTTTCTTTCCTTTTTCTTACCTTGGTCCGAGGGTTGAAGGCTGTTTCCTTCTCTTGTTCAAAGCAACCATCACCAGCTCTGCTCATCAAACTCTCTGACGCACATCAAACTTTCCCACCTCGGCACCTCTTACAGAGAAGGAACTTGAACTCTGGGGACCCTCAATTGCTTGCCTCAGGAGAGACAGGCCTTTTGAGATCGTGTATTTCATCTAAAATTTTTGCCCATCTTGTACCCTACTTCATAATACATGTGCATAATGTAACATATGTACCGCAAATTTTCGGACACATTTGTTACTCCAGGAGGATGTGGGTTTATCCTATGATTTCCAATAACTCCTAGAATGTGATTCCACGTTCCCAGAGTATAAAAACCCAGAGACCGACTCCCAGCCCTCAGGATCCGTTTAGTTAGGAAGAACTAATGAAGGCAGATCCTTTGTCCAAAGCAGGAATTTGGCTGCTCTGAGGACCTGAGCAAGCATGGTTTCACGTTTCCTGGTGCTGCCTCTCTCAGGGGCATTTTGCAGGGGGAGGCGGATGTCTTAGGTTGGGTTCTAAACAAGCAGAGCCAGAAGAGGAATTCAGTGCACCATGATTTGTTGATGGAAAAGCATTTCTCCGGGAAAAGCCTTTAAAGGAGGGAAGGAAGCAAAATAAAGGGAAAGAGCCAGGCAGGGATGTGGTCTCAGGTAAAGCCTGACTTGGCCTGATCCACAGGCGAAAGCTGTGGAGCATGAACCACCCTGCAGAACTGTTCTTCCTCTGGGACAAGGCAGCAGCCTTTGTGCCTCTCAGTTGTTGGCTGTGCTGTCTTGCTGGGCTGTGTGAATGCTCCATCACGCCGGCAACTTCCAGCTTGCATGGTTGGGGACACAATCAGTGGGTCCCTCAGTCTTGACCTCGCTCCCACATTTCCTTTGCTATAAAGTGGGTCTCCTGGCCTGCTGTGTTCCCATGCCAGGAGGAATCAAACAATCCGTAAGTCCTCAGGTAGTGGTGTCGGATGAAGCCTTGCCGGCAGGAAAGGCAAAGCCATAGCAATAGTACATGCCTGTTCCTATGAAGATGAACTGCTGGCGCTCTCACGATGGAAGGAGTTCAGTGTAGTCAACATGCTGCCACCACATGACTGGTTGGTCTCCCTGGGGAATGGTACCATGACAAGGACTCACCAAAGCATTCAGTGTGCCAGCACCTCGTGGTCATCTGGCCTTACCAACACAATATTGTCACTGTAATGGGTCAGCATGATGTCCTCTGGGATGTCCAGAAAGTCTAGACCTCTTCACGCTGTGTTATGATGGAAGATGAGAAAAGAAGCATAGCCCTGGGGCTAAACCATAAGTGTATATTGTTGCCAATTCTATGTGAATGCAAACTGTTTCTGCCCTTCTTTTTGGTTTGGAATAGAAAAATACACATTTGTCAGATCAATGACTGCACACCATGTAACTGAGGCCATAATAATTTGTTCTAGCAGAGATACCACAGCTGACAGGCAGCTACGGTAAAGCTACTACTTGTGATCTACAGTCATCTTCCAGGATCCATTTGGTTTTTGCAGGGGGTGGACCATTGAATTGGAGATATTGTGGGGGACCACCACTTCTGCATTCTTTGGATCCTGAAGGGTGGTGCTAATCTCCAACATCACCCACTCCCAGACTATGATATTGTTTTTGATTTACTATTTTAGCCAAGGAATTATGGTTTCAGAGCTCTTAGCCCACAGGCCAAGGACCCAATGACGGGATTGCATCAGCAGCCAGTTATGTAAATTGCTGTTTTACGTTTGAGAATCAGAGAAATGATCACTGGGTGAGTTTGCAAACCTAGTGGGCCCACTGTAAGCCAGGCCTTGGTCAGATCTCCTTTTATTACTCTAACAGGGGCTGTGATAAGGTAGCAATTCAATTCAGAGCCTGTGTCCAATAGTCCTTGAAATGTCTGGGTATTACCTTTTCCCCAGTGTACATTTATGTAAGTAAATATCCATGGGTCCCTTTTAAGAGGGACCCAGGTTATCATTACCATGCATACTCACCATGGTGCTGCAGGATTCTTATTCCTGGGGACTCAGTCAATGAGTCTAGGTCTGAAAACAATCTGATCCTGAAACCAGGCAAGGACTGGTAACTTCGTATTAGGGTACCCTCTCTTAGGCTTGTGGTCTCCTATACTTGATTTCTTCTCCTAAAAAGTGCTACTTCCCTGCTTGCCCAGAGGTCCAATCCATGTGAAATCATATTCATACTCCCACTGCAGATTGGTAGAATCCAAACTTCCTTCACTTTCTGCACCTCCCCCACGAAACCCTAAGTTCCAGGAACACTGAACTTTTACCATTGTCAAAATAGGCAATGCCCTTGCAGGTTTCCAGATACCAATTATAGTCTCAGTATTGGTTGTATCCTCCTAGTAAATTTCTACTCTTCCTTCAAGACAAAGACAAAATGTCTCTTCTGTGAAGCCTGTCCCTCACTCCCTTCCACTGTGCTCCTATAACCCTCTTTTATTCCTTGATTGCACATTTATCACACTGTATGAGAATTATCTGCTTACATGTGAGGGCTTGATGGCAGAGTCTGCCTTACTTCTCTTCCTATTGTAACTGAGCAGGACCCTATAGGGGCTTCCCGGGACAGACCTCTACCCCATATCCTCTGCTTTAGCTCCTTTCTGAAGTACCTAGATAATAATATCTAATGCATATTTCCTGAGTTTTTCAGATGCTAAAACCACCACCAAATGGAAGAAATTAACTGCTTGATGATCTTGAGCTCCTAGCCCCCAGACCTTCTGGCACCTAAGGATTGATCACCATCAAACAATCAGAGAATTGTGCAGGAGGTGATCACCTACCCTGGGATGTCCCTCCCTCACCTTGCCTTTAAAAATGCTTTGCTTTAACCCTTCAGGGTGTCAGGGGTTTTTGAACACCCGTTCTCCTTTCTTGGCCCTGCAATAATCCTTTCTCTGCTCCAAACTCTGTTTCAGTTTGTTTGGCCTCGCTGTGTGTGGGACACACAAACTTGCGTTTGGTAACACTACCCCCTCATCTTGGCATGCTTCAGCACATGAGTTGGAGCTCAATAAATGTGTGCTGAATTAATTAAGCTTCCTTCCTAGCCAACTGTCTTCAAAGTGGCTGTGATTAGTACAGGGCAGTGTGAGTGGTCTTAATTAGCCCTATTTTGCAAAATTCATATGCTCAATTGTCTTCTTCTCATGTGTTAATTTTATAATTGCACTTATTACATGTTTTATAGACGATACCTGGGAATGAGAGCCCCATCATCTCTATTCCCACAAAGATTTCAAAATAAAATTTTACCTGATATTTAAACAAGAAAAAATCCACACATAATGGATATAATCCATCTTATGTTAGAAGAAGGCCAGATATTGTCTGTAAATGTGTGAATGAGGAATGGGTTTGCCCAGAACTTCAGTTTAGGTGGTCAGCAGGTCAAATGAAGGAGGGAGGATTGGAATTTGATTATGATTAATATGTTCCTAGTATTCTAATAAAATCAGTCTGAGAAAGCATGGCCTAGCATAAACCAGGAAGCCCCAGAAGCCAGAAGGTGGCAGAATCCCTCCCAGCCCTGCCCATGCCTACAGCCTGACCCCTGAATTGGAGCCTCCAGTGCCCGTGGCAGGGGTCCCCCTGCTGCCATCTGATACAAGCAGAGGCTGTCGGAACCTCAGTTCATTAAGTTCTCACGTCACACCACTCTCATCCCTTCTTCTGATTCCACCAGACCTAGCAAATGACCTTCTGGTTGTATATAATTTGGTTTCTATCACATTGTACTGGGCGTGATAGTTGCAGTTCTTACTATAAATTAAGTAATCTGCCAGTGTGGTGAATACGAAGTATTAACTATAAAGTATTCTGACCAAACTAAGTCTCTGTGACTAAAAGCTGAAACTCTGATCCAGGTTTGGCAGCCAGCCTGCCTCTATCCCGGGGAATGTTACCTTCTCTCAAACCACTACATATATGATGGTTTCCTAAGCATTTGTATCTTCTTCTACATGGGGTCCCTTAGGACTCATATATTTCCTTATTGTATTACTTTCTTTTTGAGTATACATCTTGTCTCTTCCTTTAGATCAGTGTTCTTCAAGTAGTTTTGGCTAGCATGGACTACATTTATACACATTTATTACATGTATAAACAAGTACCCCCCTCATACATTTTTAAATTGACATCTAAAATTTTTTTTCTCAAGTTTAAAGCAATGCAAAGAACATAATTTCTGGTGCATTAGATATATTTGTAAAGTATTATTCTTTTAAATGTATCCAAAAGAATTAAATATCACAGCAATCTGATACTCACTATCATGTATTTTTAATATACTTTAAGCCAGCTGTTCATTAATAGTTGGAAATCTTATATTGTCCCTTTTTGCTCTTTATTTCATATTTCCATTCCATTTCTCCCAGAAAATTTTATCCTAATGTAATGTATTCTTGTCCCTAACAGTATTTCATTTATCATTCTAGCATAATTCTCTGCAATACAGAAATTAAAATTTATTTTTATTTCCTGTGACCTAAGTCTATAAATATTTTAAAGTATCTCCTAGTTTGAGTTACTATTACTACCAGCAGATTATTAATTAAAGTACCATACATATGTTACAAATTTAATGAATAATTATTAAACATAAAAAGTAAAAATGTTTTTGGAAGTGCATCTCAGATGAATAAGGCTGCATTTAAAAAAATTAATTTATGTATTTTGGATGAATAAAGGTACTACTATTGCTAGAAGGTTTAATAGTAATGATAGTAAAACTTTTTCCTCTACTATTGAGACAGGGCTTGACATCAATTCCATTCCTGTTTTTCGGTGTTACAGATATAGCTTGGAGAAACCTTGTTCACATGAAAAGAATAGATGGGAATGGAAGGAATTTTGTTGTACCAATGCCACTACAATTTTTGCACTTCATCTAAGTTATATGCCAAAATCATATAAAAATTATGTTCAGTCATCTATTAGCTGATGATTCATTCCTTCAATTTTAACTGCAAAGAATCATAATCACAGGACTTGTACACCAACACAGCTTTTATAGTCTTTAACGACCTCAGCACTGCTGGCAGCATGTTGAACTGTACCTTTGCTTAGTTTTACACCTGAGGAAATACACCAGAGTTAGAATCAGGTTGGGACAGAGACGTGCCTTTCTTTTGTAAAGAAGATGAAGAGTGACCGTGAAAGGGAAGATGGGAAGGAGGACCAGCCTGACATAGGTACCTTCCCAGGCTGACTTTTAGGAAAGATCTTTCTCTCATTGAAGCGGTTGTGAGGATTGGGGAATAGAAGCTACTGTGCTCATCACTGAGTTTTTTAGCTACTTTATGTACAGACCCTGGTTAAAAGAACTTACCCACTTTAATTTTTTTTCTTTTTTTTTACCTTTTGGGTTAATCTCTCCTAATTTCTATCTGTGTTTTCTCCAGTCTAAGAAAATTGGACATATCTGTGGATAATTATGACCAGCTAGGGAGACATTTAGTAGCTTGAGGGTATAGAGGCTGTTTCTACATGTTTAACAAATGTAATTATCTGACATTACTTTTAGAGGACATTCAATTGGTTCATGTAGTGGACATGTGTTGTTTTTGCCTACTTAGCACTCATTCCCCTTTTATTAACAACACATCCTTTTTAGGGGGAGGGGAAAGACACCCTCACTAGTTCCCAGCCATTTGCTTTGGTGGGGCTGGACTCCCTCACTCCCTGACGTTTCTGGCTTCAAGATGGGCAGGAGCCTTAAGCCAGGCTCTCAATTCCAGGACTTTGGCCAGAGCTGGTGGGATTACTGGCCAGGAGAGTGCAGTGTGGAGCAGCTGGACACCGTAATGGGGAGAGGCCCTACCAGAGGGTGATTCAGCCCAGACAGAAGCAGGGAGGCAGGAATGGAGCTGGAGAAAGACCCAGTTCTGATGATATCCTCGGAATCCACTGGTCCCAGTCATCACCAGCCTACACCCAAACTCTCTAGTTATATGTGCCAATGCATTCTCTCTTTTGCCCTAGTCTTCTCTGGCCCTATAATTCAAAGTACCTTGACTAATGTGGTGGTGGTCCTCTTCAATAAAAGTCTTTCTACTCTGCAACACCAATGAAAAAGTGGGAATTATTTTGTAAATATAGATTATTGTATGAGGTATATATCTATACTCTTGAATACAGTGAAAAAGTATTATTTCTTTATTTTCAGTGTACTTACGTAAAATTTTTTTTTTAATTTTGGCACAATACGCATAACATGAAATTTTTCTTCTTAACCGCTTTTAAGTGTATAGTTCAGTGGCATTAAGTACGTTCACACTGTTGTGCACCCATCACCACTGTCCATCTCTAGAGCTCTTTTCATCTTGCAAAAATGAAACTCTGAAAATATAACTCCTTATTTCCCCCTCCCCTAAACCCCTGGCAGCAGCTTTAATTATATTGCACACATAGAAGACTGTGTGAGGCTAATACCTGAGGGCAATTGTACTCTAAAATGTGAGACATTTATTGTGCCTCTCTTGCTACTGCAAATGACATTTGGGGGATCCATTTATCAGATTTGCTGTTCGTTCTACATATTGTTGCAAAATCAATACTGAAATAAAATGGAGGTAAAATAACTCTGAACCTAGGGTGGTTTTTTTTTAGTGTGTCATCAATGTGTCACCTCAGAAAAAGAAGGTAATATTTTGCAAGAGCGTTTTAGACTTTGTCTTTGATAACTTTGACAGTCTCTGAAGTTTAGAGATATTAGTTTATGTTAATAAAAATTTTTCTGTATGCTGTTTATCTATTTTGAAAGGTCTTTATTTGGAGTGGATGGGTGTATTGGTTTCTTAGGGCTGCCGTAATGAAATACCACAAACTGGATGGCTGAAAACAACAAAAATGTATTCCTTCACAGTTCTGGAGGGTAGATGTCAGCAGGGCTGGTTCGTTCTGAGGGCTCTGAGGGGGAATCTGTTCTACACTTCTCTCCTGGTGCTCCTGGCTTGATGCCATCTCTCCAATCTCCGTCAGGTTTAGTTGTTTTCTATTTTGTTGTTGTTGATGTTTTCAGGCCACCTTGTTTTACTAGGGTTATAAATTAGTACAAAAATGGATACTTTCAGGTAACCAACTGTGTCATTCCAGGATTACATTACAACATAGATATAGAGTTGACAGATCTTACCCAACTTTGACATTCTTGTACCCTGGGAGTGAGTGGGTGTTTAACAAAGTTTGTCTTTTTTCATTGAAATATAGTTGATTTACAGTGTAGTATTAGTTTCAGGTATATAGCAAAGTGATTCAGATATATCTATCTATCTATATATCTATCTATATATCTATATCTATATCTATATATTCTCTTTTAGATTCTTTTCCATTACAGGTTATTACAAGATATTGAGTATAGTTCTCTGTGCTATATTGTTGTTTTTTAAATGATGAAAACAGGAGCCAGTGTGTTTGTTTTCTGATGACTATAATCCAACAGGAACTTTACCACTCTAACATATATAATGTTTAGTGCTGGCTTTCTTTACTGTAAGCTCTGCTGACTTTTGATGGTTTATGTTGCAGGACAACTGACCCAGTGTGGAAGAACCTTAAAAGCTAAGGAGCTCTCTCCTTCAGGACCGAGGACGGCCTCAGTTCCAGGGATGCTACAGGCCAGTTTATAAGCAACTAAATACTAGCTGTAGGTACTTTTGGTACCTTATAAACTAGTAATAGAGTTCAACAAAATGTTTTCTGCACTAAAGTTTCGTAGATACTACAATTCTTAAAAAGGTTTTGAAACAGTGCATAATCATGCCAGAGTAGATGGGTTATCCTGGGGTAACCAACAACCCCTCATATCCCAGTGGCTTAAAACAGCAGTGGTTTACTACCTGCTCACACTACATGTCCAAAGAAGGTCAGAGGGAGGCTCTGCTCACTATAGTCCCTCAAGGATCCGGGCTGAAGGAGGTATCACCTGGACATGAGCAAAAGGCATATTAGTTCTTAAAGTTTCCACTTGGCACTGACACACATCATTTCCACTCATGTTTCACTGGACAAAGCAAGTCATACAGCGATACTTGATTTAAAAGGAGGGTGGGAAATGTAGTTCCACCATATTCCCAGGAGGAGGACAACTGGAATATTTGTGGACAGGCCTAATGTCTACCACACCCTGAGTGGCAGATGGGTGTCTAAAAGCAAAGCAATTCTGGTTATTGGAACAATTCCAACTTAGTAGCATAGAAAAGGGACCCCAATGTCAGTTGGTCAGACTTTGGAGATGGGTGGCAGGTTCTCAAATGTCTTTCCTCTGCTTCATTATATTCTTGCCAGGTTATCTACTATCTGATATTCTATGTTCACTTTTCCTGTAAGAACTATATGGTGATTTGACGGCACTCTAAAATTTTTTCTATTTCAATATTCTTTTACAATAACTTCTGAACCATTACAGTTGCTAATGAGTTCTCTAATCTAGATTCTACCTTCACTTTTGATCTCTTTCCACCCACATCTGGGATTTTGTTTTTTAGACTTTTTTTTAAAAATTTATTTATTTTATTTATTTTTGTCTGTGTTGGGTCTTCGTTTCTGTGCGAGGGCTTTCTCTAGTTGCGGCGAGCGGGGGCCACTCTTCATCACGGTGCGCGGGGCTCTCACTACCGCGGCCTCTCTTGTTGTGGAGCACAGGCTCCAGACGCGCAGGCTCAGTAGTTGTGGCTCACGGGCCTAGTTGCTCCGCGGCATGTGGGATCTTCCCAGACCAGGGCTCGAACCCGTGTCCCCTGCATTAGCAGGCAGACTCTCAACCACTGCACCACCAGGGAAGCCCCACATCTGGGACTTTTTATTTATTTATTTTAAGTAACCTCTGGCCAGAGAATTGCATAGAACTCAGTTCTGCCACTCATTTGTGTACATTTAGGTAAATTACTTAACCTACATCTCCAAGGCTCAACTGCCTTACCTATGAAGTCAAATAATAATTGTTCTTACCTCCTAGGGTATTTTGAGTATTAAATGAGGTGATATTTGTAAATACTACCTAATATGGATATTAACTGAATCTGACAAAATGCTTATTAGATGCCAGCACCTTAGTGACCCACTTAATTTTCATAACAACTCTATGAGGTAAATATTATTACCCTTATTTTACAGATGAGGAAATTGAGGCACAGAGAGTTAAATAACTTGCCCAGAGACACATAACCAGTAAGTGGTGGATCAGAAAGGCAACACCAGACAGTCTGTGCCAAAGACCATCGTCTTAACCTCGGTGTTCAGTGGAGTGGGACATAGTAAATGCTCATTTTTATTTTATGAATATTATTATTATCATTTGTCTAAAATGAAGCCCTATAGTTTTCTCATGGAAAAAAAGTTAAAACCTCTTCTTTCTTGAAAAATATGATATTTGATAAAAATGCATGAATTCTTTTTTTTTTTTTTAATAAATTTATTTATTTATTTATTTTTGGCTGTGTTGGGTCTTCATTGCTGCGAGCAGTCTTCCTCCAGTTGCGGGGAGCAGGGGCCACTCCTCCCTGTGGTGCGCAGGCTTCTCACTGCTGTGGCCTCTCCTGTTGTGGAGCACGGGCTCCAGGCGCGCAGGCTTCAGTAGTTGTGGCTCGCGGGCTCCAGAGCGCAGGCTCAGCAGTCGTGGCCCACGGGCTCAGTTGCTCTGCGGCATGTGGGATCCCCCCGGACCAGGGCTCGAACCCGTGTCCCCCGCACCGGCAGGCAAACTCCCAAGCACTGTGCCACCAGGGAAGCCCATGAATTCTTCTAATATTATTTAATGAAAAATAAACCCTAAGAGACACAACGGCATCTTTCTTGGTCTCTCCTGGTCTGTCTTGGCCTCTCTCTCTCTCTCCCTCCCCCCTTTCTCTTGGATCGCTTGCTCTAGGGGAATCAAGTGGCCATGTCCCATGTCATGAAGATACTCAGGCTGCTCACATGAGGAGGAACTGAAGTCTCTGGCCAACATCCAGGTAGACACTGAGGACTGCCAAAAATCACATGAGCAAGTGTGGAAGCAGATTTTCCCCAGTCCAGCTTTCAGATGACTTCAGTCCCAGCTAACAGCTTGACTGCGATCTCATGAGAGAATCCAGCTAAGACGCACCCAGATGCTTTCCCCACAGAAATGGTGAGACAAGAAATGTTTGTGATTTTCAGCTGCAAGGGGTAATTTGTTACACAGCAATTCATAACTAAAACAGATATTGGTACCTAGAAATGGGGTGCTGCTATAATAAAAACTTAAAATGTGGGAGTGGCTTTTTAAAGAAATTGTTTTAAGTCCTTTACCTTTCTATATAAATTTCATATTTACTTGTCAATTTCTTGTTCTTTTTAAAAAAATTTATTTAGGCTGACCTGGGTCTTAGTTGCGGTATGCGGGATCTTTAGTTGCGGCATGTGAACTCTTAGTTGCAGCATGCATGCGGGATCTAGTTCCCCAACCAGGGATCAATCCCGGGCCCCCTGTGTTGGGAGTGCGAAGTCTTACCCACTAGACCACTAGGGAAGTCCCTTGTCAATTTCTTTATATAAGTATGCTTGGATTTTGGCTGGGATTGCATTGAATCTATAGAACAACATAGGGGCCATTGCCACCTTACCAAATTGATTCCTCCAATCCACAAATATGGTATATCTCTTCATTTAATTATAAGGTTTTCTTTGCAGTATTTTGTAGTTTTAGGCATATAGCTTTTACACATCTCTCATCATTTTTATTCCTGATTTTTTATGCTATTATAAATGTTTTTAAAACTTTCGATCATCACTGGTAAATAGAAATACAAGTTTTTTGATGCTACCATAATTCTTTAAAAATTTCAGTTGTTCATTGCTTGTAAATAGAAATTCAGTTTTTGTGTGTGTGAGCATTGGCCTTGTATCCTGTGACTCTTGTACATTTCCTTTTTGGTTCTAGTAGCTTCATTACAGATTCAGTTGGATTAGCTATATAAATCATCATGTCATTTGCAAATAAAGACAGTTTTACTTCTTTCTAATCTGAATTCCTTTAATATGTTTAACACATACAAACACACACACAGGTACAACAACATGTGTATGTGCAGCTGGATGCAATTTGCTAAAATTTTGTTAAGAGATTTTATACCTACATTCTCTGTAGTTCTCTTTTCTTGTCTGTGTTTATCTGGTTTGGTATCAGAATGATTCTGGCTTCATAAAATGAGTTAGGAAGTTTTTCCTCCTTTTCTATTTTATGAAAAAGTTTATTTAGAAGTTTTACTATTTCTTCTTTTAAAGTTTCATAAAATTCACCAGTGGCTTGAAGTTTTCAATTTCTTTAATGTATACAGGGCTTTTCAAGTTTTCTTTTTCCTCTTGGGTCAGTTTTGGCAATTTTTATCTTTTAAGGAACTTGTCCATTTCACTCAGGACATCAAATTTATTAGCATAAAGTTGTTAATATTCTTTTATTAACTTGATATTGGTAATTTATAAATTTTATTTTTCTTTGATCAGTCTAACTAGAGGCTTACCAATTCTACTGATTTATTTCAAGGAACCAGCATTTATTTTCATTGATATTTTCTACTATTTTTTCAATTTCTATTTTATTAATACTGTTATTTCCTATCTCCTAGTTACCTTGGGCTTAATTTGTTGTTTTTTGTTGTTGTCATTTGTTTTGTTTTGTTTTGTTTTAGCATGAAAGCTTAGATTATTGGTTTGAGTATTTTCCTTTTAAAAAAAGTATTTAATGCTATAAATATTCCTCTAAAGACTTAGCTGCATCCCACAAATTTTGATATTTTGTATTTGCATTCAAACTATTTTCTAATTTTTCCTGTTGTTTCTCCTTTGACTAATGGATTACTTAGGAGTGCATTGTTTAATTTTCAAATATTTGGGGATTTCCCAGATAGTCTATTAGTGATTTCTAGTTTAATTCTGTTATGATCAGAGAAGAAGCTTAGGATGATTTCAGTTTTTCATGTGTACTTGAAACCTTTGTGTATCTTGCTGTTGTTAGCCAGATTATTCTATAAATTTCAATTAAGCCAAGTTGGTGGCTAGAGTATTCAAATCTTTTTTTAAATAGAAGTATAGTCTACTTACAATGTTGTGTTAATTTCCAGATCTTTTATATCCTTTCTGATTTTTTGTCTACTTGTTTTACTCACTACTGAGAGAGGAGTGTTGAAGACTCCGTGTATAATTGTATATTTGTCTCTTTCTCTTTTCACTTCTATCAGTTTTTGCTTTGTGTATTTTTGGCCTTGGATTTTTAGGTGCACACACATCAAGATTGTTGTGTTACTGACAAATCAATCCATATCTCATTTTATAATGTCTGTCTTTTACCCTGGTAATTTTTCTTGTTCTGAAGTTACTTTATTTTATATAAATGTAACTAGTCCTGCTTCTTCTGATGTCATAGACTGAATTGTGCCCCTACTCCCCAAATTTATATATTGAAGCACTAACCCCCAAGTACCTCAAAATGACTATATTTTGGAGATAGGGTCTTTAAAGAGGTAATTAAAGTTAAATGGAGTCATATGGTTGGCTCCAATCTAACATGACTGGTGTTCTTATAAGAAGAAGAAGAGACACTAAGCCGATACTTGCACAGAGGAAAGGTCATGTGAGGACAAAAGAGAGAAGGAAGCGATCTGTAAGCCAAGGAGAGAGGCCTCAGGAGAAACCAACCCTGCTGGCACCTTGATCTTGAACTTCCAGTCTCCAGAACTGTGAGGAAAATAAATTTCTGATGTTTAAGCCACCCAGTCTGTGGTATTTTGTTATGGCAGCTTTAGAAAAATAATAACATTTGATTAGTGTTTTCATCATATATTTTCCCCAATATTTTAATTTACCTATATAATTATATTTAAATTGGCTTGTAGATAGCATATAATTGGGTCATCTATTTCTATAGCCAATTTGAGAATCATTGTCTTTTAATTAGAGTGTTTAGACCACTTACATTTAATATAATTTTTAATATGGCTAGACAGGTCCACAATTTTATTATTTTTTTTGCTTGTTTCCTATGTTTTGTTCTTCTCTTCTTCCTATCCTATATTCTTTTGGATTATTTAAATACTTTCAGTATTCTCTCTTACTTTATGTATTGTATTTTTAGTTATGTCTCTTTTTCTTTTAGTGGTTACTCTAGGGACTATTAAATGTAAGCAGTGTAAAACACTAGTTAAAAGAAAGAAATCTGTTTATTTTTTCTTTGTGACTTCCCTTGCAAATCTTAGGAGATTAATATAAATGAGGCACTGTCATCTTAAACCTCATTGGAATTGAGGTTAATAATCCTAACCACACTGGATTTATATAAACACAAGTCACTTTGACAAAGACAATGTGCTTGACTGATTTTCTGCATCTCACTGACTTTTTTCAAGATCAAATCCAGGAAGAATAAAGTGAGAACAATAGACTTCCGTGCAGGAGTTTTGTCTCAGCCAAAGTAGCATCAGATTTAAGACAATATAAAAAGTCAAGTCATCTTACTAATATCATTCTCAAACTTGAAAAATTGCATGGGTTTTCCTGGGCTTAGAGTTTAGTAGATGTAGAGACTGTTTGTTAAAATAAGGAAGCTTAAATAAATGGAAAAATGTTATACATTTATGTATGAGATTATTCAACAGAGCAAAAATGTCAGTTCTCCTCAGATTAATCTATATGAAATATAATACTAATCAAAATTCTAAACATATTTCATCAAAATGATATATTTACTATAAATTTTATACGGAAGATATATTGTGAATGACGGGTTATGGCAGATTTGATAAAGCAGAAGAAAGAAGAGAGGCTTACCCTAGCAGATATCAAGATATATAACAAAGGTACATTTCTAATTTAGTTCTTTTCTTACAATAAATAACATGTACATGATGATATTGTCTCCATCTCCTCAAAACTATTATATGATTCAATAATATAAAATTTGGGGACTTCCCTGGTGGCACAGTGGTTGAGAATCCGCCTGCCAACGCAGGGGGCATGGGTTCAAGCCCTGTTCCAGGAAGATCCCAAATGCCGTGGAGCAACTAAGCGCGTGCACCACAACTACTGAGCCTGCACTATAGAGCCCGCGAGCCACAACTACTGAGCCCATGCACCACAACTACTGAAGCCCGCGCACCTAGAGCCCGTGCTCTGCAACAAGAGAAGCCACCGCAATGAGATGCCCGCACACGGCAACGAACAGTAGCCCCCGCTCGCCGCAGCTAGAGAAAGCCCGCGTGCAGCAATGAAGACCCAATGCAGCCAAAAATAAATAAATAATAATACAAAATTTGATGTAATTTCAATGAAACTAAATGTTTTTCTCTCAGTGATAACCTTCTAGACAGGATATGAAGCTAGAACAAAAAATTAAAAAATGGTAGAATATCTGCCTGCTCCACCTTTCCAGTTTTTGGACTCTATCCTATTCCTCCACTTCTTGGGAACTTTTTTTGTTGTTGTTGAACTATAGTTGATTTACAATGTTTCAGGTGTACAGCACAGTATATAGTAGTGTGTATCTGTTAACCCCAAATTTCTAATTTATCCCTTCCCCACATCTTGGGCATTTTATTTCAAGATTATTGCTAGTGCACAGTGGAAGAAAATATATTGTATTTTATCATGTTTACTAACGTTGTGACTAATTATTTTTTCCTTTTTAATTGAAGTATAGCTGACATACAATATTATGTTAGTTTCAGGTGTCTGTAACTTTGATTTTTAACTTCTATAATCTAAAGAACAATTATTACTTGCAAAGTCATCGTCTTGAAAACTATTTTCACGAGAAATCATAACTCATTTCATTAAAATAAAGACAGAAAATTCATCCTCAAAGAAAACTCATTTGTCTTCTAAGAACAGCATTTCAGAGATTCAAAGAAATTAGAGGTAGAAAAATCAATTAGAGCTAATCTACCAGCTTGTCAGAAAGGATTGCTTTCTACAAAATATATTCTAATTCTTTGTCCAGGTTAATTTTTAAATGTCTCAAGGGATGGAGCACTTGTTATATCCCTCTGAAGTCTTTCCTTTTATATAATTGACCTTCCCAAGAATCTTGTTTTTTTCTAATATCTAACCTCCATGTTAGTTATTAATTCTGTGCTATTGCTTTTAATTTTACTTCTTTTTCCTGTAGTAATTCCTCTTCTCCCAAATTCTGTTTTTATACTCTCAGATATGTGTAAGAAGCTAGGCTTCATTTAAATTAATTACATATGTTTACTTATAATAAAAAATCTTTTACATCAAAGAGATCGTTAGGTCTTTTTCTCCATTTTCCCTTTTTGTCCTGTCTGTCTCTCTCTGACACTCTCCCCTCCTCCCTCCCTCCCTCCTTCCCTCCCTCCCTCCTTTCCTTCCTTTCTTCCTTCACTTAACATTCTTTTTGTAGACAAGGCAACGGGGTGCTTAAAAGTGGAAGGTACTGGCAGGAACAAGTAGAGAAAGGAGAAGACAAATTTTTTGCTTGATCCAGAAGACTATCAATTCCTTTGCAAAGTAGCAATATAGTTCTTGTCTATCTCTGTTATGACTGAAGCATTTTTCTCTTGTTAATGATTTCTGGTTCTTTTATAACCTCTTTTGTCTTTCAACTTTATTTCAGATTTCCCCCTTTCTATTTAATTATGTTTATATAAATTTAAAATTCAGTATTTTTCCAGATTGGATGGTATTATTTGTTTTACCCTTTGAACATGAAGGTGATGGGTTTCCTCCATTTACAAGATTTAAATTCTTGCCCTTATCTGTGCAGATGATTAATAGTGAGATATCAGGTACATTGGTACTCTGGACTAAAATTTCTACTGTCTGAAGATAAGCAAAACAAGGATTTTAGAAGGGGTGAGAGAATATCATATGGCCAGTGACGGAGATTGCCCTGAGCATAAGAACATAAATTCTTTGTAGCCAGGGTCAGTTCAATAAATGCCACAGTCTGCAGTAACAACTCTTGGTAACCTGGGGGAAAGGCAGACACAAAGAATGTGATGAATTTTATTATGTGCTTATGTGCTAATAAATTGAGTTTCTGTCAATTCCTGTATAAAGTCCATGATCATCATTGTTCAAGAACCATGGAATAAGTGTTTATAAAATTTACTAAATATATTTTTAATAGTGAAAATTTACAGAGAAATTTAATTAGCTTTCTCCTCTTACCAGGAAGCT
Source organism: Balaenoptera acutorostrata (assembly GCF_949987535.1). Lineage (NCBI taxonomy): Eukaryota > Metazoa > Chordata > Mammalia > Artiodactyla > Balaenopteridae > Balaenoptera > Balaenoptera acutorostrata. Next base: position 77,587,013 of record NC_080068.1, read on the forward strand.
GTCAGGGCTTTAAAACAAAACTTGTGGTGGAATTCCCTAGAAAAAGGACCATATACTACCTTTCACAGAGTCATAACATCTCATTAGGTAAGAGCCTAAGCTCTGGGACAAGACCGCCTTGCTCAAATTCTGCCTCTGTCTTTTAATAGCTGTGTGACCTTGGAAAAGTAACTTAACACCTCCGTGCCTGTTTCCCCTTATAAAATGGTGATACAGCCTGAGGAAGAATTGAGTTATAAATTGAGAATAAACGGAGTTAAAATTGTAAAGTGCTTAGTACAGTACCTTAATAAAAGCTAATTTTCATTTTCTCTTTTCTTCATTCATTGAACAGATATTTATCAAGTGTCTTCTGTGTGATAAGGCCAGAAATAGGAGTTCACAGTATAGCAACAAAGAATCATACAACATCTAACTGTATGCAGGGGGTGCTACAAAAACATATGTCAGGCTCTGGAATCAAGAAATGAGCAATTAGGGCTTCCCTGGTGGCGCAGTGGTTGAGAGTCTGCCTGCTAATGCAGGGGACACGGGTTCGAGCCCTGGTCTGGGAAGATCCCACATGCCGCGGAGCGGCTGGGCCCGTGAGCCACAATTACTGAGCCTGCGCGTCTGGAGCCTGTGCTCCGCAACGGGAGGGGCCGCGATGGAGAGAGGCCCGCGCACTGCGATGAAGAGCGGTCCCCACACCGCAATGAAGAGTGGTCCCCGCTTGCCGCAACTGGAGAAAGCCCTCGCACGAACCGAAGACCCAACACAGCAAAAATAAATAAATAAATAAAGGATAGTCAAAAAAAAAAAAAAAAAAAAAAAAGAAATGAGCAATTAACTGTTACTGAACCGAACTTGGGTCCACTCACCCACTGCACAGCAAAGCCAACTTACTGACACCAGGTCGTGTTAAAGGAAAGCACACCATTTATTTGTAGGGTGCCCAGCAAGGAGTGTGAGTGGCTCATGCTCAAAGGCCCTGAAATCCCCAGTGGCTTTCAGTGAGGGGTTCTTAAAGGCAAGAACTGGGGTGAGGGCTGCAGGGTGTGTGAGTTTTTTTTCTATCTGGTTGGTGAAATAACAGGGTGAAGTTTCAGGAATCTTAATCATCAACCTTCTGGGTTCCAACCAGTCTGGGGTCTACATGCTTATAGTCACCAGTCTCCACCTGGGTGGGTCGGGGGCGGGGGCCTTAGTTCCTGTAGAACAACGTAAAGAGTGTCAGAGTGTTATGTATATCCCTTAAGGAGGAAGTAGGACTCTGTTTTCTTGCTGAATTATTGTCATTATATTTCTTGTTTAACTACTTTTACTTTGTTTCTGCACTCTCTCAATTCTCTAATTAGTAACTGCTTATGCCTATTCTTTGGAACTCAGGGAAGGCCTAGGAGACTAAAGCTTTTTTCTATAAACAAGAAACAGGTGACTCAGAGGGGCTTTTGTACCTGGGAGGGCCCTGCAGTGTCCTGCTCAGTTTCATAACATGTGTAGTACATTCAAGGAGGAATCTTGGTCTTTAAAGAAGAAGTATGATTTTGAAAAGTGCACAAGGTAAATGGATAAAGCAGGGAGTCTAAAGTAAATAGCATAAGCAAAGGCACAAAAGCATGGAAGTACACGATGTTTGCCAGTGAGTGATCAAGCATGGGTAACACATCAGGGGGTGGGAGAGTTGAGGAAGGGATAAGGCCCTCTTTCCATTTTTGGTGAATCCCCTATTGTATGAATTTGGGTTGTGGGAGGCCCTACCTCCCAATAGGGAATCTGAAGGGAGGCAAACGTTCCCTCTCTCTGCCTTCTGGCTGCTGAGGCATGGGCGTGTGACCTTAGATATTTCCACCTGTGAACTTGAATAGGGAGACTGTGATGCCACCAGTGGCATGGTGGTGTAGCTAGGATTTAAACCTGGGTAGCCCGAACACAGCGTCTGTCACGGATGAGCTGGTCATCACTTTTTCCTAGGAGAGTTGGCTAAGATTTTGTACTAGAGATAATAAGAAAGAATAAGTAGGATTTTGCCAGGTACAGAATACATAAAAGGGTCAGTTCAGCTTGAGAAGGGTGTGTGCAAGGGCAGAGACAAGAAAGGCCATTACCTATTCCAGGAATGCCTCATGGAGCATTGGTTGTCAGTGCAGGGGGTGTACTGGGGGCGTGGAGGTGGGGAACGGGTGGCCGAAAGGGAGGTTGGTAGTAGAGGAGTCCGAATATAGGTTTGAAATGGAATGGGGGCGGGGCGGTCATGTGAGTCCTTAGGTTTAGTAGTTTTTATCCTTAAGCCACTGGAAGTCATCAGTAGTCTTAAGGAAAGGGAGGGACATCATCAGCGTCGTTTTTTAGAAGGATCACTCTGGCAGCAGCACGGAGGAAGTGCTTGGACTGGGAGTGATGAGTGTCCCTAAGGTCAGTCAGCAGGATACTGAAACAGTGCATGAAAAGCCAATGAGGACAGTGGGAGTGGGACAGAGAAGGCGGCCCAGATTTGAGAAACATCCCTGAGGTGGAAGCAACAGAGCTTGGTGACTAATTTGATGCGGGTGGTTAAGGAGGAAGGAAGAATTGAAGATGACTGAGATTTCTAGTTTGGAAACCTGAGTAATTGGTGATATCATTAACTGAAATAGGAATGGAAGGAAGGAAATCTCTGTGAGGCCTACCAGAAGATTTATATGTTTTATTTCATTTAACCCTAAACAACCGATGATGAAAAGATTAAGATGCCCATTTTATAGATAAGAAAATCAAGGTTCAATGAGGTTGAGTAACTTGCCAAGATCACACAGGTGATAAGTAAAAGAGCTGGAATGTGAAATAAAGTTTTACTCCAAAGCCGGTATCTTTCCATGATGATATTCTACACTCTGACAACAATTTTAGTTTGGAAAAATAGGACTAAAGCTCAGAGGAAAGCTAGATAGAGCTAAAAAACATGGTTCCTTTCGGAGGAGGAAATGATTAAGAATGAGGAGAGATTAAAGTCTTACACTATTGGGATAAAGGACTAGAGCAGCACTGTCCAATAAAATTTTCTGCAGTGATGGAAGTATTTTATACTTGCGCTGTCCAGTATTGTAGCCATTAGCCCACACGACTATTGAACACTTGAAATGGGGCTAATATGACTGAGGAACTGAAATTTTAATTCTAATTATAATGAATGTAAGTTAAAAAACCATATGTGGCTAGTGACTATCACATTGGACAGTTTAGAACTAGATAAACCAGCCAGACATGGAGACAGTCCATCAGAGGAGAGGCCTTGTTGGTAACCCCAAAAATCACTAGGTATCTGATCATCTGCCTTATATCTGTGGGTAAGATTGGTCCTAAGTTTGGGGACTGTAATTCATTAATTAGGAAGGGGTTCTTTCCTACTGCAGACAACAAATTCATTTTACCAAGTCTTATTTTTGGAAGGAGAGTAAGTACAATACTCCACTCCTTTCTTTTCTTTTCCCTTCCCTTCCCCTTCCTTTCCTTCTTTGTGCCTCACCGTGCAGCTTGTGGGATCTTAGCTCCCCAACCAGGGATTGAACCCACACCCTTGGCAGTTAAAGCACGGAGTCCTAACCACTGGACTGCCAGGGAATTCCCCCCACTACCTTTCTTATATGAGAAAAAAATCACAGTCATTTTCTCAGTATTTGCATTTTTCTGTATAGAGTGTTACTTAAGAGCTCAAGCTCCAGGCAAACACCTGGGTTCAAATCCAAGTTCTGCCACTGAACCGGTTTGTTGTGCCTTGAGTTAAATTACTTCACATTCTCAAACTTCACTTTTACTACCTGTAACATAGGGATAACAATAGTACCTAACTCACAGATTACTCTGAAGATTAAGTTAAATAACCTATGTAAAACGCTTAGCCAGTATCTGGTACTGGCTTAGCACCCACTAAAGGCTGGCTATTCTGTAAATAGTACCTTATTGTGATGTTTGCACTTTGCACCTCTGTGTTTTGACATTTACTTGACTCTGTTTTTGCATAAGTGAAGGTATTCTCCCAGATCTCTCAATGTCAGAACATTCCAAAAAAGAAATACACATTCATCAAGATAAAAAGGTGGGTAGGGTTCTGAAAATTCTTATTTGCAGTTATTTTTGTATTTCACTTTGATTTCTGTTTTGATAAAGTACTTTAAATCGGTACAGTGGAAAATCTTAACCCTGATATTTTGTTGTGATCATTAAAATTCCCTTGGTTTAACCTCAGTTCATACACCACATGATCATGCAAAAATACTAGAAGCTCTAAATGTTGACTCAAAAGATTTCTTGATGTCTGGAAGTTCTGAAGAATGTCGTACCGCTGTAATTAAGATATTTAATGCCTAGTCTCTGATTATCTTAGAAGTAGTTGTATAGGTTGTATAGTGGTTGGATAAATCAAGTACCTTTAAAGACTAATGACTTCAGAAGTAGGAACAAGTAATAGGATCTCTTTTGTTGCCATCGATTTTGTACTTGGTAACCTTTGGACTGAAAGTATTGTGATGTAGTCTTGCACTTTGTATAGTGTTTATGCAAATAACAAATGTATTTTTTCATTAGATTGGGATGTCAAGAAATCTGTGTTCAAGTGCCACTTCTGCTGAGTTGTCTGTTAAGGAAAAGCCATTCACCTCTTTGGGCCACAGGTCCTCTGAAGCATCTAAGAGTTGATCCAGACTTGATTCTAGAATGATCTCCTAAGTATCCTTCCAACTAAAATCCCTTGAATCTGCCTTTTCTTTCCCCCTTTGGTCTCAAAGTACGTACACAGGTAATTTTTACTTCCATGCTTTTATAAACATGCTCTTGGAATATTTCATTTCCTTGGAAAACAATTCATGGGTGAGTCGGCATGACGGGAAAAAACAACACACAATAGATATCAAAATTGCATGAGGTGGTGAAACGGAAAATGATTTTCTTTGTAAACCGAAATGATGAGGTACAGAGAAACCAATGACTTATTTGTAAAATGCGTGGTGGGAGGCTCTAGGCAGCAGAGCTAACGTGCTTTTACTTATGTAGCAGCGCGGGGGGAGGGGAGGGGGCCCAGGAGTCCTCTCCATACTGCCTGAAAACGGCTATGACGGTAAACGTTCCTTTCCGCGAGGGAGAAAGAAAATGTGTGTCGGGAGGCGGAAGAAGGAAGCAAGCAAGCAAGGAAGGTTAAAAGCTCCCCCCAACCCCATCCTCTCTGGAAATAATACATCATTAAGGGAATTTCCTCCTGCAGCCACGGAACGTTCTGTGGCCGTTTCCACGTCACTATTAGGGGCAGCCAGGGATTTTGCTTTTTGTGGCGGTGACTTCCCAACTCCTCCTGCGGGTCCCCTGTGGGTCACCGAACATCGCCCTCCGCCCGGGGCGAAGTCGAGCGGCGAGGAGGCTCGCCAGGCAGGCGGGTGGCGCAGCGGCCGGGAGAGGGCGCAGGAGCGTTTCCTGCGTGAGCGCGGCCGCCGGGCCCGTTTCCGGAAGGCTGATTGCATCAGGTGTGGAGCTCGGCGCCTCCTCTGCCCAACCTGGCGGCCACTGCGCCTGCGCGCGTCGCCCCGCCCCGCCCCGCCGCCGAGGACTCCACTGCGGGTTTTCCTCCCGGTCCCGAGGAGATCAAGCCTGGAGGGGTGGGTGCCGTTTACCGCCCCGGACCCCCGAGAGTGGGGATGGCAGGGCCGGACTCCTGGGGAGCTGTGGAGTCCGAGGGAATAGAGTACCTGCGGAAAGAGGACCTGCCTGGAAGGCTGGTGGCGGGTCCCGTCTCTGCTGCTGACGGGAGGGCTGGTCTTGGGCTAATTTCCTCGCCTCTCTAGGCCTGAAGGACATAGGCTAGAACTAAAAGGCGTTACAGTTAAGAGTCTGCATTTTCCCAAAGTAGGTTAAACTGCGGCCCCCAACTATCCGTGGTGCACGAACTCCATAGGCGGATCTTGGGGTGCAGAGACTCAGCCCCAAGGATGGGCACTTTCATGGATTTATAGGGATTTCTCAGTGGCAATATTGTTTTTGCGTTGCGGAAGAAGTGACGTGATTGTTGGCCTCCAGATTGGTCTGAGGGAAATTGTTCGTGGCAGAGGTTTGGGGGTGCAAATGCCAGAAACCCCTCTTCCACAAGGCAGCTTTCCCCTACCACTCATTTCTTCCAACCCCACTCGAGTGTGCGTCAGGGTTCCATTATACACCTATACACACCTAGTAGATTTCCCTCCTAACACTCTTCATGTTTGAAATGACATTTTTGAGTGATTATTTAATGGATTTCTGACCACCTCGCTGGACTAAGCTCTATGAAAGCAGGGGTCTAGGCTTTTTTTTATTCACTGCTATCCCCAGGCTAACCATAAGATCTTGTGCGTCCTCAATAAATTCATGATGTCGAAGGAAAAACGTCATGCCGGCTCCAACTGCATCGAGTCCTCTCATGAAGAATAAGGACCGGTGGGGTGTGAGTTTGCTGTTTGAGGAAGGAGTGCATTCTGGAGGTTTGGGGAAGAGGATGAGTGAGGAGGAGCCATTACTTTGTAGTTACTATTAAATTACTTTTAGCATAATCCTCCTGAAGGAGATGGTAGGTAAGGCTGTGTGTAGAGCAGTGGTTCTCCAAGTGTGGTCCTCAGACCAGCAGCACCAGCATCACCCGGAAAGTTGTTAGATGTGCAGATGCTTGGGCCGCATCACAGACCTACCCATTCAGAGACTCTGTCCAGCAATCTGTTTCCAAAAACCCCCCAGGCGATTCTGACGCAGGCTCAACTTTGACCACCGCATCGGTGAAGAGCAACCCCAGTGATGCTTTGGGGACGTTATTCACAGTGTCTGGGGCAGAGCACTGATTACTACCTATTGAGTGTCCATTCTTATCAAGACCTTGCTTGTCTGTTTAAATTTGTTAAAATTTAGTTAATATTCCTAGAGGTGAAAAGGAAATTATGTTTTCCCCCTCCTGCAGGTGTGTTTCTTCCTTGAGGCGATCTTGCTGTGATTTTCACATCAAGAAATGGTGTGTGTGTGTGTGTGTGTGTCATATGCCTGGGGTTCTAGATAAGGAGACAAAAGGAAGGAGATCTCGCCTACAAGTTGCAGCTGGATGGGCGTGGGCAGTTCTCATCTGAGGACATTTTCCCATTATAAGGGAATGCAGACATGTGGGAGAAAAGACTAGCCAGGGATAAGGTTACCTTTTGGTGCAGACAGACGCTGAGCCTCATGGAGGGGTTATCATACCGGGATGCATCGCTTTGGGTCTCGACACTCTGGCCCGCATTGCCTCCCTGCCATCTTCTCAGATGATAAGGGGAGCGCGAGTTCGAGAGGCCCCAAAGCCTCTGCCTGCAGGGGTCGCTCTAGGAGCGCGGCCCGCCCCCTCCTTCCAGGCCCCCGCCCCGGCCCCGCCTTTCTCGGGATCCGCCCCCGCCCGGTCGGGCCCCTCCAGCCTCTCCGCGCAGCCGCCGCCAAAGCCCGGAGAAGTGGAATCTCGCCGGCGCCGCTCTCTGCGCGGGACTCATGGAGCGGCACTGGGCATGCTCAGTGGCCAAAGCCAGTCCTGGTCTCAAGTAGGAAGCTCGTGCGCTGTACCCGCAGCTGATCCTGGCGCTCCCGGCAGGGCGAGACTGGAGCAGAGCTGCCGGGCGCCGGAGCCGAGGCGAGCGCCGCGCGCACCGCCGGTGAGCCTCGCTTTCTTCCTTGCTTTTGCTCTCGACCCCGGGGGCGGCCCGGGAGTACTGGTGAGAGACCTGGGCAGCGGCAGCAGCTTGCGGCGAGTGGCTGCGCGTAGCCGGGGCGGCTGCTCCTCTCCTCCCGGCCCCGAGGGCTACGCGGCCACTGCCGCTCGCCCAGCCACAGCTGCAGCAGCTGCCGCCGCATCTGCAGCGGGCGTCTGCTGCGGAGTCCCGTGCGCCCTGCGCCCGCGCCGCAGGGCTGGGTGGCACGGCGCCCGCGGGCTCACTCCTTGACTCCATCCCTCTGGCTTCTCGGCGCCCTCTTTCCATCGGCAGCCGGGGCTTTGCAGGGCCTGGGGCGGGGGAGACAGGGTTGGAGGGGGTGCGCCAGGCGGGGGCTGCGGAGGGGAAAAGTGAGGGTGGGCGCCGGCGGGGAAGAGCGCACACCCCCTTGCCCTGGCACCGGCCTCCTCTGTGCGGCTGGGCTCTCCCCGTGCGGCAGCGCGCTCCTGCCGGGGAGTTGAAGACCGAGCTGGCTTATAGGGGATTCAAAGGGGGAAAAGTTCATTTCCCCCTCGGAGGCAGGGAGCGTTTTAACTAGAAAATGGCTGTGCGAAGGGGACCGAATCAGGGAAGCTGGTCCTGAAATCCCCTCTGCTGCCCGCCGGGCGGAATGGAGGGTTGAACGCTAGAAATGACATTTGTGCAATGAAAAAGATTGCTGGACGGAGGGAGGGGTGCGGAGTCCCATAGAAACAATGAAAGGTGGTCTTGATGTCGGCGGAGAGGTCTAGAACTGAGGGGTCAGGGGCCAAGGGCCGAAGGAGCGTGGGACCTGGATTTAAAAAATCATACGTTGAAGAAATCAGATTTAGAGTTGTGGCCGTTTTGTAGTCAAGTTCAGCGCTGTTTAGAGCCATGGCTGTCCCAGACGGTTTTGGATGGATGGAGTGGTTGGGGAGGACCAACACTGAGAGGAGAATAAGGTCAGTGTCGGAAGCTCAGACAAGATTGGGCGCAGGTTTTTTAGAAGTCCCTCAGTCACTGGCTTTACATTGCGCCTGATGACTTAGGTAAAATACCTAAAGGATTATCATAAAATGATGCCAGCAGTGGTGTTTGAATTCCAAGAAATGAAGAAACTTTGTGAGGTTGGCATTGGTTTGTCATTTGTTTTAATATTTCACTGATTGAAAAAGCAAGCAGTGGCATCCTGACCCGTTATTCTGGATTTGGTTCTCTTAAGTCTTTGGTTTATTTTTCTTGTCATGGATTTATACTTCAAATCTTGTCCTTAAATGGCCATGATAATTAAGAATATCTGAATTCGGGTAGATGGCCTTTCAGGAAGGGGGATTTCTTTATGAAGCCGCTTTGTTGTGTTTTCAGTTTGTAGCTTGAAAGCAGTTATTTGTTCAACAGTTGTTTATCGTAACTTGCACAGTCCTAGAAATGGAACTGTTTTGAAAGGATGACATTTATCAGGAGAATGAGGAACGTCCACGCTGGGGGAAATGCTGAGAGAACACAGGTGGCAGTAGAGTACAATGGTCCGGTAGTCAGAACACCTGGGGAAAACATGCAAAGTTTCTATAGCTGTCCTTTGGTCATCGGCTTACTATATGACCTCGAAAAATCACTCAGGGTCTTCCTAGGCTGGGCTTGGTCTAGATATTTGCTCAGGGCCTTTGAGAAAGAACTCTAAAGTTGAGATCCTTTTCTAGGGAAGGTGTTTACTTTTTTCATTCTGTCTTCAAAAGGATACTTTTAACTAAGTAATTCATCTGCAGGGAGCCAGCGCGGTCCCCTTTTCTGAAACTTATAAAGTGGTAGTGGAAAAACTCAAGCTAAAGTGTGAAAGACTGGCTTTTTACAGTTAACTGGAGTAATAAGAATACTGACTACAGAATCATTTAGGAAAAGTCTACAAAATAGTGCAAGAATCCACGTGTACAAAGATAAAATATTTTAAAACTTAACTCTTTTTATGTCATGTTTCAACTTTTTGATGACCTTTTTTTTTTTCTGCCACCAGAGAAACAACAACAAACATCAGATTCTTTCTTTTTTTTTCCTCTCTTTTCTGTTACAGCAGGAATTAATACTGAAAGGCTTGCCATTGTACTAGAACAGTGTTATGTTAATTACCCTCATTTCAGGATATCTAAATTTGTCTTTTGAGAGAAATGGAATGTTGTCTCTCTATACCTTCTTCAGTTATGCTTTTAAAATATTCAGTACCCTGATGATATAACCCCTTAAATTTTCCAGGGGCACAGGATAGACTTTTAGTAAAGTATTGTAAGAAGATATTACTACTTATGTGGGTGATGCTTATTTTCCTATCCCAAGTTAAGGAAAATAGCATTTGTTCATTATTTACTATGTGTCATGTCTGATATTGAGCTTCGTACATATCTTATGTGTCAGCATCTTTGACATAAATGTCAGCTTCCCAAGAAAGTCCCTCTGAGGATGTGGACAGTCCTTTGCTTGTACAGCAATAGAACTTCAAAGGTTTATTTTATATGAGACTATCTTCAACTGTTTTCATTATTATTCAATAAGCATTCTCTTGTAAAACATATTTGTTATTTAGAATTAGCCTTGATTGGAACAGCATGTCTTCAAAATGATTTGAATGTTTTGTTTTTTTTTAAATTTATTTATTTATTTTATTTATGGCTGTGTTGGGTCTTCGTTTCTGTGCGAGGGCTTTCTCCAGTTGCGGCAAGCGGGGGCCACTCTTCATCGCGGTGCGCGGGCCTCTCGCTATCGCGGCCTCTCTTGTTGCGGAGCACAGGCTCCAGACGTGCAGGCTCAGCAACTGTGGCTCACGGGCCCAGCTGCTCCGCGGCATGTGGGATCTTCCCAGACCAGTGCTCGAACCCGTGTCCCCTGAATTGGCAGGCGGATTCTCAACCACTGCGCCACCAGGGAAGCCCGATTTGAATGTTTTTAAGAAGCCTCCATCCGGGTTTAAAAGCTGTTTTATGTTCATTTATTTTCAACAATGTTGTACTACCAACAAATAAATGTAATTAAGATAAGCCCAGATTACCCATTTTAATTTTATGTGTTATTAGTGCATATTCTGCATGTTGATATGTGTTGATGGCTTTTCTTTGAGTTGAAATAGTTAGTTTGTTAAAGGCAGAGTGACAGATTCTCCATAATAAAGGGTCTGGTGGGATTTGACGAAAAGACCACCAACCAGGGACTCCCAAGACTTGCCTTCTGGGCCAGGGTCGTCCACTACTTAAAGTTACTGTGTGACCTTGGGAAAGTCAGTTCACTTCTTTGGATCTCAGTTTTCCCATCTGTAAAATGAGAGTGTAACAGTAGAAAGCACCCTCTGGGTGTCTGTTGAGCCTTCACGTCCCAGCCCAGGGGCCTGTGATGCATCCATTTGGAAAGGGGGACTATAGATAAAACCTTAGATGAAGCCGATTTTGTTTCGCTAAGTCTGGCCTGTCCTGCTTTGTGGAATGCCCTTCCTTTTTTTGGCCAATTCCTACATCCGTTCTGGTTTTTATTTGTCAAAGGATGGTTGTCATAACATTAACTCTTTATGGCACTGCCAGGTTTAGGTAGGAGATAAGGTAATGATTAGATTTGGGTAGAGTGCCGTAGGTATTTGAAACTGTTTTATAGCATCTTCTTGAGGAGACACTCTGCTCTTGGGCATGCAGGTAATCCAAGGAATAAGTCTCCTCTGGGGCTGTAGAGGAGGCTGACCTGTACCTTGGTTGCCGGGCCCACCCATGTGAAATTTGGACAAACTTTTCCCATGTCCCTGTCCTGTCGATTCAGCTGTTGATCAGAATTGCAGCCCTTGGTCTCTGGAATAAAATTATCATTATCAGTTCATGTTAGCACCATCGCTGTATTGAGCAGGTGCTGTATTGGTCTGCTGCCGTAGTAGCAGGAGTGATGGCTGTCGGAATGCAGCTACGTGAACTTTTCTTTTGGCAAACTATGATGATGGGGCAGAGAGCAAAGGAAACCTGGTGTTTGTAGTGTACTTTGCTTTTAAGATGGTCACAAAACTCAGCCTCGTTAACGTTCAAGTGAGGCAGGTGAAGAGAAGCCAGAGTTGTCAGCGTTTAAATAAGTGATAATAAGTAGACAGTAAGTCTAGAGCTTCTGGTCCTAACTAGGCTCCAGTGTTGCTGGGCCCGTGGTAGGAGCGGGGCAGTAACTGCGAACACCAGGTGAGAGCTGGAAGAGAGGAAGGACACGGAGGCTAGAAAGTCAAGTCATCGCAACTCGGCAAGAAGTAAGAAGCCTTGATCGGTTTAAAGGTATCAGAGGCCATTGGGTGTAGAGTTACAGGAGACATTCCCTCTGTACATAACCTTATTTCCATAATATTTAAATCCTACCTAGTCTTCTAAGCGTTGAACAAATGCTAGGACAGGCATTACTTTTACAAGCAGGAAAGAAGTCACAATGTATCATTTATTGGTGTATAAAATGTGCAGATTCATATGGACAGCTATGGAAAGAAAACATGGGAAAAATGAACGGTATGGAATTATGGATTAAGGTTTTTCTTTATTGTTTGTGAATGATTTGGTCATTGTAAATAAAGCGAACCATTCTATCCTTTGCCTCTTGTGAAAATCTTGCAAAATTTTGTCTGCTAGGCGATAACAGGTTTTTGCAGTGTAACTCCTGGAAAGTATGCTTCAGGAATGCTTGGAGTAGGAGGCAGAATGGTTTGTTTTGATTTTTACCTTACAAGTTGACTAAAACGAATGCACTTTTGGAACTGAGCTAGGAGAAGTGTGTGCTTTGGAGGACAAGGTCGGGGAGAACTTGCAGAGCTCCAGAGAGTGAAGGGAAACGCTGTTGCTGAAGAAGGAAGACTTGGCATTACCGGTGGTATGGAATGCAGCGTTTCCCAAATTGCTGCCCTATGAATCAGAGCTTAGTTTCTACACAATATAAAAGTAACTGAGTGTCTACCAGGTGCACGTCACAGTGCTAGGGCTGTTGTCTGTTGGTGAGGTTTCCACTCTCCTTATCCAAGTGATGATGATGACGGTGTAGTGAATATTTCATAATGTGTTCAAATTAGATGTGTCCTTTTCTCTGAGATTATATCATTTGGATATGGGGGTAAGATTTCTTTTTTTTTTTTTTTTTAATTTATTTATTTATTTATTTTTGGCTGTGTTGGGTCTTCGTTTCTGTGCGAGGGCTTGCTCCAGTTGCAGCGAGCGGGGTCCACTCTTCATCGCGGTGCGCGGGCCTCTCACTATCGCGGCCTCTCTTGTTGCGGAGCACAGGCTCCAGACGCGCAGGCTCAGTAGTTGTGGCTCACGGGCCTAGTTGCTCCGCGGCATGTGGGATCTTCCCAGACCAGGGCTCGAACCCGTGTCCCCTGCATTAGCAGGCAGATTCTCAACCACTGCGCCACCAGGGAAGCCCGTAAGATTTCTTTTACAAATTGATGGGAATATGTTTATTTGGCAGCTTAATGGTCCATGAAATTGATAAGTCTGGGAATCTGGGCCTGGGATGTAGGGAGCTCTGCCCTCAGGATCAAGTTGAATAGTGGAGGCCAGGCCAGGCTGGAGCTTCTGGGTGGGCTGATGGCGCCTCCAGGCCTTCCAGGAATGTGGAGTCACTGGTACGGACCCAAAGGTCCTAGGAGCTGAGAAGAAGCTAATTTTGAAAGTGCTCTGGGAACCAGCGAGTATTTTTGAATTATAGCCCAAGAAGGACAAGGAAAACGCCAAGATGAAAGACAAGGTTCTGAGAGAGCAGGAAGGACAAGGGACTGAAATGTGCATTTTAGCAGGCTGGGCTACAAAATGACAGATCTTGGTTTTTGTTTCTTTGCCTGCAGGCCTCTTTTTGCCCAAACAGCATGCTTTAGCAATTCAGGATTGGTGATTCTAGGAAATGCTGATGGGAGTTACAGCCATAGAACCGGGAGTTGTGTTATAGCCGGCTTGGTTTGGATCTCTGCAGTGCCATGCCCTCCAGGGTGAGCCTTGATAAGTCACTAGAGGAAGTTTAAGAATAATTTGCCCATGCCTTTAGTTTGAGTTGCTGTTAGTGGGTGGGAGGAGAGGAAAAAAAAAACAAACCCAAATTATTTTTGAGTTTTAAATAGTAGCTTAAGAAAATAGGTTATGTATTTTCAGATAATACTTAAAAAATCTGTGCTTAGTAATATCTGGATCTCACTGGTCATAATAATAATATATTATTAATAGTGGATCTCTTTGTGCAAAGAGCTTTACAGCTGTTACCCTATTTAATTCTTACAAAATACTGTAGTGCTATTCCTATTTTAGAGATAAGGAAACTGAGGTCCTTTTCACTAAAGGCTGCACAGTGAACAGTGATGCTTGCCTTGGAACTGTAATCAACACAGAGGAGTCTATGGGTTGCTGAGGAACTGACAAGGTGAAGAAATAACATTTATTAATTAAGGGCCACCTCTGCCTGGTGCTATACAGGAAACATTTCACTTTGTCTTTTGGGGTACCCTCTTTTTTTTCCCCTTTTTATAGGTGAGGAAACTCTGGTTCAGAAACATTAAAGGACTCACCCAGTCCCTAAACAAAGCCTGTATTGTTATTTCTACCACAACATGAAACTTTCCTAGATTCAACCTTTGGGAGAAGGTGAAAATTTCTCTTTTTGTCCATTTTCAAAATCCCGTTAACCTAAATCTGCATGCTTAGTGGTGGAGCTGTTGCCTCCAGATTATGGCCCCCATGTGCATTTCTTTCGTCTGAACACAAATTGAATAGTTGGAAAATCCAAATATAATTTCTAAATATGTCTGAAACTAAGGGTTGCTGTGGTGAATCTCTCTGGGCAGATTCCAGTCTAGGATATTTCTATTGTAAATAAAATACACCAGAATCTGATTAGTTGTCACATGCCAATCATGAGGCAGTGTTGGGGTGACAGAGGCCTTTGATGACTTCAGAAAGTTGACGTGAGGATTTCAGGGCCTCTTCAGCAGTCCTGAGGCTCACTTGAGACTTCTGGCTGCTAGAGAGAGGATGGTGGGTACCCCTTTCCGGGAGCATCAAGCTCCTGCTTGATGGCTTTGTTCTTACCTTCTGATCTTCATTTGGTTTCTCAAGTAGACCTTTGTCCTGGGCAGTAGAGTCAGCCGGCAGACCTGGCACATTGAGTGTCTTGATTTGCTGGGCAGTACCCTGTATCAGTGGAAGTTATGAATAAATAGAATTTCCTTACGAGTTAGGTTTCTTGAGTTGATTCATTCTTGAGTGAACAAATACAACTGAATTTTTGGGTAGAACTGCGGCATGGTCTGGACTCACAGTGATCTCAGAGGGGCGTAGATACTTCGGGAAACACTGATTCAACCTTGCATTCTGAGCAGAGCCTCTTATCCTCCCCGATAACCAAGCTTTATTTTTTTATACCTTTTCCAGATCACTAGTGCAGACAGACATGCATTCATTTGGGTACACTCAGAATCTTCGGCTTCGTTTGTCCATGCCTTTGTTCAGCAAATGTTTATTGAACACATACTTGGAGCCAGGTACAGTGGGAAGTTCAGGAAGACAGAAAGGAATGTACCAGAGTGTCAATATAAGGTGCTTCAGTAGAGGCATGGGTGTGAGGCTCTGAGGGAGGGGAGAGTAGGGAGGCCTTACAGGCCTTATTGGAGCCGTGGCAAAGGACTATGGCGAACCCGCTACAGAAAACCCTTCAGCTGTCTCCTTTTCCATTTTTCTTTGGCTCAGTGGAAGTGTTGTAGCCTGCTTCTTCTATCCAACACCTAGGGTTTGCCACTGCTTCTATAAAGGACCTAGAGATTTGGCCTTTCAAATCTCTGTAGCTGTGGTTCTCAGAGGGGGCAGTTTTGCTCTCGGGGGAACATTCGGCAGTACTCCCTGGAAACATTTTTGATTGTCATGATTGTGGAAGAAGTACTGCTGGCATCAAGCGGGTGGAGGCCCAGGATGGTGCTAAATATCTTGCAGGGTGTGCACAGGACAGCCCTATGGGGAGGCAGTTGGAATTTGGTGGTTACCCGCCAGACTTTTAGGATTCCAGTACTGCTCTGCAATTTCATAGCCATGTGATGTCGGACACCACAGTTACACTTGGACAACAGAATTACACAGTGCCTCAGTTTCCTCATAATGTGGTAGTTACAAGGATTTCGTGAGGTAAGGTATGATAAGGGCTTAGGACAGTACTTGGGGGAGTTCCCTGGTGGTCTAGTGGTTAGGATTTCGGTGCTTTCACTGCTGTGGCCCGGATTCAATCCCTGGTCGGGGTAAGCCTTGCGCCGCAGCCAAAAAAAACAACACAAAAACCCAGAGCAAACAAACAAACAAACAAACAATACTTGGCATAAAGTAAGACCGTAACAGGTATTATTATATTTAGTTTTAAGCAAAAATGTTAACTTTTGTCTCTGAAGAGCTTGAGTTTGGAGAATCCAGGACAGCTGAGCTTATGGCACTGCCTCTCGGTACGCTTTGGGGTAAGAATTGACCATTGTTTTTGTTTCTCTGGTTCCTTTTTGTCCATGGGTTTTATTTTCCACTGTTACCACCTCTTGATTCTAGGACTTTCCTTTGCCTTTCATCCATTTTTTTTCCCCCAGGGACCCAAATTTATGCCTTTCATGAACCTTCCCCCTAGAGGGCTGAGAAATATATTTATGATGTTCCTTAGCTCTGTCTATTTTGGGAATGGTGAGAAAAGGGGAAGCAGGTCAAGGGAGATGTTGCATTACTTCCTGATTGTCACAGCTCCCCTCTTTATAAAATTCCATGCAGGATTGAGAGGCAGGTGGTACCGCCTGCTTAGTAACTCTTCCCTCTACGCCCACCAGCTCCACCCCCAAGTTAGGTGCCTGCTCTTTCCAAAATACCCTGTAATTGGGTCACAGCATTATCTGCCTGCTGGAAATCATTTCTAAAAATCAAAGTAAAGACTCAGTCTGTCTCTGAGGGATTTGAAATGTCTCTGTCCTCTACCTCTGGGCTTTGCAGAGTTGTTCTGAAAACAAAAGAAAGCAGGCTTATTATCTCGATTGGGTGGCAGTCTCTCTGTGGCCTAGAGCTGTGTCATATTTTCACTTGCAAATGCGCTCAAACCATGGTCCTTTCTGACTTTCAGCAGGAAGGTGAGCTTGTGGGCTCCACACAACAGATCAAATTTACTGTTGAATTTTTATAACGTGATTGACTTGTAAAGGTTTTCATTCAGTGTTTTGAATAGTATCAACAGACTAGAGAAAAATTAAGTTCAGTTGATATAGGTTTCTGATTTCCTTCCCCGTGACACTGTCCTCTCTCCCCTGAATGACAGCAGTGGCCTCTCAGTGGCCTCTCGGCTTGTCCAGCTCCATTCAATCAGTTTGGCTTTCCAAGTGCTGGGCGCCGTTCCAAACGATGCACATAGAAACTGACCGGGATGGCCACTGCCTCTGAGAGCTAAAGAACTAGCTACGGTAAAATGCGATGTGTGCTTCCCAGATCAGCATCTGCTCTGCATGGGTGTGGGGTGTGTGTCAGGCAAGCTTCCCAGGAGAAGAGATGCTCCATCTATCCCACCGCACACCTGGCCCCTCTGTCTCTGCAACTGCGTAAGGCGCCCCTGACTCCCAGCTCCGAAGTGTGCCTCCACTTCCTTCCCACCGCTATTGCCTCTCACCTAGGAGGCTGCAGCTCCTTCTCCAGGGCCTCTCCTTGTTCGCAACACGGTCTCCGAGGTCATCTCTTGAAATCTGCAGGCCTGGGCACGCCCACCCCACCCGCAGGGGCTCCTCGCCGCCCTCAGGAGGAAGCCCAGCTCCTTGGCACCGCATCTGACCCCCTCGTGGCCTGCTTGCTCTGCATCTCGTGCTCTGAGGTCAGGCCTCGCTGTTATTTACAACGTGACAGTTTTCTCTGGCCCTTTATCCTATTCCCATCGCCTGCAACCATCCCTACCGCCTGTGGGCTCTTTACCTGCTAGACTTTCGTTCCCCCTTTCAGGAAGTAGCTTAATCTTCACCCACCTCACTGTGCGGCAGGGTGACCTGAGGGCTCGTTAAAACACACACCGCGGCTCCACCCCAGGGCTTCTGATCCCATAGGCCTGTGGTGCCTGTAGCCTGATGAAAGCTTGCACTTTAATGATTTCCCGGGAGATGCTGATTGTGCTTGTCTGGGGACTGCACTTGGAACATGGTCACCTAGGACAGGGTGACTGGTTCTTCTGGCTCCCATGGTGAGCTCCTCACACCCACTTACATCCCACCTTTGTTAGCACACAGAATTGTAACCATTTACTTCCCTGGCTCCTTTTCTAGTCTGTAAGCCCTTGAGGGACAGCACTGAGGCTTCTTCATCTTTGTGTTCCCAGTGTTTTGGAAGTCCTGGGTGCTGGATTAACATGTGTCAAAGAATGAGTATGTGAATGAACAAGAATGTTATCGTTGGAGGCTTTGATAAATATGCCCCAGGACATTTTCAGCAGCTAGTTTTCCTGAGAGTTTAATCCCCAGATATGATGGTATAGGCTTATAGTATGATGTTAATGGGGTCGGTATGAGTGAACATAAGAGCCGATTAACTTTGTGGTTTTTGTGTCCAGATTCTAGAGGAGTCTAGGGGAGGGGCTACCTTTAAACCCATTATTGTTTCTGGAATGAATCAAAAATACATTTCTTATACGTTTTCTTATAGTGGCTCAGGATGAAAATATGTGTTCACAGGAAATGCAGATGTCATTTAATTTAGCCACAGCATAAGCATGGCCCCTTTATTTGAAATAATAAATCATATTGAACTGAAATTAAGTATAACCAGATGTTTAATCATTTCTCCAAGCCAGAAGGAGGGATAGCCAGAATACATTTCCTTATTCATTCTGCAAATGTTTATTAAGCACTTACTATGTGCCAGTGGGCTCGAGGGGCATGGCAATGATTAAAACACTCTCTGGTGTCTCTGTGGGAGGGTCTATGAAGAAATAGAGATGGGTGATGTGATGCAGTGCCTAGTGGGCTCCTTTAGATCAAGCGGTCCTAGTACGTGACTATTAAGCTGTGTCACTAGTGGCAGTAAGTGATGGCCATGTCAGGATCATGGAGAGGAGCAGTTTTAGGCCAGGAGAATGGTACAGAGGGCCTCACTTTAAAACATCTCTTGGTGGCAGGGAGGATAAATTAGGAGTTTTGGATTAACAGATACACACTACTATATATAAAACAGATAAACAACAGGAACCTACTGTATAGCAGAGGGAACTATATTCAGTATCTTGTAATAACCTATAATGGAGAAGAATCTGCAAAAGAATATATATATATATATATATATATATATATATATATATATATATATATACACACACACACACACACATATATATAACTGAATCACTTTGCTGTATACCTGAAACTAGCACAGCATTGTGAATCAACTATACTTTAATAAAAAAAAAGATACTCAAGGAATACGCACCCACCCCCCACAAACAAAAAAAGCCCCTTAAGGAGCCCTAATGATCCTATAGTCCTGAAAACTGGATTGATATCACATTATTATTGTGCCTGGTCATCTGTCATCCAGGCTTCGGCTCTAGGCTTGCTTCCAGGGCCTCTAAAGCAGTGTTTCTCAAAGTGATTGGAGACCTGAGTGATTGGAAATATATTGTGAATAAAGGTTTCTGCCATTAAGTTCAGAAAATTGTATATACCTACTCTCCATCAGCATATTTAAGAAGTCCTGCTGAAAAGAAGTTTGTTAACTTCCTTTAACCCAGCATTTGCCTGTGGGTGCGTCTTGCACAGTCTCTTCTGAACTGGTGTTTCTTGGCGCACACCTGGGACAGCCAGCTCTAAAAGTTCTGCTTTGCATGCCCCTGAAAGAACGTTTCACGTGAGGCAGACTTCTCTGCTCCCTCTTCTGTTCACCCTTCAGTGTTTTCTCATCATTGCAGAGGACTGCAGGATCTTCAGTGGGGACAGGATTTCTTTTATTGGTTTTCCTCATGCCTGATAAGTTGATCAGTCCCACTGGCTTGGGTCCAAAGATAAATGGCATTTCGAGCCTGAGAGATCTGGCTGGCTAATGGGGAGTGGTTTTTTTGACTTGAATTGTTCAAATTATGACTTCATTCCATCTTCTTTCGGGTATCTAGACATTGTCTTGGAGGCCAGCTGACTAAGTGGAAGGAGGGAGAGAGGAGTGACCAGCTGGAGTTGCTAAGGCTGAGCATTAAGTATGAGAAAAATAAACTTGGGGCCAGACTTGGTTAAGCCTGTCCTGGGTTTTTGCTGACATTTTGGAATCTTGAGCCCAACTTAAAAAATACTGGCTTTTAGATTTTTTTTTTCTGTTGAGGTGTGTTTAGTTTTGGTCCTACCTGAGGTCAGAGCTGATGGACTAGGTCTGTCTTTATGAAGAGTTTTATTCTCTGATCATCTTTATGGTTGTAGTTTGGCACAGAGGCCAGGAAACGGACTAGGTCGGGCGAGCTCACTGAAAATTTTCATTTGAGGGAGAGCCCTGGATGAGTCTTTTTGAAAGAATATTTGTATACATAGAATAATCCAGAGTAAAAGAGCGTTGGTTCAGTTGCCAGGGATGGGAGGAGGCCCCTATCCTGTGCTGCTGCTTTTTTATGCTTGGGGCAACTCCCAGAAAGATGCAGTAGGACTTAACTGAGAAGAGGGTTAAAAGAAGCTGCAGATATAGATGGAATAGCCCCCAAAACCCTCCACCCAGGGAAGGAGCCAGTGTGGAGCACTAGGAGAATTAGGGCTGGGGGTCCCTGGGGGTTCCTTCTAGTTCTGGGAATTTAGACTTTGAATTTGCAATGGTTGGTGCTTTTGGGTCCCCCTTGTCAGGGTACTCTTTTCTTGGCATTGGTGCTTTCCCTAAATGGGACAGTACATTTAGTGTGAACAGTAGATTTGTTGCATACCATTACTGTGGTCAGTATCTCCATGTCTTCAACCATCTATTATCCCAAATTTCAGGGGGAAAAAAACCCTGTGTTTGAATTAATCGTATTGCAATGATTTGAGCAGAAAATGTATGAGCAGTGGCACAGCAGAAGTAACACTCACCACCCTTATTCATGAGACTTAGCAATTGGGTCAGTGTCGTTTTCTAAAAATGTCTTTTTTTCCAGGACTTGAGGTTATTTGTACGAACATAGAGGAAGTCTTGCATTCCATCTACTTAACGTATAATGGTCTCCCGATCTAAAGCCATCTCCTGCTGACTTGAGTTTTATTTTAGCTTAAATCATTTTCCTTTACTGGTACCAGATCGTGCTGTTATGTGTATATCTTACAAGCTGCAAGTAGAAATAAAAAGCAAAAATAAGATGTGGCATTGTATTGAATTTTGTCTTTTTCCCCCTTTTGTTCTGAGAACATCTGGCTTACAAGAAAAACCAATAAAGACAGACGACTGGGGAGAGTGTTGATTTGTGGCATTATTATCTTTATTTCTTGTAAAGAAAACAGGATTTTCATTAGATGCTATTGTGCTGTTTTCCATTGAGAGAGATAATAGTGGGATGGATGGCCCCATTCAGAGTCTATATACATTTTTGCTTAACGTTTAAATGATTTTTGTATGAACATTTGTAAAGGTGTTTCTTTCTTTCTGCAGCACCAACTATTAAACAGTGTGGTGCTATCTTGCCCAAAACAATTTCCTTCCATAGGAGAGCTCGGTGGATACACGTTTTTATGAAATCACATTTCCTTTTCCTTAGTGTTGACCTTGAAAGCTAACTTTTGAAATGCTTGCAGATATATCTTTTTGATAGATGGTTAAGTCAAAGAAGGAGGATACCCAATGTGATGTGATTTTTTTTTTTTTAACATCTTTATTGGGGTATGGTTGCTTTACAATGGTGTGTTAGTTTCTGCTTTATAACAAAGTAAATCAGTTATACATATACATATGTCCCCATATCTCTTCCCTCTTGCGTCTCCCTCCCTCCCACCCTCCCTCCCTATCCCACCCCGCCTCCCTATCCCACCCCTCTAGGTGGTCACAAAGCACCGAGCTGATCTCCCTGTGCTATGCTGATCTCCCTGTGCTATGCAGCTGCTTCCCACTAGCTATCTATTTTACATTTGGTAGTGTATGTATGTCAGTGCTACTCTCTCACTTCGTCCCAGCTTACCCTTCCCCCGCCCCATGTCCTCAAGTCCATTCTCTACATCTGCATGTGATGTGATTTTAAACATTTCGTTTGCATAAAGCAAAAGTTCGTGGGAGAATGAGTAGAAACAAGTAGAGATTTCACGGTGATGTTGGGGATGACTGCTGGCTTTCCTTTTCTTCTTCCCCAGCCACCCTTAGTGTTTCTATATCCTTTTAACAATGAGTAAAAGGGAAAAACATAATTCTTATGTATTCATTCTTAATTCATCTAAAGGATGTGCATTTCAGGGGTGTTTCTTCAAGGAGACTAACTGGGAACAAAAGAGAGCTGGCATCACGCTTAGTGAAATAAGCCAGTCACGAAAGGACAAATATTGTATGAATGTCCTTATATGTGGTGCCTGGAGAAGTCAGATTTATAGAGACAAAGTGGAAGGTGGTCGCCAGGGCCTGGAAGGAAGAGGTTATAATGGGGAGTTATTGTTGAATGGGTGCTGAGTATCAGGTGGGGAAGATGAAAAAGTTCTGGAGATGGATGGTGGTGATGGTTGCACGACACTGTGAATGTACTTAGTTCCACAGAACTCTACACCTAAAAATGGCTAAAATGATAAATTTGGTTATGTACACTTTACCACACAAAAAAAGTTTAACCCCCTCCCCCCCCCCAAAAAAGAGAGAGAACTGGTCCGGTGTCCTCACCAGCACAGGTACCGTGACCCAAGGACTTCTGACTTATTGTCAGTGTGGAACCTGAAGGAGGAGTTAATTTGCACTGGACTGAAGCTTCTGGGGCCTGTTCTGATGTCTGTGCAATCTTCCCCCCGGGGCTGAGGCTCTGAGATTGTGAGGGTTCCCAGGACCCCAGGAGCTGGGGAGGGTACAGGTGCCACTCACCTGAACCTGGTCCTCAACTCCTGTGTTTTCAAAAGCTTTCTTTAGTGTAGGACTAACACTGATCCAGACAAGTTTGAAATCGTGAATTGGGTATGCTCTATGTGGGTCATGTTTTTGGCCATGTATATTACTGACTTATACTTTGAAGATGAAGTGACTTGGTAAAAATTAATCTTCGTTGGGATGTCCTCAAAAACTGTGACACCTTTCCCACCTATTCTGTGGAGTGTGCCTTCATAGCCAAGTGACCAGCTGGCCTCACCCTTCTTTTGCCTTGTCCATTTGTGGTTCTAAAGAGAGCATGGACTTCAGATCTAGACAGAGCCGAGTTTCAGTTTGGGCCCTGCCTTGGGGTAGGTGGGTATAGGTGGGTGCCCTGCCTGAGCCCCAGTTTCTCTCTATAAAATATCTAGAATGGGCTTCCCTGGTGGCGCAGTGGTTGAGAATCTGCCTGCTAATGCAGGGGACACGGGTTCGAGCCCTGGTCTGGGAGGATCCCACATGCCGCGGAGCAGCTGGGCCCGTGAGCCACAGTTGCTGAGCCTGCGCGTCTGGAGCCTGTGCCCCGTGACGGGAGGGGCCGCGATAGAGAAAGGCCCGCGCACCGCGATGAAGAGCGGTCCCCGTACCGCGATGAAGAGTGGCCCCCGCTTGCCGCAACTGGAGAAAGCCCTCGCGCGAACCGAAGACCCAACACAGCCAAAAATAAATAAATAAATAAATAAATAAATAAATAAATAAATAAATAAGAAAATCCTAAAAAAAAAAAAAAAAAAAATCTAGAATGATACCTACCTGGGTGGGAGGGTTTACTGTGATAATGTGAAAATGTGTGCTATAAAGTGATCAAGATATTTACTGCCTTGATTTCCTGTTGTTGAAGTCATTGGTAGGTGGACCAGGCATTTTAGATTAACTCCACATTGGTTACTGTGCTATGGAAGATGGTCCTTGAACAAAAGCTTACATATGTTTAGTATTAAAATATTTAAACAGATAATTCCTCTAAAGAAGGCTGATGGGGAGATATTTGTAATTGGTAGTAGGTTTTTAATGCTTTATATTCAACTGCATAGTCTTGGTGTTGACTGTTACCTCCCGCCTCCCCTTTAAGTATCTTCAGAGAATGTGGATGACAGTTCCTCAGTGTCTTTGATGCCTCATATTATAGTTTAATAGGTTTGGAAGACCTACGGGTTGGGATTTGATCCTGGATCGGTCTCTATCAGCAGAAGTTACCTATTTTTTCTCACCTGAAGAGGATCCTGTAGAGATGATAAGGGTTAATGTTTGTTGGGCACCTCCTGTGAGACAGCAGCCACTGTGATGCACGTGTTAACGTGGAGATCATTTGGCCCCGTGCGCCTGTGAAGTAGCTGCTGTAGTTACCTGCAGATACAGGTGGGGAAGCTGAGGCTCACCCAGTTTGTCCCAGGGCACACAGCTAGAGCAGGTGATAGGATTGGGCTGAGCGTAGATTATGAGGACAGAACTCGGCATGGGGAAGGCACTCGGTAAATGTGAATGCAGGTGCTTGAGTACACACACATACCCTTAAATTGATATTTCCCTGAGATGCAAGAGCTACTAGATTGCAAAATCAGGAAATATCCTGGGAAAGTAGAGAGAGTCTAAGGACCAACCAGCATGAGAAAGCTCGTGTCAGAAACACAAACTGTGTTTGGTTGTAATTGTAGCTGCTTTGCATTTCTTTCTAATTGCTGTTTTAAACAAAGAAAATGTCTATACTCTCTGTAGGGTGATATATACTTTCAAAGGATTGTAACTGGGGTTGTGATGTTTTTCTTGAGGAAAAAAATCAGTTATTTCTTTAATCATTGAGCATTCTGCCCTGAGAATGCGCTCAGTATAATTAGAGAGGATAAGCTCCGGCCGCCAGGGGTGAGCAACTGGTGGTCTCGAAATGTTCTGTAAATATATTAGTCTGAAAATTGCATTTTAATGCAGTGTACTAGCAAAATTGAATTTCACTTACTAATTTATTCCATGTTAATAGTGGCCTTTTTCTACAGGAAGCCTGTTACTTTATTAAAAAAAATATATAGGTCATTTGTTTCTTCCAAAATAATTGAACGATCCTTTGGAATAACCTATTTGTACTTCCACTTCTATTTGAGTCAGGATAGTGATGGAGTACAAGAAAGCAGATAGGTCAAGAATTTGATTTTAGGAAATATCATTTTCCCTATGATGTTTGCTTTGACTAGCTTTGGTGTACTGTGCATCCTGATTTAAATGCTATATTTTGATATTTAAAATGAGTTAAGGCAACTTTGTGGTCCTTTTTGCCATCTAGGTGATGCTAGTATAATAAAATGTATTCATTGAATTAGTTATCAATAATGTCATCTAAGAAAACCATCTCAAAGAATAATTCCTGTGTAGTGAGTTGGTTAACAATTATTTATGCCAGAGAATTTCCCCAAATCTGTTTTTAAAAAAAAAAAAATTATTTATTTATTTGGCTGTGCTGGGTCTTAGTTGCGGCACACGGGATCTTTAGTTGCGGCATGCAGGGTCTTTAATTGTGGCATGTGGGCTCTTTTAGTTGTGGCATGTGAGCTCTTAGTTGCGGCATGTAGGATCTAGTTCCCTGACCAGGGATCGAACCTGGGCCCCCTGCATTGGGAGCATGGAGTCTTAACCGCTGCACCACCAGGGAAGTCCCTAAAGGGCCAAATTCTGAATTAACCTGTTTTGGAAATTTCTGGTTGTTTCCTTAGCATACAGAGAAAATCAGGCTTCCAGTGTGTGGTAAAGGTATTTCACATGATTAACAGATAAAGAAAGCACAGTTGATATAGGGTGAATGCGCAAGTTTGACATTAGACTCTGGAAGTATAGGGAAGCTATCAATGGGAGAAATTTGAAACACACCTGTTTACTTGCATAGTTGTGTACTTCATTTACATGTTTCCTTGAGGGCTAATTTTTGTTAATAAAAATTTGAAGGCTGCATGTAATCTTTAACTGTTAGCTGTAGGCCCCAAAGAATCAAAAGAGATGGATACTTCTCTTAAGAGTTTTAAAAGAAAATATCAAATGATTATAGGTCACTATTATAGAATATTGTTTGATGATTGTTCATTGGTCAGAATTCAGAAGTATTGCCTTGATGGAAGAAATGGAGAGAGAAATTAAGAGAGTGGGAAGGTAAGCAGATTATAAGTATTTTACTTTGAATTTTTCTGGTATATTAACTGGCTTCCATTCTAGGGAAATACTTGCTTTTTTATGATAAAAAAGTTTCTAATTTACTTAAAATATGTTTACATTTCGATTGTGTTCTGTTTACCTTGTATGTAAAGAAACGCTTGAATCTCAAACATTTAACCCTTGAATCTCAAACATTTAACCACTCCCCTCTGTATTCAAAAGAGTGATTTGAGAACTAACAAATTTTGCACCAATCAAGAGAATTAACTGGCTAGAAAAACGGAGTCGTTTCCCTGCATCTCTGGAGTCAGTTCTGTTTAAGGTATTTGTTACCTTTAGAACTGTGTCTCTCCCCTTGTGCACCACCCCCCCCCCCGCCCCCCAAATACCTTGAAGTCTTAACCTCTGGTACTTGTGAATGTGACCTTATTTACAAAATGGTCTTTGAAGATGTCAAGTTAAGATGAGGTGAAACTGGAGTAGGGTGGACCCTTAATCCATTGTAACTGGTGTCCTTATCAGAAGCGAAATTTGGACATAGACACAGACTGGGAGAATGCCACGTGAAGACAGAGATACACAGACACAGAAGAAAGATGACTGTGTGACGACGAAGGCAGAAATTAGAGTTACACCGGGGCTACCAGAAGCTGGAAGAGGCTAGGAAGGATCCTCTTCTAGGTGCTTTGGAAGGCGCGTGGTCCTGCCAACACCTTGATGTCAGAATTCAAGCCTCTAGAACTCTAAGAGAATACATTTCTGTTGGTTAAGCCACACAGTTTGTGTTTGTTCCAGCAGGCCCAGGAAACCACAAGACTTTAGAGTCAGACTGCTTGAGTTTGAATCCTGGCTTCACATTCTAATGTTGTGATCTTGAACCTCAAGTTATAAGGCAAGTTATTGAAACTCGTGGTGCCTCAGTTTCCTCATCTGTAAAGTAGGACTAAAAAGAATACCTTCCTCATATAGTCACTTTGAAGATAAAGTAATCTATGTTTAATACCTTGGCCAGTGCCTGGTGCTATTACATGTGAAAAATTCAGTCATTTAAAAACTATATAGAAATGATTTTTGATCCTTCAACAAATATCTGTTGAGCTTCTTTTTTAATGACAGGCCTCATGCTAGACAGTGAGTGTTCATGGTGAACCCTCATAGATCCTTTAGAAAGAAGATTCCATGTGGCATCTTTATGGGCAAGAACTGGGTTTGACCTTTCGAAGTCCAGTACAGGACCTATGAACTGTGCAGTCAGTGAGCGTGGAGCCAAACTGCCTGGGGTCAAATTCTGGTTCTTGCTAGCTTTGACCTTGGGCGATAACAGAATCCTTAATGTTCTCTGCCTCCACATCTGCAAAATGGTGACAATAATTGTACTTTTGTCCATAGGGTTATTGTAAGGATTAAGTGAGTTAAAATACATGAAGTGCCTAGAATAGTAAGCACTTAATAAATGTTGTTATATTATTAAATAAACCCAGAAAGGTTTCAAACTTGTAAATTAATTCATTTTTTTGATATTTATTAAGTGTGGAGAAATCAGATGTGAATCAGATACAGCTCCTTTTCACATAGAATGAATAGTTAAGTCAGGGAAGATTAATTCACTTACATTTTGATGAAATAGTATATGAACAAAGAAAATGGTGGTAGAAAGTAGAAAGAGCATGATTAATTCTCACGGTTTCAGAGTATCAGGGAAGGTTTCCCACATACGGGTTTTGGAGGTTGAATAGGAGTTTTCTAGGCAGCAAAGGAAAGAAAGAACATTAGGGGAAATGGGAGTAGTATATCCAAAGGCATGGAGTATTACCACCATGGCATGCACAGGAGATACACCCAGTGGTTACTCATAGTGGTACAAGAGTATAGGTCCTAGAGCCAGGATTCAAATTCTGCCACTTACTGCTGTGTCTCCTTAAGCTAATTTCTTGACCTCTCTGTGCCTCTGTATTTTCATCTTTTTATTTATTTATTTATTTATTTATTTATGGCTGTGTTGGGTCTTCGTTTCTGTGCGAGGGCTTTCTCTAGTTACGGCAGGTGGGGGCCACTCTTCATCGCGGTGCGCGGGCCTCTCACTATCACGGCCTCTCTTGTTGCAGAGCACAGGCTCCAGACGCGCAGGCTCAGCGGTTGTGGCTCACGGGCCTAGTAGCTCCGTGGCATGTGGGATCTTCCCAGACCAGGGCTCGAACCCGTGTCCCCTGTATTGGCAGGCAGATTCTCATCCACTGCGCCACCAGGGAAGCCCCTGTATTTTCATCTTTTAAATAGGGATAACGGCCGCGGAGCAACTAGGCCCGTGAGCCACAGTTACTGAGCCTGCGCATCTGGAGCCTGTGCTCCGCAACAAGAGAGGCCGCGATAGTGAGAGGCCCGCGCACCGCGATGAAGAGTGGCCCCCGCTCGCCGCAACTAGAGACAGCCCTTGCACAGAAACGAAGACCCAACACAGCCAAAAAATTTAAATAAATAAAAATATAAATAGGGATAACGGATTTTGGGAGGATTAAATGGGCATATTAATTTGAAGTCCTTAGATCAGTGCTTGCCCAAAATAAGTGTTTTAAAAAAAGTATTGGCTCTAATTAATTTTATTACTCTTCAATTTGCTAAAAGAAGACAAGGGCTAAGAGGGTTCTCTTAAGATTCTTAATCGAGTTCAGCGATTCCTGTGGGCTTGGATAAATGCTGCACCCTTGGGTGCGTATACTCTCTTGAAACAGCTTTCACCATTTGAACATTTGGGTTAGGAGGTGAAAAAAATACATTGTTTAAGTAGAGGAAAAAGTGATTAAAGTAGGCCAGACATTGGCACAAAGCTTTGTGCAGATTGCTGATTAGGCAAAATAAAAAAAATAAACCAGCATGTTGAGCCAACATGGTTTTGTTTTTAGATCTGGTGAACCACCTGTATCTTTAAGCGATCAATTTAAAGATGGTTTGGTTTATTGTTAATTTTCTCCAAATTACCCGGTGACATCAGTCTATGTTCTGAACCAGGGTAAGTTTAGAAAAACCATCACTGGAACGCAGCCCATTGGTGGTGCTGCTAAGTTGGCAGGTGTTCAGAGGTGAAAAGAGGCGTGTGGCCTCGGGATTTCTTTGGCTACACTTCTCAGAGCTGTGATGGCAAATGCATGAATGATTTCAGCTGTGGTCCAATCTACTTTTATTTTTAGTTTTTAAAGGGGGGTGTCATTTCCAGTTGTGGTTTTCTTTGATCATGAGAGTCAAATGTACTCATTATGACAAGACTTAGGCAGAAAGAAAATAAAAAGTAAACCATCACCAGAAATGTCAACATTTGGAGATAATAATTGTTAACACTTGGGGTAGAGCCTGCTAAGCCTCTTCCCACTTGCAAACAAATTAGGCCTTTCTCGACTGCAGGGGCAGTAAGGCCAGCAATGGACACAGGGCAGGCTGGTGAGTGAGATTTTTGGGGAGATGTTTAATTAGAAAATTCAGGACAGAAACAACATAATGATGATCATGGAATTGTTTTACACTAAACTTGTTAAAAATGTTGGTGAAATAAGTGGCTGAAAAAGGTTCTGTTTACTCACTAAGCATATTTTTTTAATAAGTTTATTTATTTAGTTTTATTTATTTTTGGCTGCATTGGGTCTTCATTGCTGCACGTGGGCTTTTCTCTAGTTGTGGCGAGTGGGGGCTACTCTTCGTTGCGGTGCGCGGGCTTCTCATTGCGGTGGCTTCTCTTGTTGCAGAGCACGGGCTCTAGGTGCACGGGCTTCAGTAGTTGTGGCGCACAGGCTTAGTTGCTCCACGGCATGTGGGATCTTCCCGGACCAGGGCTCGAACCCGTGTCTCCTGCATTGGCAGGCGGATTCTTAACCACTGCGCCACCAGGGAAGCCCATCATTAAGCGTATTTATTGAGTGCCAGTGAGATGCTAATGAACACAGCACAGCAGATAAAAATCTGAGCCTTTGTGGAAGTTGCATCCATTGTCAGGATTATAGACAGTAACTAAATCAAATAAATAATCGATATCATAAGGAGGAAGTACTGTGGAGAAAAATGAACGAGACCCGAGGGGTGGGGCAGTAAGGGGAAGGTGAGAAGGAGGGGATGTGATTTTATTTTATTTTATTTTTTAAATTGAAGTAGAGTTGATTTACAATGCTGTGCCAATCTCTGCTGTACAGCAAAGTGACTCAGTTATACACATATATGTATATATATACACACCTTCTGTTTTTTATATTCTGTGTGATTTTAAATGGGGGGCAGTCAGGGAAGGCTTTACAGAGAAGGTGTTTGAATCAACACTTGAAAGAGGTGAGGGAGGGCGGCCTGAGCTGTGCATACTTGGGGAAGGAGTGTTCCAGGCAGTGGTGTTCGAGGAGCGGGAGGGTATCAGCGTGGCTGCAATGAGGGGACAAGGAGTGGATGGGATCAGAGAGATGAAAAGGTGGGGTGAAGGTGCTGAAACATCCCTCTAGGGCTGGTTGGGCCATTGGAACAGCCTTGACTTTAATGCCAATTAAGATGTGAAGCCATTGGAGGGTTCCCAGCCAGGGGTAACTGCCTGACTTACATTTCACAAGGGTGTATGAGAATAGATTTTAGGAGTGCTGGGTGGACTCAGGGAAATCAGTCCAAAGATGGTTGTGGTAATCTGGTTTGAGAGACGATGGAGAGTTGGACAAGGCCAGTAGCGGTGGAAGTGACTGGATTCTTAGTATATTTTCTAATTGGAGCCAGTAGAATTTATTGATGGGTTGAATGTGGGGTGTGAGAGAAAGGGAGGAGTCAAGGATGATTCCAAGGATTTTAGTCTGAGCAGCTGGAAGTATGAGGCTGCTCTGAACTGAGATGGAGAAGACTATGATTCAGTGGAGTAGGCTTTGGTGAGGGAGTGTCATGGTCTGAATGTGTCCCCCCACCAAATTCCTATGTTGGAAACCTTACCCACTAATGTGATGATACTAGGAGGTGTGGCCTTAGATAAGGTCATGAGGGTGTACCCCTCATGAATGGGATTAGTGCCTTTATAAGAGTTATGAGAGAGCTTGCTAACCCTCTCTGCTCTCCGCCACATGAAGATATGAGAAGTTGGCAGTCTGTATCCTTCCTGGAAGAGGGTTCTCATTAGACAGTGGATCTGCTGGTGCCTTGATCTTGGACATCCAGCCTCCAGAACTGTGAGAAATAAATTTCTGTTGTTTTTAAGCCATCACTCTATGGTACTTTGTTATAGCAGCCTGAATGGATAAAGACATGGTGGATCAGGAGTTCAGCTTTGAATATGGCAATTTGAGGTGTTTAATAGACATTGATTGGAGATACGGACCCAGCAGCTGGATCTAGGAGTCTGGAGCTTAGGGGAGAGGTCTGAGCTGGAGTTACAGGTTTGGGAGTATAAAGATCATCCAGGGAGGGAGTGAAGTTGGAGAAGACTTGCACTGACAAGTTAGGGTTGGGGAGATGAGAGGAAGCAGAAGCAAAGGAGACTGAGAAGGACTGGGCATTGATGGAGGAGTGTGATGTCTTAGAAGCCAAGTGAAGACGTATTTCAAGGGAGAGGTGTGATCAGCTGGGTCTAATCTAAAAATAAATCACATCTCTTTGTAAAACTGTAGTAATTATTGAAAACTTATGTTTGTTCTTTAGGTTTTATCTTATTTACTTCTCAAGATATATAGAATGAAGTATAAATGCCCCATTCTTTCTTCCTGCTCCCTGTAGGTAGCATTGTTAATAGTTAATAGTCTGGGTAACCTTCCAGATGTGTGTATTTATATATCATATTGATATGTGTGTATCTATATCTATTTGTAAACTTTTGTCTTAACAAGATATTTCAAATATACAAATATCCCAATAAGTAAAGACTAATGTATTAGATCCTGATGTGACCATATTAAAGAAATGTGGCCACTCTTCTGGACGACTTAAAATTTATCTTTACTTCCTTATTATTAGAGTTCATACGCATACATCCACCTTCTTGCTTGTGTGCACACATGTGTGTGTTCTCTCTCTCTCTCTCTCTCCCCCGCCCTCCTCAGGCTCTTCCAACCTGCCCAAGGCTGTGCTATATTTTTCAGACAGCTGCAGTAACAGCAGAAACGGTGGTCCTGTTCCCAGCTGGGTCTTGGGAGAGCTGCAGAATTAATGATGCAGAAAACAGCAGCCTCCACAAGGAACGCGTGAAGCTTGCTGATGAAAGTAGCCTTGGGGAGTCCCAGGTTTCCATTTGGAGAGCTCAGGAATGCCAGTGGGAGGATCGTCGTCTAGGAGAAAGTCTAAGGCTTTGGTGTTCTTCAGTCTTTACCTCAAATCCTAGCTCTGGCACGTAACTGTGATGATGGACCAGTCGCATCCCAGTTTTCTTCATCTACGGACTGGAGAGATCAATTCCCACCTTAAAAGGTTGTGAGGTTTGTAGGTGATAATGTGTGTAAGTAAAGTGCCTAAGAGAGGGCCTATCACATAGTAGGTTCCAATTACATTCATTCTTTCCCCCAGGTCTTTCTCATCTTTTTCCTGTTTTACTGTTAAGGTAATCAGTGGATGAAAAAGGTTTGCAGGTATATTATTTAAGTAAATATATTCTGGTTATCTAGAAAGGAACATTGAGATTAAGGAATTTTAGTACATGAAGTAGTTGAACTGAGACTAGAATTCTACCAGTTTTTTTGTTTTTGTTTTTTAAATCCAATTTCTTAGCCAGTAAGCTTTTATTTATTTATTTTTGGCTGTGTTGGGTCTTCGTTGCTGTGTGCGGGCTTTCTCTAGTTGTGGCGAGCAGAGGCTACTATTCCTTGTGGTGTGTGGGCTTCTCATCGCGGTGGCTTCTCTTGTTGCGGAGCACAGGCTCTAGGCGTGCAGGCTTCAGTAGTTGTGGCATGTGGGCTCAGTATTTGTGGCTCGTGGGCTCTAGAGCGCAGGCTCAGTAGTTGTGGTGCACGGGCTTAGTTGCTCCGTGACATGTGGGATCTTCCTGGAGCAGGGCTCAAACCCGTGTACCCTGCATTGGCAGGCAGATTCTTAACCACTGTGCCACCAGGGAAGTCCCTAGCCATGAAGTTTTAAAAGAATTTTACTGAAGGTGTGTTGAATTGTTCAAAATCCAGTACACATTTATTGCACTGTGCTAGGGCAGTGTACAAGGTGCTTAGGGGACAAAAGTGAGTGCGCCAACCCCAGCCTGTCTCCCTGGGGCTCACAGGTAAACAGTGTTAGCATATGGAGACCTGTTCCTTTAACACAGAAGAGGGATCGGTAAATTACATCTGGGGGGTTTTAGAGAAAGTAGGAGAGAGGAGATGACATACTATGTCAGGGCCACAGTTCTACACCTGAAGAATCTGGAGCCAGATTCTTCACGTCCAGAACATTTAGGTAATGACTTCCTCGGGCAAGCTCAGTGTTACATACATTACATACACATGTTCATAAATGTGCATTTACTTGTACTGAGGACTTCGGTCTGTTAAGATGCTTTTGTCGCTTGATTTTTGAAGTGGGCCTGTTTTGTTATCAGGTAGCTGTGGTGAGTGAGTTGTTTCGAGGAGGGGATTTGTTATCACTGTAAAGCTGCAGGGCTAGGAGAATTTAATTTACTCGTGAAATTTAAAAATTAAGGTATAGCTTCTATATAGGGAGGTATACAAATCTTAGGTGTACAGCTGGATGAGTTTTCCCATATGTATGCACCTGTGTAGCCATTAGCCAGATTAAGATAGAGAACATTTCCATCCTTCCTGCAGCTTTCCTCTTGTCCCCTTCCATAGCGTATCCCTCCCGTTACCCCTCTGTCACTGTAGCTGAGTTTTCCCTGCTTTGGACTTCACATATTCGGAGTCATACAGTATGTGCTCTTTCATATTGGTGCTGTAATGCTCAACCTCCCATGTTGTTGTGAGTTGCAGTAGTTCCTTCTTTTCCACTCTGTGTAGTCTTCCATTGTGTGAATGTACTTCCACTTATTCACATTACTGTCGACAGCCAGTTGGTTTCCTGAGTTTTGGCTATTGAGAATAATGGTGCTATGAATATTCTTGTATATGCCTTTTGGTGGACACGTACCATGCATTTCTTCTAGGTGTATTCTTAAGCATGGGATTGCTGGTTGTCCAGCCTTAATGGAGTCAAAGTGGTTGTTCGGGTTTACATCCCTGCCAGCTATGTGTGATGCCACCACCTTTTAACCCTTTTAGGGCTTGCTGTGTTCCCCACCATCGTTAACAGCACTACCGTCCCCACAGGCACCAAAGCTGGAAATCTTCCTGCCTGTTTAAGATCCTTTTCTTTTGCCTTGTCCAGGTAGGTCATCAACAGGAATGACCAGTCTTCTGAAATGTCCCAGGAATCTGTTTTCTCTTTTCAGCCCCCAGATGTCTTCCAAATGGAGTGGAGAGCTGAACTTCAGCAGTGATAGTAATGAGGGTCTCATT